>NC_090444.1:380844810-381462458 GCF_031143425.1 Pleurodeles waltl | reverse complement strand
GGCCGCTGTCCTTGGGAGTTTCCTGGTCCTTTAGATGCAGGTCAGTCCTCTGAGTCCTCAGAGGTCACTGGTCTCGCTGGATGCGTTGCTGTGCAGGTTCTGTGCGTCTGGAGACAGGTCAGTTGTGTCTCCGTCATCTCTGCTGGGCTTTCAGGTCAGCAGTCCTTCTTCTTGTTTCAGGTTGCAGGAATCTGGTTTGCTGGGTTCAGGGTCGACCTCAAATACTAAATTTAGGGATGTGTTTAGGTCTAGGGCAGTACCCAATGGCTACTGTCCGGGAGGGTGGCTACACCCTCTTTGTGCCTCCTCCCTGTGGGAAGGGGGCACATCACCAAACCTATTGGGGGGAATCCTCCAAAAGAAGAAGGAGGATTTCCTAAGGCAGGTGTCACCTCAGCTCAGGACATCTTAAGGGGTTGTCCTGACTGGTGGATGACTCCTCCTTGTTTTTCTCATTATCTCTTCTGGACTTGCCGCCAAAAGTGGAGGCTGTGTCCGGAGGGGCGGGCATCACCACTAGCTGGAGTGCCCTGGGGCGCTGTAACACCAGGCTTGAGCCTTTGAGGCTCACTGCCAGGTGTTACAGTTCCTGCAGGGGGAGGTGTGAATCACCTCCACCCAGTACAGGCTTTGTTCCTGGCCACAGAGTGACAAAGGAACTCACCCCATGTGGCCAGAAACCCGGCTGGATGTGGCAGGCTGGCAGAAACTGGTCAGCCTAACACTAGTAGTTGGACTGGTATACAGAGGGCATCTCTAAGATGCCCTCTGTGTGCATTTCTTAATAAATCCCACACTGGCATCAGTGTGGATTTATTGTGCTTAGAAGTTTGATGCCAAACTTCTCAGTATTCAGTGTAGCCATTATGGAACTGTGGAGTTTGTGTTTGACAAACTCCCAGACCATGTACTCTTATTGCTACCCTGCACTTACAATATCTAAGATTTGGCTTAGACACTGTAGGGGTATAGTGCTCATGAAACTATGCCCTCATCTGTGGTATAGTGCACCCTGCCTTAAGGCTGTAAGGCCTGCTAGAGGGGTGACTTTCCTATGCCATCCACACTGGGTTGTGGGCATGGCACTCTGAGGGTAGTGTAATGTCGACTTAGTCTTTTTCTCCCCATCAGCACACACAAGCTGTGAGGCAGTGTGCATGTGCTGAGTGAGGGGTCCCCTGAGTGGCATAATACATGCTGCAGCCCTTAGGGACCTTCCCTGACCACAAGGCCCTTGGTACCAGGGGTACCACTTACAAGGGACGTATCTGTGTGCCAGGGCTGTGCCAATTGTGGAGACAAAGGTACAGTTTAGGGAAAGAACACTGGTGCTCGGGCCTGGTTAGCAGGGTCCCAGCACACTTTCAATCATAACTAGCATCAACAAAAGGCAAAACGTTAGGGGGTAACCATGCCATGAGAGGCATTTTCCTACATCCACTGACCCACTCATGAAGAGTTCTGCTTCTGTGCACTAGCCCAGATCCTAGCGCTACCATTCCAAGTATATGTTATGCATCTGCATTTATGTGGTCTATGTGTTACACTCATGTTTATGAGTGAGCCGAGTAATGGTGGCCTGCCGGTTCCATTTTGGACACCCCTGACATTTTCTATATACAAGATGGAGGGAAGGGATGGGGCTAGCTGTCCAAGATAGTAGACATATAGAGGTGAAGCTCCCAGGTCGGGCCCCGATAATCATTGTTCATCCCGCACTAATAAGTGGCCACAGCCCCGATGAAAGCGACACAACATCCCCTGTAACATCGCTGACCGACTTAGACATGGATTTCATGTTCGGCCCTAGTGGAAGACTTTGGAGGGTGGCTGCAGGCTGGGTGAGTACAAGGCTGGAGAACGTAGCAGGGCCCCGCAAGAATTTTGCTGACCAACCTTGGAAGTTTGGCCCGACCTTTCAATGTCATAGTGACGGAGTGCAGAGCCAACATGTAGGGAAGCAGTGTCGGAGAAAACAGTCAAATTTAAATGCTTCCACTACTCCCCTGGAAGTGTGCTGCCAGATGACCAAGTGGATTGAGTGCGACTGGCGCTCTCTGCCCAGAGGTGAGTGGAAGTGGGCGGGGCTGTGCAGGGTGTGTCGGCCCGCTCCTCACATTCACTGAGCCTGGTGCATCGGCGACTAGCCTGTGCAGGAAGCGAGACTGGGCCACCTAAGAGCCATATTTGCCCACTTGCGATGCATCTGGCTAAGGGACGCTGTGAAGGAGACCCTCTGGATCATTCTCCTGAGGCGAAGGCAGGCGATAACGGTGCCGTTCAAAAGGCATGAGCGCTGCAGAGACATGTGTTTTGCTTTCACTAATGACTGAGCTGACAAAAATCTCTGGAATGCACTTCTCAGTTCAAAGAAGACATTTATTATTATTTCACCATGAAGTTCCTAAAAAATGAAGGAGATCCGTAGATCGAAAGCACACGTTTAAAAATAGTCACAGCAGTGAAAGGAAAATATATCAAAATGATTCTCAACTGCAATGTACACAGCAAATATATGTGATTATATTATAGCATAATTGCAAAGCAAAGAATAAAGTAAAAATTAATCACCGTAGGATAGTCACAGCAATGAAAGGAAAGTATATCAAAAAATGATTCTCAGCTGCAATGTACACAGCAAATATATATGATTATATTATAGCATAATTGCAAAGCAAAGAATAACGTAATAATTCATCACCGTAGGGCCTGCCAAGCTCTTCATCTTTCTCATGCCAGCAAGAAGATGACCCCATTCAATTGCGAGAGAGAGATATCCACCCTCACGGGACAAGTGTCAGGCATTTGACGTCTAATCCGAACCGAGGTCTTGGAAATTCCCTCACTGCTGAGCAGGGCCACCTTTTTTATACCTTTAAAGAACCGAAAGGGCTTTCTGGGAAAAACCCTTCCCATGAAAAAGAAATATTCAAACATGCTGGCTACTGTAGGTCAGAGTTGGAAGAAAAACTTTGAAAACTGGCCAGATTCCAAAGGCTCTCCTCCCAAGGCCGTACCATTCGCTGCACTGTACTTTCTTATCATGTTGATTTACTGTAAGGAAATGCCTCCTTGGCATGGTTACCCCCTGACTTTTTGCCTTTGCTGATGCTATGTTTTGAATTGAAAGTGTGCTGAGGCCTGCTAACCAGGCCCCAGCACCAGTGTTCTTTCCCTAACCTGTACTTTTGTATCCACAATTGGCACACCCTGGCATCCAGGTAAGTCCCTTGTAACTGGTACCTCTGGTACCAAGGGCCCTGATGCCAGGGAAGGTCTCTAAGGGCTGCAGCATGTCTTATGCCACCCTGGAGACCCCTCACTCAGCACAGACACACTGCTTGCCAGCTTGTGTGTGCTGGTGAGAACAAAATGAGTAAGTCGTCATGGCACTCCCCTCAGGGTGCCATGCCAGCCTCTCACTGCCTATGCAAGTATAGATAAGTCACCCCTCTAGCAGGCCTTACAGCCCTAAGGCAGGGTGCACTATACCATAGGTGAGGGCACCAGTGCATGAGCACTGTGCCCCTACAGTGTCTAAGCCAAACCTTAGACATTGTAAGTGCAGGGTAGCCATAAGAGTATATGGTCTGGGAGTTTGTCAAACACGAACTCCACAGCACCATAATGGCTACACTGAAAACTGGGAAGTTTGGTATCAAACTTCTCAGCACAATAAATGCACACTGATGCCAGTGTACATTTTATTTTGAAACACACCCCAGAGGGCACCTTAGAGGTGCCCCCTGAAACTGTATCCAACTATCTGTGTAGGCTGACTGGTTCCAGCAGCCTGCCACACTAGAGACATGTTGCTGGCCCCATGGGGAGAGTGCCTTTGTCACTCTGAGGCCAGTAACAAAGCATGCACTGGGTGGAGATGCTAACACCTCCCCCAGGCCTGAGCTGTAACACCTGGCGGTGAGCCTCAAAGGCTCACCCCTTTGTTCCAGCACCGCAGGACACTCCAGCTAGTGGAGTTGCCCGCCCCCTCCGGCCACGGCCCCCACTTTTGACGGCAAGGCCGGAGAAAATAATGAGAAAAACAAGGAGGAGTCACTGGCCAGTCAGGACAGCCCCTAAGGTGTCCTGAGCTGAAGTGACTCTAACTTTTAGAAATCCTCCATCTTGCAGATGGAGGATTCCCCCAATAGGATTAGGGATGTGACCCCCTCCCCTAGGGAGGAGGCACAAAGATGGTGTACTCACCCTCAGGGCTAGTAGCCATTGGCTACTAACCCCCCAGACCTAAACATGCCCTTAAATTTAGTATTTAAGGGCTTCCCTGAACCTAAGAATTTAGATTCCTGAAACTACAAGAAGAAGAAGACTGCTGAGCTGAAAAACCCCTGCAGAGGAAGAACAGAAGACACCAACTGCTTTGGCCCCAGACTTACCGGCCTGTCTCCTGCCTTCCAAAAGAAACCTGCTCCAGCGACGCTTTCCAAGGGACCAGCGACCTCTGAATCCTCTGAGGACTGCCCTGCTTCAAGAAAGACAAGAAACTCCCGAGGACAGCGGCACTGCTCCAAAAGAACTGCAACTTTGTTACAGAGGAGCAGATTTAAAGACCCCTGCAAATCCCCGCAAGAAGCGTGCGACTTGCAACACTGCACCCGGCGACCCCGACTCGACTGGTGGAGAACCAACACCTCAGGGAGGACCCTCCGGTGACTCCGAGACCGAGAGTAACCAAAGTTGTCCCCCCTGAGCCCTCACAGCAACGCCTGCAGAGGGAATCCCGAGGCTCCCCCTGACCGCGACTGCCTGAACCTAAAGTCCCGACGGCTGGAAAAGACCCTGCACCCGCAGCCCCCAGCACCTGAAGGAACGGAACTTCTGTGCAGGAGTGACCCCCAGGAGGCCCTCTCCCTTGCCCAGGTGGTGGCTACCCCAAGGAGCCCCCCCCTTGCCTGCCTGCACCGCTGAAGAGACCCCTTGGTCTCCCATTGAAATCAACAGAGAACCCGACGCTTGTTTGCACACTGCACCCGGCCGCCCCGCGCTGCTGAGGGTGTACTCTCTGTGTGGACTTGTGTCCCCCCCGGTGCCCTACAAAACCCCCCTGGTCTGCCCTCCGAAGACGCGGGTACTTACCTGCTGGCAGACTGGAACCGGGGCACCCCCTTCTCTCCATTGAAGCCTATGTGTTTTGGGCACCTCTTTGACCTCTGCACCTGACCGGCCCTGAGCTGCTGGTGTGGTGACTTTGGGGTTGCTCTGAACCCCCAACGGTGGGCTACCTTGGACCCAAAACTGAAACCTGTAAGTGACTTACTTACCTGTGAAAACTAACAATACTTTACCTCCCCCAGGAACTGTGACAGTTGCACTGTGTCCACTTTTAAAACAGCTATTTGTGTTTTATGTAAAAAGTATAAATGCTACTGTAATTATTCAAAGTTCCTAAAGTACTTACCTGCAATACCTTTCAAATAAGATATTACATGTAGAATTTGAACCTGTGGTTCTTAAAATAAACTAAGAAAATATATTTTTCTATAACAAAACCTATTGGCTGGATTTGTCTCTGAGTGTGTGTTCCTCATTTATTGCCTGTGTGTATGTACAACAAATGCTTAACGCTACTCCTTTGATAAGCCTACTGCTCGCCCACACTACCACAAAATAGAGCATTAGTATTATCTATTTTTGCCACTATCGTACCTCTAAGGGGAACCCTTGGACTCTGTGCATGCTATTCCTTACTTTGAAATAGCACATACAGAGCCAATTTCCTACATTGGTGGATCAGCGGTGGGGTACAAAACTTTGCATTTGCTGGACTACTCAGCCAATACCTGTTCACACGACAAATTCCAAAAATTGTCAGTAGAAATTGATTTTTGCAATTTGAAATTTTTCTAAATTCTTTAAAGTCCTGCTAGGGCCTTGTGTTAGTCCCTGTTAGCATTTCTTTTAGAGTTTAAAAGTTTGGTAAAAGTTTTAATTAGATTCTAGAATTAGTTTTTAGATTCTTAAAAAGTATTCCAACTTTTAGAAGCATAATGTCTAGTACAGATATGAATGTGGTGGAACTCGACACCACACCTTACCTCCATCTTAAGATGAGGGAGCTAAGGTCACTCTGTAAAATAAAGAAAATAGTAATGGGCCCCAGACCTTCCAAACTACAGCTCCAGGAGCTGTTGGCAGAGTTTGAAAAGGCCAACCCCTCTGAGGATGGCAACACAGAGGATGATGATAGTGACTTGGAGGGTGATTCCCCCCTACCAGTCCTATCTAGGGAGGACAGGGCCTCTCAAGCCCTGACTCCAAGCATAATAGTCAGAGATGCTTTCTCCCTCACAGGAGGGACCAACCTCTCTGAAATCACTGAGGATAACTCCAGTGAAGAGGACATCCAGTTAGCCAGGATGGCCAAAAGATTGGCTTTGGAAAGACAGATCCTAGCCATAGAAAGGGAAAGACAAGAGATGGGCCTAGGACCCATCAAGGGTGGCAGCAACATAAATAGGGTCAGAGATTCTCCTGACATGTTGAAAATCCCTAAAGGGATTGTAACTAAATATGAAGATGGTGATGACATCACCAAATGGTTCACAGCTTTTGAGAGGGCTTGTGTAACCAGAAAAGTGAACAAATCTCACTGGGGTGCTCTCCTTTGGGAAATGTTCACAGGAAAGTGTAGGGATAGACTCCTCACACTCTCTGGAAAAGATGCAGAATCTTATGACCTCATGAAGGGTACCCTGATTGAGGGCTTTGGATTCTCCACTGAGGAGTATAGGATTAGATTCAGGGGGGCTCAAAAATCCTCGAGCCAGACCTGGGTTGACTTTGTAGACTACTCAGTAAAAACACTAGATGGTTGGATTCAAGGCAGTGTTGTAAGTAATTATGATGGGCTGTACAATTTATTTTTGAAAGAACACCTATTAAGTAATTGTTTCAATGATAAACTGCATCAGCATCTGGTAGACCTAAGACCAATTTCTCCCCAAGAATTGGTAAAGAAGGCGGACCATTGGGTCAAGACTAGGGTGTCCAAAACTTCCACAGGGGGTGACCAAAAGAAAGGGGTCACAAAACCTCCCCAGGGGAAGGGTGGTGAGACAGCCAAAAACAAAAATAGTAAAGAGTCTTCTACAGGCCCCCAAAAACCTGCACAGGAGGGTGGGCCCAGAGCCTCTTCACAAAACAATTCTGGGTACAAGGATAAAAACTTTGATCCCAAAAAGGCCTGGTGTCGTAGCTGTAGTCAGTCTGGACACCAAACTGGAGACAAGGCCTGTCCCAAGAAAAATACCACTTCAAACTCCACTCCAGCTAACACTGGAATGGCTAGTGTCCAAGTGGGATCAACAGTGTGCCCAGAGCAAATCAGGTGTCACACTGAAGCTACATTAGTCTCTGAGGGTGGGGTGGATTTAGCCACACTGGCTGCCTGGCCCCCTAACATGCAAAAATACAGGCAGCAGCTCGTAATTAATGGGACAAGTGTAGAGGGCCTGAGGGATACAGGTGCCAGTGTCACTATGGTGACAGAGAAACTGGTTTCCCCTGGCCAATACCTGACTGGACAAACCTATCCAGTCACCAATGCTGCCAATCAGACTAAAGTACATCCCATGGCAATGGTAACTTTAGAGTGGGGAGGGGTCAATGGCCTGAAACAGGTGGTGGTCTCCTCAAATATCCCAGTAGACTGTTTGCTTGGAAATGACCTGGAGTCCTCAGCATGGGCTGAGGTAGAACTGAAAACCCATGCAGCCATGCTGGGTATCCCTGAACTGGTGTGTGTCAAGACAAGGGCACAGTGCAAGGCACAGGGTGAAAAAGTAGAGCTGGAGTCTGGAAAAAGGGCCCAGCCTACCAAGAGGAAAGGAAAGTCAGCTGGGAAACCAGCTGCAACACAACAAGAAAAAGAGAACCTCTCTTCTCAGGAAGAAGTTCTGCCCTCTGAGGGAACTGAGCCTATGGAGCTGGAACCTTATCAGGTTGAGCTCTTAGGCCCAGGGGGACCCTCAAGGGAAGAGTTGTGTAAGGGACAAGAAACCAGTCCCTCTCTTGAAGGCCTTAGGCAGCAAGCTGCTGAAGAGTCCAAAGGCAAGAAAACTGGAACACATAGGGTCTATTGGGAAGATGGACTCCTATACACTGAGGCCAGAGATCCCAAACCTGGTGCCACTAGGAGAGTGGTAGTGCCTCAGGCGTTCAGAGAGTTTATTCTGACCCTAGCCCATGATATTCCCCTTGCTGGGCATTTGGGACAAACCAAGACGTGGGAGAGGTTAGTCAACCACTTCTACTGGCCCAACATGTCCCAGAAGGTTAAGGAGTTTTGCATCTCCTGTACCACCTGTCAAGCCAGTGGTAAGACAGGTGGACATCCAAAGGCCCCCCTCATTCCACTTCCAGTGGTGGGGGTCCCCTTTGAAAGAGTGGGTGTGGACATAGTGGGTCCACTTGAACCTCCCACAGCCTCAGGAAATATGTACATCCTAGTAGTAGTGGATCATACTAGGTATCCTGAAGCTATTCCCCTTAGGTCGACTACTGCCCCTGCAGTAGCCAAGGCCCTCATTGGTATCTTTACCAGAGTGGGCTTCCCTAAGGAGGTGGTGTCTGACAGAGGTACCAACTTCATGTCAGCATACCTGAAACACATGTGGAATGAGTGTGGAGTGACTTATAAGTTCACTACACCATATCATCCACAAACTAATGGCCTTGTTGAGAGATTCAACAAGACATTAAAGGGCATGATCATGGGGCTCCCAGAAAAACTCAAAAGGAGATGGGATGTCCTCCTGCCATGTCTGCTTTTCGCTTACAGAGAGGTGCCTCAGAAGGGAGTAGGGTTCTCACCCTTTGAACTTCTGTTTGGCCACCCTGTAAGGGGACCACTTGCTCTTGTTAAAGAAGGCTGGGAGAGACCTCTTCATGAGCCTAAACAAGACATAGTGGACTATGTACTTGGCCTTCGCTCAAGAATGGCAGAGTACATGGAAAAGGCAAGCAAAAACCTTGAGGCCAGCCAACAGCTCCAGACGTTTTGGTATGACCAAAAGGCTGCAATGGTTGAGTTCCAACCAGGGCAGAAAGTTTGGGTTTTGGAGCCTGTGGCTCCCAGGGCACTTCAGGACAGATGGAGTAGCCCTTACCCAATCCTGGAAAGGAAGAGTCAGGTCACCTACCTGGTGGACCTAGGCACAAGCAGGAGCCCCAAGAGGGTGATCCATGTAAACCGCCTAAAACTCTTCCATGATAGGGCTGATGTAAATCTGTTGATGGTAACAGATGAGGACCAGGAAGCTGAGAGTGAACCTCTCCCTGATCTCCTCTCATCAAACCCTAAAGATGGCTCAGTGGATGGAGTGATCTATTCAGACACCCTCTCTGACCAACAGCAATTTGACTGTAGGAAGGTCCTGCAGCAGTTTGCTGAGCTCTTTTCCCTAACCCCTGGTCAGACACACCTGTGTACCCATGATGTGGACACAGGAGACAGCATGCCTGTCAAAAACAAAATCTTCAGACAGTCTGATCAAGTTAAGGAAAGCATCAAGGTGGAAGTCCACAAGATGCTGGAATTGGGAGTAATTGAGCACTCTGACAGCCCCTGTGCTAGCCCAGTGGTCTTAGTCCCCAAACCTCACACCAAAGATGGAAAGAGAGAGATGAGGTTTTGTGTGGACTACAGAGGTCTTAATTCTGTCACCAAGACAGATGCCCATCCCATTCCTAGAGCTGATGAGCTGATTGACAAATTAGGTGCTGCCAAATTCTTAAGTACCTTTGACTTGACAGCAGGGTACTGGCAAATCAAAATGGCACCTGGAGCAAAAGAGAAAACAGCATTCTCCACACCTGATGGGCATTATCAGTTCACTGTTATGCCCTTTGGTTTAAAGAATGCCCCT
The DNA here is from genome assembly GCF_031143425.1 of Pleurodeles waltl. Lineage (NCBI taxonomy): Eukaryota > Metazoa > Chordata > Amphibia > Caudata > Salamandridae > Pleurodeles > Pleurodeles waltl. Next base: position 381,452,571 of record NC_090444.1, on the reverse strand, counting down.
GCCACCTTCCAAAGGTGGGTGAATCAAGTCCTTGCTGGGTTGGAATCCTTTAGTGCAGCTTATCTTGATGATATTGCTGTCTTTAGCTCCACCTGGCAGGATCACCTGGTCCACCTGAAGAAGGTTTTGAAGGCTCTGCAATCTGCAGGCCTCTCTATCAAGGCATCCAAATGCCAGATAGGGCAGGGAACTGTGGTTTACTTGGGACACCTTGTAGGTGGAGGCCAAGTTCAGCCACTCCAGCCTAAGATCCAGACTATTCTGGACTGGGTAGCTCCAAAAACCCAGACTCAAGTCAGGGCATTCCTTGGCTTGACTGGGTACTATAGGAGGTTTGTGAAGGGATATGGATCCATTGTGACAGCCCTCACAGAACTCACCTCCAAGAAAATGCCCAAGAAAGTAAACTGGACTGTAGAGTGCCAACAGGCCTTTGACACCCTGAAACAAGCTATGTGCACAGCACCAGTTCTAAAAGCTCCAGATTACTCCAAGCAATTCATTGTGCAAACAGATGCCTCTGAACATGGGATAGGGGCAGTTTTGTCCCAAACAAATGATGATGGCCTTGACCAGCCTGTTGCTTTCATTAGCAGGAGGTTACTCCCCAGGGAGCAGCGTTGGAGTGCCATTGAGAGGGAGGCCTTTGCTGTGGTTTGGTCCCTGAAGAAGCTGAGACCATACCTCTTTGGTACTCACTTTGTAGTTCAAACTGACCACAGACCTCTCAGATGGCTAATGCAAATGAAAGGTGAAAATCCAAAACTGTTGAGGTGGTCCATCTCCCTACAGGGAATGGACTTTATAGTGGAACACAGACCTGGGACTGCCCATGCCAATGCAGATGGCCTTTCCAGGTTCTTCCACTTAGAAAATGAAGACTCTCTTGGGAAAGGTTAGTCTCATCCTCTTTCGTTTGGGGGGGGGGGGGGTTGTGTAAGGAAATGCCTCCTTGGCATGGTTACCCCCTGACTTTTTGCCTTTGCTGATGCTATGTTTTGAATTGAAAGTGTGCTGAGGCCTGCTAACCAGGCCCCAGCACCAGTATTCTTTCCCTAACCTGTACTTTTGTATCCACAATTGGCACACCCTGGCATCCAGGTAAGTCCCTTGTAACTGGTACCAAGGGCCTTGATGCCAGGGAAGGTCTCTAAGGGCTGCAGCATGTCTTATGCCACCCTGGAGACCCCTCACTCAGCACAGACACACTGCTTGCCAGCTTGTGTGTGCTGGTGAGAACAAAATGAGTACGTCGACATGGCACTCCCCTCAGGGTGCCATGCCAGCCTCTCACTGCCTATGCAAGTATAGATAAGTCACCCCTCTAGCAGGCCTTACAGCCCTAAGGCAGGGTGCACTATACCATAGGTGAGGGCACCAGTGCATGAGCACTGTGCCCCTACAGTGTCTAAGCCAAACCTTAGACATTGTAAGTGCAGGGTAGCCATAAGAGTATATGGTCTGGGAGTTTGTCAAACACGAACTCCACAGCACCATAATGGCTACACTGAAAACTGGGAAGTTTGGTATCAAACTTCTCAGCACAATAAATGCACACTGATGCCAGTGTACATTTTATTGTGAAACACACCCCAGAGGGCACCTTAGAGGTGCCCCCTGAAACTGTATCCAACTATCTGTGTAGGCTGACTGGTTCCAGCAGCCTGCCACACTAGAGACATGTTGCTGGCCCCATGGGGAGAGTGCCTTTGTCACTCTGAGGCCAGTAACAAAGCCTGCACTGGGTGGAGATGCTAACACCTCCCCCAGGCAGGAGCTGTAACATCTGGTGGTGAGCCTCAAAGGCTCACCCCTTTGTTCCAGCACCGCAGGACACTCCAGCTAGTGGAGTTGCCCGCCCCCTCCTAATGAGAAAAACAAGGAGGAGTCACTGGCCAGTCAGGACAGCCCCTAAGGTGTCCTGAGCTGAAGTGACTCTAACTTTTAGAAATCCTCCATCTTGCAGATGGAGGATTCCCCCAATAGGATTAGGGATGTGACCCCCTCCCCTTGGGAGGAGGCACAAAGAGGGTGTACTCACCCTCAGGGCTAGTAGCCATTGGCTACTAACCCCCCAGACCTAAACACGCCCTTAAATTTAGTATTTAAGGGCTTCCCTGAACCCAAGAATTTAGATTCCTGAAACTACAAGAAGAAGAAGACTGCTGAGCTGAAAAACCCCTGCAGAGGAAGAACAGAAGACACCAACTGCTTTGGCCCCAGACTTACCGGCCTGTCTCCTGCCTTCCAAAAGAAACCTGCTCCAGCGACGCTTTCCAAGGGACCAGCGACCTCTGAATCCTCTGAGGACTGCCCTGCTTCAAGAAAGACAAGAAACTCCCGAGGACAGCGGCACTGCTCCAAAAGAACTGCAACTTTGTTACAGAGGAGCAGATTTAAAGACCCCTGCAAATCCCCGCAAGAAGCGTGAGACTTGCAACACTGCACCCTGCGACCCCGACTCGACTGGTGGAGAACCAACACCTCAGGGAGGACCCTCCGGCGACTCCGAGACCGTGAGTAACCAAAGTTGTCCCCCCTGAGCCCCCACAGCGACGCCTGCAGAGGGAATCCCGAGGCTCCCGCTGACCGCGACTGCCTGAACCTAAAGTCCCGACGGCTGGAAAAGACCCTGCACCCGCAGCCCCCAGCACCTGAAGGAACGGAACTTCTGTGCAGGAGTGACCCCCAGGAGGCCCTCTCCCTTGCCCAGGTGGTGGCTACCCCGAGGAGCCCCCCCCCTTGCCTGCCTGCACCGCTGAAGAGACCCCTTGGTCTCCCATTGAAATCAACAGAGAACCCGACGCTTGTTTGCACACTGCACCCGGCCGCCCCCGCGCTGCTGAGGGTGTACTTTCTGTGTGGACTTGTGTCCCCCCCGGTGCCCTACAAAACCCCCCTGGTCTGCCCTCCGAAGACGCGGGTACTTACCTGCTGGCAGACTGGAACCGGGGCACCCCCTTCTCTCCATTGAAGCCTATATGTTTTGGGCACCTCTTTGACCTCTGCACCTGACCGGCCCTGAGCTGCTGGTGTGGTGAATTTGGGGTTGCTCTGAACCCCCAACGGTGGGCTACCTTAGACCCAAAACTGAAACCTGTAAGTGACTTACTTACCTGTGAAAACTAACAATACTTTACCTCCCCCAGGAACTGTGAAAATTGCAGTGTCCACTTTTAAAACAGCTATTTGTGTTTTATGTAAAAAGTATAAATGCTACTGTAATTATTCAAAGTTCCTAAAGTACTTACCTGCAATACCTTTCAAATGAGATATTACATGTAGAATTTGAACCTGTGGTTCTTAAAATAAACTAAGAAAATATATTTTTCTATAACAAAACCTATTGGCTGGATTTGTCTCTGAGTGTGTGGTCCTCATTTATTGCCTGTGTGTATGTACAACAAATGCTTAACACTACTCCTTTGATAAGCCTACTGCTCGACCACACTACCACAAAATAGAGCATTAGTATTATCTCTTTTTGCCACTATCTTACCTCTAAGGGGAACCCTTGGACTCTGTGCATGCTATTCCTTACTTTGAAATAGCACATACAGAGCCAACTTCCTACACTGACTAACTAATCATTGAGAAAGAAATACGAAAAACAAGCTCAGTTTACCATGTGGAAAAACACAGCTCAACTGCAATGTCTAACGCCACGAAAAAAGTCAATAGGCAGCTAAACTGAATACAAAATGTAATCTGCAACTGGTGAACACTGAACAACTAATATGCAAAGTGGTGCAACACCAAATCAGTGGTCAAACATACCTATTTTTTCTACAACATGCCACACCACAATTGTGTACTGGCTCAAAGTACACCACCACAAACTCCTAATAAGCGGTCCTGCAATCACCTTAAAAGCACCCACGAGCTGCATGACCCACCTGACTAAACACCCTCCGTAAAGTTATATAACTAGGACCATGTGAGCAAGTGTTATTGAGTAACACATCGCATTTGAACAAATTCTCCCGATGAAGACTTGCCTGAAGACCTGGGATGCTGGGCGAAAGGAAAGAGCCTCAGGGGGTGAACCGCGATACCAGCACTCCAAAATCACAGACTCTGTGCGGTGTCAGACAGTGCCAGGAGGATCACCCCCACTAGAGTCATAGCACTCCCCTGGAACTGCATATTGGAGATTGCATTGGTCTGGCCTGCTGCTAGAGTGGGGCGAATCAAATTTAATACTGGGGCCTGGGGCCCTCGGGCACTCTCTCCACCTTCAGAGGGCTCTTCAACCCATGTCCCAGTGTCCTGCATTCCTCCTGCTGGATAAGCTTGTCCTTATTCTCCAGAAAATAAGAGAGTCCCGACCTGCCATCAAACAGAGGCTGTGAGTGATCACCACAGACATATCACTACTCAAGGGCGAACGCCCCAAACTAGCAGAAAGAATCAAGTCAAACAAAGACACTATCTCTATCCTGGGACCTACTAAAGAATACAATGCTGCACAGATCACTAAACTAACACACCAAGTCGAACTTCTTCAAGAGCAGGCAGATGACATGAAAGGTCGCGCTCACAGAAATAATATTCAAATTATAGGTCTATCAGAGGGGACAGAGGGCCTAATGGCGACGCAGTACATTAAAAATTGGCTCAGGATGGCAGTAGCACCAGAAGGACTCCGAGATATTGGTAGTAGAGTGGGCCCATCGAGTTCCCAATAAAAAACCTGTCCCAGGAGCACCTCCCAGGCCTTAGGTAGCCAAAATCTTGAACTATAAAGATTGTGATGTACTTCTCAAATCAGCCCATCAGAAATCTCCCATGCTACTAAATAATGCGAGCATCTCACTGTTTCCTGATTATACAATGCTGGTACAACAGAGATGCTCATCATCCCAAGAAATAAAGCAGGACCTACAGTTGGCTGGTCTATCTTATGCTCTGCTTTTCCCTGCAAAACTCAGGGTTTTGCACTACAAACAGGCCCTCTTCTTTGACTCCCCGGATACGACACATGAATGGCTGGACAAAAACTTCACAAATCTTGGCAAGCCAGAACACAAGATGCAGAATCATCCCAAATCGCAAAGACGAGGACGCTGCTATTGTCTGGCTGTCAACCCAAGCACGACCCGAGAAAATACACTCTCTCCATAATAGGCACTGCTGGGTCGACTGAAGGCCCTCAGATCGGCTTCCCAATCTGAACTAATGCAAACCTAAATAGCTTCAGCTCATTGCAAGATAGTGGCTCTGAATCTGACTCAATTGGTACCATGGCCCTATTCCCATCTGTCACTCCCCAAACAGCTAATGATCTCTGATTCCCTGTCTGGATGAAGCATATGAACAGACAAGGAGGGAGTATACTTCCCAGGCAAGCTGTCTGATGTTGCACATTTCTCACATTATTGTAGTTGCATGGGTTTGACCACAGCACTTTGAATTTGGGGGTCCCGAGTCCAGGGGAAGCTCCTGTGGCTCTGTACCAGCAGCCCATCGGAGGGAAGGGATTGTTTACAAAACTGATGGCTTGCGACCCCCCCACATGTGCATTGGCACAAGTTGTTTGTTGTATATAGTGTTGAGATTGAATACACAGTTTGGTCGAACGACAACACAGCGCTGGACAGAGAACTGGGTTGTTATGTTTTTATGTAAGTTGCAGACAACACTATTAGACTGCACACACAATGGGCTTTGATCATGGTATATCCCACCACAAGGGTGCTACATGATACACAATGCAACAGGTGCAGCCTCATATAAGATTTTGACCTGGAACTTGAGAGGGCTTGGCACATTGCATAAACAACAGAATACTGGACCAATTACATAGGAGACACGTGATAGTTTATTTGCAGGAAACCCACCTCTTGACTACCAAAGTGCAAAAACTGCAAAGGAAGTAGAGAGGACAACTCTTTCACACATCCTTTTCTGCCTATGCCCGGGAGCCACAATCTGGCTTCGGGCCAAAGTCCCTTTCACAGCACAAGAGACACGAATAGACCTGCACAGCAGATATGTTCTCGTCAAGGGTATACTAGAGGAGGAACCCTTGATACTGGGCTGTTTGTATGCACCTAACACAGAGCAGAAGACCACTGGAAAGCCTTAATGACTGTACTAGCCGACTGTGTGCCATACCCATTGGTTCTGAGAGGTGACTTTAATGCAGTACTGGATATTTCTTTGGATCTCTCAAGTGGGTGACCTGCCCACTGGTTCTAGAGGGGGCAACATGCCCTGTGCTTAGTCCTGGGGAGTGCAAGACCACAGTCTCTCAAGTGGGTGACTTGCCCACTGGTTCTGGAGGGGGCATTGTGCCCAGTGAGCTTCATCCTGGGAAGGATGGGGTGAGTGAATGGCTTCTTCCACTGGTTCTGGAGGGGGCATTGTGCCCAGTGAGCATCATCCTGGGAAGGATGGGGTAAGTGAATGGCTTCTTCCACTGGTTCTGGAGGGGGCATTGTGCCCAGTGAGCTTCATCCTGGGGAGGATGGGGTGAGTGGATGGCTTCTCCACTGGTTCTGGAGGTGGCATTGTGCCCAGTGAGCTTCATCCTGTGGAGAATGGGGTGAGTGGATGGCTTCTTCCACTGGTTCTGGAGGGGGCATTGTGCCCAGTGATGCAGATCTTGGGGAGTACAAAGTCACGGTCTCTCATCTGGGTGTCAGACCCAAAGGATTTGCTGGGGTCAGGCCGCACAACAGCCCATGGACTCAGGACTACACACTGTCTGCCGGCGGTGCCGGCTGCCCAGTGGTGGTAGTGGTGGTGCTGATTGTGGAGCTGGCAGTGGTGGGTGGATGATCCAGCCCTTCCCCTGCAGCCTTGGACGGCTGCCCATTGGGGCTGCTGCTGCTGGCAGTGGTGCTGGTGGCAGTGCTGGTGGCGGTGCTGGCATTGGTGGGGGAGTCTCCAGCCCTTTCCCTGCAGCCTTGGACGGTTGCCCACTGAGGCTGCTGCTGCTGGCAGACGTGCTGGTGGAGGTGCTGGCAGTGGTGGGGGGAGACTCCAGCCCTTCCTCTGTAGCCTCGGATGGCTGCCCACTGGGGCTGCTGCTGGCAGTGGTGCTGGTGGCGGTACACGTGGTGATGCTGGCAGTGGTGGGCGGAGGCTCCAGCCCTTCCCCTGCAGCCTCAGACGGCTGCACCACCATGGTTGGTGGTGGGGGCTCCGACTGAGTCCCTGCACCATGCCCCTTGTCCTTCGAACCTCCTGTTGCAGGTTCCTTGCCTGTCAACATCAGGGCAGTGCGCGCTCTACGGGCGACTAGAATGCAAAAACCCAGCACTTTCAAGATAACGTAATTTATGCATTGTGCTGATATGCTGTTGTTTAACCTTTTGCATTGCAGAGTTTAATCCTGAAGACTTATGTTCAAAGTGCTTATAAATACAGTTAATTTGCAATGTATTGCTGCAGGCTTTCAGAGTGCGTCAGGGTGTGGTCCCTTTCCAGGGCCTTCTAGAAGCTTTCCCTGCAGCATGCCTGGGTGTAGTTTGTGGGCTGGGCCAAGACTCTATATAAGGGAGCCAGCCCAGCTCCACGTGCTCACTATTCAGAGGTACCAGTGCAGAGCAGCAGCAAATTCCTGAGCTCCTGTTCCAGAGGCCTACTTTGATCTTCCAGGCCTTGCCCTTTCACTTTGTTGGTGATCCTTGATCAGGGCGGTAAGACGGACGTCGGGCTGGGCCCCCGATCCCGTTCTCAAAGGCTTTCGAGTTCTTGGGCCTAATTTGCATGCTAAACAATTTTACTCTTGTGCATGTGAATACGCGCTTGTTTTTTTCATGGCATTCACATGCTGGTACTCGAATCGGCAAGACGCGCGATTCATTGTTTGTGTGCCATTAATGTTATTAATTGTGCGCTACCATTTCCTAGCATTTACAGGGTAGCATTCGAATTGGCAAGACGCGCGATTCATTTCATTTGCTTAATTCATGTTATTCATTGTGCACTACCAATTGATGGCATTCACATGATGGCATTCAAATCGGCAAGACACGCGATTCATTTCTTGTGCTTAAGTCATGTTTTTCATTGTGCGCTACTGTAGGAAAGTACCATCTTGCCTGGCATGTTACCCCCATTTTCACTGTATGTATGTTTGTTTTTGCCCTTATGTCACTGGGATCCTGCTAGGCAGGACCCCAGTGCTCATAGTGTATGCCCTGTATGTGTTCCCTGTGTGGTGCCTAACTGTATCACTGAGGCTCTGCTAACCAGAGCCTCAGTGTTTATGCTCTCTCTGATTTCTAAATTTGTCACTGCAGGCTAGTGACTAATTTTACCAATTCTCATTGGCACACTGGTACACCCATATAATTCCCTTGTATATGGTACTTAGGTACCCAGCGTATTGGGGTTCCAGGAGATCCCTATGGGCTGCAGCATTTCTTTTGCCACCTATAGGGAGCTCAGACATTCTTACACAGGCATGCCATTGCTGCCTGAGTGAAATAACGTCCACGTTATTTCACAACCATTTTTCACTGCACATAAGTAACTTATAAGTCACCTATATGTCTAACCCTCGTTTGGTGAAGGTTGGGTGCCACGTTACTTAGTGTGTGGGTACCCTGGCACTAGCCAAGGTGCCCCCACATCGTTCAGGGCAAATTCCCCGAACTTTGTGAGTGCGGGGACACCATTACACGCGTGCACTGCACATAGGTCACTACCTTTGTAGCGTCATTCACATGGTGGCCTTCGAATCGGCAAGATGCGCTATTCATTCCTTGTGCTTAATTCATGATTATTCAGTGAGCGCTACCATATCATGGCATTCGCAAGGTAGCATTTGAATCGACAAGACGCGCAATTCATTTCTTGTGCTTAACTCATGATGTTTATTGTGCGCTACCATTTCATGGTGTATACATAGTGGCCTTCGAATCGGCAAGACGCGCGATTCATTTCTTGTGTTTAACTCATGGTGTTCATTGTGCGCAATCATTTCATGGCATTTACAAACTCTTGTGAAAATCCGCAATGTGCGCAATTCATGTTTCTGCATTTTAAGAAACCAAAGTGTTAGAATTCTAGATGTTATATTATACGTGCATAATAAGTCCCTTTATTTACAACTCCTATGGTGTTACAGAAAAAACATTAAGATGATTTCCTAGTCCTCATGCAAAAGACCATGTTTGAATTTGAAAACGTAATTCTAGAAGGTTCTTATGTTTTTAACCCAGGTGTAACACTTCATTGAGAGGTTCACTGGAAAGTTGTATTAATCCTTCTTGATTCCTTCACAGGTAATCAGACATCTTGAGGCCTAGTTATTTAGTCCATGCTTAAGTTATCCATGTTTCCAGTATGACAATGCTTTAAATCATATTCTAGTAATTATTAATATGATATAATCTTGATATTGTGTGTTTTAACCTTTTTGCTTCCTACAGGTCTCCTTCCTAGCTGTTCCCTACCTAGTCCCCTTTTCCCCACTTGGACTCTCTTAGACTCTGTGACATTCTAATCAGAGTATTGGAGCTGTCTTGTGGTGGACGTGTTCGGAACGTGCGCAGACCACGAGGATCTGGTGACTCTGACAGAATAGTGAGCTCACAAATTAATATCCTCCTGGTTTGTGTATGTTCTCAGCATGGCCACATCGGACGAGCTAGTCAAGGCTATCACACAGCTCCAAACAGAGGTAATGTTATCCAAAGATTTAGCAGCTAGCCTAGCTGAGAGAGTAAGTCAGTTACAGGAAAATATAGAGAAGAAGGAAACAAATCCCATAGGTGTGTCTTGTCTTGGTCCTTCTTTTCTGGCTTCTGGAGGTAATCCTACAAACATTTCCCTCAATGTTCCTTCAGCCATCCCCCTAGCTCCTCCAGAACGTTTCTCAGGTGGTCCCTTGAAAGTGCAATCTTTCCTGGTTCCAGTGGAACTGCATTTTACCTGCCGACCACACACTTTCCCTGATTCCCAATCCAGAGTAGCTTTCCTGTTATCATACCTGCCTGGGGATTCAGCTACTTGGGCTATTCCTCTTGTGTGTAAAGACAGTCCCCTGCTTTACAATTGGAAAAATGTTGTTCATGAGTTTGAAAGGGTATTTGATCATAGAACTGTGACATTGTCGGCAGATCATGAATTATTAGACTTACCACAAGGTAACCAGGATCTAGTATCATATTTAGCTAACTTTAACCGGCTGAGACATCCTGGCCTGAAGAAAAGCAAGCAGCCTTGTTCTACAAGGGACTCAAGGAGGAGCTAAAAGATATTCTAGCTCAAATAGACCTGCAGCCTACAGACTGTCAAGACCTGATAAACCTTGTTTTAAGATTAGATCATCGTTTAGCGGAACGAAGGGGAACACGCAAAAAGACTGAGAAATATTCTTGGTGTGTTCCCGATAATAGAGACTCAAGAACTCAGAAAGAAAGAACGCCAGAACCTATGGAAATAGGAACAATCAGGAGGCCTCTGACCCAAGATGAAAAAACCTATGTAGAAAGAATGGACAATGTCTTTATTGTGGGCGCAAGGTTCATTTTGCCAAAGAATGTCCAATCAAAACAAAGAGCAAACAAGGTCCTGTCAAGAAACTTGCAGCCAATGCACAAGTCAAGCTGTAAAACTCGAATCACCCAAGATGTAAAGAAGGTTTGCTCTTGGGTGTCACCGTGGACCCTTCACAATCTAGACATCTCAAGCTGGGCATAAAAGTTCAAGTAAAGAAAAATACCTATTTCAAGAAGGCCCTAGTAGATTCTGGGGCTACCGGGAACTTTGTTGACCCCCAATTGGTTCATGCATGGGGGATCCCATGTATTGAGAAGAAGACTCCAGAAAATAATATAGGGAGTAGATGGAAAACTCTTGACTGGAGGTCCGGTAACTCTTCAGACTGTCCCCTTGTTGGTGATCTGTGAGGGTAAGAAACAAAGAAGTAAACATAAAGAGAAACTCATCCTTGACCTGATCCATGCTCCCCAGTATGGAATTATCCTTGACTTACCCTGGTTAACTCATCACAATCTTGAGATTAATTGGGCAGAACAAAAGGTCGTGTTCTCATCAGCGCTATGTAAAGAACAAAGCCTTGAAAAATCTCAAGTACCAAAAGTCTACAACTCTTACATAGCCACTGCCGCGGAGAAAGAATTTAAATTGCCCAAACAGTATTCATCCTATGAAGATGTATTCGATGAAAAAGAAGCAGTAAACTTGCCTCCTCATAGACCTTATGACTGTCAAATTGATCTAATCCCAGGTGCGATACTCCCCAACTGTCGTGTATACGCCCCTTTCAGAACATGAAAATCAACATTTACGAAAGTGTCTAGATCAATTCTTGGAGAATGGTTTCATCCGCCCTTCTAAGTCTCCTGAAGCCTCTCCTCTGTTTTTTGTTCTGAAGGCGAATGGAGATCTTCGAACTTGTATCGACTATAGGGGTTTGAACAAGGTGACCATCAAGAATAAATATCCCTGGCCCCTGATTCCGGTCTTGCTAGAACAAGTAAAGAAAGCTAAAATCTACACTAAGCTCGATCTACGAGGTACTTATCATTTGGTTAGAATGAGAGAGGGCGACAAATGGAATACAGCGTTCAAGGCAAGATATGGCCTCTTTGAATACACCGTCATGCCTTTTGGTCTGTGTAATGCTCCAGCAGCATTTCAATTTTTCTTAAATGACGTTCTTAGAGAGTATCTCAACATATTTGCCATAGTCTACATCGATGACATTTTGATCTACTCTGACAATGAAAATTAACATGTACAACATGTCAAGAAAATTCTTGCAGCCCTTCGAAAACACCATTTATATTGCAAACTAACCAAGTGTGAATTTCATATTACCACAGTTGATTTTTTAGGGGTTATCCTTACCCCTCAAGGTATGGTGTTGGCAGAAAAGAAAGTAAAAGCCGTATCTGATTGGCCCACCCCAAAGACTGTTCGTGATGTACAATGTTTCCTGGGGTTTGCAAATTTTTACCGGTTGTTTTTAAATCATTTCTCCCAGACAGTGGCCCCAATCACTAAGCTATTAAGAAAGAAAGAAAAATTTGTATGGTCCCCCGAAGCTGACCAAGCCTTTTCAACTTTGAAAGGAAGCTTTTTCCACTGCCCCAGTCTTGACTCACCCTGATGCAGACCATCCCTTCATAGTGGAAGCTGATGCTTCAGATGTGGCAATAGGTGCATTCTTGTCACAACGAAACAAAGACACTGGCCAACTTCATCCCGTAGCTTACATGTCTCGTAAACTGAACAAAGCCGAACAGAATTGATGTGGTCATTACAACCCTGGCAGACGGTGTTAAAGCGGTGGTAAGACCGCCAACAGGCCGGCGGTGAACAATTTGCAATTACGACCGTGGCGGAAACAGCCAACAAAGACAGCCACTTTAACACTCTGACCGCCATGGCGGTACAAACAAACAGCATGGCGTCACCGCCAACAGACAGGCGGGAGTCAATGTACCACCCACAGTATCACAACAGGCCAATCCGCCACCTTTTCCGGGGCGGATTCACCGCGGATAAAAACACAGCGGAAAGAGGAATTCCGAAGGGAAAACGCTCACCTCTACACACCCCACGAGGACACCATGGACCCGGAACTCCAAATTCTACCTGCGATAGTCTTCCTGCTCCTCTACCAGGAGCACGAACGGCTGCGGCGAAGACCACGTGAGTACTGCACCTACGACACAGGGGAGCGGGGAGGGAAAAAACAGGGACATACACACGCAACACCCCCACCCACTACAACACACACACTAATGCATATTAATACATCACAGTTACACCCCCCACCCCTCTGGAAGAATGCAAAGACAATATAAAATAATTGTAACCATTGTAATATATTAAAATCAAGTACGCAAAAATATATATATACACCATTTACAAAATATACCAAGCATAGTAGTCCAGGTAGTGCTCTAATTAAGTCATTGTAACACTGGGCCTACACGGTATGGACGAGGCTCACACAAGATCCCCGACCATGACGGAGAGAACACTGCAGGTGCATCAGACAGCAACTAAACAGGCACCTCAGGGGGAGGGGAAGGGGGGGCACCTCAGCCGCTTGAGTGCATGACGCCAAATCCACGAGGGGGCCACATGCCCACTGTTCTATCGTGGGGAGTGCAAAGCCACAGTCTCTCAAGTCTCTACAGTGGGTGGCTTGCCCACTGTTCCATCCTGGGGAGTGCAAAGCCACACTCTTTCAAGTCTCTACAGTGGGTGGCTTGCCCACTGTTCCATCCTGGGGAGTGCAAAGCCACAGTCTCTCAAGTCTCTACAGTGGGTGGGTTGCCCACTGTTCCATCCTGGGGAGTGCAAAGCCTCAGCCTCTCAAGTCTCTACAGTGGGTGGCTTGCCCACTGTTCCATCCTGGGGAGTGCAAAGCCTCAGCCTCTTAAGTCTCTACAGTGGGTGGGTTGCCCACTGTTCCATCCTGGGGAGTGCAAAGCCACAGTCTCTCAAGTCTCTACAGTGGGTGGCTTGCCCACTGTTCCATCCTGGGGAGTGCAAAGCCACAGACTCTCAAGTGGATAACAGTCTCCACTGGTTCCGGAGGGGGCCTTGTGCCCAGAGTACTTCATACTGCTAAAGACAGAGGTAGTGGATGGATCTCTCCACTGGTTCTGGAGGGGGCATGGTGCCCAGAGTGCTTCATCCTGCTAAGGACAGAGGTAGTGGATGGATCTCTCCACTGGTTCTGGAGGGGGCATGGTGCCCAGAGTGCTTCATTCTGCCCATGACGGACTCAGTAGCGTCAGTGCCCTTGGCGCTCATGGGCCAGCGGTACTTGAGGCGGCGGTGCCCTGTTTAGCGGTGCTTGAGGCGGCGGTGCCCTGTTCAGCTGTGCTTGAGGCGGCAGTGCCCTGTTCAGCAGTGCTTGAGGCGGCAGTGCCCTGTTCAGCAGTGCTTGAGACGGCAGTGCCCTGGTCAGCGGTGCTTCAGACGGCGGTCTCCATTGCAGGGACTCAGCTGCTGGCGGTCCTTCATGGCCCAGCGGGGCTTGTGCTGGCGGTACTTCATGGCCCAGCGGGGCTTTTGCTGGCGGTCCTTCATGGCCCAGTGGGGCTTTTGCTGGCGGTCCGTCATGGCCCAGCGGGCTTGTGCTGGCGGTCCTTCATGGCCCAGCGGGGCTTGTACTGGCAGTTGCCTCCTGGGCAGCTGGGCTGGTGCTGGCGGTGGCCTCCTGGGCAGCTGGGCTGGTGCTGGCGGTGGCCTCCTGGGCAGCTGGGCTTGTGCTGGCGGTGGCCTCCTGGGCAGCTGAGCTTGTGCTGGCGGTGGCCTCCTGGGCAGCTGGGCTTGTGCTGGCATTGGCCTCCTCGGCAGCTGGGCTGGTGCTGGCGGTGGCCTCCTGGGCAGCTGGGCTTGTGCTGGCGGTGGCCTCCTGGGCAGCTGGGCTTGTGCTGGCGGGTGGCCTCCTGGGCAGCTGGGCTTGTGCTGGCGGTGGCCTCCTGGGCAGCTGGGCTTGTGCTGGCGGTGGCCTCCTGGGCAGCGGGATGATGGCGGTCTTCTCCACCGTGCTGCTCTTCCCAGACTTGCCGGGTTTCTTGTGGCCCTTCCCCACCTTGGAAGGTGTCACAGCTGACTCCACACTCGCACCGGGACCCCTGGGAGCGGCTTTGGTGGTTGGAGTCTTCCCCCTCTCCCGCCGGGTACTGGCCAACTTCTGATGCTTCACAGGTGGGGGACTGTCTGTGCTGTGGCTCTGTGCCACAATGGCTGCCCTGGTGGCCGGTGCACTCCAGATTCCGGTGACTACAGGCACCACTGGTCCCGGAGATGTTGTGGCTGAGGTGCTAGTTCGGGACCTATGAGACGGACGGGGTGGGGAAGGTGTGGGAAAGAGGTCAAGGTTGGACAGGAAAAGTTTTTTTGACACACTGGGACGGGTAGCTGGAGGGGGTTTGGGAGTGGAGGAAGAGGTTGTGGTTGTAGGAGGTGTTCGTTTGCTTACTTTGGTTGAAGGTGCATGTGCTGGAGGCTGTCGTGAGGTGGATGGCTGTTGGGTGGGTGTGTGTCTGCGTTTGTGTATCTTCGGAGGGGGCGTCATAGACACATTGGGAGAGGACACGGGACGTGTGAATGGTAGTGGGGTGGTGACTGCACGTGAGCGGGGTGTGGTGGTGGGTGTGCTGGAAAGGGACGTAGTGGCTGTAGAGGTAGTGCATGCAGGTGTGGGGGGGAGGAGGGAGACGAGGAGGAGGGGGACACAGTGGAGGCAGTGGATGTTGGTGTGTCTGCATGTGTGTGATGCTTGCGTGAGTGCCTGTGGGATGTGTGGTGCTTATGTTTGCCTGAGCTTCCCTTGTGTGTTGAGGTGTGTGCATGCTGGTCTGTAGGTGTGCTTGGGATAGGCTGAGGTACAGTGGATTGGGTCGGGGTGGAGGAAGTTGGAGGGGGGAGGCTAGACACAGGGACAATGGCTGCCATCATTGCTGAGGCCAGAGCCTGAAAAGCTCACTGAAGGACTGCCTGACCAGAATGAATGCCCTCCAGGAATGCATTTGTTTAGTGCAACTGCCTTTCTACACCCTGCATGGCATTCAAAATGGTAGACTGCCCAACAGTGAGGGACCTGAGGAGGTCAATGGCTTCCTCACTGAGGGCAGCAGGAGTGACTGGGGCAGGGCCTGAGGTGCCTGGGGCGAAGGTGATGCCCACCCTCCCGGGTGAGTGGGCCCGGGGCGAAGGTTGTGGGGCTGCTGGGAGGGCGGTGCTGGAAGGGGGGGTGGCGGCTGTACCTGTAGATGGGGGGGGGGCACACATGTTGCCGCCACCACAAGGGAGCTCCCATCAGAGGACGAGTCCGTGTCACTGGTCTCAGCTCCTGTCCCCGCCGTGGAGCTCCGCTCGCCCTCCATCCCACAGGTGAACTCCAAGTCCGTAGTGTGGCCCTCCATTGCCATGTGGAATGCAGCTCCCTCCTGCTCCGGTGCCACTGCTCCTCCGCCTGGTAATGTTAATGCACAGAAGAACAGGGAGACCACAAAAAGGGGGGGGGGACGACAGAAGAAAGACATGTTGAGTGCATGCATTACCGCTACCGTTGGCGGACACGACAGACACAGAAGCCCCCTGCACTACGCCGCGCTCTTGGGCTCCACTGTTCAATTCCTGGGAAATAGCCTACAAAGCTACGGACGACATCTGCACACATAGATGACACAGGGGCATGACTAGGTGTAGTTGGCACTCTACAGAGGTGGGGTGCCACAGGGCCTGCCTTACGGAGGGACCTTGCCTACGGAACTCGCCCTGGCCTACGGAAACCCACAGCCCACCTCCCCCACCCAGACCCCTCCACTGCACGCAAAGTCAGCAGAATGCGAGTGTACTCACCCCCTTGTGGCTGCTGTGATGCCCTCAAGCGCCCATCCAACTCCGGGAACACCACCGCCAGGATCCTGAACATCAGGGGGGTCATGGTGCTACGGGCACCCCTCCCACGTTGGGAATCCATCCCCAGCTGAGCCTCCGCCGTCTTCTTGCTCCAGTGGCGAATGTCCTTCCTTCTTTTCCGGCAGTGGGTGCTCCATCTGTGGTAGACCCCCAGGGTCTGGACGTCCTTGGCGATGGCACGCCAAATATGTTTTTTCTGGTGGGCGCTGACCTACATGATTTGTACAGGGGGAAGATAAAGTTATTACCAACTGCACCGTCAAAGTGATTGGCCCCCATCCCTACCCTTGCCATGTGGCACATGCACTCACCGTTGTTTCATGCACGCCACACTCTCCCCCCTTCCTCGTTACATCCACTCATCTCCACACAGGCATAGCCCATACATCATGCTCCTAGTGTACTTACCTGTTTGTCTGGAGGACCGTAGAGTAGTGTGTACTGGAGGAGGACCCCATCCACGAGTTTCTCCAACTCCTCCGATGTGAAGGCAGGGGCCCTTTCCCCAGACACTCGAGCCATTGTCTCTTCCAGACCGAGGTCACAGCAGCATTTCCAGTGTAGGTCCTCTCCTGTCGAAGATCAGGTATCGAGTGATTGAACAGATAGAAAATGGCGGACACGTCCGCGGCAGTGCGTACCGTCACCGCCGGCGTACATCGTCATTGGCTCCTGGGACCCATAGGGTCCAATGTTAACCAATGCACCATTGCGCCGCGGTCTTCGACCGCCTTCTGCAACGGTGTACAACGCCAGTGCAGTTACCTCAAATCCCATTGTCCCACTTTAGAGGTCAGGCAGCCGCCATTTCAGGGGCCCACATGGCTTCATTTTCATTTTCAACTGTGTCACACATACCTAGGCCTAGACTCAACACACATACAGGCCACTTTTTGAGTATGAATGGTGTTTAGTGTAAGCTGTGGGTACGTACCTCTGAGTTGTTTGACTCTGTGCTCACTGTTGTCCTTCATAGGCACCGACCGCTGGGACATGTGAGGAGATGGCGGCATCCTCCGGTGTACCAACCGTTGGTGGACCTGTCGACAATGGAGGAAAGACATGTGATAATCACATACAAGCTTGACCGTGCCACAATCCAGGAACTGTGTACCCAGCTGGAGCCAGACCTGATGTCAGCTATCCGCCATCCCACAGGAATCCCCCCTCAAGTGCAGGTGCTGTCAGTGCTCCATTTCCTTGCAAGTGGGTCATTTCAAACAACAGTTGCCATAGCATCAGGGATGTCCCAGCCTATGTTTTCCAACGTGTTGTCCAGAGTGTTGTCTGCCCTGCTGAAACACATGCAGAGCTACATCGTTTTCCCTCAGGTGGAGGATTTGCCTGCAGTGAAAGGTGATTTCTATGCCCTGGGACATATCCCCAACATCATAGGTGCCATTGATGGGACACATGTGGCTTTGCTCCCCCCCCCACAGGAGTGAACAGGTGAACAGAAACCGGAAGAGTTATCATTTGATGAATGTACAGATGGTATGTTTGACAGACCAGTACATCTCCCATGTGAATGCCATGTTCCCTGGCTCAGTGCATGACGCTTACATCCTGCGGAATAGCAGCATCCCTTATGTGATGGGTCAACTCCAGAGGCACTGTGTGTGGATATTAGGTGAGCACCTGGAAGCTAGTCAGTGGAAATGGTTGTCTGGGTCTGGGGATATCCCTCCAGGTTAGTGTGTGTCTAACAGTTGTCCCTCGCCATTTGCAGGTGACTCTGGTTACCCCAACCTGTCATGGCTACTGACCCCAGTGAGGAATCCCAGGACAAGGGCAGAGGAAAGCTACAATGAGGCACATGGGCGAACTAGGAGGGTGATCGAATGCACCTTCGGCCTCCTGAAGGCGACGTTCAGGTGCCTCCATATGACAGGTGGATCCCTATTCTACTCACCAAAGAAGGTGTGCCAGATCATCGTGGCCTGCTGTATGCTTCACAACTTGGCTTTGCGACGACAGGTGCCCTTTCTGCAGGAGGATGGTCCAGATGGCGGTGTTGTTGCAGCTGTGGAGCCTGTGGACAGTGAAGATGAGGAAGCAGAGGAAGAAGACATGGACAACAGGGACTCAGTGATCCAACAATATTTCCAGTGATACACAGGTAAGAATACAAACCTGCCTACTACATGTACTTATACACTACTACCTCTCTACTGTCTGTCTTTTTCACCCAGTGTATGGTCACTGAGTTGTCACTTTCCCTTACGATTTCACAGATCTGGGTCCCACGGTGTGACATCTGCTTTGATTCCTCATGGACTAGGTATGTGACATAGGTATGTTGACATTACAGATGAAAGAGCTTTTTGCCACAGTTATTGCTAATACAGTATTCTGAAATCACAGACAGACTCCAGATTGTTTTGTGCTTTAAGTGTGTTTATTTTAGTGCTCAAAATTGGAGGGGGTAGCAAAATGGTGAGGGGTGATGGCGGAGGAATGTCTGTGGCAGAGTCCAGTCTATTAGTCTCACAGGTGCATTGCTCAAATGGGCATAGGAAGTGGAGCTGGGGCAGTTTAAGGATGGACAGGGTGACAAAGTTGGACAGTAGGATGACAATCAGGGTGGTCTCATTTCTTGGCGGGGATCTTGGCATCGTTCTCTGTCTTGTTCCTGGATCTCAGGGTCCGTTTGCAAGGTGGTTCTCCCTCTGCAGGTGGTGGGGTGCTGGTGTGGTGGTCCTGTGGTGGTGCCTCCTGTCCACTAGCGCCGGCAGAGGTGGTGGGCAGTTCATCATCCAGGCTAGTGTCAGGGGCCCCCTGTAGTGCCACAGTGTCCCTCCTGGTGTTGAGTACTTCCTTCAGCACCCCTACGATGGTGCCCTGGGTGGAATTGATGGTTCTGAGTTCCTCCCTCAAGCCCATATACTGTTCCTCCTGCAGGCGCTGGGTCTCCTGAAACTTGGCCAGTACCATTGCCATTGTCTCCTGGGAGTGGTGGTAGGCTCCCATGATGGAGGAGAGGGCCTTGTGGAGAGTGGGTTCCCTGGGCCTGTCCGCCCCCTGTCGCACAGCAGCCCTCCCAGTTCCCCTTTGTTCCTGGGTCTCCGTCCCCTGGACCGTGTGCCCACTACCACTGCCCCCAGGTCCCTGTTGTTGTTGGGGTGGTGGGTTAGCCTGAGTTCCTTGTAGTGGTGGACACACTGCTGATTGACGTATCTTGGGGACGGAGGTATGGGCCCGCTGGGTGGGTGATGTGCTGGTGTTTCCAGAGGGGGGAAGGTCTGTAGTGGCCTGTGACTGGGTGTGGCGAACTGACTGTCCCGAGGTCCCCGATGGGCCGGGCTGGTCATCTAGATCCAGTTGGACAGAGGTGCTGTCATCACTGTGGTCCTCTTCTGTTGGTGGTGTGGACATGTGTGGACCCTCCTGTCCGGTGACGTTGGGTAGGGGTCCTGCAGGGGTAGAAAGGCATGATTATTGCATCTGTGTGTGTCAAGTGTGCAATGGGTGGGTGACCGTGTACCCCAGTGCTAGCATTCCTGTGTGGGACCTTGTGTGATGATGGTTTAGGGGGGTGTATGGGTATGTGCAGTGGGCATGCTTTAGTGATGGGTGTCCATGCTTTGGTGTTGCTTGCAGGGCTTGGTGTTGGGATGGGTGGTTTGTGATGTTGGGACATTTGTGAGGTGTTGGAGTGATGGGGGTGAGGGTGGGGTATGTGATAGCATGCAGGTAGGGTGGGGGATGTGATAGTTAAGATTTGACGTACCAGAGTCCATTCCTCCACCTACTCCTGCGAGGCCCTCAGGATGCAGAATCGCCAAGACCTGCTCCTCCCATGTTGTTAGTTGTGGGGGAGGAGGTGGGGGTCCGCCGCCAGTCCGCTGAACCGCCAGGTGGTGTCTTGAGACCACGGAACGCACCTTCCCCCGTAGGTCGTTCCACCTCTTCCTGATGTCCTCCCAATTTCTTGGGTGCTGTCCCACTGCGTTGACCCTGTCCACTATTCTTCGCCATAGCTCCATCTTCCTTGCAATGGAGGTGTGCTGCACCTGTGATCCGAATAGCTGTGGTTCTACCTGGACAATTTCCTCCACCATGACCCTGAGCTCCTCCTCCGAGAACCTGGGGTGTCTTTGCTGTGCCATAGGATGGTGTAGGTGATGTGTGGGGTGGTGTGTGGGGTGATATGCGTGCTGATATGTAGTGGGGTGTTGTGTGAGGTGCATGGAAGTTATGTGGGTGATGGTGTTGTGTGCCTGTGGATGCTAGTGTTGTTGATGGTTGTTTCTCTCTCTGGCTTTCGTTTGTGATTTGTGGTCGTAAGGGTTTGTGGGTGATGTGGGTGTGTGTTTTATAGTGTATTGAGTGTGTGGGAGTGGTGTGTGTATGTGTATCAGGTGTGTGTATTTTGAATTGTCCAATGTGGCTGTGTTTTGTAAGAGTGAGTATATTTTCAGCGAGGCGGTGTGTACCGCCAATGGAATACCGCGTTTGAAAGACCTCTGCGTGGATTCGTGTGTCGTGATGGTGTGGGCTTATTTCTGTTGGCGTGATGTTGGAGGTTTTGTTTTCGCCAGTTTATCACTGACCTTTGGTGCGGCGGACTTGTGTGGGTGTCAGAATTTTGGCGGATTCCGAACTGGGTCATAATAGCTGTGGCGGAATTCCACGGCTGCGGCGGTGTGTTGGCGGTCTTCTGCACGGCGGTAAGCGGCTTTTACCACCAAAGTCATAATGAGGGCCTATGTCATTGCTGAAAAAGAGCTTCTGGCGATTTGTGACGCCTTTAAAGAATGGAGACATCATTTGTTAGGTGCCAAATACACTGTCACAGTATATACTGATCATCGCAATCTCCAGTTCATGAGTTCCGCCAGACTTTTGACTCCTTGGCAATTACGCTGGATGCTGTTTTTTGCCGAATTTGATTTTGTGGTAACTTTCCATCCTGGTAAAGACAATCGCAAAGCTGACACCTTTTCCTGCCAAGAGTCTACTACTTTGCCTGCAGTGCAAACCTCCAGAGCTATCATTGCTCCAGACAAAGTCCTATGTATCATAAAAACTGAAGATTTCTTTGAAGACATCCGTAATTCTTTCACCATTGAGAAATGGCAGACATGGGACCAAGCAGATCCCAAAAGGTCAATCAAGCAAGGATTACCTTTCCATGATGCTCGTGCCCACTACCAAGCTTCGCAAGATAGTATTTCATTGGTTGCATGTTATACCTACAGCAGGTCATCCAGGAACTGCTAAAATTCTTGAATTAATTCAACGCTACTTTTGGTGGCCTACTCTGACGAAAGACGTAAAAGCAATGGTAAACAACTATGAAGTCTGTGCTCGCATTAAAACTAGTCATTCAAAACCGAAAGGGTTGTTGCATCCACTCCCAACTCCAAGTCGTCCTTGGGAGCACATTTCTTTAGACTTCATTACAGGACTACCAGTGGTTCCACAACATTCAGTAATCCTTGTGGTACTAGATAGTCTCACGAAATATGGACATTTCATTGCCCGTAAGAAATTGCCCACCTCCAGTGAACTGGCAACTATTTTATTGAATAGAGTGGTCCGTGATCATGGGCTGCCAAAAATGATCCTCTCCGATCGAGGGTCGCAATTTGCCTCCAATTTCTGGAAGACATGGTGCAAAACGCTTCAAGTCACATCCACACTATCTACTAGCCATCATCCTCAAACAGATGGTCAATCTGAAAGACTAAATCAGACTTTGAAGCAATACCTGCATGCTTAGGCTGAAAAAGCACTTCATTCTTGGACATTAATGCTCTGGTTAGCCGAGTTAGCTTACAATAACTCATTCCAGACTTCCACTAGCATTAAACCCTTTTTTGGCTTATTTGGCTATCATCCTGACACCATGCCCATCACGATCCCTCAAGAAAGTTCTCTTACACCAGCTGGGTCAGAAACCATTCAGCATCTTCATCAAACCCAGAAATTGATTCAACAGCATTTAGAAAAGGCCAAAAAAAATACAAGAAGCATTATGACAAGAAACATTATGAGGGACCGCAGTATCAACCAGGTGATAAAGTGTGGCTTTCTACAAGACATATAGGGGGTCATTCTGACCCTGGCGGTAAAATCCGCCAGGGCCAGCGACCGCGGGAGCACCGCCAACAGGCTGGCGGTGCTCCCATGGGCATTCTGATCGCTGCGGTACAGCCGCGGTCAGAAACGGAAAACCGGCGGTGTACCGCCGGTTTCCCGCTGCCCTGGGGAATCCTCCATGGCGGCGCAGCTTGCTGCGCCGCCATGGGGATTCCGACCCCCATACCGCCATCCTGTTCCTGGCGGTTTTGGCCGCCAGGAACAGTATGGCGGTATGGGGTGTCGTGGGGCCCCTGGGGGCCCCTGCAGTGCCCATGCTAATGGCATGGGCACTGCAGGGGCCCCCGTAACAGGGCCCCACCAAGATTTTCAGTGTCTGCCATGCAGACACTGAAAATCGCGACGGGTGCTACTGCACCCGTCGCACCCCTTCCACTCCGCCGGCTCCATTCGGAGCCAGCATCCTCATGGAAGGGTGTTTCCTGCTGGGCTGGGGGGCGGCCTTCTGGCGGTCGCCCGCCAGCCCAGCGGGAAACCCAGAACACCCGCGGCGGTCTTTTGACCGCGCAGCGGTATTCTGGCGGTTCCAGCCAGGCCGGCGGCTTTCGCCACCTGCCGGGGTCAGAATGACCACCATAGACTTTAAGAAGAAGCACATGTTTAACCCCAAATTCATAGGTCCCTACACTGTCCTTCAGCAAATCAATCCTGTGACCTATAAACTGCAATTGCCAAGATCATTACGGATTCATCCACTGTTCCACACTTCCCTCTTGAAAAAGGCAGTCCAAAAGGTCCACCCTCATTCAGCTTCAGTTTTAGTACGGGGGAAGCAGAATACGAAGTCAAGAAGGTGTTGGATTCCAAACTGAGAGGGCGTAACCTATGGTACTTATCTCATGGAAAGGTTATGGCCCTGAAAGTAACTCATGGTTTTCCACATCTGATGTTCATGCTCCAGTACTTGTGAGGCGCCTTCATCAACTCAATCCAGATAAACCAGGCCCTAGAGCGCATCTGGGAGAGGGGAGTACTGTCAACATCAGGGCAGTGCGTGCTTTCCGGGCGACTAGAATTCAAAAACCCAGCACTTTCAAGATAACATAATTTATGCATTGTGCTGATATGCTGTTGTTTAACCTTTTGCATTGCAGAGTTTAATCCTGAAGACTTATGTTCAAGGTGACTATAAATACTGTTCATTTGCAATGTATTGCTGCAGGCTTTCAGAGTCTGTCAGGGTGTGGTCCCTTTCCAGGGCCTTCTAGAAGCTTTCCCTGCAGCATGCCTGGGTGTAGTTTGTGGGCTGGGCCAAGACTCTATATAAGGGAGTCAGCCCAGCTCCACGTGCTCACTATTCAGAGGTCCCGGTGCAGAGCAGCAGCAACTTCCTGAGCTCCTGCTCCAGAGGCCTACTTTGATCTTCCAGGCCTTGCCCTTTCACTTTGTTGGTGATCCTTGATCAGGGCGGTAAGACGGAGGTCGGGCTGGGCCCCCGATCCCGTTCTCAAAGGCTTTCGAGTTCTTGGGCCTAATTTGCATGCTAAACAATTTTACTCTTGTGCGTGTGAATGCGCGGTTGTTTTTTTCATGGCATTTACATGCTGGTACTCGAATCGGCAAGACGCGCAATTCATTGTTTGTGTGCAATTCATGTTATTCATTGTGCGCTACCATTTCCTAGCATTTAAAGGGTAGCATTCTAATCGGCAAGACGCCCGATTCATTTCTTGTGCTTAATTCATGTTATTCATTGTGCACTACCATTTCATGGCATTTACAAGGTAGCATTCGAATCGGCAAGACGCGTGATTCATTTCTTCTGTTTAATTCATGTTATTCATTGTGCGCTACCATTTCATGGCATTCACATGGTGGCATTCGAATCGGCAAGACGCGCGATTCATTTCTTGTGCTTAATTCATGTTATTCATTGTGCGCTACCATTTCATGGCATTCACGTGGTGGCATTCGAATCGGCAAGATGCACGATTCATTTATTGTGCTTAATTCATGTTTTTCATTGTGCGCTACCATTTCATGGTATTCACAAGGTAGCATTCAAATCGGCAAGATGTGCGATTCATTTCTTGTGCTTAACTCATGATGTTCATTGTGCGCAATCATTTCATTGCATTTACAAACTCTTGTGCAAATCCGCAATGTGCGCAATTCATGTTTCTGCAACAGGCAGGCGGTAAAAAAAAAATGAATTCTGACCCTGGCGGTAACCGCCAACACAGCCCGCCACTTTAACACTCCGACCGCCACGGCGGGACAGACAAACAGTGCGGCGGTCACCGCCAACAGGCAGGCGGCAGACAAAGTATCGCCCACCCTATCACAACTCACCAATCCGCCACCTTTTCCGGGGCGGGAGCCCCGCCGATAAAAAGACGGCAGAAACAGACAACGAACGGGAAAACGCTTACCTCTACACACTCCACGAGGACGGAGGACAGCATGGAACCCGAATTGAACATCCTACCAGCTATTGTCTACCTGCTCATCTACCACGAGTACGAACGCCGGCGCAGACGACAACGGGAGTACTGCACCTACGACACAGGGGAGGGGGGAGGAGAAAAGGTTACGGGCACACACATACGCGACCCCCCCCCCCAACTATCTACACACCAATGCAGAGCAACAACTCAGAGTGACACCCCCCAAACCCCCTGCAAAAATGCAAAGACATAATTAAAATGATAATTTAAATTTATGTATAAAATAGGTTCATTGAAGTCATGGAAAATTACCTATATGAAATATAAAAAAAAAAAATGAACAGTGCGAAATCTATATACATAGTCAATAAGTCCTGCTCAGTTTGTCAAAGTTCCACAGTCCGTGGGCCAATGTCCACAAATACATGGGCAAAGCCCACACAGGAGACCAGATTCCGTTGGAGAGAACACTGCTGGGGCATCAGATGAGAAAACTACAGGCACCTCAGGGGGAAGGGAAGGGGGGGCACCTCAGCCACATGAGTCCACGACGCCAGATCCACGAGGGGCCTCCATGCCCACTGTACCATCCTGGGGAGTGCAAAGCCACAGTCTCTCAAGTCTCTACAGTGGGTGGGTTGCCCACTGTTCCATCCTGGGGAGTGCAAAGCCACAGTCTCTCAAGTCTATACAGTGGGCGGGTTGCCCACTGTTCCATCCTGGGGAGTGCAAAGCCACAGTCTCTCAAGTCTATAAAGTGGGCGGTTTGCCCACTGTTCCATCCTGGGGAGTGCAAAGCCACAGTCTCTCAAGTCTATACAGTGGGCGGTTTGCCCACTGTTCCATCCTGGGGAGTGCAAAGCCACAGTCCATCGGATGGATACCCGACTCCACTGGTATTGGAGGAGGCAGGGTGCCCAGAGTGCTGCGTGAACACCAACTCGACACAGAACCGGCACTGTCAATGGGCCAGCGGTGCTAGACAGGAAGGGCCCAGCGGAGCGGTGCTTGAGACGGCGGGCCCAGCCGAGCGGTGCTTGACAGGAAGGGCCCAGCGGAGCGGTGCTTGACAGGAAGGGCCCAGCGGAGCGCTGCTTGAGACGGCGGGGCCCAGCGGAGCGGTGCTTGAGACGGCGGGGCCCAGCGGAGCGGTGCTTGACAGGAAGGGCCCAGCGGAGCGGTGCTTGAGATGGCGGGGCCCAGCGGAGCGGTGCTTGAGACGGCGGGGCCCAGCGGAGCGGTGCTTGACAGGAAGGGCCCAGCGGAGCAGTGCTTGACAGGAAGGGCCCAGCGGAGCGGTGCTTGACAGGAAGGGCCCAGCGGAGCGGTGCTTGACAGGAAGGGCCCAGCGGAGCGGTGCTTGACAGGAAGGGCCCAGCGGAGCGGTGCTTGACAGGAAGGGCCCAGCGGAGCGGTGCTTGAGACGGCGGGGCCCAGCGGGGCGGTGCTTGACAGGATGGGCCCAGCGGAGCGTTGCTTGAGACGGCGGGGCCCAGCGGAGCGGTGCTTGAGACTACGGGGCCCAGCGGAGCGGTGCTTGAGACGGCGGGGCCCAGCGGAGCGGTGCTTGAGACGGCGGGGCCCAGCGGAGCGGTGCTTGACAGGAAGAGGCCAGCGGAGCGGTGCTTGAGACGGCGGGGCCCAGCGGAGCGGTGCTTGACAGGAAGGGCCCAGCGGAGCGGTGCTTGACAGGAAGGGCCCAGCGGAGCGGTGCTTGAGACGGCGGGGCCCAGCGGAGCGGTGCTTGACAGGAAGGGCCCAGCGGAGCGGTGCTTGACAGGAAGGGCCCAGCGGAGCAGTGCTTGACAGGAAGGGCCCAGCGGAGCGGTGCTTGAGACGGCGGGCCCAGTGGAGCGGTGCTTGACAGGAAGGGCCCAGCGGAGCGGTGCTTGAGACGGCGGGGCCCAGCGGAGCGGTGCTTGACAGGAAGGGCCCAGCGGAGCGGTGCTTGACAGGAAGGGCCCAGCGGAGCGGTGCTTGAGACGGCGGGGCCCTGCGGAGCGGTGCTTGACAGGAAGGGCCCAGCGGAGCGGTGCTTGACAGGAAGGGCCCAGCGGAGCGGTGCTTGAGACGGCGGGGCCCAGCGGAGCGGTGCTTGACAGGAAGGGCCCAGCGGAGTGGTGCTTGTCACGGCAGGGCCCTGTTCAGCAGTGCCTGTCTTCACGGCGGGGCCCTGTTCAGCGGTGACTGTCTTCACGGCGGGGCCCTGTTCAGCGGTGCCTGTCTTCACGGCGGGGCCCTGTTCAGCGGTGCTTGTCCTGTCTTTCAAGGGAGCCAGACCTGGCCAGGACTCCCCGCTTAGTCGCCCTCCGACCGTGCGGTTGCTGGCCCCTCCTGTGATGGAGTCCTGGGCCCGTGGGTGTCCTCCGTCACACCCGGTATGGGGCTGGTGGGGCCCTCCTGGTCCGCGCGCCTGCTGGCTGACTTCTCCGCCCTGCTGCCCTTGCCCTCCTTCGATGAGGCTCTCTGGCCCTTGCCTCCCCTTGATGTTGTGGCAGGTGACGGCCTACGACTTTGCTCCTTGGTGGCAGCCGTGTCAGCCTTCTCGCGCCAGCCCTTTGTTTTTCGGGTTCTCTTCCCAGGGGGTGGGCTGGCTGTCCCCTTGCTGCTGGCCGATGTATCTGCACTGGGAAAAGGTGGACTCCAATACCCGTGCACAATGGTCGCCCTCGATGCAGGGCTGGTGGTGGCTGAGGTGCTCTTAGGACTCTTACCAGATGGAGGGGGTGGGTCAGTGGTTGGAAAGAGGTTAAGGTTGGAAAGGAAAATCAATTTGGAAAGACAGGGACGGGTAGGTGTAGTGGTTATGGGAGTGGAGGGAGAGGATGTGGTTGTAGGAGAGTCAGGTGTGGTGTCTTTGGGTGCAGGTGCTTGTGACGTAGGCTGTCGTGAGGTGGATGGCTGTTGGGTGGGTGGCTGCCTGCGTTTGTGTGTTTTGGAAGAGGGGGTGACAGACACAGTGGAAGAGGACAGAGGGGACGTGTAAATGGCAGTGGGGGTGGTGACTGCACGTGTGCGGACTGTACTGGAGGGTGTGCTGGTGATGGAAGTACTGGCTGATGGTGGTGTGCATGCAGGTGTGAGTGGAGACGTCACAGGGAGGGAGGAGGGAGACGAGGAGGAGGGGGACACAGAGGTGGTAGTGACTGTTGCCATGTCTGCATCTGGATGTTGCTTGGGTGAATGCTTGTGGGATCTGTGGTGCTTATGTCTGGATGAGCTGCCCTTGGGTGTTGAGGTGTGTGCAGGCTGGTCAGATGGTGTGGATGGGATAGGCTGAGGAACAGGAGACTGGGTGGAGGCAGTTAGTAGAGGGAGGCTGGAAACAGGGACAATGGCTGCCGTCAGTGCTGAGGCCAGAGCATTGAACGATCGTTGATGGGCAGCCTGACCCGAATGAATGCCCTCCAGGTATGCATTGCTCCGATGCACCTCCCTTTCTACACCCTGGATGGCATTCAAGAGGGTAGACTGCCCAACAATGAGTGTCCTCAGGAGGTCAATGACCTCCTCACTGAGGGCAGCAGGGGTAACTGGGGCAGGGCCTGAGGTGCCTGGGGCGAAGGAGATGCCCGCCTTCCTGGGCGAGCGGGCACGGAGCGAAGGCTGAGGGGCTGCTGGGAGGGCGGGGCTGGTGCGCTGGGTGGCGGCTGTACCTGTTGTGGCGGGGGGCACGGATGTTGCCGCCACCGCAAGGGAGCTCCCTTCCGAGGACGTGTCGGTGTTGCTGACGTTTCCACGGGTCCCCGTTGTGGAGCTCCCCTCGCCCTCCGTATCACTGGTGACCTCGGTGTCTGTAGCATGGCCCACCGGGGCCATGTGAGTTGCAGCTCCCTCGTGCTCCGATGCCAATTCTCCTCCGCCTGATGATGCTAATGCACACATGCACAAGAAGATAAAGAAAAAGGGTGGGGGGAGAAATAAAGACAGGTTGAGTGCATGCATTGTCAACACCGTTGTCAGAGAGGACAGACACAGGACCCTCCTGCACTACGCCGCGCAATCGGGGTACACTACTCAGTACTTGTGACTAGGCCTACAGGTCTATGGACAACAAATGCACACATGGATGATGTTGGACCATGGATAGCTGTACTTGGCACCCTACAGAGGTGGCGGCCGGGGGCACAGGGCCATGCCTAAAGGAGGGGACTAGCCTACAGAAAGCGCCCTGGCCTAAAGTCACCCACAGCTCTCCTCCCCAACCCAGACACCTCCACTGCGCGCAAATATAGCAGAATGTGCTGACACTCACCCCCTTGTGTCTGCTGTGATGTCCTCACGCGCCCATCCAAATCGGGGTAGGCCACCGCCAGGATCCGGGACATCAGGGGGGTCAAGGTATGACTGGCACCCCTCCTACGTTGGGAGGCCATCCCCAGCAGAGACTCGGCGGTCTTCCTGGTCCCGCGGCGGATGTCCTTCCACCTCTTTCGGCAGTGGGTGCCCCGTCTGTTGTGGACCCCCAGGGCCCGGACGTCCTTGGCGATGGCACGCCAAATGTCGACTTTCTGATGGGCGCTGACCTATTTGACATGTACAGGGTGGGAAAGGAAATATCATCACTTTTCTGCATGTTAGATGTGATTGCCCCCCCCTCCCCAACCTTGCCATGTGGCACATGCTCTCATCTGTCGTGCGTTGCACTCCTCATTCGCTCCCCTCCCCACCATTTTACATCCACCCCACTCAACACAGGCATAGCCCATTCAACGTGCACCCAGTGTACTTACCTGTTGGTCTGGAGGACCGTAGAGTAGCGCATACTGGGGGAGGACCCCATCCACAAGTTTCTTCAACTCTTCAGAAGTGAAGGCAGTGGCCCTTTCCCCAGTCGCAGCAGCCATTGTATCTTCCAGACCGAGGTCACAGCAGCACTTGCAGTATAGGTCCTCTCCTGTGGATGATCAGGTCTCGAGTGATTAAGCAGCTAGAAAATGGCGGTCACGCCCGCGGCGGTGCGTACCGCTGCAGTGCGTACCGTGACCGCCGGCGCACATCGTAATTGGCTCCTGATACCCATAGGGTTCAATGTTAACCAATGCGGCTTCGCACCGCGGTCTTCGACCGCCTACCGCCACGGTGTGCCACGCCAGAGCACTGACCTCACATCCCACTGTCACACTTCTCAGGTCAGGCAGCCGCCATTTCAAGGGCCCACATGGCTTAATTTCTACTGCGTCACACAGGCCTAGGCCTTGCATTGCCACTCATACAAGCCTTTCACTGCATTGCGATTCAATTACTGTGCAAGCTGTGTGAACGAACCTGTGGGTTGCTTGACTCTGTACTCCATGTTGTCCTTCCTAGACACCGTCCGCTGGGACTTGCGAGGAGAAGGATGAATCCTCCCGTGTACCGACCGCTGGTGGACCTGTCGACAATGGAAGAACGACATATTATACTTCGATACAGACTTGACAGAGCCACTATACATGAACTGTGTGCCCAGCTGGAGCCAGACCTGATGTCCCCCATCCGCCAACCCACAGGGATTCCCCCTCTGGTGCAGGTTCTGTCAGTACTCCATTTTTTGGCAAGTGGGTCTTTTCAGACAACAGTGGCCATGTCATCAGGGATGTCTCAGCCTATGTTTTCAAAGGTTTTGTCAAGAGTGTTGTCTGCCCTGATGAAATACATGCGGAGCTACATTGTTTTCCCTGAGGAGGATGATTTGGCTACAGTGAAGGGTGATTTCTATGCCCTTGGACATATCCCAAACATCATTGGTGCCATTGATGGGACCCATGTGGCTTTGGTACCCCCCAAAGGCAGTGAGCAGGTGTACAGAAATAGAAAAAGTTATCATTCGATGAATGTCCAGGTGGTCTGTTTGGCAGACCAGTACATCTCCCATGTAAAGGCCAAGTTCCCTGGGTCAGTGCATGACGCGTTTGTCATGCGAAATAGCAGCATCCCCTATGTGATGGAAGAGCTACAGAGACACCGTGTGTGGTTATTAGGTGACTCTGGTTACCCCAACCTCTCCTGGCTACTGACCCCAGTGAGGAATCCTCGGACCAGGGCAGAGGAACGGTACAATGAGGCCCATGGGCGAACTAGGAGGATAATAGAAAGGACCTTCGGGGTCCTGAAGGCCAGGTTTAGGTGCCTGCATATGACAGGTGGATCCCTAATGTACTCACCAAAGAAGGTGTGCCATATCATCGTGGCCTGCTGTATGCTTCACAATCTTGCATTGCGACGCCAGGTGCCTTTCCTGCAGGAGGATGCTCCAGATGGTGGTGTTGTAGCAGCTGTGGAGCCTGTGGAGAGTGAAGAGGAGGAAGACGACGGGGACGACACGGACAACAGGGACACAGTTATACAACAGTATTTTCAGTAGCACACAGGTAAGAATCACCCACGCCATTTTACATTTACTTCAGGCCTCCTGCGTCTCTACTTTCTGTGTTCCCCCCCATTTCCTTTTAACTGAATTGTGACTTTCCATTCACTTTTCAGAGCTGTTTGACCAACTGCGTGACTTCTGCTTTGTTTGCCCATGGACTACACCTTGTTGTCATTGGTATGTTGTCATCACAATGTCACAGAACATAATAGCACTGTTATGTGTGATACATAATAGTAAAATATAAGCAGACTCCTGTTATTGTACGTGCAATAAGTGATTTATTTCAAGTGCTACATATAGGTACATGATAGTAAAACGGTGATGGGTGGGGGTGGAGTAATGTCCATGGCAGAGTCCAGTTCTCAGTCTCACAGGTGCATTGTCCATATGCCTGTGGAAGGATGGAGCAGGGGCAGTTAAAGGTTGGACAGGGTGACAATGTGGGACAGTGGGATGACATCAGGGGGTATCTTATGCTGGCGGGGGTCTTGCAATCCTACTCTGTCTTCTTGTGAGATCTCAGGTTCCGCTTGCGGGGTGGTTGTTCTTCAGCAGGAGGTGGGGCTCTGGTGGCCTGTCGTTGTGTGGGGGCCTCCTGTCCACTAGCGCCGGCGGAGGTGGTAGGCTGTTCGTGGTCCAGGCTAGTGACAGGGGCCCTTTGGGGTGCCACATAGTCCCGCAATGTGGTGACTATCTGGTTAAGGGCCAGGACTATGGTCCCCATTGCGGAACCGATGTTCCTGAGTTCGTCTCTGAACCCCATGTACCATTCCTCCTGCTGTTCCTGGATCTCCTGGAACCTGGCCCGTACCGTCGCCATCGTCTCCTGGGAGTGGTGGTATGCTCCCATGATGGTGGTGAGGGCCTCTTGGAGAGTGGGTTCCCTGGGCCTGTCCCCCCCCTGTCGCACAGCAGCCCTCCCAGTTCCCCTGTTTCCCTGGGCCTCTGTCCCCTGGACGGTGTGCCCACTACCACTGCCCCCAGGTCCCTGTTGTTGTTGGGGTGGTGGGTCAACCTGGGTGCCCTGTAGTGGCGGACACACCGCTGATTGACGTGTCCTGGAGACAGAGGCATGGGCCCGCTGGGTGGGAGCTGTGCTGGTGTTCCCAGAGGGGGTTAGGTCTGCTGTAGCCTGTGGCTGTGTGTGGGGAACCGACTGTCCAGAGGTCCCCGATGGGCCGGGCTGGTCATCTGGGTCCAGGTCGACAGAGCTGCTGTCATCGCTGGGGGCCTCTTCTGGGGGTGGGATGGACATCTCTGTACCCTCCGTGGCGGTGTGGTGGCGTTCGGGTCCTGCAGGGGTATAAGGGTATGGTTATTGGTTCTGTGTGTGGCATTTCGTGTGATGGGTGGGTGTCCGTGTACCCAGGTGCAGGCATTCCCTTGTGGGGGCTTTTGTGAGGGTGGCTTGTGGGGGTGATGTGTGTGTGCAGTGGGCATGCTTTGGTGATGGGTGTCCATGCTTTGTGGTCGCATGCAGGTCTAGGTGTTGGGATGGGTGGGTTGTGATGGTGGGACATTTGCAAGGAGTTGGTGTGATGGGGGTGGGGGTGAGGGTGGGGGTATGTGCTGGCATGCAGATGGGGTGGGGGTGGGAAGTAGTAGTTAAGATTTGACTTACCAGAGTCCATTCCTCTGCGTACTCCTGCGAGGCCCTCAGGATGCAGGATGTGCAAGACTTCCTCCTCCCATGCTGTGAATTCTGGGGGAGTAGGTGGGGGTCCGCCGCCAGTCTTCTGCACCGCAATGTTGTGCCTTGATACCATGGAACGCATCTTCCCCCGTAGGTCGTTCCATCTCTTCCTGATGTCGTCCCGATTGCGTGGATGCTGTCCCACTGCGTTGACCCTGTCGACTATCCTTTGCCATATCTCCATCTTCCTAGCAATTGTGGTGTGCTGCACCTGTGCCCGAAAGAGCTGGGGCTCTACACGTACTATTTCCTCCACCATGTCCCTGAGTTCTGCGTCAGAGAACCTGGGGTGTCTTTGGGGTGCCATGGGGTGGTGTGGATGAGGTGAGGGATGTTGTATGTGTTGTGGAGTGTGATGTGTGTGGTGGTGTATGGTGTTTTGTGCGTGGTAATTGTGTGGGTGATGTTGTGATTAGCCTCTGTGTGATGGTCTACTCTAAGCTGTGCAGTCTCTCTCTGTCCTTGATTCGCAATTTTGGTCGTAGGGGTTTGTGGGTGTGTGTTTTATATTGTATTGGGTGTGTGGGAGTGGTGTGTGTATGTGTATCAGGTGTGTGTATTTCAAAATGTCCAATGTGGTGGTGTTTTGTAAGGGTGTGTGTATTTTGAGCGCGGCGGTGTGTACCGCCAATGGAATACCGCGGTTGAAAGACCGCCGCGTGGATTCGTGGGTCGTAATGGCATGGGCGTATTTCTGTTGGCGTGGCGGTGGAGGTTTGGTCATCGCCATTTTTTCGCTGACCTTTGGTGTGGCGGACTTTTGTGGATGTCGGGTTTTTGGCGGTTTGCCAGTTGCGGGTCAGAATGACCGTGGCGGTTTACCGCGACCGCGGCGGTATTATGGTGGTCTTCTGACCGGCGGTAAGCGCCTTTTACCGCCGAGGTCAGAATGACCCCCTATGTTTGAATTTGAAAATGTAATTCTAGAAGGTTCTTATGTTTTTAATCCAGGTGTAACATTTCATTGAGAGGTTCATTGGAAAGTTGTATTAATCCTTCTTGATTCCTTCACAGGTAATCAGACATCTTGAGGCCTAGTTATTTAGTCCATGCTTAAGTTATCCATGTTTCCAGTATGACAATGCTTAGAATCATATTCTAGTAATGATTAATATGATATAATCTTGATATTGTGTGTTTTAACCTTTTTGCTTCCTACAGGTCTCCTTCCCAGCTGCTCTCTACCTAATCCTCTTTTCCCCACTTGGACTCTCTTAGACTCTGTGACATTCTAATCAGAGTATTGGAGCTGTCTTGTGGTGGACGTGTTGGGAACGTGCGCAGACCCCGAGGATCTGGTGACTCTGACATTGCCCCCTCCTTCCTGCAGCTGGGGCTACCTCCTTGCCCTTCCATCTTGCAGCTTGTGCTGCCTCCTTGCCCTTCTGTCCTGCAGCTGGGGCTGACTCCTTGCCCTTCCTCAACGCATTTGGGGCTGGCACCCTGTCTGTCTGCCTGGCTGGTGGCCGGGATCCTTTCCCACCTGGAGTAGTTGGGGACACTACTGTGCCCGTGGACTGGGTGGCTGAGGTGCTTGCCTGGGTTTTGACCACCCTGGCATGACGTGAGGGATGGGGGAGGGGTAGGGAAGAGGTCTATGGTGGAGAGGAAAAGCTTCTTAGGGACATTGGGGTGGGAAGAGGGAGATGGTTTGGGAGTGGAGGAAGAGGGAGTGGTGGTAGAAGGTGTCTGCTGTGCTTGGGTGTAGGTGCATGGGCTGGATGCTGTTGTGAGGTGGATGGTTGTTGGGTGTCTGAGTGCTTGCGTTTCTGTACTTTGGGAGATGGGGGCACAGACACAGTGGGAGAGGACACAGGGGAGGTATGCATGGAAGTGGGGGTGGTGACTGCCAGTGAGGGGCGCGTGTGCTGTTAGGTGTGCTGGTGATGGGGGTAGTGGATGAGGATGTAGTGCATGCAGATGTGAGCGGAGACGAAACTGGGAGGGATGTGGACGACGAGGAGGAGGGGACCACATTGGAGGCAGTGGATGTTGGTATGCCTGATTCTGGATGCTGTTTGTATGAGTGCCTGTGGGATGAAGTGTGGTGCTTGTGTTTGCCATATCCACTCTTGTGTGTTGACCTCGGTGCAGGCTGGTCTGACTGTGTGCTTGGGACAGGTTGGGGTTGAGGGAAATGGGATTGGGTAGAGGATTTTGGAGGGGGAGGCTGGAAACAGGGACAATGGCTGTCATCAGAGAGGAGGCCAGAGCCTGGATTGATCTATGTTGGGCCACCAGGCCAGTGTGAATGCCCTCCAGGAATGTATTTGTCTGTTGCATTTGGGCTGCCAGCCCCTGGATGGCATTCACAATGGTTGACTGCCCAACAGAGATGAATCCCAGGAGGTCAATAGCCTCCTCACTCAGGGCAGCAGGGCTAACGGCAGGGCCTGAGGTGCCTGGGGCGAAGGAGATGCCTGGGTGAGTGGGCACGGGAAGCTTGCTAAGGGGCTGCTGGGAGGGCGGTGCTGGTACGGGGGTGGCGGCTGTACCTGTAGCTGGGGTGGTCACAGAAGTGTCCGCCACCACCAGGGAGCTCCCATCAGAGGAGGTATCCGTGTCCGAACTGACTCTCCTGTCTCTGCCGTGGTGCTCCCCTCGCCCTCCGTCTCACTGGTGCCCTCACCGTCGGTGAATTTGGCCTCCTGGGTCCTGTTGGATGCAGCTCCCTCCGTCACCCGTGCCTCTGCTCCTCTGTAGATGATGCTTATGCACATCAGGACAGGGTGACAAAAGAAAAAGGGGGAGGGAGACACAAAGGATACACTTGGTCAATGGCGCCAACAACACCTCCATTGGCATGCACGACACACTCACACACAGGTAAAAGTCCTACGCACTAGGCAGTGCACTACCAGTCACAATGCTAGTCACCAGGCCATGGATAGGGACACCTAATGCCAATTGCAGCATACCCGAGACCCACAGACCCCTGCCCAGTAGTGGATGCCTACTAGCTTGCTTGGAGTACTTTCACATCAGAACCCTGCCCAACATGGGACCAACCCTGCAATACAAGTCCTGGCCTAGGGGCACCCACAGGGCCCACCCCCCCCACCTGGATCCCACCCCACCAGGCACAAGTTGTATATTGGGGCACCGTACTTACCCTCTTGTGGCTGCTGTGATGACCCAAGTGCCCATCCAGCTCCGGATAGGCCACTGCCAGTATGCGGGCCATCAGGGGGCTCAGGGTTCGACGGGCACCCCTTCCGCGTTGGGAGGCCATCCCCAGCTGGGCCTCTGCAGCCTTCCGTGCCCATTGTCTCAGGTCCTCCCACCATTTCCGACAGTGGGTGCTCCACCTGCCGTAGACCCCAAGGGTCCGCACGTCCTTGGAGATGGCATGCCATACACCCTTCTTTTGATGGGCACTGACCTGAAGGGAAATGGACACAGGGGAAGGTATTAGTCCGACTGTCCTGCCTGTTACACTCATGGCCCACCATGCCCCTTCCCATCCCCATCAGCACAGACATGGCCCACCATACATGCTGCATGCTGCCCAGGGCCCATCCATCACCCACCCCCAACATGAAGCCTTCACAAACAGCACTCCATGCATTCACGCACCATGCATCGTACTCACGGTGTACTCACCTGTTGGCCTGGAGGCCCATACAGCATTCGGTAGTGGGGTAGAACCCCATCCACCAGTCTCTCCAACTTTGCCGAGGTGAAGGCAGGGGCCCTTTTCCCAGTCACACGAGCCATGGTCAGTTCCAGACACAGGTCACAGCAGCACATGCAGTGTATGTCCTCTCCTGTTGAAGGTCAGGTAGCAAGTAAGTGAACAGATAGAAAATGGCGGTGACGTCCACGGCGGTGCATACTGTCACCGCCGGTGTACATCACCATTGGCCACTGTACCCCATAGGGCCCGATGTTAACCAATGAGGAGTTTCACGGCGGTTTTCAACCGCCGCCCGCAACGACACACAACGTCAGCGGAATTACCTCATTTCCACCTGTCCCTCCATGCAGGATAGGTGGATGCCATTTCGGGGGGGGGGGCAGGCCATGGATCCTAAATGCATCACAGTACACAAATGCACCATTTGGACATCTCCAACAAAATACTGTTACAATCACAACATGCATTGAACTGTAGTGGTTGGAATTCAGAGATAATGACCAGCTGCTCACTATTTTACCCCATAGTTTGCAACCCCTGTGGATGAATAGGAGATGGAGACATCCCCCCATGTACAGACCCCTGGTGGACTTGCCAACAATGGAGGACAGGCACATTATCCTCACCTATAGACTTGACAGGGCCACAATCATGGAGCTGTGTGCCCAATTGAAGCCTGACCTAATCTCTGCTATCCGTCACCCTACCGGGATCCCCCCTTTTATGCAAGTGCTATCAGTGCTCCATTTCCTGGCAACCGGCTCCTTCCAAGTGACAGTGGGCTTGGCAGCAGGAATGTCTCAGCCAGTGTTCTCAATAGTGCTGACCAGAGTGCTGTCTGCCCTGATTAAACACATGTGCAGCTACATCGTTTTCCCCCAGGTGGAGGATTTGGCAACAGTGAAAGCTGATTTCTATGCAAAGGGACATATCCCCAACATTACTGGGGCTATTGATGGAACACATATTGCATTTGTCCCCCTCCTGGCAAAATGAACCGGTGTTCAAAAATCGAAAGAGCTTTCACTCCACGGATGAGAAGATGGTGTGCTTGGCGGACCAGTACATCTCCTGTGTCAATGCAAAGTATCCTGGGTCTGTGCATGATGCCTTTATCCTGAGGAAAAGCAGCATTCCAAATGTGATGGCTCAACTCCAGAGGCACAGGGTGTGGCTAATAAGTGAGCCCTGGTTCCCTCCCAGTATATGTTGGTGTATGGGTATAGTGTGGGACCTAAGGGTTAGTGTGTGGCTAACACTTATCCCTCGATATTTGCAGGTGACTCTGGTTACCCCAACCTCTCATGGATACTGACCCCTGAGAGGAATCCCAGGACAAGGGCAGAGGAACGTTACAATGAGGCACATGGGCGAACAAGAAGAATTATAGAGAGGACCTTTGGCCTCCTGAAGACCAGGTTTCATTGCCTCCGTCTAACAGGTGGATCCTGTGCTACTCACCCAAAAGGTCTGCCAGATCATCGTGGCATGCTGTATGTTGCACAACCTTGCCTTGCGTCACCAGGTGCCTTTTCTGCAGGAAGAGGAGGCTGGAGATGGCCGTGTGGCAGTAGTGTACCCTGTGGATAGTGAAGATGAGGAGGCAGAGGATGAGGACGAAGACAACAGAAGTGCAATCATTTGTCAATACTTCCAATGACACACAAGTAAGACAGTGTAACTTCACATTTAATTGACAGTTTTGTGTTTCCCACTTCTATGGCCACTCACTGTACCCTTTGGCATCTCTATTTGCAGATATCTGTGCCCCACTATCGCTCCTGGTGTGTTGACTGCAGCCAACTACAGGTCTTTCCTATGTGTACATTACTGTACAGTTGAATTGCAATATTTAAACCTGGATAAGCAAATACATACCTAAATCATTTGACATACTCCATACTTGTATTTTTTCAAAGGGTGTTTATTTAAGTGCTAAGAAGTAGATGGGGTAGTGGAATGGGCTGGGGTGGTGATGGAGGAAAGTCCAGGACAGAGTCCAGTCTATTTGTATCACAAGTGCATTGTCCAAGGGGGCATAGGAAGGGGAGAAATGGCAGTTCAAGGTGGACAGGGTGACACAGTGGGACACAAGGGTGACAGACAGGAGAGTCTTATTTCCTGGCGGGGGTCTTGGCAATGGTCTCTGGCTTCTGTCTGGATCACAGGGAATGTTTGCACAGTGGTTCTCCTTCAGCAGGGGGAGGGGTGCTGATGGTCTGTTAGTCCTGTGACAGGGCCTCCTATCCACTAGCGGCAGTGGAGGTGAAGGGCTGTTCATCGGTTTGGCTAGTGTCAGGGGCCCGGTGGTGTGCCACTGCCTCCCTCATAGTGTTGGCCATGTCTGCCAGCACCCCTGCAATGGTGACCAGGGTGGTGTTGATGTCCTTCAAGTCCTCCCTGATCACCAGGTGCTGTTCCTCCTGCAGCCACATGTTCTCCTGCAACTTGTCCAGTATCTGGCCCAGCGTATCCTGGGAATGTTGGTATGCTCCCAGGAATGCCGTGAGTGCCTCCTGGCGAGTCGGTTCCCTGGGCCTGTCCTCCCCCTGTCGCACAGCAGTTCTCAAAACTTCCCTGTTGTCCTGTGCCTCTCTCCCCTGAACTGTGTGCCCACTGCCACTGACCCCAGGTCCCTGATCGTCCTGTGCTTGTGGGGTGGCCTAGGGTGCCTGAAGTGGTGGACACACGGCTAATTGACATGTCCTGGGGACAGAGATATGGGCCCGCTGGGTGGGTGCTGTGGCGGTGTTGCCTGAAGGGGGTAGCTCTGTGGTGGTGTGTGACTGTGCCTGGGTAACAGACTATCCGGAGATCCCTGATAGGCCAGGTTGGTTATCCATATCCAGGCGACCAGAGCTGCTGTCATCACTGTGGGCCTCTTCTGAGGGGGGACTGGATGTTGCTGGCACCTCTTCTCCGGTGACATTGGCTGGGGTACCTGTGGGGATGTGAATGCAGTGTTATTGTTTCTGCGTGTGACATATTGTGCATGGGTCTGTTGCCCTCTATGGTTGTTGTTGCCCTGGCAGATTTGCCTTTGTGTGAGTTGCTATTTGGTGGGCTAGGTGATTTTCTCCAGTGTACATGCAGTGGTGATGGGTGTCCATGCAGGTCTGTGAGAGGTGGTCATGCATTGGTGTTGCATGCAGGGCTTTGTATTGGGATGAGCGGGTTATGATGGTGGGGTATGTGGGAGGTGGTGAAGAGATGGGAGTGATGGTAAGGGTGGGTGGGGGTTTGTGATGGCATGCAGGTAGGGGGGTGATAGCAATAGAGATTTGACTTATCAGAGTCCAGTCCTCCTCCTACTCCTGCCAGGCCCTCAGGATGCATATTGCCAAGACTTGCTCCTCCCATGTTGTTAGTTGTGGGGGAGGAGGTGGAGGTCGACCGCCAGTCCTCTGTACAGTGGTGTCTTGCTGCCACGGAACGCACCTTCCCCCGTAGGTCGTTCCACCTCCTCCTGATGTCATCCCTTGTTCTGGGGTGCTGTCCCACGGCGTTGACCCTGTCCACAATTCTCCCCCATAGCTCCATCTTCCTAGCAATGGATGTCTGCTGCACCTGTGATCCTAATAGCTGTGGCTCTATCCGGATGATTTCCTTCACCATGACCCTTAGGTGCTCCTCTGAGAACCTGGAATGTCGTTGTGGTGCCATGGGTGTAGTGTGAGTGGTGTGGGTGAGGGTGTGTGGGGTAATGTGTTGGGGTGTCTGAAGTAAGGTGTGTGGATGGTGTATAGATGATGGTGTTATGTGGCTCGGGTTGTGTGGGTGCTCTTGCTGTATCTCTCTCTTGTGGCAATTATTTCTAGTTGTAAAGAGATGTCGGTAGTGTGGGTATGTGTTTTATAGTGGTGTGAGTGTGTGGGTGTGGTGTGTGTATGGGTGTCAGGAGTGTGTACTTTGAATTGTCCAATGTGGTGTAGTTTTGTTTGAGTGTGTGTATTTTGAGCGCTGCGGTATGTACCGCCATTGAATGTCTGCCGTGGTGATTCGTGGGTCATAATGTGATGGGTATTGTTCTGTTGGCATACCGGTGTGAGTTTCGATACCGACAGTTTATCACTGACCTTTGGGCTGGCGGACTTGTGTGTGTGGCTGTATAGTGACGGATTGGTATGTGTGTGTCATAATATAGTTGGCGGTTATCTGCGGTGGTGGCATTATTTTGGCAGCAGGCGGCATGGCGGTAAGTGGGATTTACCCCAATGTCATAATGAGGGCCTAAGATAGGGCAAAATACCAATACCCATACCCACCTGGAGACTACAGCTCACTTACCTAGAAGACGCTCCCTTTAGAGAATCACTTGTAAAAAAACATAGACAATTACTTTGC
Organism: Pleurodeles waltl; assembly: GCF_031143425.1. NCBI lineage: Eukaryota > Metazoa > Chordata > Amphibia > Caudata > Salamandridae > Pleurodeles > Pleurodeles waltl. Next base: position 381,411,673 of record NC_090444.1, on the reverse strand, counting down.
AGAAAACACAGCGGCGTCCTCGTCACTCCAAGAATGGAAGCTTTCAAAGTAGTCATTCATGCCATCTCCATTAGTACATTGGTGGGCGCACAACACAAAGCTCTGAATACTCCTAGGAAAGTGGAACATAAAATGATCCAAATAGAACAAGCTGTGGCTAGGGGCGAAACAGACTTCACATTACTGCAAGAGGCAAGAATATAACATGCGTAGGGGCTAGAAAGATTGAGAATAAATGACCTTGGAATTTACCTTCGAAAGACACACATAGAAGCTGACAAGTCCAGTGCCTTACTGGCTCACCTAATACGTCCCATCCAATCCTCTCCATAGCTCTCTAACTCAGAGCATAGTCACCACGCAATTGGACATAAATACAGCTTTTCGCGAGTTTTATACTGACCTGTACTCAGCTTTTACGCCCACCCCACCCCCACCCAACTGCCAAAACACTCTCTTCTGACCTGAGTAAAATACGATTGCCTATAATAGCGGCACTGGCACAAGTAGTAATTGGCGGTACAATTACGGCAGGAGAGATTAAGGGAGCAATTAAGGAGATTGCCCTTAGTAAAACTCCAGTCTCGGATGGACTACAAATTGAGTTTAATACAACATATGTGAACAATTTGGCTCCACAACTGGAAAAATTATACTTAGAATCATTACAAGCTGGATCCCTACCCCCAACTACATGACAAGTCATAGTCACATCCCTGTTAAAACCGGGGAAACCACCCCAGAGCTGTCCTCCTACAGACCACTGCCTCTCTTAAGTACAGAGTATAAAATCCTGGGCCTGCTACCTCATCTGCCACAGCTTCTTCACATGGACCAAAGAGACTTTGTGCCAAAACGAAATACTTTTCTTAAATATATGCGGCTTATTCCACATAATGGACAGCACTCAAGACCAGTATCCACATGCCAGCTGTCTGTCTTCAGATATCCGCCATGTGATTGATACCCTAGGTTGGGATTTTATCTTTGCCGCACTGACCCCGTATGGGATACTAGAGTCCCACATCAAATGGGTGCGGGTCCTGTATCCCCAGCCCACAGCGCGAGCAAAAACAGGAACCTGCATTTCAGACCGCTACATGATTTCCTTGGGTATGCGTTGGTAAAATTCTGTACCTTAGCAATCTGCGTCGGACCTATCAGGCGTAGCCGGAAAGTTGACTCAGTTCGATCTTCTTTCTGTACTTCAGATCAATGCCGATAAATCTTGCACTCTTGCATTCCTGGCGTACCAGGGTCATTAGATGGAGTATGACGATGCCTCGATCCCAGTGGCGACACACATGTTCCGCTAACTAGGAATACACATATACAGGGAGTGCAGAATTATTAGGCAAATGAGTATTTTGACCACATCATCCTCGTTATGCATGTTGTCTTACTCCAAGCTGTATAGGCTCGAAAGCCTACTACCAATTAAGCATATTAGGTGATGTGCATCTCTGTAATGAGAAGGGGTGTGGTCTAATGACATCAACACCCTATATCAGGTGTGCATAATTATTAGGCAACTTCCTTTCCTTTGGCAAAATGGGTCAAAAGAAGGACTTGACAGGCTCAGAAAAGTCAAAAATAGTGAGATATCTTGCAGAGGGATGCAGCACTCTTAAAATTGCAAAGCTTCTGAAGTGTGATCATCGAACAATCAAGCGTTTCATTCAAAATAGTCAACAGGGTCGCAAGAAGCGTGTGGAAAAACCAAGGCGCAAAATAACTGCCCATGAACTGAGAAAAGTCAAGCGTGCAGCTGCCACAATGCCACTTGCCACCAGTTTGGCCATATTTCAGAGCTGCAACATTACTGGAGTGCCCAAAAGCACAAGGTGTGCAATACTCAGAGACATGGCCAAGGTAAGAAAGGCTGAAAGACGACCACCACTGAACAAGACACACAAGCTGAAACGTCAAGACTGGGCCAAGAAATATCTCAAGACTGATTTTTCTAAGGTTTTATGGACTGATGAAATGAGAGTGAGTCTTGGTGGGCCAGATGGATGGGCCCGTGGCTGGATTGGTAAAGGGCAGAGAGCTCCAGTCCGACTCAGACGCCAGCAAGGTGGAGGTGGAGTACTGGTTTGGGCTGGTATCATCAAAGATGAGCTTTTGGGGCCTTTTCGGGTTGAGGATGGAGTCAAGCTCAACTCCCAGTCCTACTGCCAGTTCCTGGAAGACACCTTCTTCAAGCAGTGGTACAGGAAGAAGTCTGCATCCTTCAAGAAAAACATGATTTTCATGCAGGACAATGCTCCATCACACGCGTCTAAGTACTCCACAGCGTGGCTGGCAAGAAAGGGTATAAAAGAAGGAAATCTAATGACATGGCCTCCTTGTTCACCTGATCTGAACCCCATTGAGAAACTGTGGTCCATCATCAAATGTGAGATTTACAAGGAGGGAAAACAGTACACCTCTCTGAACAGTGTCTGGGAGGCTGTGGTTGCTGCTGCACGCAATGTTGATGGTGAACAGATCAAAACACTGACAGAATCCATGGATGGCAGGCTTTTGAGTGTCCTTGCAAAGAAAGGTGGCTATATTGGTCACTGATTTGTTTTTGTTTTGTTTTTGAATGTCAGAAATTTATATTTGTGAATGTTGAGATGTTATATTGGTTTCACTGGTAATAATAAATAATTGAAATGGGTATATATTTTTTTTTGTTAAGTTGCCTAATAATTATGCACAGTAATAGTCACCTGCACACACAGATATCCCCCTAACATAGCTAAAACTAAAAACAAACTAAAAACTACTTCCAAAAATATTCAGCTTTGATATTAATGAGTTTTTTGGGTTCATTGAGAACATGGTTGTTGTTCAATAATAAAATTAATCCTCAAAAATACAACTTGCCTAATAATTCTGCACTCCCTGTACTGTGACCCACAGGACGAGGTAGGACATTTTACGAAGACAATCAACTCACTAGGCCCGGAACGAGCTTTTCGACCACACTTCCCCACTCTGTGGCTGATAGATTAGCACTGGCAAAGTCCTTTACCATTTTGTCAACCTGCCGGTGGTAGTCCCAGCCTTGATGTTCCGAATGCTAAACACACTATTGATTGAATTGGCATGTAGGACTGGTCGTCGCTGAGTAAGTCTGCCAAAACTACAATTGCCAGTAATGGGGGGGGGGGCTGTATGGGAGCCCCAGATCTGAAAGCATACTGTGTAGCTGGCCAATTACAGTGGATGGCCTACTGGCTAGCAGGTTATAACCTACACGAAATGGGATTTATACCCATTCAGGCACAAAAAGGACACCTGCACAGATTGCTATGCCCTGGTACACCAACCCCTCCTAACATACCTATATTACAGCAAGTGGCGCTAACATATTTGCATATGGTGTGGCGATGTACACACACCCATCCCATATGCCCTGAACATACCACTGAGGGGGTCTAGCTCTCGCAATGGGAACACTTGGCACAGCATTTACAACCCTGGGAACAATCCAAAACACTGACATTGTCAATGCTATTCACAGACGGAATACTGATGTCACACTCAAATTTCATACATACACATGGGCTCCCAGACTTGTTTCTAACACATGCGGGAATAATACGATACATCTGTAAATACTGGGGTCCAGAATGAACGGAACCCACTACATTTGAATTCCTCCGAGCGCTACACACAATGGGCCACTGCAGTAATTTGGTCAGATGGGTGTACCAAGGCATGAGGGCGCACTTGGGAACATCCCTAAACACACTTTGTACTAAATGGGAGTCAGACCTAGGCCGTGAATTCACTGATAATGAATGAATATTTCTTCTCGCAGTCCCCAAAGTAGTATAGATAAAGTCTAGATTTAAGCTCATTCAACTCTCCATATTTCACAGAGCATACCTCACTCCGCACAAATTAAATAAAATGTTTCCGGGCACAAAAACAAGATGCTGTCGCCAGATTGATGCTGATTTACTTAATCTGTTATGGACTTGTTCAGTGTTAGCAACATACTGGCCAGAGAAAACGCAATCCATCACAAACCTGACTGGGCACTTCTACTGGCAGACAATAGATGCCTGCACACTGGGCCTTTATCCCCGACCCCAAAAAGCCAAGGCGTCCACACGATTTACAGATTTGACTTTATTGCTGGCCAGATGCTCCATAACGAGGCACTGGAAGTCCTCAACACCTCCCTTGCAGAAGGATATGGCAGAGAGGGGTTTGGCTGAGAGTGGGGTGCTGCAAATAGAAGAATATAGAGGGCTGAGCAGAACACATATCTCCCTGGAATGGGATATGTATTTGGTAAGATTTAAGGGTCAATTGGAGGAGAATGGTGATATACACATCTAGTTACCTCCCTGACTACATGATACCAAGGGAATGCACTCACACCCCATCGCACTCCCCGACTACTCCTTTATAAGTCAACCTGAAAGACACTGTGCACGTGCCAGACAGAAAACGGGTTCATACCCAAGAATCTCCTCTCCTAGTCTGCATATTAGGCTACCTATTATTGCCAACATTTTAGTTTCTCTGTCCTATGGTTCCTAAGTGACGGGTCCCGTGAACAGCCCAAGACATACACAGCAGATATTAGTGGACTGCAGTTGCTGGTTATCGGTTCAGGAGAAGGGGGTGGTGGTATAGGGGGAGTTATTGTAACAGTAGCTGGGTATATTCATTTATGTGTCTTTGCTATCACTGAGTGCTCTCTAACCTGATATTCTATGATGTAAAGTTATGTGTTCAATGTTTCACTATGTAATTTCACACATCTGCTATGGCCAAATGCAATAAAGTTTGTGAAAAAAGTGTACAAGATGGAGAGAGGCCGTCCTAAGTTGTGTGGGCTGTGGACTCTCCTTGTGGACATTTCCAGGAGGAATTGCAGAGAGTGGCCTTCATTGTCTCCAAGAAGCTTGTGCTCAACGCAGAGTGCGCCAAGATGGACTGTGCTGTCCACATTCAATGACTGCACCTGTGACCCCTGCAGTGGCTGCCCTTCTGCTGTTGTGACCTCTGACCTTGGTTGACCGCCAACTGCAACATACTGGTGACCCAGAAGAGGGTCCTTCACCAGCCAGAGTCGACGTTGCCTATGCGGAGATCAGAGGTTGGCTCCCCCTGTCGTTCTGCGGTGTCTCTCCCTGGACGATGGGTCGAGCCTCCAGCTTTCATGCCTCTCCCAGGAGAGGAAGTAAAGAGAGATGTGTGCTGCAGGCTCCTCACACCTCAGGAATTGGATTCTGAGGTCCGCATTTTGGTGAGGCCCTAAAATCTGAGACTCGCTAAAATTGAAGCATTGGTATGTTCTTGAGAGACACTCATTGATGTGGGAGGGAAAGCAGATCATACCTAGACTTGCCTAGAAGAAGGTCCGCCTAGGAGAAGGGCAAGGTATGGTAGAATATAAGGCTCAGTAGCCCCAGTGCCAGTACGAGATTTGTTCCTCTTGTATGTGCTGTGAAGTAATACGTTTTAAGGGTGTAGATTCACATACTTTTATCAAAGTAAAGCACTAGGTTGGAGATTCAGTTGTTGTTGTGCTGGGTATCTCCCTCGGAGACCTGTAACTGCTAGCTGTACCTAGCACTGACAGAAAAATAGAAAAGCAGCTGCACTTAGCCCATTTTGCAGAGCCATAGTAGGATGGACATAAAGGGCAAATTATCTCAGCTTCCATGGCTGATGCCCGGTAGCCACTGCTTACCCTGCAGCCCCGAGTGGGATCTGACAAGCACTCACCAAAACTCATGTGCTGGATGCATACTGTACTGATAGAGTTTGCACAGACAATGTCTGTTTTACATGAACCATAGTGTTGTGCTATGGTGCTGAGACGAGCCAGCAGTCTAGAATGAGATTTGTGCTTGTTAGGTACACCTTCAATTTATATTTCATGATAACCACACAAGGTTAGGCCATGTAAGATGTGTGATTTTGCAAAAAGCACCTTATGCTAAGGTATATCTCATGATATACCAGTAGACCTCCTAATTGTGCATGGTTTCAGTTGGCATAAGGATATGAAAAAGCCAGATCAGACTATATTAAATTATCCCACTTTGTGCCTCTTTTGCATTTATTAAAATGGAAAAATGGTCCTTTGTGGGGCAAAGTGATTTTGAAGGTGCATTATTGTCAACTATGGGAGCAAAAACTGCGTTGGTGCCCAAACGTTGACTGATGCAGCTGTTCGTTCCACAAAGGGAAATTCAATCTTGGTCTGTGGGGCTTTATAAGCAGAAGGGTAGGAGAACGTTGATTTGCAAAGTGATTGATGTCAGAATACAGATAAATATGTTTTGTATTTTTACTATACGAACATCGGTATATTAAATATGGAAAAAGTGAAGCAACAGATAAAGTAAGAAATGGATGCATACTTTTTCTCCAAAGTTCAATGCATTTAGAGCAATTGTTTGGGAGAGTCAAACAATGAAAATTCCATTACCTTTTTCTGCATCTAGGTTTTCAAATGATGATTGAGGTTAATATTGCTAGCACAGGTACTAAAGAAAACCCAGAGGCCACATTACAGATATGGCACACTGTCTACCTGTACAGTGGTGCACCCTCAGGGGAGTGTGATGGGAGCAGGGTGGGAAAGTGTGGCATGTCACAGCAGATGCACTATTTACAGCGCAGGTGTGAACTCACACCAGCATTGGGAACAGCACACCAGCTTTTCGAAGCAGCTTACCTTTCACTGTTGGTGACAATCGACCTGCATGTCAAAGAGGGATGTCTAAGTGACCACTTGGACTCTTGTACCCTCTCCCAAAGAGCTTTCTCCAGATGTGCCCTGACCATGTGCCACCTTGATGTGGTGCATAGTCAATGCACTCCCCCGCTGTCCTCTGCCTCTGTGCTTGAGTCTGTAAAATGGCGAAGGTGCAGTGGCAAACGATTACCTTATTTGCATCGGACCCACAACCTACCTAATAAGGAAACTCACACTTGAGATTGTGTTGGTGCACATTGTACCAGGAGGATCTGAATAACAGAAGGGCTCGGACAAATATCTGTGCCCCCTTCTTTAATACCAAATTGCCCTCTGGGTACAAAACCAAGCAGACACGTCAGTCAGCCTCAAAGGCACTTTCTATATTATGGCCTAGGTGAACTCTCAATGGTTACTTTATTTCTACACTAAAATTAACATTCACTTGCTTAAAATGCTGCATGTTTCAATGGCCCTTGGCAGACATTTAGCTGGACTTGCAATATTTACTTTTCCTTTATTCGTCCAAAGCAGAAGATTCATGTTTTGTAGAGTATGCTAACAACTACTGACCTCAAAATAGCATGAGACCTCTGTAAATCTAAGAGGAACTGTTGCAGCCTTACACTTTATTTTCTGTCTAAGCATGTTGAATGTGTAAGGTATCTGTCGTTGATTATTAAGCAAAGTCAATCTACCTGGATTAAAGACTGTTGGAAACAGTGCTAATATGTAGCACACTATTTGAAACCATTTTAACTGATTACTATTTTACAGTTTGCTAAATCATACTTCAAATGGGCAAATGAAAACAGTTAAAAATGTAAGAAATTGCTTTTAAAAACGTTACCGTGCAGTTGTGACCAGATAACACGAGTACAAGATCCAGGGAATTTTCCTATAAAGGTTAACAGCAAGTGCTTCTCTGCTTCACATCAAGTGGCTTCTCCAAGGACTTAAGAAAACTTAACCTCTAGCATCCAGAAAACTTGTGGTCCCGGTTACTCTCTCTGCCCCCCTCATATCTGATGATGAGTCGAACCATAGTGTTGTCTAAGCAAACCAATAAATGAACTCGGGCTTCAAAGTAAAACCCAAGGTGTTTGCGGTTTTGTAACCAGGGTGATAGTAAAAATAACAAATCTTATGCAACATACATGCCTAAAATATGTCCCTGTATGTTTTGCACATAAAGCAGCAAGTGATGTTTAGAAAACATAATATTTTGTGTAGAAACACAAATAGTGTGTTTGCAAGCCCATTTGTTATTCAGGCTGACCAAACAATAGCGTGAGTCTCCTGGTATTTTATGGTTTGGCAAACATGCAAACCAGGAAGTAATGATTTCAAACCAATGGGTTGTATATTTAAACCAATATACTTCACATATAAATCTCAGTATTTTAAAAGAATGAAGCAATATAATATCTCTATGAATTGTATGCTAATCAGTATTGTTCGCATGCAGGTCAATGAAGTATCCATACGTACCAGTAGTGCAGGCAGATGTAAACCAGCATGTTATGTTTCAAACCAATAGGTTGTCCATTACAGGTAATATCTGATACATACAAACCAGCGTACTACAAGAATAAACCAATTCTTTATGTATCCAAACTAAGCCATAGTGCATGTCAATCTGTACATTATGAATACAAATCAGTAAGTAACCAGTAAATAATGTTTTCACAACTAATAGGTTGCACATTCACACCAATATATTATGAAACAGTATATTAAGCATCTGTACCCATCTTGCAAAGCAATGCGACATATATCCGAATCTGCGAGTTTTACATTCAACCAGTACATCGTGAGGGAAAGCCAGTGTATTATCTCCATCAATAAGTTATATGTCTAGACCAGTGTGTTATGAAAGCACAACAGTAGGAAATACATGCGAAAAAACAACGTTATGCACATGAATCAATTCATTATGAAGGCAAATCAACAGAGTATGTCTAAAAACCAAAACACTGTGCAAGCACACCACTGTGTTGGACACACACCAGTACGTATTATGCACACACTAATGCAATAAATAGGCACAGCTGTATTCTGATGATATAAACCGGTGTATTACAAAATAAACTGACAAGTATTTAATAACTACAAAATTTAAACCACATGATTTCTTATATAAACCAATGTGCTATATTGGCGTTCCATTAGTTTATCTTTGCATTAACCAACATATTGTCTCCTCATACCAATGTTACTGGATGCCAACTCATATAGTACCATTCAATAAAACATGTTAACAGGTAGAACATGCACCAAGACACATCCAATATGTTTCATATTTAAAGCAATGTAGAGCCAATGTGAAAAAACTATGATTGATATAAATCAATGTGTCACATAAGAGGTATTTGCATTTTGTTTTGCACCTCAAGAAAATAAACAACCGGCAGTTCATTCACATGGTAATTAACCCAAAATATCCTGGGGCAAAGGCATCAGCCTGCTTTCTATACAATTCAGACTCTCCAGATCTCTAAATACCAGTATATCTTCTTGTCTAATCATGTCCTTTTCAATTTTAAAATTGAGTATGGACAGTGTACAAAACACACATTTAATTATACTCCAGCCCGCCTCCACAAACATTGGCAAACCCAAAGGATCTGACTATGTATTGTTTGTTTTCTTCTTTAGTTATTGCCAGCAAATGCAATATTAAAAAAAAAGAGTGGCCCAGCAGCCCTGGCACACCAGCCCTAGCACTAAAATCTACTTTCCTTCAGGTGGCTGTGTTCCTGTGACCATGCACAATGTTGTCATTCACAGTACAAAACACTTAAAGGCTATTTGAGCTGACCGTCTGGCCCATGCTGTATTGACTAGAAGCAAAACGTGAATCACAGCTGAACAGACCAGTGGTTTTGTGTGTGTGTGAGTGTGTATATATATTTTTGCTAAAAAACAAAGGGGGTGATTCCAACCCTGGCGGGCGGCGGTAGCCGCCCGCCAGGCGGGAACCGCCATTTGGCCGCCATGCGGGCAAAATACCGCTGCCCCCATTCCAACATTCCCGCTGGGCCGGCGGGCGCTAACCAAGTTAGCGCCCGCCGGCCCAGCGGGAATGAGGCCTGCAACACAGGAGCCGGCGGTGTTGCGGCCGTGCGACGGGTGCAGTTGCACCCGTCGCGCTTTTCACTGTCTGCTAGGCAGACAGTGAAAAGCTGGCCGGGGCCCTGCCTGTTGCAAGGTAAGTCTGATCTCCCCCTCCACAGTACAATTGGGGGGCAGAACCAGATTTTTTCTACACAATTAGACACTACTGACATCAGACCCATGGGTCCTAGAGACAGTTGGAGGCTTTCATTTAGAATTTTTTCGGGGATCCCTGGCAGTCTTCCCTACCAAAGTCAATCCATTTTTCCCAGTTAGAGCAGGAGTTTATCCAACAAGAGATACACCAGTTATTGATCAAGGATGCAATCGCGCTGATATAACCAGACTCGTCAGGGTTTTTCAGCAACATCTTTATAGTAAAGATAAGAGTCGGGGGTCTTGCTTGGTAATAAACTTGAAAAAGTGGATCCTCTATCAGCACTTTCAGATGGAGGGGATCCATCTTCTCAGAGACATTCTCAGGGAAGGCGACTGGATGGTTCGTCTGGACCTCAAGGATGCCTACCTCACAATTCCCATTTTTCGACCCCATAGTAAATTCCTTCAATTCTGTTGGGAGGGGCAATGATTCCACTTCAAGGTGCTCCCCTCGGTCTTTTTTCTGCTCCTTGGTGCTTCATCAAGGTTATGCGTCCAGTGGCAGAGCACCTATGGTCCAAAGGAGTTTGAATGATTCTCTATTTGGATGACATTTTGCTCATGGCTCAAAATTCCAGGACTCTAATTCTTCATTTGGACTGGACAATTGGTCTACTCCAGGATCTAGGTTTCCTGATCAATTCCAAGAAATCAGCTCTAATGATGTCTCGTCAGATGGAATTTCTGAGGTTCCAGACCGACTCTTCTTCCTTTCTTCTCTTGCTTCCAATGAGGACGTTACACTCAATCCAGAAAAAGATTAAGCCCACTCTCCTCAAAGACAAAATCTCTCTCAGAGTCCTATCCGGGATAGTAGGCCTGCTGGCTTCCTCTATACAAGCCATCTTTCCGGTGCCTCTTCATTACAGGGCGCTTCAACTTGAAAGATCCATCATCTCTAGAAGGGTCTATCTTACTCAGAACTGATCGATCTCATCCCGGAGACTCGCAGCGAACTCCAGTGGTGGCTGGACCACATGTCGTTGTGGAATGGCAGAGCCATTTTTGGCTCTCGTCCGGATGTCATTCTAGAGTTGGACGCCAACAAGTGAGGCTGGGGTGCAAGATGCAGCTCCCTCTCCACAGGAAGCAACTAGTTGAGAGAAGAGTTTCTTATTCACATAAATTGTTTGGAGTTGTTAGCAGGCTCCTTTGCCATAAAAACATTGGCTCCCCCTTCAAATTGTTGTATTCTTCTATGCATGGACATCATTTCCACAGTCCGTTATGTCAACAATCTGGGCGGGACAGGATCGCAGGTCCTAGCAGAGATAGCAAAAGCCCTGTGGCATTATTGCCTTCAGAATCAGATTTCATTGATGGCAGAGTACCTTCCCTGTAAACTCAACACAGTAGCAGACTGGAACTCCAGACATCTCAGGGACCCCAGCGAGTGGAAACTCAATCATTCGGTGTTCCAAGCCCTTCAATTAAGATGGGGTCAATGTCAAATAGACTTATTTGCATCTTGTCTCTCTCACCAACTCCCTCGGTTTTTCTCCTATAGACTGGGCCCCAGGGCTCCTCCTATATGCCTTCCATCCCTTCATAATGATGCAGAGGGTTGCAACTCAGACACTACATCCGAGAGCAAAGTTGATATTGATTACTCCTTGTTGGAGGGCTCAACCCTGGTTCCCCATTCTTTTAGAAAAGTCCAGAGACCTACCAGTTCCGATTCCCTCATTTCCGGAATTATTGTTGGACCCCGCAGGGATGTCCCATGCTCTTCTCAATCAGGGCAGACTGCAACTCATGGCCTGGCGCATTTCTGGCAAGGTTGGCATCTGCCAGAGCTTTCGGACCAATCTGTTGCTTTCATTTCCGCTTCATGGTCGAACTTCACTCACAAACGCTATGCTTCAGCTTGGTGGAGGTGGCGGGGTGGGTGCGACAAACGAAGTCTGGATCCCTGGGGTGCCCCATTGCTGCTATAGTCAATTTCAATTTCCTAGCAGAAATGGCTTCTGACGGTCTTAGCTATTTCTCAGTTAATAATTACCGGTCAGCCATTTTGGCAGACCACACATTTTTGGACGGCAAATCAGTGGGAGAACATCCTTTGGTAAGTAGGGTAATGAGAGGTATACGTTTGGCTAATCCTCCTCAACCAAATACGAACTATTATAGGATGTTAACATTATCCTACATTTCTTACGACAAAAAGGTCCAGATTCTTTTTCTAAATGCCCTATTATTGGTGATTATGGGTTACCAAGGAGGTGTGGACCCCATAAGTTGACCTCTGTAAATGAAGTTTAGTAACAAAATATTGGTAAACCCATGCCTCATAGTTCTTGTCTTCAATATTCCAGTTTCAGTTATAGTCAATACATCCAGTCCAATCAATAAATCCAATGAGAGTTTATTTTAAACTGCATGGATAACAAAGAGCCAGTTCAACATACATAGAGAATGAGCAAACGCCAACACATGTTTCGCCCTCTAGTGGTGTATAGACCTGAGGCATTCTCAAGGCCTTACAGGTGTTCTTCTAGTAGATTCATGTGAGACCACATTAACATATAAGTTGATCAAGAACCACATCTTCACTCGGTTAAACACAGCAGCATCATCTTAAGGTCTTCTGCAAAAGGAGGTGTGATTATTCATGGCCACATGGGTCATGGTGCGTGAAGATTACTGACTCAAAGTTTCTGATAATTGCTTTGTTGAACGTGTTATATTGTTGCTTGTTAGATTATGAGAAAAGGTTGTGCACATGGTGGAATCACTCTAAGCGTAGTCAAAAAGTTAATCGAACCTCTAACGTGTCCCCTTAGAAATAAATGATTAGAGACCAAATAAGGCCAGATGCTCTTACAGCCCTGATACCTTTAATTAATTTGCAGACCACTGGATGCATGCCAACAGAAATGTTACCTACCTGCACATGCACAGCCGAAATGACGAAATGTATTCCGCCGCTACCGAAATCTTGTGATCCAGGCAAAAATGCCCCAAATCTTTGGCCCTTTTCGCCAGAAGTTTGGATTTGATACCACTCAGCTTGTTGATGTTGTCCATCTTCAGCAGAATGCAACAAGACACCTTTTTGGGGATGGAGCTTGAATAGCGAAGGATCCTGCAAGCAGTTCCAGACAATTGATGTGCATATTTCATTCTTGAAGGGAAGATCTGCCTCCTGTAGCTACATCTCCACAACGTGCGCCCCAGCGGCTGGCATCGGACTCCATGGTGACTACTGGCTGAGAGCCAAAAATGGCCTTGCTGTTCCATGCATCAATGTGCCCCAACCACTATTGCAGTTTTGCCTGGATTCTGCAGTCAGAGGAACTTCATCGGTGTAAGCCAACCCTTTCCGTAAATGTTGAGTTTTGAGACTCTGCAAGGCTCTGTAATGCAGAAGTCTGGGAAACACTACTTGAATGGATGAAGCCAGAAAGCCTACCAGCCTCTGCATCAGTCGCAAAGACACTGTCTGCTTGGATAGGGCCAGCTTCAGTTCCTTCTTGATGTCTCAGAGCTTGGACTTTGGGAGTAAGAGTAGCGCTCTCTCGAAATCCACTAAAAAACCCAAAAACGCCATGGAACGTGATGGAACCAGACTTGACATGTCTTTGCTGATCACAAACCCTAAATCCTGTAATAGATACACTGTCATTTGGAAATGATCGATGACCATCTCATGAGACCGTGCCATGATCAAAATGTTGTCCAAGTAGACAATCATGCATATCTCGTTTTCCCTCAGGTGAGCTATCACCGGCTTCAAGACCTTGGTGAAGCACCAAGGGGCTGATGACAGTCCAATAGGGAGCATTAGATATTCAAACCACTGAACACTCCATCGGAACTGTTGGAAACATTTATGTGGAAGGAAAATGGGAATAGTCAGGTAAGCGTCTTTGAGGTCCAAACAATCCATGTAACCGGCTTCCTGGAAAAGATTTCTTAGAAGATGGAAAACCCTCCATCTTGAAGTGCCTGTAAACAATCCACAAATTGAAGTCACGCAAATTCAACACTAACCTGTGAACTCCTCCTTTATTTTGTACCAAGAAGATATTGCTGCAAAAACCGTGAGGGTGAGGCCTGCAAGAGTGGCCCCTACCTCACCCGGCCCTGGCAAAAAGGTTTGCCTGAAACACCTTTTTAAGGGATGTTTGGGCCTTGTCCAAGGCCATAAATGTGTTGACATATTTACCTATGTCTTTCACAAACTTCCCCCAAAAGAGGAGACCATCTGCCAAGGGTCTTGCGCCAGCAGATGCCAAATCCGTGAGCTTGGGATCTATCCTTGTAGGGATGGATTTCCACTGCTCTGTTGAAATGGCACAACTGGCATTGCCTCAGAGGCACCCAGCCAGAATATCTGGGTCAATAGCCTCTACTTTCTCTTTGGCTCTCAGGGTCACCTCTAGGATTTTTGCCAGGGGCTCGGCTACATCCAGCAGTTTGTCTTGCCATGTCCTCCATGCCCTGTTGATTCCTTTTTTTTGGACCCTAGTGTACTTCTTAAAGAATGTTGTCATGCTGGGATCAACTTCTGGCGTGAGCGACACCTTAGCAGGCAAATAAGGTCTGGGACATTTCTCCCTGAGACAGTTATGCACTTTCTTGTCAAAGACCTTACGTAGCATACCATGAAGGTAGTCTGCCACTGCTCATTCAGGGGCCCAGTCTGATGATCTAGGGTAGACAATGCCCTCTGGGTTAAAAGAGAACTGGATGGGAGGAGAGGTCGTAGGAGAAAGGGAACAGCATGGGGAAGATTGTCTCTTATCTTTAGGATAAAAGAGGGGCCTCTTCATCGGCAATTCCAGACCCAGATGAGTCAGAGTTAAACCCAGAAGTTTAAATGGTCCAGCTCGGCTTGCACAGTATTCATGATCCTCTGTGGGCCTTTGGGACAAGGAGGAGAAGGCTTTCTCATGCAGCCAGCCTCTTGATTTGTCTTTATGTTTAAGCGGTGCCCCAGAACGCTCTTCAGAAGATTGGGAGGAGGAAGGTGTACTGCGTCCTTGTCTCTTGGCATATTGCTGTAATTGGGCGGTGGTTGGCCTCAATGCTGCTGCCAAAGCCTTATTTATGGAGTGCTGGACGGAGACATCCAAGGACTCAAGGACATCATCCCCTAAATTCTGTTCCAGCTCTTCTTGAAGAAATTCATTATAGTATTTCTCCTCCTCTAAGGTCTCTCTATCAGCCATGATAACGGAGGAAAGAGTCGGGGGAGCAGTCACAAGGTGCAAGCAAAAACGGGGGAATATGTATCACCCACAAACCCGGAGCAACACTATATGCTCCTCAGGGGGTTCCTGTAAGATAATTATTGCAGCCCAGGCCTACTCTGGGGCCAAGAGCATCAAGGGGAATGTGTAAAATTAAAGCAAGCTCATACCCTGCTCAGAAATATGCAAGATTAGCAGCCCAGTTTATTGCAGCCTGTGGCGAAGGTATCTTCTTTGCGCTCTAAAGAAACTGACAAGCGGGCATTGCTTAGCGTTACTGATTCTGGCTGTCAACATAAATGACGGACTAGCACCTAGCTCAAATCCGCCTCGGATAGCTCAATCGGGGCACACTCGTAGTCTACTGCTCCCAAGAGATTGGACCCGATCAGGGAAGGCGCTGATGTGGCCAGTGCAACTCAAAACAGTTGCACGGAGGGGAATGGAGAGAGAAGGGTTTTTCCTCTGCCGCGATTCGGAGAGCCAAACCTGACACTCCTGAGTCACGTACGTGAAAAAATAGAGTGATTTAGTGGGTCAGCGGAATGCGACAACTGCATACTCTAATTTTAAATCATGTACCACACAGTAAGCAAAGAATAGCGAACTAAGCACACAATGTGAAATTAGTTGCACATATGACAAAGTAATCAAGAGCAAGAAACACTACTTATCTCAATTAAGTGTGCAGCAATGAAAGAGGAAGTTGTATTGGTATCTTAGGTATTTAAGGGGCTGGCTCAGACAAGATTGGTGGTCTGACCAAGAGCATAATGGGATATGTAGTCAGTGTGTTCTTTATGCTAATTTTATATGTTTAAACTGTTTTTATTGGCTGGTTTAAAGAGTGGTAACGAAAGAGAAACATAATCTGAGCCATCGGTGCTGAGATAGAATCAACTGACAGACTCTTGTTGGAAGTAAGAGAGTTACTGAGAATGTCAGACTTCGTTCTCATATGGCTAAGAAAGATAGTGTGAATTTACAAAAAATATGCTCTTGTTTTAGGTTCTGGAGCACCTTCCATAACATCTTGGAGAAAACCATGAGAAAACTGTTTTCTATTGAACATGATTCATTAAATCCCAGCAGAAGGCTTTTTCCTAGGGACTTCCATTTCTAAAATTAGTGTGGTACCATCATTAAATGATTAATATTATAACTAAAATCTATCACTCTTTATACGTTCTCCTTTTTTGACCCTAAAAACCTGCCATTCACTATAATGCATTTCAATGGGATGCTATTGTGTATATTGGTCCCAAGATGGCTGCCAGCATGGCCTGGTTGAAGTGCTGAAAGCCAATCAGATCTCACCATGAGAGTTGTGCTTGGGCTGTGCCAGATATCCATATTTCTATTTCCTTAAATAATTCCAGAACTACTGAACATACTTACACCAAATGAGAACAACATGATCTGCGCACCAAGATCTAGCTTCCCTGTAAATTTTGTGTAATTTCGTTGAGCGGTTCGGCTGTAGTCATGTCTCAAGACCATATGAGAAAATGCATGAAGAAAATGTGTTTTAGGACCCCCCACTTCCTTTTTCTTGGCACCGCCTAACAAATCACCCCAAATCATCCAGTACAACATCTGAACTGACTGTTGTACTAGTTTTGAAAATTACATACTGGCGGCCGGTAGGTAGTTATAGTTAGGACCTCGTTCCCATAGACAAAGCGTTTTTTGTTTTGGTGTTAACTTTGGCATCATTTGACGAATCTTCATGACATTTTGATAAGTAGTGGCCTAGTCACTTTAGCTGCTGTGTTGAAAGTTTTGGGGTGATCCGTGAAGCGGGGGGCTAAAAAAGGGGGTGTCCCAAAGAGCATTTTCCCAATGTAAATTCCCAAAGGGATTCTTAACGTGACCATAGCCCGAACCACAGAACGGCTTTACACCACATTTGGCAGAAAGCTAGCTCTTGGTCCAGAAAGAGCCCTTTTTGTAATTTGGTGTAAATCTGTTCAGTAGTTTTGGAGCTATGAAAGGAAAAACAAATTAGTATATCTAGGCATGCCAACCTGCAGTTGATCCAAGAAATCTCATGCTGAGATGTGATTGGCTGCTAACAAGTCCCAAGAAAAAAGGTGAAAAAAAGCATGAGTGGGCAGGGTAGGAATAGCCTGTTCCCTTAGGCCTGCTGGTGGGGTTCCTCAGGGACCCTGCAGCTGCCAAAAATGTTGTTTTTGGCACAAGTTTGCAGAGGATCCGCAAAGTCAGGCAAAATTTATTTTTTAAAAAGTGCGATCAGCTACACTTCCTTATACTGCAGCCCCCGGGTGGGCCAGATCATAGACGCCAATGTTAATTTATATATTTATTTAGTTTTTCCCTCACTTTCACTGTTTTCTCCTTGCTTTTTCCACCATTTTGTGGGCCTTCTCCTTGCTTTTCTTTCCTTTGCACTTGTTTATCCTTGCTTTTTCCTCTTTATTGTGTGCTTTCTTCTTGCTTTTCCCTTATTATCGCTGCTTTCTCCTTGCTTTTTCTGCTGTTTTTTGTGTGCCTTCTCCTTGCTTTTTCCTTGTTTTCACCGCTTTGTTCTTGCTTTTTCCCTCATTGCCACTCCTGCATGACACATGTTATTTCCTGCCTACTGCCTAGCCATACCCACCACCTTCTAGGACCCCTCCCTCCTCCCAGGACCTGCATTGGGGCTTACCCCAAGGCCTCCAACAAGTTGGAAATGAGTGCCCTGGCTGGGGTCAGGGTACTCAACAATTTGAGGTAAGGCCCCCGTGGCCAATATTGACCGGGGAAGAGTAGCTGCTTCAACCCTCTCTCTTTAAATGCTGGCAGGCCCCAGGGATGGGGTTCCTGGGGCCAATATTGGTCTGAGGAGGGGAGCTGCGTACCCCCTCTTAATGCTGGGCAAGCCCTGGGGAAAGGAGTCCAGGGGCCAATATTGGCCCAGGGAGGGGGGCAGCATACCCCCTCTTCTCTTAAAAGGTGGCAGGCCGTGGAGCGGGAGCTGCGTGCCCCCCACCTGTGTTGACTGCCTTTGAGGGGTTGGGGCAGGGCCTAGAGTGGCCTGTGGCCAACCCCCCGCTCCACACAGCCGAATACCATGCCTGGGATTGGCTGCATGTGGGCATGCAGCACTGGCCGCAGGCCATAGTTTGGTTCCCATTTTACGCTCACAAATCCATCGAAATTCAGCAGTTATAGTTACATTTATCCCCAGTAACTAAAACGAATGCCCTAAACTAACTATAACTCACACTCTCAGGTAAGGCTCCCTGGTCCAATATTAACCTGGGGTGAGTAGCTGCTTGCACCCATCTCTCTTAAAATGCTAGGCAGGCCGCAGGGATGGGGTTCCTGAGGCCAATATTGGCCTGAGGAGGGGAGCTGCGCACCCCCTCTAAATGTTGGGCAGGCCTTGGGGAATGGAGTCCCAGGGGCCAATATTGGTCCAGGGAGGGGGTACTGCATGCCCCCGCTTTTCTTAAAAGGTGGCAAGCCACGGGATGGGGTACCTGGGGCCAAAATTGGCCCAGGGAGGGGGAGCTGCGTGCCCCCCCATCTGTGTTGACTGCCTTTGAGGAGTTGGGGGCAGGGCATAGCCCAGCCGGTGGCCAACCCCCCACTGTGCACACCCGAACGCCATGCCTGGGATTGGCTGCATTTGGGCATGCGGGCGTTGGCCACATGCCATAGTTAGGTTCCTATTTTACACTCACAAATTCATAGAAATTCAGCAATTATAGTTACATTTATCCGAAGTAACGGCTTGTGCCCTAAAGTAACTATAACTTACACTCTTCCCATGCACTGTTAATTACCCCACATATTACAAAACTCATAACAGCTTATACAACATAATTGATGAGAAAACTGTGGCGGGGTGTAAGGTATAGTTACCTTAGGGCACAAGTTATAGTTACTTTTTTAAGTTGGATTTCTATGGATTTGTGCATGTAAAATGTGAAGCTAACAATAACGTCCCTATAGTTATATATATATGTGTAAATCTATAAATAAATATATATATATATATATATATATATATATATATATATATATATATCCTAGAGAGGTTAGGATCTAGTTACCATAGACGGAGCATTTTTTGTTTTGGTTATAACTTTGGCGCCGCTTGTCGAACCTTTGCAACATTTTCAAAACTTATACTTTGGTCAGTTCAGTCTTGAAAGTTTTGGGTGATCCGTTAAATGGGGAGCCGAGAAGAACAGTGGGTACCAAAAAGCATTTTCCTCATTCATTTTTCCATAGGGTCTTTAGATACACCTACAGCCCAAACCGCTACAAGGAATTACACCAAATTTGGCAGGAAGCTAGATTCTGTTCCTCAGATTATACTTTTTGTGGATCCTCTGCGGGTCCACAGCAGATCGATCTACGGATCCACGCACCACAGGAAGAATCTGATTGGCTGGCCCCAACCTCACTCCAAGTCTCACATCCAGGTAGACACCGTCAAACTCCCTCTCACTCTCAAACCCAGAGAGATGCTCTCACACCTAGTCTCACACCCAGAGACACACTCACTCTCAACCCAGACAGACATTCACACACCCATTCTCGCTGCAAGATAGACACTATCACATCCGACCTCACAATTACACTCTCATGCTCACTCCCACACTCAGATAGTAACACTAACACCCAGATAGATTCTCACACTCTGATAGACACTCTCACATCCAGACAGACACTGTCACACTCACTTTCACACACAGAGAGATACTCTCACACTCACTCTCACAGTAAGATAGATTCTGTCAAATCCATTCTCACACCCAGAGAGACAGTGTCACATCCACTCTCACACCCACACAGGCCCTCTCACACTTAGAGAGAGACACTCTCACATCCAGACAGACACTGTCACAGTCACTCTCATACCCAGAGACTCTCACTCTCACACCAAGAGACACACTCTCACAGCAAGATAGACACTGTCACACCCACTCTCACACCCAGGGAGATGCTGTCACATCTACTCACACCAACACATACACTGTTACATTCACTCTCACACACAAAAACACTCTTACACCCACTTTCACACCCAGACACTCTGACACCCAGTCTCACACCTAGAGACACAGGGCCTGATTCTAACTTTGGAGGACGGTGTTAAACCGTCCCAAAAGTGGCGGATATACCACCTACCGTATTACGAGTCCATTATATCCTATGGAACTCGTAATACGGTAGGTGGTATATCCGCCACTTTTGGGACGGTTTAACACCGTCCTCCAAAGTTAGAATCAGGCCCACAGTCTCACACACTCTTACACCCAGAGACACAGTGCCACACACACTCTCACATTGAGCCAAACACTCATGCATGCACTTACACACACTCTCACACCCAGATAGACACACTTACACCCACTTACACACCTAGAGAGGCAGTGACACATATACTCTCACATCCAGACATAGGTGGTCATTCTGACCTCGGCGGTAAAAGGCACCTACCGCCGGTCAGAAATCCTCCATAATTCCACCGCGGTAATCCGCCACGGTCATTCTGACCCGCAGCAGCCAAACCTCCGAAAATCCGACAGCCACAACAGACCGCCAGACCAGCGGTCGGCGGAAAAGTGGAGGTGACCAAACCTCCACCGTCACGCCAACAGAAATACGCCCATGCCATTACGACCCACGAAACCACGCGGCGGTCTTTCAAACGCGGTTTTCCATTGGCGGTACACACCACCGCGGTCAGAATACACACAAATGAACAAAACTCAGCCACATTGGACGATTTGAATTCCACACACCTGATACACATACACACACCACTCCCACACACACAATACAATATAAAACACACACCCACATCACCCACAAACCCCTTCGACCAAAATCCAAAAAGAAGCACTGAGAGACACAGCAGCGATCACAGAACACCATCACACAGAGGCACACTACACCATCACCCACACAATATCCACACACAAAACAACACACACCACCACACTCAACACACTTAACTACACATACTCCACCCCACACATCATACACACCACTCCATGGCACCCCAAAGACACCCCCGCTTCTCAGACGAAGAACTCAGGGTCATGGTGGAGGAAATCGTTCGGGTAGAGCCCCAGCTCTTCGGCACACAGGTCCAATACACCAGCATTGCCCGGAGGACGGAGCTATGGCAGAGGATTGTCGACAGGGTCAACGCTGTGGGACAGCACCCCAGAAATCGGGAAGACATCAGGAAGCGATGGAACGACCTACGGGGGAAGGTGCGTTCCATGGTATCCAGGCACAACATCGCCGTGCAGAAGACTGGCGGAGGACCCCCACCTCAACCCCCACAATTTACAACATGGGAGGAGGAAGTCTTGAACATCCTGCATCCTGACGGCCTCGCAGGAGTCGGCGGAGGAATGGATTCTGGTAAGTTGAAGCTTCAATACTGCTTCCCCCCCACCTGCATGCCAAATCATACCCCAACCCTCACCCCCATCCTCGAACCCCACCCTCACCCCCACCCCCATCCTCACCCCCACCCTCACCCCCACCACCATCCTCACCCCCACCCCCAGCACACCTATTCCCTGCCAATGTCTCACCATCACAACCCACACATCCCAAAACCTAGGCCTGCATGCGTCCACTAAGCATGGACACCCATCACCAAAGCATGCCCAATACATATACACATCCCCCCCACAAGCCACCCTCACCAAAGCCCCCACACACGAATGCCAGCACTTGGGGACACGGGAACCCACAGATACACCCATATGGCACACATTGAAACTATAACCATACCTCTATACCCCTGCAGGACCCGACCGCCAACACACCGCCACGGAGGGACCAGAATTCTCCACACCCCCCACCCAAGAGGCCGTCAGCGATGACAGCAGCTCTGTCGACCTGGACACTGATGACCAGCCCGGACCATCGGGGACCTCTGGACAGTCGGTTCCCCTCAGACAGCCACAGGCCACTACAGACCCAAACCCCTCTGGGAACACCAGCACAGCTCCCACCCAGCGGGCCCATGCCTCTGTCTCCAGGGCGCGTCAATCAGCGGTGTGTCTACCACTACAGGGCACCCAGGATAACCCACCACCCCAACAACAACAGGGACCTGGGGGCAGTGGTAGTGGGCACACCGGCCAGGGGGCAGAGGCCCAGGGAAACAGGGGTACTGGGAGGGCAGCTGTGCGACAGGGGGGGGGACGGGCCCAGGGAACCCACTCTCCACGAGGCCCTCACCACCATCATGGGAGCATACAACCACTCCCAGGAGACGATGGCGACGGTACTGGCCAGGTTCCAGGAGATCCAGGTACTGCAGGAGGAACACTATCGGGGATACAGGGAGGACATCAGAGCCCTCACCTCCACCCTGGTTACCATGGTAGGGCTGCTGCAGGAACTCATCAACACCAGGACGGACACTCAACAACAACAAAGGGCCCCTGCCACTAGCCTGGACCAAGAACAGCCAACCACCTCCGCCGGCGCTAGTGGACAGGAGGCCCCCGCACAACAGCAGCCCACCAGACCCCCACCTCCTGCAGGAGAAGAACCACCCCGCAAGAGGGCCCTGAGATCTCGCAAGAAGACAGAGTAGGATGTCAAGACCCCCGCCAGCAAAGGATACCACCTGATGTCATCCCACTGTCCCACATTGTCACCCTGTCCATCCTTGAACTGCCCATGCTCCATCTCTCCACAGGCCTATGGACAATGCACCTGTGTGACTGTTACTCTGGACCCTGCCATGGACATTCCTTCACCATAGCCCCCACCCACTTGAAACCACCCATCCCATTTTGAGCACTGAAATAAACACCTATTTTGCACAAAACTATCTGGAGTCTGGCTGTGATTTCAAAATATTGTAATTGACATGACAGTGCAAATATGTCCTTGTACATAGTGAAGTCAACAAACCGCTGCCACAAAGCTGTAGTCCATGGGGAAACGAAGCACAGGACTCGTAGTGGGGACCCCAGATCTGAAATAGGGAGGGAAAAGCCACAACTCAGTCATCATACACTGGGGCAAATAGACAGGCAGCAGAGATGCAGGAGAGTAGTTTACATTTACTAAATTATGTTTGAATTGTTACCTGTGTCCTATTGGAAGTACTGTGCAATGATTCTGTCCCTGTTGTCTGTTTCAGCCCCGTCGTCTTCCTCCTCGTCACTCTCCACAGGTTCCACAGCTGCCACAACACCACCGTCTCGACCATCCTCCTGCAGGAAAGGCACCTGGCGGCGCAAAGCCAGGTTGTGAAGCATGCAGCAGGCCACGATGATGTGACACACCTTCTTAGGTGAGTACATTAGGGATCCACCTGTCATATGCAGGCACCGAAACCTGGCCTTTAGGAGGCCGAAGGTGCGTTCGATCACCCTCCTAGTACGCCCATGGGCCTGATTGTACCGTTCCTCTGCCCTGGTCCGGGGATTCCTTACTGGGGTCAGTAGCCACGACAGGTTGGGGTACCCAGAGTCCCCCAATAGCCATACACGGTGTCTCTCTAGCTGTTCCATCACGTAAGGGATGCTGCTATTCCTTAGGATGTAGGCGTCATGCACTGACCCAGGGAACTTGGCATTGACATGGGAGATGTACTGGTCAGCCAAACACACCACCTGGATGTTCATAGAATGGTAACTTTTGCTGTTCCTGTAAACCTGCTCACTTCCTTGGGGGGGAACCAAAGCCACATGGGTCCCATCAATGGCACCAATGACGTTGGGAATATGTCCAAGGGCATAGAAATCACCCTTCACTGTAGCCAATTCGCCCACCTCAGGGAAAAGGATGTAGCTCCTCATGTATTTCATCAGGGCAGACAACACTCTGGATAACACCTTCGAAAACATGGGCTGAGAAATCCCAGAAGCAATTCCCACTGTTGTCTGAAATGACCCACTTGCCAAGAAATGGAGTACTGACAGGACCTGCACCAGAGGGGGAATCCCTGTGGGTTGGCGGATGGGGGACATCAGGTCGGGCTCCAGCTGGGCACACAGTTCATGTATAGTGGCACGGTCAAGCCGGTAGGTCAGGATAATGTGGCGTGCTTCCATTGTCGACAGGTCCACCAGCGGTCTGTACACGGGAGGATTTCTCCTTCTCCTCGCCAAACCCAGCGGACGGTGCCTAGGAAGGACAACATGGAGCACACAGTCAAGCAACCCACAGGTACGTACTCACAGCTTGCACAGTAAACGATTCTCTATGCAGTGAATGGCGTGTATGAGTGGCTATGCAAGGCCTAGGCCTGTGTGACGCAGTTGAAATTGAGCCATGTGGACCCTCGAAATGGCGGCTGCCTGACCTGTGAAGTGTGACAATGGGATGTGAGGTCAATGCGCTGGCGTGGCACACCGTGGCGGTAGGCGGTCGAAGACCGCGGCGCGAAGCCGCATTGGATAACATTGAAGCCTATGGGTATCAGGAGCCAATGGCGAAGTGCGCCGGCGGTGGTGGTACGCCCCGCCGCGGGCGTGACCGCCATTTTCTATCTACTTATTCACTCGCGACTTGAACTTTCATAGGAGAGGACCTATACTGCAAGTGTTGCTGTGACCTCGGTCTGGAAGGGACAATGGCTCATGTGTCTGGGGAAAGGGCCCCTGCCTTCACTGGAGAAGAGTTAGAGAAACTTGTGGATGGGGTCCTCCCCCAGTATGCGCTACTCTACGGTCCTCCAGACCAACAAGTGAGTTTAATTCAATATGGATTTGGGGCCACTGGCTGGCCTGGGGGCCTGGCGGGGGGCATGTTGGGCCTGGCGGGGGGCATGGCGGGGATGGGGGGCATGTTGGGCCTGGCGGGGGGCCTGGCGGGGGGCCTGGCGGGGGGCATGGCGGGGATGGGGGGGCATGTTGGGCCTGGCGGGGGGCCTGGCGGGGGGCCTGGCGGGGATGGGGGGCATGTTGGGCCTGGCGGGGGGCCTGGCGGGGGCCTGGCGGGGATGGGGGGCATGTTGGGCCTGGCGGGGGGCATGGCGGGGGGCCTGGCGGGGATGGGGGGCATGTTGGGCCTGGCGGGGGGGCATGGCGGGGGGCCTGGCGGGGATGGGGGGCATGTTGGGCCTGGCGGGGGGCCTGGCGGGGATGGGGGGCATGTTGGGCCTGGCGGGGGGCCTGGCGGGGATGGGGGGCATGTTGGGCCTGGCGGGGGCATGGCGGGGGGCCTGGCGGGGATGGGGGGCATGTTGGGCCTGGCGGGGGGGCATGGCGGGGGGCCTGGCGGGGATGGGGAGCATGTTGGGCCTGGCGGGGGGGCATGGCGGGGGGCCTGGCGGGGATGGGGGGCATGTTGGGCCTGGCGGGGGGCATGGCGGGGATGGGGGGCATGTTGGGCCTGGCGGGGGGGCATGGCGGGGGCCTGGCGGGGATGGGGGGCATGTTGGGCCTGGCGGGGGGCATGGCGGGGGGCCTGGCGGGGATGGGGGGCATGTTGGGCCTGGCGGGGGGGCATGGCGGGGGGCATGGCGGGGATGGGGGGCATGTTGGGCCTGGCGGGGGGGCATGGCAGGGGGCCTGGCGGGGATGGGGGGCATGTTGGGCCTGGCGGGGGGCATGACGGGGATTGGGGGCATGTTGGGCCTGGCGGGGGGGCATGGCGGGGGGCCTGGCGGGGATGGGGGGCATGTTGGGCCTGGCGGGGGGCATGGCGGGGATGGGGGGGCATGTTGGGCCTGGCGGGGATGGGGGGCATGTTGGGCCTGGCGGGGGCATGGCGGGGATGGGGGGCATGTTGGGCCTGGCGGGGGGGCATGGCGGGTGGCCTGGCGGGGATGGGGGGCATGTTGGGCCTGGCGGGGGGCATGGTGGGGATGGGGGGCATGTTGGGCCTGGCGGGGGGGCATGGCGGGGGGCCTGGTGGGGATGGGGGGCATGTTGGGCCTGGCGGGGGGCATGGCGGGGGGCATGGCGGGGATGGGGGGCATGTTGGGCCTGGCGGGGGGCCTGGCGGGGGGCCTGGCGGGGGGCATGGCGGGGGGCCTGGCGGGGATGGGGGGCGTTGGGCCACTGGCAACGAAAATGCTGAGAAACTTGAACGTGGTATTTCTCCCTCCCTGTACGTGTCACATAGGTCCGCGCCCATGAGAAGATCGGGATTTGGCGTGCCATCGCCAAGGAAGTCCGGACCCTGGGGGTCCACCATCGACGGGGCACCCACTGCCGCAAGAGGTGGGAGGACATCCGCCGCGGGACCAAGAAGACCGCCGAGTCTCTGCTGGGGATGGCCTCCCAACGTAGGCGGGGTGCCTGCCGTCAACTGACCCCCCTGATGTTCCGGATCCTGGCGGTGGCCTACCCTGATTTGGATGGGCGCGTGAGGGCAGCACAGCAGACACAAGGGGGTGAGTACAAGCATAATCTACTCTGTTGTCGCGCAGTGGAGGTGTCTGGGTGGGGGAGGAGGGCTGTGGGTCCCCCTAGGCCAGGGCGATATCTGTAGGCTGGGCACCCCCGTAAGCCCCTGTGTCCCCAGCCACCACCCTCAGTAGTGTGCCAGTACAGCCATCCCTGGGCCGTGTCATCCATGGGTGCAGTTGTCAACTCTAGGCGTGTAGGGCATGTTCCACGGAATGCGTAGCGGACCCCAAGTGCGCAACTTAGTGCAGGGGGCATCTGTGTCTGTCATGTCCGCTAACTGTACCGGTGATCCATGTACTCAAAATCTCTTTATTTCTCTCTCCCCCCCTTTTTGTTTGTCTTTCTGTGCTTGTGTGCATCAGCATCATCAGGCGGAGGAGAAGTGGCATCGGGGCAGGAGGGAGCTGCATCTCACATGGCCCAGGAGGGCCATGCCACAGAGTCTGACTGGACCAGTGAGACGGAGGGCGAGGGGAGCTCCACAACGGGGATGACTGGACCCTGCAGCGACACGGACACGTCCTCGGAAGGGAGCTCCCTTGCGGGGGGGGCAACATCCGTGCCCCCCGCCATTACAGGTACAGCCGCCACCCAGCGCACCATCTCCGCCCTCCCAGCAGCCCCTCAGCGTTCGCCCCGTGCCCGCTCTACCAGGAAGCCGGGCATCTCCTTCGCCCCAGGCACCTCAGGCCCTGCCCCTGTTACCCCCGCTGCCCTCAGTGAGGAGGTCATTGACCTCCTCCGAACGCTCATTGTTGGGCAGACTACCCTTTTGAATGCCATCCAGGGGGTGGAGAGGGAGGTTCATCGCAGCAATGCGTACCTGGAGGGCATTCATTCGGGTCAGGCTGCCCATCAACGATCGTTCCAGGCTCTGGCCTCAGCACTGACGGCAGCCATTGTCCCTGTCTCCTGCCTCCCTCTACTAACTCCCTCCTCCCAGTCTCCTGTTCCTCTGCCTGTCCCACCTACACCATCAGACCAGCCTGCACACACCTCAACACCCAAGAGCAGCTCATCCAAACATAAGCACCACAGATCACGCAGACATTCACACAAGCAACATTCCGATGCAGACATGCCAACAGTCACTTCCACCTCTGTGACCCCCACCTCCTCGTCTCCCTCCTCCCTCCCTGTGACGTCTACACTCACACCTTCATTCACCTCACCATCAGCCAGTGTTTCCATCACCAGCATACCCTCCACTACAGTCCGCACACGTGCAGTCACCACCCCCACTGCCATTTACACGTCCCCTGTGTCCTCTCCCACTGTGTCTGTCACCCCCTCTTCCACACCACACAAACGCAGCCACCCACCCACCCAACAGCCATCCACCTCACGACAGCCTATCCCTCCTGCACCTGCACCCAAAGACAGCAAACGTCACTCACCTACAACCACATCCTCTCCCTCCACTCCCATTCCCACTGTACCTATCACTCTCCATTGTCCCAAGAAAATCTATCTCTCTACTGCTACCTTCTTTCCTGACCCTGAGCCCCCCCTCCTTCTCGTCGGGGTAAAAAGAGCACCTCAGCCACCACCAGCCCTGCAGCCCCCTTGACAAGGGTGCAGGGGTATTGGAGCCCACCAGCCCGCATGTCTGGATCTTCGCCCAGCAGCAAGGGGACAGGCAGCCCACCCCCTGGGAAGAGGAGCAGAAGGCGGAAGGGCCACCGCAGGAGCCCGGGTTCTATATCCCCCCAGGACACTAGCCAGCCACCGTCAACAGCCACAGCTCCAAAGGGAGGAAAGGGCCACAGACTCCCGACTAAGGAGGGCAAGGGCAGCAAGGCGGAGAAGTCAGGCAGCAGGCCTGCTGCCTATGGAGGACCCGTCACAGCTGCCCAGGAGGAGGCCACAACCCCCATAGCCGCTGCCCAGGGAGGAACCGTCACAGCTGCCCAGGAGGAGCCCACAACCCCCATAGCCGCTGCCCAGGGAGGAACCGTCACAGCTGCCCAGGAGGAGCCCACAACCCCATAGCCGCTGCCCAGGGAGGAACCGTCACAGCTGCCCAGGGAGAGCCCACCACCCCCATAGCCGCTGCCCAGGGAGGACCCAGCCCAGCTGGCCAGGAGGGCCCCACCACCCACAGCCCAGGTGGGCATTGAAGGAGCACCATCCCCGCTGCCCAGGAGGGCACCACCAGGCAATGAGCAGTTGGCCATAGAATGGCCGCCGTCTACAGCACCGCTCCGCTGGGGACCGCCGTCTCAAGAACCGCTGAACTGGGCCCTTCAAGGCAAGAACCGCTGAACTGGGCCCTTCAAGGCAAGAACCGCTGAACTGGGCCCTTCAAGGCAAGAACCGCTGAACTGGGCCCTTCAAGGCAAGAACCGCTGAACTGTGCCCCGCCGTCTCCAGCACCGCTCCGCTGGGGACCGCCGTCTCAAGAACCGCTGAACTGGGCCCTTCAAGGCAAGAACCGCTGAACTGGGCCCTTCAAGGCAAGAACCGCTGAACTGGGCCCTTCAAGGCAAGAACCGCTGAACTGGGCCCTTCAAGGCAAGAACCGCTGAACTGGGCCCTTCCAGGCAAGAACCGCTGGCCCTTTGGCAGACGTGGCAGGGCAGGATCTGTCTCGGGCAGGGATGCAGGATGTCCTCTGGCCAACATGCCTCCTCCAGTGGCAGTGGAGTCTGTTATGGACTGTTTGGACTGTGGCTTTGCACTCCCCAGGATGGCCCAGTGGGCAGGCCACCCACTGTATGGACTGTATGGACTGTGGCTTTGCTCTCCCCAGGATGGCCCAGTGGGCAGGCCACCCACTGTATGGACTGTATGGACTGTGGCTTTGCACTCCCCAGGATGGCCCAGTGGGCAGGCCACCCACTGTATGGACTGTATGGACTGTGGCTTTGCTCTCCCCAGGATGGCCCAGTGGGCAGGCCACCCACTGTATGGACTGTATGGACTGTGGCTTTGCACTCCCCAGGATGGCCCAGTGGGCAGGCCACCCACTGTATGGACTGTATGGACTGTGGCTTTGCTCTCCCCAGGATGGCCCAGTGGGCAGGCCACCCACTGTATGGACTGTATGGACTGTGGCTTTGCTCTCCCCAGGATGGCCCAGTGGGCAGGCCACCCACTGTATGGACTGTATGGACTGTGGCTTTGCACTCCCCAGGATGGCCCAGTGGGCAGGCCACCCACTGTATGGACTGTATGGACTGTGGCTTTGCACTCCCCAGGATGGGCCAGTGGTCATGGAGTCCCCTCGTGGATCTGGCGTCGTGTACTCAAGTGGCTGAGGTGCCCCCCCTTCCCTTCCCCCTGAGGTGCCTGTCCTTTTTTCTTTCTGATGCCCCTGCAGTGTTCTCTCCGTGGAGTTCTTGTCGTGGGACTGGGCCTTGCCCCTTTGCTCAGGACCCCTGTGGTCCACGGACAGTGGTTGGACTACATATAGTAGATGTATATATTTTGTACATAGTTTATTTATTTATTTGGATTACTGCTGTCCATTTTTCAATATATCTGCCCGTTTAAGATCTCTTCTTTTGGTCTTTGCATTATTTCGGAGGGGGGGGGGTTTGTGGGTTGTGACAGTGATCTGTGGGAATGCATTGATGTGTGTGTTGTAGTGGGTGTGGGTGGGTGGGTGTGTGCCGGTAATCTTTTCCCTCCCCTGTGTCGTAGGTGCAGTACTCACCGATGTCTTCCGCGCCGCCGGGCGTGCTCCTGGTACAGGAGCAGGTATAGGAGTGCGGGGATGACCTGTAACTCGGGTTCCATACTGCCGGAATCTCGCGTGGAGTATGTGGAGGTGAGCGTTTTCCCGTTCGTAGTCTGTTTCCGCCGTGTTTTTATCGGCGGTGCTCCCGCCCCGGAAAAGGTGGCGGATTGGTGGGTCGTGATAGGGTGGGCGGTACATTGTCTGCCGCCTGGCTGTTGGCGGTGACCGCCGCGCTGTTTGTTTGTTCCGCCGTGGCGGTCGGAGTGTTAATGCGGCGGGCTGTGTTGGCGGTTCCCGCCAGGGTCAGAATTGCATATTTTGGACCGCCGGCCTGTTGGCGGGTTGGCCGCCGCTTTATCACCGACCGCCAGGGTCAGAATGACCCCCATACTCTCCTATCCACTCTCACTCTCAGGGAAAGAGTCACAGACCCACTCTTACACCCAGAGAGATGTGTGTGGTATTCAGAATATTTGCTTAGGTGGTTAATGGAATCTTAGTCTGGGGATTCTGGAGAGAATGTTGGACAGACTAAGACAGCTGAGGCGAGGAGGCTGGGATGCTTTGCTCTTGCTAAGCTTCTGCTTTTAGCATCAATAAATGAAGAAACCTGGAAAAGTCCTTGTGTTTGCAAACTTTCTTCATATACCAGCGCACCTTGCTACAAGATGATCACACACCCACTTTCACCCCAAGATACATACAGTCAGACTCACTGACACATCCCTATACATTCTCTCACACTTACTTTTACACACAGACCAAGACTTATACACTCACATAAATACTCATGGTCTTGGGTGTGTACGATCTGAGAGGCAAAATCTTCACTTATATTTTGTTTATTGGGAAAGGGTCCAGGGGCAAATATGTGCGCACAGATACATATGAAGGGGCAAGAGTAGGAGTTCCACGGCTACATACGTTTAAATAAATATGGCATATTGATAGAAATGTCTAGAGAATGTTAGAAATAGTTTTTTTTTTTTCCAAGATCCGTGGTTGGAACTTAAATGTGTATGTTTATACTGATATGGACATTTATATTTGTAATTTTGAACGCATAGAGAGAATGACATGTGTATTTGCAAAGGATAGAGATTATTTCACTATGAAATGGACAGAGACATAACTGAAGTGTACTACTTGAAAGGCTAAGTGTGAAGATTCAGTGTTACTTTAAGGTAGCATTAAAAACCTGTTTAACAAATCTTAAACTGTGTTTTCAGTATAGAAAGTGATGCTCTCGGATAGGGTGTATGTAGGCTATAGAGAAGGTTGGTGTGTGCATAAAACATGAAAACTTCTTTTATGTTTTACTGCCTTAAACATGCGCTTGTCATTTCAGTCTACAGTCTGTAATCTTTACTGTTAATCATGTACATAGTTATAGAAGTATAAAAGGAAACTCACAGTGAGTTAGACACATAAACAGCCACTTATACATTCATGTACATATGGAGACAGTAGAAATGTATGTTGTAGTATGGGAGCTGTTTAGCAACTAATACAGAGACTGCAAAATATATCACAAATAGAGTCGCACCACACAAGGTTGAACAGAAGAGAAGAAACGGTTTTCAATCCAATTCATATAAATAGTTTCAGTCCATCAGTATATTTCTGTGTTAAAGATGTGATACATTCACCATGAAGACAGCCAACGCATTTCGTCCAAACTTGGACTTCTTCAGGGCTAAAATACAATATACTTAAACAACACATAAGTGTTGACACTACCCCAATGCAGAAATGATTGCCCTATAGCACAACAAATATACAAGTGAACATCCCCATACATTTTAAAACCATTTCAACGACAGAGAAAGAAAAGGAACAACCCAAACAATGAAACATAACCCACATGTATTCCAAGCATCCCAACAATATATATATATATACCACATATTAATTTATCAACTCACACCCTACCATATTCCATAAACATAATACATATGAAAAACATGATTTGCAAAAAAACACATTCTGTTTCTGTGGCTCTGAAATGGGTATTAACAAACCGCTAGGAACAATTGCATCTCATATAATAGCATTATAACAAAATGTATCTTAACATTACGTATATTAGAACTGAATAATATATGATAAAAGTATGACAGTGGGAAAATCAAAGGAAAAATATAAAAAAATAATTAAATACTAAATTCAATCTAATCTAAGAATCCTGGAGACTTCAGAATGAGAGGAGAAAATAACAGGTGCAAAGCAGTACCATTAGAATGCCAAACAATTGGATTGGAGAATATCAGTGACTGAAAACCCATATCAAAAAGCCAACAAAGAGAATATTCACACCCATATATAACCAACAAAGTTCCATATACCAACCAACAGATTATATTACTATATCACAAAGTCAAAAACCAATACCTACCATAATCCATATGTCATACATATTTTTTAGCATAAAACCTCCAACACTATCAAAGCGATATCTGCATCCCATCCAGAACTACATACCTAATAATAAGGACAATCCCCCCCAAAGGAGCACATTCATAAATAAATCACATATATCTAATCATCGAACATGACATCACAATGACCATACATGCTGACAAAAATAGGAAAAATTGTGTTTATGAAGGTTTAATCTTCCTTTAAAACTCTACATTTAACTGAGATGTACATAGAACATAGAAGGGAATGCTTTCTTATTAAAAACATAAAACATGTCCTTCTGAGTTTCACCTACTAAGATGTTAGCTTCCACACCCCTATGCACATAGACCTGAAATCTGTATTCGACCTGGTCCCCAGAGGTAAACTATGGGAGGTGCTCAGTGATAAGGGAATTCCCCCAGCTATCCTGGCCCTAATCGTTCGTCTCCATGAAGACAATTTTGTGAGAGTACGTTAGGGGAAGCAAGGTGAGCTCACCAATCCAATAAGGGTAGTCAGGGGCGTTCGGCAGGGACGTGTACTGGCTCCAACCCTATTTTCACCATACCTAAACCAGGTTGTCCAGCATCTCACTTCCTAGCCTTCAGATGCTCCAGCCTTAGGTATGGATAAAGTTGTGACACTTTTGTTTGCTGAGGACACCCTGATAGTGTCTAAAATCCCAAGGGGCCTCCAACTACTACTGAATCGTTTTTAAGATTTTTGCTATCTGAGACGGTAGGAAATAACCACATCCAAAACCAAGTTTATGGTGATCAACCCCCATAGATCTTATAAGAGGTATCCCTCCCTGGGTGGTTTGAACCTAGAACAAGTCAAAACCTTTAAATACCTTGGGATTAAATTATCAGACAAAATGTCCTTGAAAACACACATCAACTCTACTTCCCTGAAGTTTAGCCAACTGGTTGGGGTCCTTTTAAGGGAGCCCCACTTATCTACTACTAGACCTATAGCTGCAGCCCTCCAGATCTATGACATGAAGTCTGTTAGTGCAGCACTTTACGGGACAGAACTTTGGGGATTTGAGAATGTAAATGATCTCACTCGTACCAAACACATATTCTTGAGGAAGATTGTGTCCTTGCCCCAAAGTACCCCCTCCTTCCCCTGTTCTTGGATATGGCCCGCAAACCATTAGCAGCAACAGCTAAACGTAGACCACTGCTGTTCTGGAGGAGAATAATGGCCACTCCTGAACTGTCTTCCTATGCAACTGCCTTTAGGGAAGTCTGTCTGTTGGATACTTCTAAAAAGATAAAGTGGATCAATTCAGTCAAATCATCCTTGATCGCCCTTGGGCTGGGAGATTTTTGGAACTGCCTCCCATTGGGGCCTCTATCTTCCAAAGAAAGGATGAAGTCCTGCTACTGGGAATGGGTAGCGCAGTCTGCGCCTCTCCCTCTTGCTGCAGGACAACTAACCACAGAGTTCTTGGACTTCAAATCCACTAGGTCGTTGGAGCCCTATCTCAATGGCATCACAGAGCCAAGCAATAGGAAGCTCTTTATGAGATTTCGATTTGGCTGCCTCCCCCTTAATATATTCACTTCCAGATGGCAGAACAGGGCTTCCCCTAACCCGCACTGCCCCAGTTGTCATCTATGCCAGGAGTCTACTGCCCACGTTTTCTTCGCATGCCCCTCATATACTTCCCCACGTAGGAAATGGCTTGTCCCAATCTGCAAACAGTTAGGGACTCGTGATCATGCCGTAGCTATGAGGATTCTATGATCAGATCCCAGCCCACCTATTGCTATTGCTGTTGCTAAGTTCCTTGGAGGCATGTGGCGTATCAGAAGAAAGCTGGTTAAAACTCCTTAGACCTTCAAATTCCGTCCTGCAGATGCACCCGCACTTTCTAGCTTTCATCTAAAAATGTATGAATTGCATACCGTACTGTATTATTGTCCTTGTCATGTTTTTATACTATTCTATTGTTCTAAATATAAATATTTTTTTAAGTCTGCTATTTATGGCACTGGATGCCGAAATAAAGTATTGATGACTCTACATTTAACTGAGATGTACATAGAACATAGAAGGGAGTGCTTTCTTAATAAAATCATAAAACATGTCCGTCTGAGTTTTACTTACTAAGATGTTAGCTTCCACACCCCTATGCACAGATATATAAGCAGTCTAGTAAAGATATAATAGTCATAGAGCTAATAACAGAAGTGTACAGTCAGAACATAAAACATGTTCTTCTGAGTTTCACTGACGAAGATGTTAGCTTCAACACCCCTTTGCACATTTATATAAGCAGTCTAGTAGAGATACAGTAGTCATATAGCTAATAATAAAAGAATAATGTCAGTCACATATCCAGCGAAACACTGATAAAGCCAGTTTTACATACACCAATTCAGATACATACACATCCAGCCATACACCAAGGCACATACTGATGAATACCCTGACACACTCAGGCACACACTGATGCATGCACTAACAGGCCCAGGCACACACTAATACATAAACTGTAACACCCTGGCACACACTAATGCATGCACTGACACACCCAGGTGTACACTAATGCATTGACTGAGACACCAAGGTGCACATTAATGAATACACTGCAACACATAGGGGACAGTGATCCATACACTGAAACACCCAGGCACACAGTAATGTATACACTGAGACAGAAAGACACACTTTCATGTATACACTGATATATGTAGGGGCACACTGATGCATACACTACCATGCCCAGGCACACACCGATGGATACACTGACACACCCAGGCATACAGTGATACAAACACTGACACAGCTAGGCACACACTAATGCCTACACCTAGGCATGCACTTATTCATACACTGACACACACAGGCACCCTGACATACATACTAGCACTCCAAGGCCCGCACCGATGCATTCACCTACACAGCTAGGCATACACTGATGCATACACTGATACACCTAGGGACACACTAATGCATACCCTGAGAAACCCAGATGCACACTGATGTACACACTGAGACGCCTAGGTGCACACAGATGCATACATTGACACACCTGGGACACACTGATGCATGCACACTGATGCATACACTACTACACCCAGGCACACACTGATGCATACACTGGCACACCCAGGCACACAGTAATACATACACTGACATACCACAGCACACACTGATGCATGCACTGACACACCCAGAAAAACAATCATGAATGCGCAAACACATCCAGGTTCACACTAGTGCATGTACTGACACAGACAGATGCACGCTGATGCATTCACAGAGACACTCAGACATACACTGATGCATACACTGACACACCCAGACACACACTCATGAACACACTGACACACCCAGACACACACTCATGCATACACTGATACAGCCAGGCACACATTGTTACACATACTAATAGCAATGTGTGTATTTACTATCAACTCATGTTTGCATTAGAAAATGTTCTTCTTAAGTTTTATTCTGTAGAACTAAATGTATTTTTTATTTGTTCTCCAGATATCTACTTTCAGTTAAATAAGAAGATTCACAATGCCTAACAAAACAGCTAGAAGAAAAAACATAAACAACAGTACTACCTGGTTAAAACTGACAGTAAAAAACAGGATAAGGTGGAAAATGTCCAGAGGAAAAAAACAGTTACTGGTAAGAGAACTAATGATTTTAAAAAAAAGATATGTTGTAAAATGCAAAATGAGAGGAGGACGTCAATTAAAAATAGAAGCTTGAAACATACTAAGAAGGAAGAACAAATTCATGTTATGAAATATAGGAAATCTAATAACAAAACAGTGACTTTCAGCCAAAAACAGTTCAATGAATTAAAAGTAAAAAGTTTTTGAAACAGAATAGTTCACAATTTGTGGAACAAGATAAGTATAAAAGGAGAACTGGTGTTCTAAAGCAAAATCATCATATTGAAAATATAATTGAAAAAGCATTTGTTGTAAAGAGGAAACATGAGGAAAAGAACACAAAGAAAGAGACTCATTAACAAAACACATTTTTGCAAAATCTTTAAAGGGGAATGAATGCACACATCTAGTACAGAACAGTTTTTAACCGAGAGAGTTATTTGCAAGAGAATACATTAGTACATGCAGTTGACACAACTGGTTGTTGTTATGAAGTAAAAGACAGTACTCCCGTAGGAAAAGAAATGTAGAAGAAGTGATAGCTGAAGAACTACAAGGAAGGTGTAAAGAGGCTCCTGTGTACAAGTGAAAGTGTAGTAGTGTTTGTAGTGTCCGTCAGGAACAAATTGATAAAATGAAAACTTTCTTGAGAGAGTTTCCATGGAGAAGTCTGAAACAGAAAATGAAAATGCTTCAAGAATTAGATCCATGCAAAGTTAGAAGATACACTACCGTACAAAGCAATGCTTTGGTAGAAGCACTTTTCATCACTTTAGAAGGTTAGCTGTGCATCATTCAAAAATGCAATATTTGGTAAGGAGACTATATTATGTGAAAGCTTTATGTTTAGGAGATTTGAAGAGAGCTCTTTTAAATGGCACTGTGACAGAGGTTGAGAAAGTTTGTGAAGACATTCAGTTCAATTTTTTTGGCCCTCAAGAAGAGAATAGGGAGAATGAAAAGGTAGCAATTGGAGGTGTAGATGAATTGGACACAGAGATTAGTATTAGCAAATCTCGAAAAGAAATTGAGATGTTCAATGCACTATCTTCTGAGAAACCTGAGTATGTTTGTATTTTGTGTCGCCATACTCACTATAAAAAACAAACTCATAATGTAGTTGTATTTTCTAAAACTGAAGAAGATAACTATGATAAGTGGCAGGAATTTGGTGCATATCTATTTGGAACTGGAAAAATCTTTTTTAATACAAGTTTTGCCCACCTATTTACAGAAGACTACAGATTGTATTTTATCATGTGTAGTAACAGCACCTATTGAATTAGCTGCACGCAACATCAAAGGAATTACCCCACATCTTCTACTTATGCTGGCTGTTCAACACAATAATAAACTGGAATTCCAAAAGTTATCTGAAGAAGCTTGTCATGAAGTTTCCAGAGTTTTGAAGAAATTTAAACTTTTAATCATCGATGAGGTGAGCATGGTCTCACACTTCACGCCTTTGTACATTTAATAATGTAACAGATATTGAAGACAGAGTATGATGTCCTTTTTGGTGGAGAACATGTAATTGTTTGCGCAGATTTGTTACAATTTACCCCAGTGAAAGGACAGCCTGTATTTAAGAAACTCTTACATGAAGAAACTCGTAATTCTTTAGGATGTGTTAGAAATATTAACATTTAGTTGAATTTTCGCTATAGAGAACTAATTAGAAACATGCATCAAACATCTGATATGCAATATGGAAATCTTCTCAAGGATATCAGTGTAGGAATACTGTCAAAAGAAGGGAAACGTTTGTTGGAAACCCGACTGATAAAGAACATATTTCCTTCAAAAACATCTGCAGCACAGGTAATGTTTGAATTCATTCAACAAGGAAAATCAATTGTGTGTCTAATGTCTACTCTTGAAGAATGCACCTCTTTCAATGAAGAATTACTACAACTGGAGAAAGAGAAAATATTGGAACTAATATCAATTGATAAAACTGAACACCAAGGAGTGACAATACTGTTTAGTGAAAAACTACAATCAAAACTCAACTCTTTGGAAAAGTATTTTTCCCAAATTACAGTATTAG
The DNA here is from genome assembly GCF_031143425.1 of Pleurodeles waltl. Lineage (NCBI taxonomy): Eukaryota > Metazoa > Chordata > Amphibia > Caudata > Salamandridae > Pleurodeles > Pleurodeles waltl. The sequence continues at coordinate 381,373,345 of NC_090444.1, read as the reverse complement.
AAAAGTGTTTCCGTGTTTGTAAGGACTGTAGGTTAAACATTGAAGAAGGATTGGTTAATAGAGCTATGGGTAAAATAATTGATTTCATTTTGTATCCAAACAGAAATGAGGTTCAATATCTAGCAATTCAATTTGATGATCTTGAAGGTGTAAAACAGACATTAAGGTCTGTTGCACCTTATTTAGTTGTAAAATCCTGTATGTTTGCAGAAGGCAGTTTCCAATATCTCTATCATATTCTGTCACAATACATAAATCTCAAGATTTAAGTGTTGATGCAGCATTTGTTAATATTGGCAGAACTGTATTTAAGGAAGGTATGTCATTTGTAGCATTGTCTCGAGTTAGAACTTTGTCTGGTTTGTATCTGATAGAGTTTGATAAGAGTAAAGTAAATGCTGATTCCACTTGTGTATTGGAGTGCAACCATTTTAGAAGCCTGTATAGTCCATATCTAGGACAGTACCCAATATACAAAAGCCTACAATCTTACCAAAACATAAGATTTCAAATGATCAGACTGATGTTCGTGAGAAACAGAGAAAAAAAGAGAAGAAAGGAGCATTATAGAAAAAGAATACTGAAAATATTGGTGAAATTGTAGGTTACCAGTTGTCAAACATCTCTGGAGTCAACTGCTATGCCAATGTTGTAATCAATGCATTATTCTCTTTACCTACTCCGGTTCATGAAATTAAACAGAAAAAGGATAAATGATTGTGCTCTGTGCTCTTTAGCTTGTTGGAATGCTTGTGCAGTGATAGAACAAAAGTATATTCTGCATCTTCTATTAGAGATCTTTCAGAATTGGGGAACTGGATCAGAACAGTTCACTCAAAAACAGTTCACTCAAAACACCCAAGAAGATGCACAAAACTTTTTGATGGTACTACTATGTATTTTAGAAGAAGCAATTTTACCTATTGAGGATCTATTTGGATTAAGTTACTCATGGCAGAATGATTGTGAAATTTGTTCCTTTTCTTCAAAAAAATAAATAGATTCAGTACGATTTATCTACCTAACTCTACCAGACTATAAAACTGTCAGTTTTGAGAAACTTTTTAAAGATGCATCACTGAATAATAACTGTATAAAGTGTAAGTCTAACCTTTTATCAATTTTAAACAGCAGAAGAACTGGCAAGAAAATAATCTTAATGCTAAAAAGATGCAATTACAAATTTTAAAGCTGGACAAATTTCAATTTATGGAGAAAAAAAAATGTATACTTGTACAGCCATTATTTTCCATTAAGGAGCAAATATTACATCTGGACACTACACCATCTACAGAAAACAAACAACTGGATTGAGCAAGTGCAATGACAGCAAACTTACATTTGAGCAGAGATTACTCTATATACTACCAAATTCTTACCTTCTGTTCCTTGAACCAATATTGTAAGGAGAATTCATACTGGAGAAATGGAATAGCATATGTCTTGGACTTTCAATAAAACAAAATAAGATATCATACGGCCTAACAGGGGTGATGTCTTTCTTAGAAATTCTAAATCTTTAAATCTTCTTACTCTTGGAAGGAAACCACAGACATACTACTAGTCTTGACATAGAGATCAGAAACTTTGAACTAGGACAAACATCTACAGAAGATAATAGAAAAACTACTGATATACTACACTCTTGTTCAGTGGATTACTGGACTTTATGACATCATGCGGCCCACCATGGGTGATGTATTTATACACCTTGTTAACTACTACTATGATTCATATACATAAATTATATCATGAAGCTATAATATATTTGATATTACTGAACAAGTATAGCTAAAAGAGTTTGGTAAATATTTTTAATGAGTGTCGTACATAGTAATATTAATTTGAAATAACGTGCTATGTAGTTATTTTTTTTACAGCCCATATGACTGTTCTCCCCCCCCCCACTGTTCAAGGATGAATACCTATACACACTTCATTTATAGTGCAAAAGTATACAAGCCGAAGACAGAGGGCAAGGGAATGTAACATGTTTAAATCATATTTGTGATTGGTATACAGTAATATAAATTTGCTATGTCTTGTAATTAACAATATCATTTTTATTACAGATTGTGAACCTTTCACACTCTCATACACTAAGATACCCAGGCACACAGTGATACACACAATGACACAACCAGACACATACTGATGCATCCACAGACACATCCTGATGCTTTGACTGAGACACTAAGGCATACTTTCATGCATACACTGATATACGCAGGGACACACTGATGCACACACTGACACACCCAGGGACACACTGATGCACACACTGACACACCCATGCACACACCCATGCATACACTGACACACCCAGGCACACACTGATATATACACTGACATACCCAGGCTCTCACTGATGTACTGACACATCCAGGCACACACTGATGCTACACTGATACATCCAGGCACAGGTTGATGCATACACTGACACACCCATGCACCAACTGATGCAGTCACTAACTCACTCACACAGTCACTCTTATACACACTAACACACCCTGATACAGATTAATACATACACTAGCACACCCACAGAGTTCTTTCTATACCAAACACCATATACACAAAAACCAAAAGAATAATACGACTCAAACACAGCTCTTTGTTTAATTCAATGGTGGTTCCAACAAGAACCATTTTTTAGATAACATTTTTTTTAGATTTTTTAGAAAACTTTAGAGAAACGTTTTCATTTTTTACATTTTTTTCTTTAAAAAAAAACGTATCAAACCATTGGAAAAACCCAAATGCAAACGTTTCGCATTTACAAAGCATAGCAGTGCTGTAGAACAGGTGGTTCAAGCAAATAAATGTGAAAAAAATTTTGCAGCGGTGCTTCCTCACCTGTAGAAAAAAATAATTGACATCCTTTACTTTTGCAACAACAAGCTTGTGGCAGGTGGCTCAGTACGTAACTATTCCTCCTCATTTGGTACATGTGGCTGGTATGCTGCTGGTTGCAGGAGGAACATGGCTCGATGAAGATGAGCCAGGTTCAGCACTCAAATCTCTTCCGTCTTTCTCTCTCATCATTCGGAGATTTGCGCGTTTGTGGATTGTGCGCACATGCTTCCACATACTAGATGACATGTGGCTGTACTGTATTGATGTGCCATGAGACAATTCTTTGCCACACAAGTTGCAGTTTACGATTTTGGCTGTAACTTTCTTTTCTTCCCCAGGTATTGTGAAGAACTGCCATACATCGCTCTCTTTTTTTGTGAAGAAGAAATCAGGTCTTAATTTTCTTCATCAAGAGAAATAGCTTCTGCTTCTGCAGGTGGTGGTGGTGGTGGTGAAGCACTCTCTTCAGACATACTGAAAAGCACTGTATCAGGAGAATCTAAAACAATATGTTCCTTCCAGAACAGCTAGAGAAATAATAACTGTTTTAGGAAGTGGTCCTACTCAAAATTAGCTGTGGTTCAAAACTAGCCAATCAAATAGCAGAATACTCTTCTGACATTGAGCGGATCCGCAGTTCCTGATTTACAGATTCATGGTCCTTGGAAAATTGTAAAATTACTCATTAATTAAAAAATGTACAGCAGGTGTTTGGATGTTGGGAATATGTGCAGGCTTATATCAAATTCATAAACAATGGGTCCTGTAAACTTAAATTGTGTTTTACAATTCCACGAATCCACAGATCAGAACTGCGGATTCATTCTGATCATGTCATCGGGACAGAAACCATAGAGCTTCACCCATCTACGTTTGTGGTACCTGGGAGCCTCTGCGGATCTAAAAAATTATTTAAAAAATATATTGCTGTCCCCACTGCACAAGTATTTCAGTACTGCATATGCTATTGAGCAGTATCACCACTGCCATCTTAAAAAGCATGGCCCTGCCCCATTCAACTTCCAACTCTGCAAAGTCTTTCTGTCTTTTCATAATGGTAGACAACTTACAAAAGGGACCCCCACTGCTTTTCCTGTAGATTTTGGTGGTGCATTTTTTAATGGTCAGGAATATAAGGAGACCACTACCTAAGAAAGAAACACTTATAACATATAGCTAAGGAGAAGAACCCTAGTTTGGTGCTGATTTATGTCTTTGTAGTGTTTTTGGCCTACCTATAGGCTAATTTATGTAACCACAGAATACTGCAGAAAGACACATGAGGCGTAATCACATTGCCAAACGCACACAATGTTTCTGACCACATTTCCTCATGGTTAATTACACAGCGATAGAATAGAATACATAGTGGACATTTATTTAGCAAAGTAGCTGTTACTAACTAACCAGTAGAAACTATGTCATTTGCATAGACATTTTGTGCAAAACAGTGTACTCTTGTTGAATAAATGTGCAGGTGAAGTTCCTTTGTGGCCAAGTCACTCATGCACTTACTGACACACCCACACAGACAATCACACATATTCTCAGATGCATTCACTCACTCAAAGATTCATACTTCTAGCCACAGACTCACTTGCAGACTCTTCTACTCAAACTCAGACCCACTCACACAATCACACTCCCACTCATACACCCTCTGAGACACTCATACATGCACTGAGACCAACTCAGACATTCAAAGATCAACTCACGAAACCTCTTAGACATTCATACACCCACTGACAAATCCCATATAACCCTTCACAGACCCACTCAGAGAGTGATGCACTCACTCACAAACTGACTAAGAAACTCATGCACTCACTCACAGACCTACTCGAACACTCATTCACTCACTCACAGACTCAATCTGCCACTCATGCACCCACTCACAGACCCACTGAGGTGCTAATTCACCCACTCAAAGACCCACTCACACCCATGTAGCCACTCATCGACCTTCTCACCTACCTGTACAACCACTCACACACCCACTCTGAAAGGTTACAGATTACAGTTAAGGAATACAATTTTAAAAAACATTGAAATTAACTGAAAAAAATAAAGGTTACGGGGACGTTACAGTACAAAACCAGTGAAATTCAGCAGTTATAGTTACCTGAGCTAACTGTAATTTACGCCCCCGCAATGCACTGCTTATGACGTCTCCATTACATCACTCATGACATGGTCAGTGACATCACTGGCGACATCATTGATGTCATCTCAAATTACAACACTGATGACATCTGACATCATCCAGTGAGTGTGTTTTGTAAAAGATTTTAAGAGTTAAAGATATATACTAAGCTACTGCATAAGTAAAATTATTATTCTTTTTGTACTACTAATTTACTACTAATGAGTGATACTGTTTCTAATATATGTCATCTGAGTGGCACTGTGACTGTCCGTATCAGTGTGGAAGTGGGTGTGTGAGTAGCTCTGTAGGTGTCCCAGTAACTTTTGTTTTTTTCAGTAAAAGTCTAAGGTTTTCTAAATTCTATTTCCTAACTATAACATCCCTATAACCTTAGTTTTTTTCAGTGAAAATATATATATGTGTATATATATATATATATATATATATATATATATATATATTTTTTTTTTTACCTCGTGGTGGTCACCACTAGGGAGTTATTGTTAGGACCTAGTTTCTATAGAAAAGTGTTTTTTTTACTTGCCCATATCTTTGGCGCCGCTCGATTAATCTCCACAAAAAATTCCAAAAAATGTTGTGAGTCACATCAGTTCCTGTCTGGAAAGTCTCAGGGTGATCAGTAGAGTGGGGGCCAAGGAAAAGGATGGTGGTCCCAAAGCGCTTTTTCTCCATTCATTTTCCCATAGAAATTTTGAACAGCGATAGCACCAAAACTACTGGACGGAATTCCACCAAATTTGGCAGAAAGGTAGGTCTTGGTCCAAAAAGCGATCTTGTTGTGATTTGGTGCAAATCCATTCAGTGATTTTCTTGTAATTAAATGGAAAACAAATGTGTATATATAGGGACGCAGATCTGTTGTGACTCCTACGCAGAGAGTCGCAACTCTGCACACCAGGATCAGTACTGTGATTGTGTGGCCGCAAGCTGTTCAGAAAGGTGTGGCCACCATTTTATCAACTGGCAATGGTCCTGGGGGATGGATCTTTAGTGAGAAATGAATAGAAGGGATCAGGGTACCTCTAGAAGGAGTCAGAGTTTAGGTACCCTGACCCCATGGGGTAATAAATAGGTTTGTGAGCTACACATTATGGTGGTCATTACAACCCTGGCTGTCGGTGTTAAAGCGGCGGAAAAACCGCCAACAGGCCGGCGGTAAAAAAATTTGAATCACGACCGTGGCGGAAACCGCCAACATAGACAGCCACTTTAACACTCCGACCGCCAAGGCGGTACAAACAAACACCGTGGCGGTAACCGCCAACAGACAGGCGGAAGGCAAGATTCCGCCCACTGTATTACAACAGACCAATCCGCCACCTTTTCCAGGGCGGATTCACCGCGAACAAAAACATGGCGGAAACAGGACTTGGAAGGGAAAACACTCACCTCTACACACCTCACGAGGAATCCGGACGCGATGGAACCCGAGCTCCAGATACTCCCAGCCTGTATCTTCCTCCTTCTCTACCAGGAACAACAAAGGTGGCGGCGAAGACCACGGTGAGTACTGCACCTACAACACAGCAGAGGAAAGAGGGAAAAAAGAGGGACACACACACGCAACACTCCCACCCCCACACTCACCCACTACAACACACACACAAGTACATGTTGATACATTACATTAACAACCCCCAACCTCCCCTGGAAGAATGCAAGGACAAAAGGAAATGAGTCGAACGTTTGTAATCAATTCAAATACAGTAATCAAAAATATATACATATATATATATTTACACTAGAAACAAATATATACACCAAGAATACAAGTCCAAGGTATTCCACCATTATAGTCCGGTGGCCACTGCGCCCAAAATGCATGGGCGAGGCCCACACTCAATACCCGATCAAAACGGAGAGAACACTGCTGGGGCATCAGATAAAAATACAACAGGCACCTCAAGGGGAAGGGAATGGTGGGTACCTCAGCCGGATGAGTGCGCGACGCCAGATACACGAGGGGGCTCCATGCCCACTGCTGTATCCTGGGGAGTGCAAAGCCACAGTCTCTCAAGTCTCTCAAGTGGGTGGGTTGCCCACTGCTTTATCCTGGAGAGTGCAAAGCCAGAGTCTCTCAAGTCTCTCCAGTGGGTGGTTTGCCCACTGCTTTATCCTGGGGAGTGCAAAGCCCCAGTCTCTCAAATCTCTCCAGTGGGTGGGTTGCCCACTGCTTTATCTTGTGGAGTGCAAAGCCAAAGTCTCTCAAGTCTCTCCAGTGGGTGGGTTGCCCACTGCTGTATCCTGGGGAGTGCAAAGCCACAGTCTCTCAAGTCTCTACAGTGGGTGGTTTGCCCACTGCTTTATCCTGGGGAGTGCAAAGCCACAGTCTCTCAAGTCTCTCCAGTGGGTGGTTTGCCCACTGCTCTATCCTGGGGAGTGCAAAGCCACAGTCTCTCATGTCTCTCAAGTGGGTGGTTTGCCCACTGCTTTATCCTGGGGAGTGCAAAACCACAGTCTCTCAAGTCTCTCCAGTGGGTGGTTTGCCCACTGCTTTATCCTGGGGAGTGCAAAGCCACAGTCTCTCAAGTGGATGTCAATCTCAACTGGTTCTGGAGGGGGCTTTGTCCCTAGAGTGCTTCAGCCTGCCAAGTACAGAGGTAGTGGATGTAAATCTCCACTGGTTCTGGAGGGGGCTTTGTGCCCAGAGTGCTTCATCCTGCCAAGGACTGAGGTAGTGGATGTGATACTCCACTGGTTCTGGAGGGGGCTTTGTGCCCAGAGTGCTTCATCCTGCCAAGGACTGAAGTAGTGGATGTGATACTCCACTGGTTCTGGAGTGGGCTTTGTGCTCAGGGTGCTTCATCCTGCCAAGGACAGAGGTAGTGGATGTAAATCTCCACTGGTTCTGGAGGGGGCTTTGTGCCCAGAGTGCTTCATCCTGCTGGTGGCGGCTTCAGTAGCGTTGGAAGCTGTGGCGCTCACTGGCCTGCGGTGCTTGTTGCGGCGGTGTCCTTTGCAGCGGTGCTTGTTGCGGCGGTGTCCTGTTTAGTGGTGTTGGTGGCGGCGGTGTCCTGTTCAGCGGTGCTTGTTGCGGCGGTGTCCTGTTCAGCGGTGCTGGTGGCGGCGGTGGTGTCCTTGGCAGCGGTGCTTGTTGCGGCGGTGTCCTGTTCAGCGGTGCTGGTGCCGGCGGTGTCCTGCTCAGCGGTGCCCTGTTCAGCGGTGCTTGTTCCGGCGGTGTCCTGTTCAGCGGTGCTGGTGGCGGCGGTGTCCTGTTCAGCGGTGCTTGTTGCGGCGGTGTCCTGTTCAGCGGTGCTGGTGGCGGCGGTGGTGTCCTTGGCAGCGGTGCTTGTTGCGGCGGTGTCCTGTTCAGCGTGCTGGTGCCGGCGGTGTCCTGTTCAGCGGTGCCCTGTTCAGCGGTGCTTGTTCCGGCGGTGTCCTGTTCAGCGGTGCTGTTGGCGGTGGTGTCCTTGGCAGCAGTGCTTGTTGCGACGGTGTCCTGTTCAGCGGTGCTGGTGGCGGTCTTGTCCGCTGTGCAGGTTTTCGCAGACTTGCTTGTTTTACTGTGCCCCTTCCCCACCTTGGATGGTAGCGCAGCTGCCTACACACTCCCAACTGTACCCCTGGGAGAGGCTTTGGTGGAAGATGTTTTGCCTCTCTCCCGCCGGGCACTAGCCAACTTTTTGTACTTTTGAGGTGGGGGACTGTCCGTGGTCTGGCTCCTTGGCACACTGGCTGCCCTGCTGCCTGGCGCACTCCATAAGCTGGTTACTACTGGCACCACTGTTCCCGCAGATTTTGTGGCTGAGGCGCTGGGTTGGGACCTGGAAAGGCGGTCCCTAGGAGACTGAAGGGGTGGGGGAGGTGAGGGGAAGAGGTCAAGGTTGGACAGGAAAAGTTTTTGGGACACACTGGGACGGGTAGATGGAGGGGGTTTGGGAGTGGAGGAAGAGGTAGTGGTTGTAGAAGGTGTACGTTTGGTGACTTTGGATGAAGGTGCATGGGCTGGAGGCTGTCGTGAAGTGGATGGCTGTTGGGTGGGTGTGTGGCTGCGTTTGTGTACCTTGGGAGGTGGGCTCACAGACACACTGGGAGAGGACACAGGGGATGTGTGAATGGTAGTGGGGGTGGTGACTGCATGTGAGCGGGGTGTGGTGGTGATGGAGGTAGTGGCTGACGATGTAGTGCATGCAGGTGTGAGTGGAGATGAGACTGTGAGGGTATGAGGGACACGAGGAGGAGGGGGACACAGTTGCCTGTGGGATGTGTGGTGCTTATGTTTTCCTGAGCTTCCCTTGTGTGTTGACGTGTGTGCCTGCTGGTCTGATGGTGTGCTTGGGATAGGCTGAGGTACAGGGGTTTTGGTCTGGTTGTAGGAAGTTGTAGGGGGGAGGCTAGAGACAGGGATAATGGCTGCCATCAGTGCTGAGGCCAGAGTCTGAAAAGCTCGCTGTTGGGCTGCCTGACCAGAATGAATTCCCTCCAGGTATGCATTGGTGTGTTGTAACTGCCTCTCTACACCCTGGATGGCATTCAAAATGGTAGACTGCCCAACAGTGAGGGACCTGAGGAGGTCAATGGCCTCCTCACTGAAGGCAGCAAGGCTGACTGGGGCAGGTGCTGAGGTGCCTGGGGCGAAGGAGATGCCCACCCTCCTGGGTGAGTGGCCACCGGGCACACGCTGAGGGGCTGCTGGGAGGGCAGTGCTGGTAGGGGGGTGGCAGCTGTACCTGTAGATGCGGGGGGCACAGAGGGGCCCGACCACCGCAAGGGAGCTCCCATCAGAGGAGGAGTTGTGTCCCTGGTCTCAGCTCCTGTCCCTGCCGTGGACCTCCCCTCACCCTCAATCCCACTGGTGGCTTCTGACTCCGTTGTGTCGCCCTCCAGGGCCATGTGGGATGCAGCTACCTCCTGCTCTGGTGGCACTGCTCCTCCGCCTGATGATGCTAATGCACACAAGAACAGGGAGACCACAAAAAGGGGGGAAAGACAGAAGAAAGACATGTTGAGTGCATCCAATACCACTACCGTTGGCGGACACTACAGACACAGAAGCCCCCTGCACTACGCCGTGCACTTAGAGTTCCTTAATTAATCACAGGGACATGGGTTACAAGGCCTATGCCCGATTGCTGCACGCATGGAAGTCACAGGAGCCTGACTAGGTGTAGTTGGCTCTGAACACAGGTGGAGTGGGGTGCCACAGGGCCTGCCTTAAGAAGGGACCTTGCCTACTAAACTCGCCCTGGCCTAGGGGAACCCACAGCCCACCTCCCCCACCCAGACACCTACAATGCACGCTGAATCAGCAGAATGAGATTGTACTCAACCCACTTGTGGCTGCTGTGATGCCCTCAACACCCATCCAACTCCGGATATGCCACCGCCAGGATCCGGAACATCAGGGGGGTCATGGTGCAACGGGCATCCCTCCCACGTTGGGAGGCCATCCCCAGCTCGGCCTCCGCCGTCTTCTTGCTCCAGTGGCGAATGTCCTCCCATCTTTTCCGGTAGTGGGTGCTCCATCTGTGGTGGAACCGCCAGGGTCCAGACTTCCTTGGCGATTGCACGCCAAATATCCTTCTTCTGGTGGGCGCTGACCTACAGGAATAGTACAGGGGAAAAGGAGAAGATGTAACCGTCCGCACCATCACAGTCATTGGCCCGCATCCCTACCCTTGCCATGATGCACATGCACTCACCGTCGTATCATGCACGCCTCATTCCCCCCCCGTCTTTCATCAACACCACTCCAAACAGGCATTGCCCATACAGCATGGTCACAGTGTACTCACCTGTTTGTCTGGAGGACCGTAGAGTAGCGTCTACTGGGGGATGACCCCATCCACTAGTTTCTCCAACTCCTCCTTGCTGAAGGCAGGGGCCCTTTCCCCAGACACACGAGCCATTCGACTTCCAGACTGAGATCACAGCAGCACTTGCAGTGTAGGTCCTCTCCTGTCGAAGATCAGGTATCAAGTGATTGAACAGAGAGAAAATGGCGGTGATGTCCGCGGCGGTGCGTATTGTCACCGCCAGCGTACATCGTCATTGGCTCCTGGGACCCATAGGGCCCAATGTTAACCAATGCAGGATTGCGCCACGGTCTTCGACCGCCTACCGCGACGGTGTACAACGCCAGCGCAGTTACCTCATATCCCCTTGTCCCACATTACAGGTCAGGCAACCGCCATTTCAGGGGGCCACATGGCATTAATTTTGACTGCGTCACACATATCTAGGCCTTGCTTAAACACTAATACAGCCATATGTCGATTTTCAAACATTTTCCGATAAAGTTGTGTTTACCTACCTCAGTGTTGGTTGACTCTGCTCGCTGTTCACCTCCATAGAGCACGTCCGCTGGGGCAGGTGAGGAGATGGCGGCATCCTCCGGTGTACAGACCGATGGTGGACCTGTTGACAATGGAGGAGCGACATGTAATTATCACCTACAGACTTGATCGTACCACAATCCTGGAACTGTGTACCCAGTTGGAGCCAGACCTGATGTCAGCTATCCGCCATCCCACAGGAATCCCCCCTCTAGTGCAGGTGCTGTCAGTACTCCATTTCCCAGCAAGTGGGTCTTTTCAAACAACAGTGGCCATAGCATCAGGGATGTCCCAGTCTCTGTTCTCCAACGTGTTGTCCAGACTGTTGTCTGCCCTGCTGAAACACATGCGCAGCTACATCATTTTCCCTCAGGTGGAGGATTTGCCTACAGTGAAAGGTGACTTCTATGCCCTGGGATATATCCCCAAAATCATAAGTGCCATTGATGGGACACATGTGGCCTTGGTCCCCCCGCAGGAGTGAACAGGTGTACGGAAACCAGAAGAGTTACCATTCTATGAATGTGCAGATTGTGTGTTTGGCCGACCAGTACATCTCCCATGTAAATGCCAAATTTCCTGGCTCAGTGCATGACGCTTACATTCTGCGGAATAGCAGCATCCCTTAGGTGATGGGGCAACTCCAAAGGCACCGTGTGTGGCTATTAGGTGAGGACATGGACCCAATACAGTGTGACTAGGTGTCTGGGTATGGGGATGTCCCTAAGAGTTAGTGTATGTCTAACAGTTGTTCCTCGCCATTTGCAGGTGACTCTGTCATCCCAACCTGTCATGGCTACTGACCCCAGTGAGGAATCCCAGGACAAGAGCAGAGGAACGCTATAATGAGGCCCATGGGCGGACTAAGAGGATTATAGAGAGGACCTTCGGCCACCTGAAGGCCAGGTTCCGGTGCCTCCATATGACAGGTGGTTCCCTATTCTACTCACCAAAGAAGGTGTGCCAGATCATCGTGGCCTGCTGTATGCTTCAGAACTTGGCTTTGCGACAACAGGTGCCTTTTCTGCAGGAGGATGGTCCAGATGGAGGAGGTGTGGCAGCTGTAGAGCCTGTGGACAGTGAAGACGAGGAAGCAAAAGAAGAGGACATAGACAACAGGAACACAGTGATCCAGCAATACTTCCAGTGAGACACAGGTAAGAAGACAACACTGACTGCTACATCTGATTTAATTCTTCTACCTCTCATCTGTCTGTCATTTTCACCCAGTGTATGGACACTCAGTTGTCACTTTCCCTTTGGAATTCACAGATGTGGGTCCCACTGTGTGACCTCTGCTTTGTTTCCGCATGGACTAGAGCTGTGTGACATAGGTATGTTGACATTACATTGGATATAGCATTTTGCCACAGGTATTGCTAATACACATTTTCGAAAGCACAGACTGACTCCAGATCGTTTTGTGATTTAAGTGGCGGTGGTGTGTTGGCGGTCTTCTGCATGGCGGTAAGCGGCTTTTACCTCCAATGTTGTAATGACCCCCTATGTGTTCAAAAAGGTTAAAATCTCCTTTTTTTGACAATTGTGGAGTCGTGGCTTCGTCACGGTGCTCAGCGCAGCCCCCCAGTGTAACGTTGCAGCAGGGTTGCGAATATTGCCAATAAGGAAAAATATATATTCACACACTCACTGTTCCATGCACTGTCAGACCCACTCGGACCCTCACTCAACCACTCACAGACCAACACACACCCACAGACCCACTCAGACACTTACATACCTACTCACAGACCCAATCACACACTCATGCTCTCACTCACAGACCCACTGACACTTATACCCTCACTCACAGACCCACTCAGACTCATACGCACCCATTCACAGACCCACTCGGATCCTCAAGCACCCACTCACAGAATCAGTGACACTCATATTCCCACTCACAGACCCACTCCGACTCTTAGGCACCCATTCACAGACCCACTCAGATCCTCATGCACCCACTCGCAGACTCAGTGACACTCATATACCCACTCACAGATTCACTCATATACTCACACACCCACTCACAGACCTAGTCAGACACACACACTTACATACCCACTCAGACTCTCAGATACCCATTCACAGACCCAGTCACACACTCAGATACCCAGTGACAGACCCAGTCAGACACTCATGCACCCACTCCCAGGCCCACTGAGAGTTATACATCCATTCACAGACCTACTCACACTCTTATGCACCCACTTGGAGACCCGCTCAGACATTCAAGCACCCACTCGCAGACCCATTGACACTAATACAGCCACTCACAGACCCACTCAGATACTTTTACACCTACTCACAGTCCCACTCAGACCCTCACACACTCACTCACAGGCCCACTCAGACACTCACATACCCACTCATAGCCACAGTCACACACTCAGATAACCACTAACAGATCCACTCACACACACACTCACAGACCCACTCAGACACCCAGATACCAACTCACAGACCCAGTCACACACTCATCCACTCACTTGCAGACCCAGTGACACTCAGATACCCACTTACAGACCCACACAGATAGTCAAGCACCCACTCGCAGACCCATTGACACTCATTTTTTTCTTGAATCCTTTTGTTCAGTTTCAGATTTTAGACATTTAAAGTCAGTGCATATTAACTGCATTCAGTGCTGTTCGAACATACAATACTACAGAGTTTCATACATCAGTTGACAACAGGATTAATACACAGAGCCAATAAAATCAACTTATGAGCACCAAGAGTGTACATGTGCCTCCAGTCTTTAGGGTACGCAGTGGACACCAAAACAATCCCTTAATGAGCAGTTGTCTCTATCTTGCATGGCAAGGAAGTGGAAGTAAAGATTCAGCATTATCATGGTGTATAGTAATGAAATGAACAACAAAACTACAACCGCAGCTGGAGTCCACTTCTATAATTCCCAGGTGTCCACCTACCGCCCCATGCCCCTGCCAGCTCTATCCAACCAGATCGCGCGCTGCGCAGCAACAAGCCCAGACCAGGTATGCTTCGCCTCCACCACGTTAGGGGGGAGACCAGAATGCAAGGGCTCGGAGTTCAGACAGCATTTCATCCCAGCCAGAAGCCAGTGGGTGTTTGTGCAGCCCCATGTTGTCCTCCCTCCGCAATGCTACCCTTTTCGTCTCTGTCCACACCACAAAAGATCTCATCCATGCTCCAGTCGAGAGGGGCACTGGGTATTTCAATCGATGGGTAATAAGATGTTTGGCCATCAAGAGGCCTAAGCCCAGGAACGTTGTGGTCGTTTTTTGCTTTTTAGCTTTAGGGAAAAGGCCCAGAATACATGGTCCCCATGTGTGCAGCAACGGCCGTGCCATGCAAACAAACAGCTGCACCAGTAGGAACCCAAGCAAGGGCAGGACCATAACATGTGAAGCCGATCAACCGCCACCTGTGCGCATTGCGGCCAAGCTGCATCAGTGCGATGAAAATACTGATTAATTTTAGCTGGAGTGAGATAGGCTATATGTCATATATAAAATTGGATGAGACAAAATTGCACATTACGTGGTATGTTTATAGGGCCCCTCAGAACTGAATCCCATTCTTTGTCTGTTCAGGGTCTCGCTAAGTCGCCCTCCCAGCTAGCCCGTAGGGTGGCGAGGGGGGTATGGGTTCGTAGCGAGCTGGCAAGCCAACGCACCAAGTATCTACCCAGCCCCATTTTTGCAGATAGTGTACAACCAAGCGAGTTGGTGGTTCAACAGAGAGATCCCCCGACGCTGGGGCAATGTTGCTATTAAAGAGTTGTATAGTAGAAACTGTCCCGGCGACAAGCCAGGGTCCTCTGCTAGTGTGGCAAATGGGGATAACATGCCTTCATATTACAGATCTCCCAGCGTGTGTATTCCGACATCGTGCCAGGTGTCTCTAGGTGTGCCCAATAGAGCCAATGCTGGCGCCTAAGGGATCACTGTACATGTGAGATGAAGACTCCTATGGTAGCAGCGGTGCGCCACACCCAACATCAGGGAGTCTGGTATCCACATGTGTGATTGGGTGAAACTAATGGGACCTGTAGGGCATTGTCCAGGGCTGCAGGACTGTGGCTGTGTCCGACAGCTGCAGTTCGGAGACCCACCTAGTTACCCACTGCAGCTGGGAGGCTAAATAATATTGCTCCAGATTGCACAATGCTAGGCCATCCTGATCACATGGTAAATACAATTTAGCCAGCGCTGGGTTCCAGATGAATTCCCTAATCCTAGGTCCAGTTCCCTTAAGAATTTGGCTGGGATTTACAGAGGCAAATTGGAGAAGCAGTATAACATCCAAGGGAGGATCACCATTTTCAGAAGAGCCACTCTCCCTGTCACCAATAGTGGCAGCATTTGCCAAGAGCCCATCTGAGCGCAAATGGATGTAACTGCACATTTAAGATTCCTGTCGTGCAAATCCTCCATAGAATGGTATATATTGACACCCAGGTATTGAAACGTCCTGGGTTAAGTACATCAGAGAAGGCAAGACACGGGTTCGGTACGCCTGGTGCAAAGGGGAATAAGCATAATTTAGTGCAGTTCATGCATAATCAAGACACAGTGGCAAATCGCTGTAGTATGCCAGTGACTTTGTATGAAATGTTGAAAGTGTCTCTGAAATACAGAAGGAGATCATCCGCATAGAGGGACACAATATGCAGTCCATCATCCAGTGGGATGCTCCAGGTCTACCCCAATCAATTAAACTCTGCTGCCAAGGGCTCAATTACCAATGAAAATAACAATGGGGAAAGGAGGCAGCCCTGGTGGGTCCCTCTATCCACCAAAATTGGTTTGGAGATAATCGAACCAGTCTTGACTCAGATCTGAGGTTGAGTATATAGCAGTTGCACCAATCTTAAGAAGCGGGAGCCAAGGCCAAAACGTCGCAGCACAGAGAACAAGAAAGGCCGTTCCAGTGAACCAAAGACCTTTTCTAGATCCAGAACGAGACAGCCCGCCTCAGGACAGTTCTGTGTCGGGTACTTCATGACACAGAAAAAACACCTAATGCTCAATGAAGTGCTACGCGCTGGCACAAATCCATTTTGGTCATAGTGGATCAGCTGGGGCACCAGAGGTGCCAGTGAAGTTGCCAGAGTTTTGGCCAGGATCATCTAATCTGTGTTGAGCATCGCCAACAGTCTGTAAGAGCCCAACTCCACTGAATCTTTACCAGGTTGAGCAATAGAGATCAATGACTCCTCTGGCTATGAAGTAGTCAGGAAGCTGCCGATAAAGCCTCCACGTACGGCTGCAATTTTATAAAAATCTGCTGGGAGGCCATCAGGACCCAGGGTTTTACCAGCGGCTAGAACGTGTATACTATCCTGTACCTCGAGCAGCGTTAAAGACTCGTCCAACTCCACCCGCTGTTCAGTCGTTAGGCAGGGCAGGTGAGGTGAAGAAAGGAACACTTTAAAGTCCGCAGGGGCTGCTGCTACAGTTGATTGAAACAAGGGTGTATAATGCTTCATGAGTTCATCATCTATCTCATTTTTAGTGTGGAGCATGTGTCCCGCCATCGAGTGTAATTCCAGTATAGGAGTGTGCTCCTGCTCTTGACGTATCAACCAGGCTAACAACCAGCCCAATCTGTCAGCCACGGCATGTGCTACGTATTTAAGGCAGCACAGCTTCTTGAACGCATGTTCCCTGCACCTGTCTGCGAGTTGAGATCACCCTACAGGATCTTGGATAGAGCAATTCTCATACTGCAGGAGGGTTCCCTCTACTCGGGTTAAATCGCACTCATTAGATTTGCGCATATTCCACTATGTGTTCAAACAGTGTCCTCTTATTGTAACGCTGAAAGCATCCCACTCAAGGAGTCTGAATGATGCAGTGCCATTGTTACAGTCAAAATATTTGGTTATGGCAGTGCCCACAGACATATGGAAAGGTACATCCTCCAACACTTCAGGTCCTAACGGCCAAGTGGGAACAACAGGAATGAAGTTGTCCCACACCATTTGCAAAAAATTGCAGCTTTTGATCAGAGTGAGTGCGGCCTAAATAATCAGTTTGTAGCACCACGGAGATCAGGTTAACTGTGCAAAGGATTCTGTTAAGCCACACATGTAACCAGTGTGGGGCAGAAAAGAACGAATAAACTCTTACTGCAGCATTTCACTGGAGCCATACATCGATCAGATGCCAATGCTGAAGCCAATCCCACAGTAAATGTCCAGCAGTTACTGTGCTGTTTCTGTGGGCACAGTAGGTAGTGGTGGAAATGAACGATCAAGCTCCAGGCCAAGGATACTATTGAAATACCCTCCCACAAGCCACAGAAGGCCACTACAACAAGAAAGAGTGCCAGATAACTGACAAAAGAAAGAGGATTGTTCTGTGTTTGGTGCATAAATTGATTCTAATAATCATGCATGGCTGTCCAGACGTCCATGCACAAACACATAGAGGCCCTCAGTGTCAATATAATATTCATCAACCACAAAAGAGGTGCCCATCTGGATCTATATGAAAGCCCCACATGAGGAGAAGTGGGTTGTGAACAGTTTTCCTGGCCAGTGCCGCTGCAGCATAGTGCTCTCCATTAAAATGCATCTCCTGTAAGAGAGCGATGTTGACCTAGTGCAGCTTAAGGTATGAATAGATGGAATAACTGCGTGCATGTGTTTGTATACCTCTCACTTTCCACGTGAGAATATTAGTGGGGGTCATAGGCAGCTAGCAAGGTTATAAATATACAGAATACCGCTATGTAGCCAAAGCAGCACTTCACAGCTAGTGGCTATGCTGCGGGGGTAAAAGAAAAGTGGGAGATCGGACTTCATTTAACCACGAACAAATGCGGCAAGAAACAAATAGGTACCACAAAACCAAAACAGTAAAATACCATTAGAGCAGAGGGACAACCGGTATCTGCCCAAACCACCAAACCTGCCAGTTTGGCGTAACTAGAGTAGGGGAAAAAAGTACCCACAAAGAAATATAATGTTGTATCATGTAGTGAATACTAGTTTGTTTTAATGGGATACAGGAGTAAGTTTAGCCTGTGGCTTGCAGACTCGTGCCCCCATCATCTAGTGACTTATACCCTACTTAGCTTGCTCTGTTTTAGCGCATTATTTACTTAAATCTTTTAAGATGACTGCCTTGTTTTGAGTTAGGCCCATGTTTTAGATTGCGTTATCAGTGTCACCGTGCTAAGGGGTCAACATTAAGCGACAAAGACAAACAAACTGTAGGTGTTCACTTTAGGTACTTTCCCTCTTCATGCTTTCGAGGGAATTGTTTATATTAATTACCGTCCCAAGCATGCCTTGTTATCTATTGTCTGTGAACAACCCTACATCAGGGGTCCAAGTAGATCTGTATAAATACTCCTCACTTTAACAGATAGTCAGAGGGATTCTGACCAGATGCCATTACTGCAATCTATTCTGCACGTTGCCTCGACGCTGACCCAGTCTTCGTGTCCCTATGGAGTCTGAGCTAGAGAACCCATTCCAAGATAGCGAGGGTTGGGGGGCTCTTCTCATGGACATGGCATTGGCAGATTAGGTTTAACATACCTAGCTCTCCTTTAGGTTAGAGATTAGGTACATGACCTCAGGGTATTAGGACATATTACACACTTCATGTCACTACATATTATTGCAAGATGGTGTAGTGTAGCCATTTTTAATATAGCTTTATGCGCATTTGCTTAACGTATTAGGCCTTTGCCCTAGATGCATTTTATTCAACCTCGCACTGTTATTTTACAATAGCCAGTTTCACGGTCTTGTTTTTATTTCATTCTATCACACTGTTTAGCTTACTTCAGCACTGTGTTCTCAAACAATACATTCTTGCTCTCTCTGTGCTTCAGTCAAGGATACAGTCTGGTACATTGCCGATAAACGTGGTAGAAGTTTAGTCTTTAGGGTTTATAGAAAGTACACATCCTTACCTAGGGACGTTTCTTAGAACACCGGCGTGTTAGTTATAAAAACACTTTCTAGTCCTGTTACACGTAAGAGGGAGATTCCGACCAGGAACCCACAACTAGATGCTGACTGCCCTGTTGCAGATGCTGATGCAGATTAATTGCTTTTGCTCAGGTATGAGGGTTGATGTCCTCCCAGGGGAACCTGGAAGGCAGGCTTAGAGCTTCACAGGCTGCGCTCAAAATATAACTTAGAGAGAACATAATTTAGTTGCACTATGATAGCCTTATTCTTATGCTTCACTCTCCTCGTTACTATTTCAATCCTACTGTGTTGTATAGTTCTGGTTATTGCGGCTCACACTTTGTTATCTAAAATGCAGTTGTTCTATTAAATCAATCTTTAAAACTCAAACTGCCTTTGTCATTTATATATGAGACTGCACTGTGTACGAGAGAACCGGTTGTGACCTGAGTGACCACGACTTCCCTGGGAAGTACTAAGATGTCATGGGCTCGGCTGCCCAATTGTCTCTTCCCTTCGGGAGAGATGAGGCACTGCTAGTTAGCCAGAGCAAAAACCGGATTTGGGATGACAAGGGTCCTTCACCGTGGATCAGACTTAGTCCCCCACACTGTGAACGATCTTGCTGCCCAAAAATCCAGTAGTCTCATTAAGATAATCAGTCAATCAATCATTCAATCAATGCATTTATAGAGCGCGCTACTCACCGAGAGGGTCTCAAGGCGCTGGGGAGGAAGGGGGGGGTTACTGCTGCTCGAAAAGCCATGTCTTGAGGCGCTTCCTGAAGGCGAGATGGTCCTGGGTAGTTCTTAGGTGTGCGGGGAGGGAGTTCCATGCTTTGGCTGCCAGGTAGATGAAGGATTTTCCTCCTGCGGTGGTTCCGCGGATACATGGGACGGTGGCGAGGGCGAGGCTGGCTGAGCGAAGCTGACGGGTGGGCGTTTAGAACGAGAGGCGGCTGTTGAGGTATTCGGGGCCCATGTTGTGGAGAGCTTTGTGTGCGTGGGTGAGGAGCCTGAAGGTGATCCTCTTGTTGACCGGGAGCCAGTGCAGGTGTTTCAGGTGGGCGGATATGTGGCTGTGGCGGGGGATGTCGAGGATGAGGCGTGCGGAGGCGTTCTGTATGCGTTGAAGAAGTTTCTGTAGCTTTGCGGTGGTCCCTGCATATAGGGTGTTTCCGTAGTCCAGACGGCTTGTGACGAGGGCATGGGTCTTTCTGGTTTCAGCGGGGATCCATCGGAAGATTTTTCGGAGCATGCGTAGGGTGTTGAAGCATGATGACGAGACGGCGTTGACTTGCTTGGTCATAGTGAGGAGGGGGTCCAGGATGAATCCGAGGTTGCGTGCGTCGTCTGAGGGGGTTGGTGCGGTGCCCAGATCTGTGGGCCACCAGGAGTCGTCCCAGGCGGAAGGGGATTGTCCGAGGATGAGGACCTCCGTCTTGTCTGAGTTCAGCTTTAGGTGGCTGAGCTTCATCCATTCCGCAACGTCTTTCATTCCTTCCTGTAGGTTGATTTTGGCGGTGGTTGGGTCTTTGGTGAGGGAGAGTATCAGCTGGGTGTCGTCGGCGTAGGAGATGATGTTGATGTTGTGTTTGCATGCAATGTCGGCGAGGGGGCTCATGTAGATATTGAAGAGGGTTGGGCTGAGCGAGGAACCTTAGGGTACGCCGCAGATGATCTCGGTGGGTTCTGAGCGGAAGGGCGGGGGGTAGACTCTTTGGGTTCTGTCGGAGAGGAACGAGATGATCCAGTCAAGGGCCTGTCCTAGGATTCCAGTGGAGCGGAGGCGGGTTATTAGGATGCGATGGCACACGGTGTCGAAGGCAGCCGAGAGGTCCAGGAGGATGAGGGCGGTTGTTTCTCCGTTGTCCATCAGAGTTCTGATGTCGTCGGTGACTGCGATGAGGGCGGTTTCTGTGCTGTGGTTAGCCCGAAATCCTGATTGGGAAGGGTCGAGCGAGTTGTTAGCTTCAAGAAAATTGGTCAGCTGCTTGTTGATGGTCTCCTCGTTGGTGCGAGGGCCGGTGGGAGGTCTGCAGGCTCGGTGGAATGTGTACTTGCAGGCTTGACGGGTGAAGGGTCCATGAGTACGTTTAGGGCTGGCTTGGTAGCAGGTGGCTGTTCGTCCAGGGTTGAGGGCGTTGAGGGAGGCGGCGGCGTATCTTAGTCGGGTGTTTTGAGCGCGGTGGGGGCCAGGGGTTCTGGTGCTGGGCGTGGTCCAGGCGAGGACAGGTGCAGACGGGCTTGAATTTGGCGCGCCATCGGTGCGGCTGCCTAAGAGGGAAGGGGGGAGGAGGGGTCAGCTGGAAGGCGGGAGGCGGGAGGGAGGACAGCAAATGGGAGCGGGGGCTGGGCCGCACGGGTGGCAGCAGCGGGAAAAAGAGGGAAAAGCGGGAAAGCGCACCGCAAGAGAAAAAGAAACAGTGGAAAGCAAAGAGCCAAAGAGAAATGGCAAGGAACAGTGGAAAGCAAAGAGCAAAAGAGAAATGGCAGGAAACAGTGGAAAGCAAAGAGGAAAAGAGAAAAAGCAAGAAACAGTCGAAGGTCAAGAGAAGAACCTGAAATACCTGAAATACCAGAACACCCTAGCAAGGCGTGGCAGGGGCCTGGGCAGGTGGAGCTGCAGCGGCGGGGAAGCGACCTACCCGAGGGTCAAGGGTCGCTGTCTCTGCCGCACAGCGGCCGCCATAAGAGGGAAGGGGGGGAGGAGGGGTCAGCTGGGAGGCGGGAGGGAGGACAGCAAATGGGAGCGTGGGAGCGGGGCCGCACAGGTGGCAGCAGTGGGAAAAAGCAGGAAAAAGCAGGAAAAAGCGAGAAAGCGCACAGCAAGAGAAAAAGAAGCAGTGGAAAGCAAAGAGCAAAAGAGAAATGGCAGGAAACAGTGGAAAGCAAAGAGCAAAAGAGAAAAGGCAAGAAACAGTTGAAGGTCAAGAGAAGAACCTGAAATACCTGAACACCCTAGCAAGGCATGGCAGGGTCCTGGGCAGGTGGAGGTGCAGCAGCGAGGAAGCGACCTACCCGAGGGTCAAGGGTCAATGAGAGCCTACGTGACAATGGTGGGGGTCTTTTTATTAATGACTCTTGTCTTTACCATTCTGTTTCTTGAAATGTTCATTACCCTAATCATTACAGCCCATGCAACTTATTGCAGATTGCAGTTTTGCTAAAATAAAACCTATTGAACTTTACTGCATCTTCTTCATTGCCAGTGTTTGATTGAGACATGTTGTTAATGTGAGAAAGGGGTAAACTCCATTTAACGACACTCCCTGAGATGTCACACTCTTGAGTCCATGTGTAAAGGCTACCACAAATCACCTTTTACTGTTTGGGTTACTGGTGAGGTGCTGCCTGTGAGCCGGGAGGGTTGGGACGACAGTTGCGATTTGTTGTAGGACTGGCATAGTCGCCTACAGACATAAGGTCTGTCATCCTCAAACCAGTAGTCTTGCCAAGAGTAAGAGTCCAACTACAACAATCATATGTGCAGGCAGAAACCAGATATTTGCTGTAACGTGCTCCAAAATAGCCCAGTGAGCTGCACACAGAGCCACCGCTTAGAACGCTGTCAGGAAAGAGGAGTGGCAGGGAGGAAATCAATAGGTGGGGAGGAGGGGTAAGGGGGTTAAAGAGAGAAGGGGACAGAGAAGAGAGGAGAGAGCAAACTTAGCATCCCCTTTCAAAATCCTAAGTAATTTCAAGCAAGCAATATGACATTTGTGTTCAACAGTTTATGACACCAAGCATAAGTGCAATAGCTTTCATGGGAATGGATATGCAATCCAGCTGTAGGCTCTGATTATGTTGTCTGCTGTCTGCGACGTCACAACAGGAGGAGCCATAGATTCAGCTTCTGAAAGTTCTCTGCTACCAGAGCTGTTAAGGTCCCCCTCAGGGTCTGAAACAGATGCTGTTTCTCTGATAGCTGCCACAGTCTGCAGGTAGCGGCGTTGATCCTGTATGATCTGCTCTAAGTCAGGGGCATGCCTGGGCATGAGGGGGGAGTTCCACGACACCCTCGATTCCTGCATCTGCGAGGCCTGGGGGTTGCTGCCAGCTCCAGAGTCTAAACAACCCATTTTACCAGCCATGAAAGTCGAGCAGTTAAGGCTGATAAAACTAGGTACTCTAAATTTCAGTGCAACAACAGTCAGCCGCCAGTACACCAGACCTCAGTGTTCCGCGCACAGCAGGCCGGTCGGTTAATGCATTCAGCCGGGTAGTGGACGAGCGCCTGCAGGGTTCTCCGACTGGGAGCACGTACGTGGATAGAATCAGCCACCACGACGGGGATCCAAAGACATGGGTGCCCACTTGCTTGCACAATGTAATATCAAAGAAAGCGCAGCAGCACAGCAGCCCCCTCACCACAAGTAGCGGCCTTGAGTCGACACAGGAGACTGATCTGTGACCCACCGCTCACAGACCGTCGTCCAGTCACCCAGCACCAGACCGGTCCCGAGTCAGGCCTCCATTAAGAGGGCCACCGCTGCAGCGGTGTGCAACATAACCTCCATGCCCTCTATAGCAATCTCTCTGTCCTATGGGGCAGGAATTAGGATGCTGTCTGGTGGTCAGTGACCCCCTATCTGCTCAGGGGGTTCGCTGCAGGGTCTCCAGTGAGGCGTTGGAGGAAGCTGTCAAGCAAATCCAGGCCTCACTCCCTTCTGGGTAGTCTCTGCGGAGAAATCGCGGGCCCCCTTCTCTGATGTGGGTCACACGCGCTGCCTCCCCCAAAGCAGCGACGGGTCTGGCGCAGATCAAATGCTCATCGCTCTCCCCTCCATCAGGGCCCAGAGGGGAACACAATGTTCAGTTTAGCTTAAGGCCCAGAGGCGTGCCCTCCGGCTCAGTGCAGACTGTGGAGCGCATGCCCTCTCAGGCCTCTCCTCCTGTGCTACCACCCCGCTGCAGGTTGACTCACCGCTGCTTCCCTCCTTGCAGTCCAGCATGCGACTCTTCACCTCCAGGAGGTCCTGGCCCAGAATCAGGTCAGGGCTGGTTATCGCACTGACTCTTCATGAGTCATTGCCCCCGCAGCCTCAGCTACCCTCCATCTGCACTTGCGGCTCCAGTTCAAGTGCGCGCTGGCAGCACAGGTGTCTCCTGAGCCTCAGTGCCCGAACCTCAGCTCCCACTATGGGCATCTTCAGAAGCCTCTAGGCATGACTGCTGTATTCCGCTGTGCAGCAGTGCCTGATATTACGCCTGTCAGCGGGTAAAAGGTGGATAATCGGGGCTTCACAACAGAGCCTCGCTAAAACTTGCACTCCATCTTGGCTGTCCGAGCGATGCCCCCACAGAGTGACACTCACATACCCACTCACAGACCCAGTCAAACACTCACACACACACCCACAGACTCACTCAGACACTCAGATACCCACACACAGACCCAGTCACACACTAGATACCTGGTGACACACTCACTCAGACACTCATGCAAACACTCACAGACCCACTGAAAGTTATATACCCACCCACAGAGCCACCCAGACTCTTATGCACCCACTCAGAGACCCACTCAGGTACTCAAACACCCACTCACAGACCCATTGACACTCATACAGCCACTCACAGACCCACTCAGATATTTACACACCCACTCACAGACCCACTCAGACCCTCACACACACTCTCTTACAGACCCACTCAGATACTCACTCACAGACCTAGTCACACACTCATGCGCTCACTCCCAGACCCACTGACACTTATATCCCTACTCACAGAACCACTCAGACTCTTATGGACCCACTCACAGATCCAGTGAAACTCATACATCCACTCACAGGCCAACTCAGATACTCACACACCCACTCACAGACCCAGTCAGACACTCAGATACCCACTCACAGACCCAGTCAGACACTCATGCACTGATACAGCCACACCAGACCCTCTCATACTTACACACGCACTCACAGACCCACCCAGGCACTCACACACTTACTTACAGACCCACTCAGATACCCACTTACAGACCAACTCACACACTCACAAACCACCTCAGGCACTCAGATACCCACTCACAGACCCAGTCACACACATGCATTTACTCACAGACCCAATAACACCTATACTCCCACTCACAGACCCACTCAGACTCGTATGCACCCGCTCACAGACCCACTCAGTTCCTCAAGCAGCAGCTCACAGACCCAGTGACACTCATACACCCACTCAAAGATCCACTCAGATACTCACACACCCACTCACAGACCCAGCCAGATACTCACACACCCACTCACAGACCCAGGGGGTCATTCCAACCTCGGCGGTAAAAGGCGCTTACCGCAAGACAGAAGACCGCCATAACACCGCCGCGGTCGCGGTAAACCGCCACAGTCATTCTGACCCACAACAGGCAAACCGCCAAAATCCCGACATGCACAAAAGTCCGCCACACCAAAGGGCAGCGATAAACTGGCGATGACCAAACCTCCACCGTCACACCAACAGAAATACGCCCACACTATCACGACACACGAATCCACGCGGCGGTCTTTCAACAGCGGTATTTCATTGGCGATACACACCGCTGCGCTCAAAATACACATACTCGTACAAAACACTACCACTTTGAACAAATCAAAATACACACACCTGATACACATACACACACCACTCCCACACACCCAATACAATATAAAACACACACCCACATCACCCACAAACCCCTACGACCAAAAATACAGGGAGAAGGCCCGAGAGAGAGACACCACCATCAACAAACTAGCAGCCACAGGCACACAACACCATCACCCACACAACTTCCACGCACAAAACACCACACACCACTACATATCACCACACTTATCACCACACACACCACCCCACACATCACCCACACCACCCCATGGCACCTCAAAGACACCCCAGGTTCTCAGATGATGAACTCAGGGTCATGGTGGAGGAAATTGTATGAGTAGAGCCACAGCTGTTCGGGACACAGGTGCAGCACACCATCATTGCCAGGAAGATGGAGCTATGGAGCAGAATAGTCGGCAGGGTCAACGCTGTGGGACAGCACCCAAGAAATAGGGACGACATCAGGAAGCGGTGGAACGACCTACGGGGGAAGGTGCGTTCCATGGTATCCAGGTACAACATCGCGGTGCAGCGGACTGGCGGCGGACCCCCACGTACTCCCCCAGAATTTACAGCATGGGAGGAGCAGGTCTTGAACATCCTGCATCCTGAGGGCCTCGCAGGAGTAGCTGGAGGAATGGACTCTGGTAAGTCAAATCTTCACTACTTCATCCCCCCACCCCACCAGCATGCCAACCCATACCCCCACCCTCACCCCCACCCCCATCACTCCTACTCCTTGCAAATGTCTCACCATCACAACCCACCCATCCCAAAACCTGGCCCTGCATGCGACCACAAAGCATGGACACCCATCACCAAAGCATGCCCACTGCACATACCCATCCCCCCCCAAACCACCGTCACAACAGCCACCACAAAGGAATGCTAGCACTGGGGTACACGGGCACCCACCCATTGCACGCCATGGCACACACAGAAGCAATAACCATACTTTTGTACCCCTGCAGGACCCGAACACCAGGTCACCGCGCAGGAGGGTCCACAAATGTCCACTCCACCCCCAGAAGAGGCCCACAGTGAGGACAGCAACTCTGTCTCCCTGGATCTAGATGACCAGCCCGGTCCATCAGGGACCTCAGGACAGTCGGTTCCCCTCAGACAGCCACAGGCCAAAGCAGACCTTCCCCCCTCTGGGAACACCAGCACAGCACCCACCCAGCGGGCCCATACCTCTGTCCCCAGGACACGTCAATCAGCGGTGTGTCCACCACTACAGGGAACCCAGGCTAACCCACCACCCCAACAACAACAGGGACCTGGGGGCAGTGGCAGTGGGCACACAGTCCAGGGGACAGAGGCCCATGGAAACAGGGGAACTGGGAGGGCTGCTGTGCGACAGGGGGGGGACAGGCCCAGGGAACCCACTCTTCACGAGTCCCTCTCCTCCATCATGGGAGCATACCACCACTCCCAGGAGACGATGGCGACTGTCCTGGCCAGATTTCAGGAGATCCAGCTTCTGCAGGAACAACAGTATATGGGGTTCAGGGAGGAACTAAGAAACATCAGTTCCGCCATGGGTACCATCGTAGTGGCTCTGAATCAGGTAGTCACCACATTGCGGGACACTGTGGCACCTCAAAGGGCCCCTGACACTAGCATGGACCAAGAACTGCCTACCACCTCCGCCGGCGCTAGTGGACAGGAGGCCCCGACACAAGACCAACAGGCCACCAGAACCCCACCCCCTGCAGAAGGAGAACCACCCCGCAAGCGGGCCCTGAGATCCAGGAAGAAGACAGAGTAAGATGCCAAGACCCCAGCCAGCAAAGGATACCGCCCTGATTGTCATCCCACTGTCCCACATTGTCACCCTGTCCAACCTTAAATTGCCCCTGCTCCACTTTCCACAGGCATTTGGATAATGCACCTGTGATACTGATAGTCTGGACTCTGCCATGGACAATCCTCCACCATCACCCCTCCCCGATTTGCAACCACCCATCCAATTTAGAGCACTTGAATAAACACACTTATTGTACATAAACAATCTGGAGTCTGGCTGTGATTTTGAACAAATGTTTTAGACATGACCGTGCCAAAATGTTCATCCACATTGTGATGCCAACAAACCGCTGTCACACAGCTGTAGTCCATGGGGAAACAAAGCAGATGTCACGCAGTGGGGCCCACATATCTGAAAACGGAAGGGAAAGTCACAACACAGTTACCATACACTGGGGGAAAAAGTCAGACAGTAGAGAGGTAGAAGTCTTTAAGTAAAAGTAATATGCCGGTGTGTAATCTTACCTGTGTGTAATTGAAAATACTGCAGTATTACTGTGTTCCTGTTCTCTATGTCGTCCTCTTCGCCTTCCTCCTCTTCACTCTCCACAGGCTCCACAGCTGCTACAACACCACCATCTGGACCATCCTCCTGCAGAAAAGGCACCTGGCGTCGCAAAGCCAGGTTGTGAAGCATACAACAGGCCACGATGATCTGGCACACCTTCTTTGGTGAGTACATTAGGGATCCAACTGTCATATGGAGGCACCTAAACCTGGCCTTCAGGAGGCCAAAGGTTCGCTCGATCACCCTCCTAGTCCGCCCATGGGCCTCATTGTACCGTTCCTCTGCCCTGGTCCTGGGATTCCTCACTGGGGTCAATAGCCAGGAAAGGTTGGGGTAACCAGAGTCCCCTAATAGCCACACCTGGTGCCTCTGGAGTTGACCCATCACATACGGGATGCTGCTATTCCGCAGGATGAAGGCGTCATGCACTGACCCAGGGAACTTGGCATTAACATGGGAGATATACTGGTCTGCCAAACAGACCACCTGGATATTCATGGAATAATAACTCTTCCTGTTCCTGTACACCTGTTCACTCCTGCTGGGGGGGACCAAAGCAACATGTGTCCCATCAATGGCACCTATGATGTTGGGAATATGTCCAAGGGCATAGAAATCACCCTTCACGGTAGGTAAATCCCCCACCTCAGGGAAAGCTATGTAGCTCCGCATGTGTTTGAGCAGGGCAGACAACACTCTGGACAACACCTTGGAAAACATGGGCTGGGACATCCCTGATGCCATGGCCACTGTTGTTTGAAAGGAACCACTTGCAAGGGAATGGAGCACTGACAGCACCTGCACTAGAGGGGGGATCCCTGTGGGTTGGCGGATGGGTGACATCAGGTCTTGCTCCAGCTGGGCACACAGTTCCTGTATAGTGGCTCGGTCAAGCCTGTATGTCAGTATGACATGTCGTTCCTCCATTGTCGACAGGTCCACCAGCGGTCTGTACACAGGAAGATTCCTCCATCTCCTCGCATGTCCCAGCAGACGGTGCCTATGAAGGACAACAGCGAGCACAGAGTCAATCAACCCACAGGTACGTTCCCACAGCTTGCACATAACACGATTCACAATGCATTGAATGGCTTGTATGAGTGTTGATGCAAGGCCTAGGTTTGTGTGACGCAGTAGAAATTAAGCCATGTGGGCCCTTGAAATGGCGGCTGCCTGACCTGTGAAGTGCGACAGTGGGATCTGAGGTCAATGCGCTGGCGTGGCACACCGTGGCGGTAGGCGGTCGAAGACCGCGGCGCAAAGCCGCATTGGTTAACATTGAACCCTATGGGTTTCACGAGCCAATGACGATGTGCGCCGGCGGTCGCGGTACGCACCGCGCGTTAAGCACCGCCGCGGGCGTGACCGCCATTTTCTATCAGCTTAATCACTCGATACCTGATCTTCCACAGGAGAGGACCTACACTGCAAGTGCTGCTGTGACCTCGGTCTGGAAGGGACAATGGCTGCTGCGACTGGGGAAAGGGCCCCTGCCTTCACTTCTGAAGAATTGGAGAAACTTGTGGATGGGGTCCTCCCCCAGTATGCGCTACTCTACGGTCCTCCAGACCAACAGGTAAGTACACTGGGACCATGCTTTGTGGCCAATGCCTGTGTTGAGTGGGGTGAATGAAAGATGGTGGGGAGGGCAGCGATTGAGGCATGCATCAAATGACAGATGAGAGCATGTGCCACGTGGCAAGGGTGGGGATGGGGGGCCACTCACATCGAGCATGCAGAAGGTGATGATTTTTTTTTCTCCCCCTGTACATGTCACATAGGTCAGCGCCCATCAGAAAGTCGCTATTTGGCGTGCCATCGCCAAGGACGTCCGGACCCTGGGGGTCCACAACAGACGGGGCACCCACTGCCGGAAGAGGTGGGAGGACATCCGACGCTGGAGCAGGAAGACGGTGGAGGCTCAGCTAGGGATGGCCTCCCAACGTAGGAGGGGTGCCAGTCGTACTTTGACCCCCCTGATGTCCCGGATCCTGGCGGTGGCCTACCCCGATTTGGATGGGCGCGTGAGGACATCACAGCAGACACAAGGGGGTGAGTACAAGCACATTCTGCTATCTTTGCACGCAGTGGAGGTGTCTGCGTGGGGGAGGAGGGCTGTGGTTATCCCTAGGCCATGGTGATTTCTGTAGGCTAGGCCCCTCCGTAAGGCATGGCCCTGTGCCCCTGCCCCCCACCTCTGTAGGGTGCCAAGTACAGGTTTCCATGGCCCTGTGTCATCTATGTGTGCAGTTGTCGTTCATAGGCTTGTAGGCCATGTCCCACTGATTGAGTAGTGTACCCCAAGTGCGCGGCGTAGTGCAGGGGGCTTCTGTGTCTGTCCTCTCCGCCAATGGTGTCGCCTATGCATGCACTCAACATGTCTTCATTTCTCCCCCCCACCCTTTTTTTGTGGTCTTCCTGTTCATGTGTGCATTAGCATCATCAGGAGGAGGAGAAGTGGCATCGGAGCACGAGGGAGCTGCATCCCACATTGCCCTGGAGGGCCATGCAACGGACTCTGAGTACACCAGTGGGACGGAGGGCGAGGGGAGCTCCACAGTGGGGACTCGTGCTGATGTCAGTAACAGCGACTCGTCCTCTGAAGGGAGCTCCCTTGTGGTGGCGGCAACATCCGTGCCCCCGCAACAACAGGTACAGCCGCCACCCAGCACACCAGCACCGCCCTCCCAGCAGCCCCCAGCGTTCGCCCCGTGCCCGCTCACCCAGGAAGGTAGGCATCTCCTTTGCCCCAGGCACCTCAGGCCCTGCCCCTGTCACCCCTGCTGCTCTCAGTGAGGAGGTCATTGACCTCCTGAGGACCATCATTGTTGGGCAGTCTACCCTTTTGAATGCCATCCAGGGTGTAGAAAGGGAGGTGCACCGGAGTAATGCATACCTGGAGGGCATTCAGTCTGGTCAGGCTGCCCATCAGCGATCGTTCAACGCTCTGGCCTCAGCACTGACGGCAGCCATTGCCCCTGTCTCTAGCCTCCCCCCTCCAACTTCCTCCACCCAGACCCAAACCCCTGTACCTCTGCCTATCCCAGACACACCATCAGACCAGCCTGCAAACACCTCAACACCCAAGGGAAGCTCATCCAGACATAAGCACCACACATCACACAAGCATTCACACAAGCAACATCCACATGCAGACATACCAACAGCCACTGCCTCCTCTGCCTCCTCCTCGTCTCCCTTCTCCCTACCTGTGACGTCTCCACTCACACTTGCATGCACAACATCTTCAGCCACTACGTCCATCACCAGCACACCCACCAGAACACTCCGCACACGTGCAGTCACCACCCCCACTACCATTTACACGTCCCCTGTGTCCTCTCCCAGTGTGTCTGTCACCCCCTCTTCCAGACCACACAAACGCAGGCAGCCACCCACCCAACAGCCATCCACCTCACGACAGCCTCCAGCCCAAGCACCTGCACCCAAAGACACCAGACTTCACTCTCCTACAACCACATCCTCTTCCTCTTCCTCCACTCCCATACCCACTACACCTACCCGCCCCTCTCTTTCTAAATTGCTTTTCCTTTCCAAACTTGGCCTCTTTCCAACAACTCCCCCACCCCGTCCATCTCATAAGACTCCAATCAGCACCTCAGCCACCACAAAACCTGGACCTATAAAGACTATTGTCCAAGGACTTTGGAGTCCCCCACCCTCAAGGGCAGCTAGTTCGGCTAGGAGCCAAGACACGGCCAGCCCACCCCCGGAAAAGCAAGCAAAGATTGCCAGTGCACGGCGCGAGAGGCCAAAGACAGCAGGCTCCAAAATCCCTACCCTGGCTCCGTCAGGAAGTGGGGTGCCACCTGGCACACTGCCAAAGGGTGGAAAGGGCCACAGACGAGCAGGGAAGGGTGGCAAGGGCAGCACGCCCGACAAGTCCGGCAGCAGGCCAGCTGCCCAGGAGGGCCCCACCAGCCCCATTCCAGGTGTGCAGGAGGACACCCACAGGCCCGGTACTGCAGCCCAGGAGGGCCCCGCAAAGCAAAAGACAGATGGGCAGGAAGGCCCCACCAGCCACATGTCAGGTGGCGAGTGACATCCATGCCATGGCCGGATCTGCTGACCTGGACACTCATCTCAAGCACCGCTGCATTAGGCCCTTCAAGTCAACCACCGCTGAACTGGGCCCTTCAAGTCAAGAACCGCTGAACAGGGCACCGCCGTCTCAAGCACCGCTGAACAGGGCACCGCCGTCTCAAGCACCGCTGAACAGGGCCCTTCAAGTCAAGAACCGCTGCATTGGGCCCTTCAAGTCAAGCACCGCTGAACTGGGCCCTTCAAGTCAAGAACCGCTGCATTGGGCCCTTCAAGTCAAGCACTGTTGAACTGGGCCCTTCAAGTCAAGAACCGCTGCATTGGGCCCTTCAAGTCAAGCACTGCTGAACAGGGCACCGCCGTCTCAAGCACTGCTGAACAGGGCCCTTCAAGTCAAGAACAGTTGCATTGGGCCCTTCAAGTCAAGCACCGCTGAACTGGGCCCTTCAAGTTAAGAACCGCTGCATTGGGCCCTTCCAGTGAAGCACCCCTGAACTGGGCCCTTCAAGTCAAGAACCGCTGCATTTGGCCCTTCAAGTCAAGCACCGCTGAACTGGGCCCTTCAAGTCAGGAACCGCTGCATTGGGCCCTTCAAGTCAAGCACCGCTGAACAGGGCACCACCGTCTCAAGCACCGCTGAACAGGGCCCTTCAAGTCAAGAACCGCTGAACAGGGCCCTTCATCTCAAGCACCGCTCCGCTGGGCCCTTCATCTCAAGCACCGCTCCGCTGGGCACCGCCGCCTCAAGCACCGCTCCGCTGGGCACCGCCATCTCAAGCTCCGCTCCGCTGGGCACCGCCGTCTCAAGCACCGCTCCGCTGTGCACTTCATCTCAAGCACCGCTCCGCTGGGCACCGCCGTCTCAAGCACCGCTCCGCTGGGCCCTTCATCTCATGCACCGTTCCGCTGGGCACTGCCGTCTCAAGCACCGCTCCGCTGGGCACCGCTGTCTAAAGCAACGCTGAACTGGGCCCTTCATCTCATGAACCGCTGGCCCATTGGCGGAAGGGGCAGGCCCGCATCTGTGTCGGGCAGGGCTGCACAAAGCACTCTGGGCACTAGTCCCCCTCCAGAACCAGTGGAGACTGTCATCCACTTGTGAGACTGTGGCTTTGCACTCCCCAGGATGGCACAGTGGGCAACCCACCCACTGTAGAGACTTGAGAGACTGTGGCTTTGCACTCCCCAGGATGTAACAGTGGGCAACCCACCCACTGTAGAGACTTGAGAGACTGTGGCTTTACACTCCCCAGGATGGCACAGTGGGCAACCCACCCACTGTAGAGACTTGAGAGACTGTGGCTTTGCACTCCCCAGGATGTAACAGTGGGCAACCCACCCACTGTAGAGACTTGAGAGACTGTGGCTTTGCACTCCCCAGGATGGCACAGTGGGCAACCCACCCACTGTAGAGACTTGAGAGACTGTGGCTTTGCACTCCCCAGGATGGCACAGTGGCCATGGAGGCCCCTCGTGGGTCTGGCGTCGTGGACTCATCTGGCTGAGGTGCCCCCCCTTCCCTTCCCCCTGAGGTGCCTGTAGTTTTCCTATCTGATGCCCCTGCAGTGTTCTCTCCTTTGGCGTCAGGTATCCTGTGTGGGCTTCGCCAGGGTTGGAATGACCCCCCCAGACACTCACACACACACATACACAGACACACACTCACAGACCCAGTCAGACACTCGGATACCCACTCACAGACCAAGTCACACACTGAAATAATCACTGACAGACCCACGCAGACTCTCATGCACCCACTTACAGACCTACTCAGACCCTCAAGCACTCAGTCACAGACCCACTCAGATCTTCAAACACCCTCTCACATACCCACACAGAAACTCACACAACCACTCACTGACTCACTCACACTCTTTTGTACCCAGTCACAGATCCACTCAGACACTTGCACACCCGGTCGCAGACGCAGACAGACACGTGTACAGCCTCTTAGAGAACCACTCAGACACTCAAAGTCCAATTCAGAGACCCTTTTAGATACTGAGACACCTACTCACAGACCCACTCACACTCTCTCACACTCACTCAGAGACCCTCTCAGACACTCACAGACCCATTTCCAGATCCAGACATACACTTATACACCCATACAAAAACTCAGTTACATAGTCATGCACCAGTCACAGAGCTAGTGACACTAATATACAAACAAAAAGACTCACTCTGACCCTTTCACACACATTCAGACAGCCAGATACATAGTTATGCATGCACTAAGAGAGTTAGTCAGACAGTTAGAGATGCAGTAACAGTCACTCAGTGGTGCAGCTATTTACAGACATACTTAAACTGCCATACACTCACTCAAAGATCCACTTGTCCATCCATTAATATACCCACATACAGTTCAACAGAGGTATTCAGAAATGTAGTGGTATATGAAGAGTCAAAGCAAAGACATATGAAAAATATATTGAGCAGTTCAGTTGTGCTTTTGTTTTGTGAATTTGTGATGGAGTTGGGACTCCTTTTAGTTATTAAAAAAATCAGATTTGTTTTTAAATTTAATTCATGTTTAGGATCTAGGATGGCTCTGAGAAGAGCCTTTGTGTTTATTCTGTTTATGCTCTGTTGTCCTCATCAGCCAAGTTAACACCATCTTCTATATATCGCATCCATGCTAAAAAGTGGAGATTATTATGGTAGATTGAGCCCATGGCATGGTCTCCGATGAATGCTGAAACAGTTTTATTAACATGTTTCCTCATTTTGTCTATTTGTGGACAGAATTTAGTAGACCAGTTCCAATTCTGCCTCTGGCATATGTTGGAGAACACAAAGGCAGTGCAATGGAAAGGATGCATTAACTGAACAAAGGTATCCTTCTTTAGGATTTCCAGTCCTACCCCTGTCACTGTGCCAAAGTCATTTCCACCACAGTGCACAATTATGAGGTGAGGAGTTTGGTAATCTCTAATGCTTTCAATTAGTGGAAGCAATTGCTGCCACTTTAACCCTCTTTGGCCAGCCCAAGTAATATCCACATTAGGCAAATCCAGGTCCCTGTTACTGCCACTCTTTCTAGCATACTCATGAGCCCAATGAACAAAGCTGTGACCTACTACCCACACTCTCAACATTTGGAAAGGAAGAAGCAGTGGTACACAGGAGAAGCTGAATGATGGAGTTTTTTTTTAATGTGAGGAGGTTAAAATGGAGGGAACAGTGAACTTAAAAAAAAAACATAATTTTAATTGGATATTGTATATAGATTGGTACATAGAAATAGATTGTGTTGTAAAATATCCAGTCAGACAATCACTGATTGGTTCTTGCATTTTTATAAATAAGTAATCCCCGGTTGGGTATTCTTACATTATGTAATAGTCAACCCCACCTGCTAAAGCACACATTAAAGCTAGTCTACTGCTAACAAGCAAAACTGTGAACGTTTGAACTACTGCTACAGTACAGTGTTCTAAAGGAGGTTGCTATGGTAGCTGAGGTGAAAGAGTGATGGGGAAGGTGAACTGTTATAGGATACATAGGGCCGTATTTATACTCCGTTTGCGCCGAATTTGCGTCGTTTTTTTCGACGCAAATTCGACGCTAAACTAACGCCAACTAACGCCATATTTATACTATGGCGTTAGAGGCGTATAGCGCCAAAGTTCCCGGAATGTGCGTCATTTTTTAGCGTGAACCCCTTCCTTGCGTTAATGATATGCAAGGGAGGCATTCCCGTCTAAAAAATGACTCCCAGGCCTTTACGTGGTATTTATACTCCCGGGCAAAAGAGACGCCCGGGAGTGGGCGTGGCTAAAAACGGCGCATTTGCGCCGCTTTTTAACGCCTGGGTCAGGCATGGCGTTAAGGGACAAGTGGGCTCAAAATGAGCCCAGAGTGCCCTCCCCTGCCCCCAGGGACCCCCCCTGCCACCCTTGCCCACCCCAGGAGGACACCCAAGGCTGGAGGGACCCACCCCAGGGACATTCAGGTAAGTTCAGGTAAGTATTTTTTTATTTTTTTTTAATAATTTTTTTTGGCATAGGGGGGCCTGATTTGTGCCCCCCTACATGCCACTATGCCCAATGACCATGCCCAGGGGACAGAAGTCCCCTGGGCATGGCCATTGGGCAAGGGGGCATGACTCCTATCTTTACAATGATAGGAGTCATGTTGATGGGGGATGGGCGTCGAAAATAAATGGCGCAAGTCGGGTTACGATGATTTTTTCGACGTAACCTGACTTGCCCCATTTTAAGACGCCCATGCGCCATTTTCCCCCTACGCCGGCGCTGCCTGGTGTACGTGGTTTTTCTCGCGCACACCAGGCAGCGCCGGTCTGCTTGCGCCGGCTAACGCCATTAAATAAATACGGCGCCCGCAGGGCGCTTCAGAATGGCGTTAGCCGGCGCAAAACTTTTTGACGCTAAACTGCGTTAGCGCAGTTTAGCGTCAAAAAGTATAAATATGGGCCATAGATTTTTAAAATTTTCTTTTATAAAAGAAATATCAGGAATCATTTTTCCAATGCACTGATATCACAGGACGTAAAATGTTGAAGAAATTGTGGAAAAACATGATGGAAAATATATTTTTATGCCCCCAAAAAAGACATGAATGGGTTAACAGCCACTAACCTTTCACATGTGGCATAACTTAAAGAAAAGATGAATTGCAGTTTGTGATTAGTTAATTCGGACAGTATCAGTGAGAGTAAAGTCCAACAGTTAGCCTGGTGGCTTGGTCTCAGAGTGGGCTCCTATTCTTATTCTGAGTTTTCATTATTATAACAAAAAAATACTAGCAATCATATTGTGATAGTATTTAATCTATCAAGGAACGCTATAAACAGGTATGTAAATTCCAGCATTATTTTCAAACCAAGCTGTGTTTGTAAATGAATGTAATATAAGTGTAAATGATTAACATAAGAGTATTTTAATTCGGGAATAGGCAGAGAGATTTTGATATTTTACTTATGTATGTATTAATGTATGTATTATTCTATAGGATGGATAAAAGAACAAGATTTACAAATGTGTTTTTAATACACTACTTAATATTTTATGTGTGCTTGAACGTGCAAGTTGAGTTGGTATATGAATACACATAAAAAGACTTAGGCCCATATTTATACTTTTTTAGCGCCGCATTTGCGCCTCTTTTTGACGCAAAAGTGGCGCAAACTTACAAAATACAATTGTATTTTGTAAGTTTGTGCCACTTTTGCGTCAAAAAACGATGCAAATGCGGTGCTAAAAAAGTATAAATATGGGCCTTATAGTTCCTTTTTACATACATAGAGGTTATATCTGAACTAGGATGTGCATTAGTTACAGGAAGGATGGTATGTGCTTATAATGAAAGACATATAGGGCCTTATTTAAAAGGCCTATGCTGAAAGCAGTATAACAACTGATTTGTAGTGTTACCCTGCCCCACTTTAACAAGTCAGAAATTTACTATATATAGAAGATAGAGTGAGTTGATGTACTTTATCTTTGCAAAAGTGGAGAAATTCCTGGCTATGATTATGCAGACAGGCATTCAGCATGGTGCATGACTGTTTGTGTTGGGGGGATGATTTTTTGTAAAGGAAATTATATCATCCTAGACAAAAGCAATCATGAAAGCCATGCTCCTATTTCTTTGTCTGTTGCAGAATGTATGTGAGATGGAAAGACGAAAAGATGGGGTCAATTAAAAATAAATAACAATATAGATTTAAAAAAAAGTTGGTTTGGGATTTTCTGATTATTTTATAGATTTCTAAATCTGGGAATTTATAATATTCATGTGGCTAAGAGAGGTGTACTTGTATTTAAAAAGAAAAGTAAGACATGCAGAATGTGACAATATAGTGGTGCAATTTCTTTTATATTCATATTCAATTTTATAATATAAAATTTAGTAGTATTTGATGAGAAGGTATACATCTTGGTATGTTTTTGTATTTTAGAGATATATTCCTGTATTACAACACATAGTGAAAATGCCAAAAAAAACACAAGAAAAAAAAGAGAGTGAGGAAATTATATTACATAGTTGGAAGTCGCAAAACAAAAGTACAACATGGGGAATGTTACTAAACAAATAAGAAAACAGAAGAAAAAAATTAAAAACTGTTTGTGGAAAACTCACATTTTTCCAAAATGGAGAATACAAAAAAGAAACTTTTAAATCAGTCACAGAAAGTAGAAAAAGTTGTCAGACTACAACCAAAAGTCAAAGAAGGATGTCAAAAAGTCAACCAGAAGACAGGAACAGTTCAAAGAAATTAGAGGGAGAATGTTTTGTGCCAGGGTAATTCAGAATCTCATTCGAAATATGAAGAGATACGGAAGGAGAAGAGAAGTAGTGAAACAAAAAATGTGTTGAGGCTGTAGTTGATAAGGCATTTGCCTTGAAGAGGAAGGAAGCTTTTCATTTTGATTATTAATAGAATGAGAACTTTCTAAAAAATGGTGTTGGGTATGAAGATATGCAGCCAAAGAAATTGAATTGCTAATAAAACAATTTTTTGTAAAATATTTAGAGGAGAATGGAAACATATGTCAAGTACAGAGCCTTTCTTTGTTGAAGAAGACTATTTCCAAGAGAAGACATTAGTACATGCAATTGATTCAACTGGTCGATGTTATGAAGTTAAGAATGGGAGTCCTATTGAAAAAGAGGGGACGGTTAGGAGAGATTAATAGAAAACTTTTTGCATGGTACCATACAAGAGATAGAAAAAGTTTATTTGGATGTGCAGCTTTAGTTCTTTGGTCCTGAAGAAGATTCTAGGCAGAATGAGGAATTGGTGGGTACAGGTATTGAAGAAGAGAGCAGAGGTATTGCTACTGAGAATTTTGTAGAAGAGATTATGAAGTTCAATACAACTTCTTCTGAAAAGCCAAGCTATCGGCCGAATAACGATTTTGGTGGATGGAATACTCTGTCACAAATGTGACGAATATTCCATCCGCCGTGTTACGATATCCATAGAATATAATGGGATTGTAATACGGTGGATGGGATAAAAGAAAATGTTTATACAAGATGTTGATTTGGATTTCTATGACCTGTTATTTCAAAACGAAGAGTGAACATCTTCTTGTCTTCAGTGAGATATACACTAAGACGTAAATCACCAAAGAACACATATAACTTAAAAATAAGTGAAGATTCAAAATATATCAGTGACTACAATCCTGTGATTTAAAAAATGTGGAATGCTAACAGGGGCATTCAATTTGTTGCAGATAACATTGCTGTGGCTCAGAATGTTATATCGTACATCACAAAATCTGAAAACACTGAAATGAAGGAGAGGTGGGAGGAGGTTTCTGCAGAGAAGCCACTTAGCAAAAACAAATTGTATTATTTCAGCTTGAAAATACTTTCCCATAGAGAAATGGGGTCCTATGAAGCATGTGACAGATTAAGTTCAGCAAGTTAGTTCTCAAAATCAAAAGGAATTGTCTGGGTAAGTCTCGGTCTATCTACTGCAAGAAACAGCATTATGAGGTCTTTCCCTGAAATTCAGTACCTGGCAGAGGTTGACCCAGAAATCAAATATGTTGGATACATGCTATCACAGAAGAAGTCCACATCTAGAAGACAAGCGCCTTTATGAAATTCTGCAAAACTATAGATATAGAAGTAATGTAAGTGAAAACATGGAAGCAGGAAAATATGCAATTTGTGTATGTGATGGATGCTTAGTGAAACATGAAAAGCAAACTTTAATTAACCACCGAAAACTAAGCTGTCAAACTCCTGAGAAAATATAATTTTTCTACTTAGCACTTCTTCAATTGTTCAAATGTTGGCATACTGAATTAGAATTACTTGAAGATTATAACTGCTATAAAGATTCTTTTAATGCTGTCAAAGATAGTATTCAGTGTCCCATGTCCAAATAACTACTTGCAACTATTAAATGATGAGATACAACAGGAAGAAATGATTGCTGCTGAGGTAGCTAAGGATAGTTCTCAAAGCAGCTAAAGTTCAGCACCTTCAAACCAGGATCCTCTTGGAAAACCTTTTATTGAAAATGAAGCTGCAATAGCTATGAATGAAGGGAACTGCCATGGAACAAGCTGGGCAGGAATCAGTAGATCTAGAATAGTTAGTTAGACAACTCAACAATGAACAGAAAGAGATTTACATTGAAGTAAAAGATAAAGCAGAACATGGATTACAACATGAGAAAAAGGAATACAGTTGCTCCTCATTTGAGCCAATACTATTATATATTAGTGGTCAGGATGGTACTGGAAAAAGCTTTTTAAGCAAAGTTCTCTCTGCTTACAGAAAACTACAGATTCAAAGTTATTGTGTGTAATGACAGCACCTACTGGATTAGCTGCACACAATATCAAAGGAATATCTTTACATGGACTACTAATGCTACTGGTTGAACATGAGAATAAACTGGAATACCAGAAGTTATCCGAAGAAAACTAAGTTTTTGATTATTGATGAGGTAAGCATGGTTTCAAATCTAATGCTTGCTTTTGTCCACCTGCGAATGCAATAGATTACGATATACTGATACGATATCTTGTTTGATGGAAACATTTGATTGTTTTTGAAGAACTACTACAACTTACTCCTATAAAAGGACAACCTCTTTTGCATGAAAACACTCAAACCATCGGGAAGTATTGACAGTGTCAATATTTGGCAATATTTTCAATACAAGGAACTTGTGAAAAATATTCATCAAGTTTCTGACATGGAGTATGACAACATTCTGAAGGACATTAGAGTAGGAATGCTCACAGATGAGGGAAAACCCATGTTGGTAAGTCGACTTATTAAGGGACTCTTTTCCTCTAAGAAGACGGCAGCAGACCTAATGTATATGTTTTGTAAAGAGGGAAAACATATAGCTTCTTTGATGTCTACACTTCAAGAGTGTGCTGCATTTAATGATGATTTACTAAAACTTGAGAAGAAAGAAATTGTGAAGATTACTGCTATTGACAAAATGGAACACCAAGGAATAATTGTACTGCTCAGTGAAAAATTAGAAGATAAATTGAACTCTTTGGAGAAATCTGTATCCAGGACTGCTGGACTAGAGAAGTGGTTAGGTGTTTATAGAAACTGTAGAGTAATTTTAAGACATAATTTAAATGTAGAAGTATTGATAAAGGGCGTGTTGGAAATGGCCCTTTTTGCAGGGTTATCCCCAAACTTTTTGCCTTCTTCCTCCTATTTGTTTAGGTCTGTTTTTGCTGGTTGATTGTCTCTGCGCACTTTACCACTGCTAATCAGTGCTAAAGTGCAAGTGCTCTCTATAGAAATTGTACTGTTGATTGGTTTATCCATGATCGGCATATTTGATTTACTAGTTAAGAGCACTAGAGGTGCCCACAGCCTGTAAATCAAATGCTACTAGTGGGCCTGCAGCACTGGTTGTGCCTCCCACATTAGTAGCCCTGTAAACATGACTCAGACCCACCATTACAGTATCTGTGTGTGCATTTGTAAACTGCCAATTCGACTTGCAAGTGTACCCACTTGCCAGGCCTCAACCTTCCCTTTTACTACATGTAAGGCACCCTTAAGTTAGGCCCTAGGTAGCCCTATGGGCAGGGTGCAGTGTATGTTTAAGGTAGGGCATATACTAGTGTGTTTTATATGTCCTAACAGGGAAATACTGCCAAATTCGTTTTTCACTGTGCAAGGCCTATCCCTCTCATAGGTTAACATGGGGGGCTGCCTTTAAATATCCTTAAAGCGCAGATTCCCTTTGAGAGTAGATACAAATGTGGAGTTTAGGGTCTCTGAACTCACAATTTAAAAATACATATTTTAGTGAAGTTGGTTTTTAAATTGTCTGTTTGAAAATACCACTTTTAGAAAGTAGGCATTTTCTTGCTTATACCATTCTGTGACTCTGCCTGTTTGTGGATTGTCTGTCTGGGTCAGTTTGACAGTTGGGCTGTTCACACCTCTCCTCTAGACAGTGACACAAAAGGGGGCGGGGTGTAGCCTGCATATCCTTATGAGCCATTTGAGCTAGAGAGGAGGGAAGAGTGGTCGTTCACACTTG
This sequence comes from Pleurodeles waltl, assembly GCF_031143425.1. Classification (NCBI taxonomy): domain Eukaryota; kingdom Metazoa; phylum Chordata; class Amphibia; order Caudata; family Salamandridae; genus Pleurodeles; species Pleurodeles waltl. The sequence continues at coordinate 381,331,136 of NC_090444.1, read as the reverse complement.
AAAGGACTGTGCCTGCCCTCACACAATGCAGTCTCCGACCCCCTGGTGTACGTCTGGGGCCTGGCCTGAACAAGAAAGGATCTTGCAAATACTTGAGACTTTGCTTTGAAGTTTGCCAACTTCAAAGGCAGAACTGGGTATAAGAAGAAGACCCAAAACCCCACACGTTTAGAATCTTTCTGGAATCAAGAGGAACCTCTGCCCAGGAGAAGAGCTGAAGAGCTGAAGGAGGAGTACTGTCCCTTTGCTGTTTTGCTTTGCTGGACTGGCCTGCAGTTGCTGCTCCTGCCTGAAAAGAGTGCAAGGGGTGAATGTTGCTGTGTGTCCTGCTTGAGAAAATTCTTCAAGGGCTTGGAGTATCAGCTTGCCTCCTGTTGGAAGTCTCAGGGATACCAAAGACTTCAGTTTCCTCGACCTGCAGCACTGGAAACTGTGTGTTTTGTGCTGTTCAAGAGGAGAAACCACTGCAATGCCGCCAACAACGCCGCTGGCCTGCACGGTGGCCTGCCGATGCCGCACAGAGTCGCTTTGCCCCGCTTCGCACCGTGACCCTGGTCTCACAGACGCCATCATCGGACAACTTCAAAGAGCCGCTGCTCGCCCCGCTCCTGTGGGCCCCACACTCTTGCGTCACCTGCTCACACCGCAGCCCGGACATCCCCGACCACGTCACTCCTGCTGACACTGGCGCCGCTGCCTGCACCGCGTCCTGTGGACACCGCTCATGAGGAGCACGAAGCACCGTCCTTCCCTGCGCCGCAGCCCCGGTCCACCGACGCCAGCACCATCAGCTCCAGTGTCGTCACCAGGCATCCTTGCCTGCACCGTGGCCTGTGGACACCACTCGTGAGGGTCACGAAGCACCGTCCCGCACCGCTGGCTTGGGCCTACTGACGACAGCGCTTCCGCAACGATGACGCTGCTGCCTGCACTGTGACCTGTGGACACCGCACATTAAACCGCCCCGCTTCACACCGTAGACCTGGTCTCACCAACGCCGCTGGATTCCGTCATTGAGCCACTGCCTGCACCGTGACCTGTGGGCACTGCACGTCGCATCGTCCCACTTCGCACCGCAGCCCTGACCCCATCCACGCCAGTACACCTCATTTCATCAGCCCGGAGTTCGATCCCTGAGGTGCGTGAATTCAAGGGCCTGACGACTCCTGCACCGACTCCGGAACCGACGCCAGCAACGCCACTCTCCGGAGCTCACTGCGAGGATCACGACGCCCTGCAAATCCAAGGTACTGTTTGCGGGTCTTCCTGACACCGTGGCTGGCCCGCAACGCCGTGGTCGGCCTGAACTGTTAGTTTTGTTGATCACGACGCCATGATAGCCCCAGGTGGAGCTATCGACTTCAAGGAACTGTAGTTTTGAGTAAATCTTGCAGAATTTATATTTTTATTACTGTATGTTGGATTTTTATCGTATTTGGTCTTGTTTTATATAGATAAATATTTGCTATTTTTCTAAAACTGGTGTGGTGTCCTTTTGTAACGTTTTCACTTATTACTGTGTGTTATGTGCAAATGCTTTACACATTGCTTCTGAGATAAGCCTGACTGCTCGTGCCAAGCTACCAAGGGGGTGAGCAGGGGTTATCTGAGCGGGTATCTCCCTTATCCTGACTAGAGTGAGGGTCCCTACTTGGACAGGGTGCAAACCGACTGCCAACTAGAGACCCCATTTCTAACAGGGTGCCATAGGTACAGTTGTTGATTTAATTAATTTTCCTAACTGTGTTTCTTAGCTAAAGTGAGATTGATGGCGTAAAGTAAATTGGACAATGTGGTGTACGCTTTTTGCTTGTGAAAGATATGTATGTCAGATAAAAACAGTTTTCAGTTTGTGTTGTTTATGCTGTAATGATCCATAAGTCTCAAGATTTAAGTGTTTATGTTGTATTTATTAATATCGGAACTAAAGGTTTTAAAGAATGAATTTCATATGTGACATTGTCATGAGTTTGAATGTTAGCTTGTTTGTTTTTCTGATTGATTTTGACAAGAAGAAGCTTAGTGCAGCTGCAAATTGCATGAGAGAGTACAACAGATTAAGAAGTAAATATGCACCTCATTTAGAACAGCATCCTGTTTATAAAACAGAGTAGTATGTCCTAAACAGAAACTGACAAAAGAATCAAAAAAGATTATAGAAAAGACAGAAAGCAAAGGTAAAAAAGAAAATGTTATGAAAAGAAAACTGGAAAAGATGGAGATATTGTAGGTTACCAGTTGGATAACACTATTGGTGTTAACTGCTATGCTCAATGTTCTCTTCCATTTACCACATGTAGTAAATGCAATCCAAGACAAACCAAGGAACACATTGTGCACAGCACTATGTTATTGCCTTTCAGTGCTTATCTTGTGACAGAACTGACATACATTCTGCTTCAAACATCTGACAACTAATAGACAAATATAGTGGATAAGTAGTATTTACTTTAAGCGTTCATCAAGATGCGCTTGAATTTATTATGGTGATCCTTGGAATTTTAGAAGATGAAGATGTAAATATTGATGACATATTTGGACTCAGTTATACATGGAACCATGAGTGTAGAGAATGCTCTTTCTCATCTACCTCTGACATCCAATCTGAGCAATTCCTTTACTTAAATCTGCAAGATTGCAAAAGTGTGTCTTTTGATAAACTAATAAAAAAGAGTGACCAAAACATGACCTGTCCAACTTGTAAATCAAGTGTGTAGTCTACATTGCTTGTACAGACAAGTGGTAATAAATTCATTATAGCAATGTTTCAATGACGTAGAGCAGATGGTTAAAAATTGGATACCGAGATTACAAACTTTAAAGCAGTATAACTATAAATATATATCTGGGAGACTTTGGCTATCATCTTCCATAGAGGCCTTAATAATACATCTTGACATTATACTGTGTATTTGAAGACACAAACTGGATGGACAGAATACAATAATAGCAGTCTGCAATTCAAGCAAAAAGTACCTTTCAAACTTCCCAATTCTCATTTATTGTTTCTTCAACCAAAGTTCTAAGGTGGATGAGTGGTACAATATTGAATACAGTGTTCTTCCTATGTTTATCACTACTACTTAACACATCGTTCAACCTAAAAAAAGGTGATGTCCTCAAAACAATGTAAAAACAATTTGAAAAGGTGTTTTGTTAATGAAATGTATTCAAATATTTTTCAGGAAAGAGACTGGTATAAATTATATTCTATACTTTCTATCAGTTGATTATCACGGGCTAGGATATCATTTGGCCTATCAAGGGTGATATCAATAAAAGCTATGGAAAAATTAAATGTAGATGGCTATTTTCATATTAATTATATGGAAAACATACCTATACAGTCTTCTCTGTATATGAATAAAAACTCCTTAAGACAATATTCAGTCTATTGAAACTAATGTATACAAAAAGAAATGACACATTGGAATGCTTGATTACATCTGTTTATTCTTTTGTACCAGGTATAATAATAAGGAAAAACTTGTTAACTTTCATTCTTATCTTCACTCTAGTAATTGTTGCTCAAGTAATTTTGTTTTACAAATTGTAGTGTGTGCAAATCGTAGTAACACTTCTTTGGAGCAAAATACTGTGAAGTTACAACTGTGATGCATAGTAAAGTTAATTTTGAATAATGTGCTATGTGCTTATGGTGTTTTTTCAAGTCATGTGACTATTTCCCCCCACTGTTCAGTGATGAGCAGCTAAACACACTTCCTTTTTAGTGGAAAAGGTATAGAAGCTGAGAACAGTGGACAGGGGAACATAATATGTCTACATAATTTGTGAAATTGCCATATAAAAAACAAAAGCTGCTTGTGTTTTGTTAATACTAATATATTTTATATCACAGGTTAACAAGTTTCAATAGATATAATAATTATAGCAAACTTTAACTATTATTTATTTTCTTTATTTTTAAATACAGATCAAAAGACACTTTTTTTAGCAGAAATGAGGCAAGTAATTAGATGTTGCTTCATTAAATACATAATCCATACATATACTTACTCTTCCAGCCACTCACCCTTACAGGCACTCATGCACCCATTAACTCACTCATTCAGCCCCTCAGGCATCCATTCACTCCCCCATACAGCTACTCGTGCACCCTATCAGCCACCCATACAGTCACTTACACACCCACTTATTCACCCATATAGTTAGTCATGCACCAATTCACTCACTCATACAGGAACTCACATACCCAGTCAGTCACTCATACCTCCACTCAAACATCCAGTCATTTACCCATATAGGCAATTGCATACCCAGTCAGTCACCCATACAGTCACTCATGCACCCATTCACTCACCTATATACTTACTCATGCACACATGCTCTTACCCATACAGTCATTCGCACGCTGAGTCACTCACCCATACAGGCACTCACACACTGAGTCTCTCAACCATACATCCACTTGTGCACCCATTCGCTCACTCATACATCCGGTCATGCACCATAACAGTCATTCATACAGCCACTCATGCACCCACTCACACACTCATAGAGACACTTATGCACCCACTCACTCACCCATACACCCACTCATGTACCCATTCACTCACACATACATCTACTCATACCTCCAGTCACTTAGCTGTACACCCACACACGCACCGTATCACTCACCCATACAGCCACTGATGCACTGTCACTCACCCATACATCCACTCTCACAACTAGTCACTCATCCATAGTCACTTATGCACCCATTAACTCACCCATGCAGCCACCCACACACCGAATCAGCCAGTCATTCACGCACCCAGTCACTCACCCATACACCTATTGACACAAGCAGTCACTCACCCATACAGTCACCTATGCACACATTCACTCACCCATACAGCCACTCACTCATCGAGTCACTCACCCATACAGTCACTCACACACCCAGTCACTCACTCATACAGTCACTCATGCACCCTATCAGTCATCCATATGACCACACATACATCCATTCACTCACTCATAGAGCCACTCATGCACTCATTCATTAACCCATACAGAAAATTATGCACCCAGTCACTCACCAACACAACCACTTACATACCCATTCACACACTGATAAAGGTACTCATCCGTCCATTTACTCACTCATACAGCTACTCATGCACTCATTCACTCACTGTTCGAACTGGCATCCTTGGTGTGGTCTCCGCTGTCTTTTTTGCCTCTGCTTCCCATGTTTTGACTGTGTGCTGGACTGTGTTTTTGCTGGTTTTGGTGCTCTGCGCATTTTACCATTGCTGACCAGTGCTAAAGTGCAAGTGCCCCCTGTGAAAATTGTATGTGTAATTGAGTTTTCCATGATTGACATATTTGATTTACTAGTAAGTCCCTAGTAAAGTGCACCAGAGGTGCCCACGGCCTGTAAATCATATGCAACTAATTGACCTGCAGCACTTACTGTGCCACCCACATAAGTAGCCCTGTAACCATGGCTCAGACCTGCCACTGCAGTGTCTGTGTGTGCAGTTATAAACTGTCAATTCGACCAGGCAAATGTACCCAGTTGCCAGGCCCAAACCTTCCTTTTTTATACATGTAAGGCACCCCTAAGGTAGGACCTAGGTAGTCCCATGGACAGGGTGCAGTGTATGTTAAAGGTAGGACATGTACTATGTCTCTCATAGGTTATCATGAGTGCGGCCTTTAAATGTCTTTTAAGTGCAGTTTCACTTTGGGAGCAGATAGAGATTTGGAGTTTGGGGTCTCTGAACTCACAATTTAAAAATACAGCTTTTGGTAAAGCTGGTTTTTAGATTGTGATTTTGAAAATGCCACTTTTAGAAAGTGGGCATGTTCTTGCTTAACCATTCTGTGCCTCTGCCTGCTTGTGTATTCCACATCTGGGTCAGACTGACAGGTGGGCTGTTGTGAATTTCCTCTAGACAGTGACACAAAGGGAGCTGGGGTGTAGCCTGCATATCTTGATGAGTCTCCTGGGTTAGAGTGGGTAGTGAGGAGCTTCCACTTACACCTGAAAGGGCTGTGCCTGCCGTCTCACAATGCAGTCTCCAACCCCCTGGTGTGTGTCTGGAGCCAGGCCTGGCCAAGGCAGGATCTTGTCAACAACAGACACTATCCTTTGAAGTTTGGCAACTTCAAAGGCAGAAAGGGGTATAAGTAGTGGACCCAAACCCCCAGATTTTCAGATTACTTCTGGTCTCAAGAGGAACCTCTGCCAAGGAGAGGCGCTGAAGAGCTGGAAGAGGAGTACAGCCCCATTGCATGTGACTGTGCTTTGATGGGTTGGCCTGCAGTTGCTGCTTGTGCCTGAAAGAGGACAAAGACTGGACTATGTGGTGTATTCCTGTTTGTGAAGTGTCTTCAAGGGCTTGGACTGAGCTTGCCCCCATTTTGACGTCTCAGGGCCATCAAAAACTTCCTCTGCCAGCACCTGGACTCTGCTGAGACTCCTACCCTGCCAAGTGGTGCACTATCCGGTCCCTGGGCCCTTGAAAGGTGAAGCTGGTGGAACCAAGGTGGAAATCCATGTACAGGAGCTGTGTGGGGAATGTTTTGATGCACCACCTGCAACGTGGCAGTGACAACGACGCACCATCCGCATTGAGGCTGAGAAATAGTTGCACCACTTGCAATGCGGCTGGGATGTCGACGAATCACCAGCATTGCGGCTGGAGAAATGACACAACACCCACTTGCGGCTGCTGAAATCAATGCAACCCCCACGCAGCGTGGTTCCGCCACACTGCGACCGGATTTCACAATCATCGTCACTGGGCATCAAAATCAACACAAACCCGTCCATCCGCAAATCGACGCTTCTCTCTCTTGTTGGAGAGAAAAATGATGCATCGCCTACCCGACCAGGGAAGAAACAACACACTGCCTCTCTTGTGATTAGGGAATCGATGCATCGCTGACTTTTCTGACGCACGCTCGCCCGTGCAACTTTATTTTTTACGCAAACCAGGTACTTTGTGTAACAGCAGCGCATCCATTGTTTTATATGGAGGAAGACTCTTTTTAATTTGGAATGTGGAAGCAAGCCGGGAAGACATGAAACACTGGTATGACCAGAATGCCACTCTGATTGAGTTTCAACCTGACCAGAAAGTGTGGGTCATGGCCCCAGTGGAGCCTCATGCTCTCCAAGATAAGTGGACTGGGCCTTTTGAGTTGGTAGAGCATAAATGTTAGATCACCTGTCGGAAGAACTTGCAGACTCCAAGGAACCCTTTAAGGGTCCTGCATGTGACCCGCCTCAAACCTCACTTTGAGAGGTCTGAGTTGACAATGCTCCTAGCAACAGATGATGGGGTGGAGGAAGGGAGAGAGCCAATTCCTGACCTCCTCTCTGCCCAGGAGAAAGATGGGTCTGTGGAGAGTGTGAATCTCTCCCCCTCCCTGACCCCAGAGCAACAGAGGGACAGTCACCAGGTGTTGGGACAGTTTGCCTCCTTGTTCTCCTTGACCCCAGGGGTCACTCATCTGTGCACGCATGATGTGGACACTGGGGGCAGTCCACCTGTAAAGCACAAGATTTACAGAGTGACTGACAAGGTCAGGGTTAGCATCAAGGATGAGGTGTCCAAGATGTTAGTGTAAGGGGTTATTGAGTTCTCCAGTAGTCCTTGGGCCAATCCAGTGGTCTTGGTCTCAAAAGCTGCTGCACCTGATGCCACCCCAAAACTCAGGTTCTGTGTGGACTACCATGGGCTCAACGCCATCACGAAGACTGACACGAACCCCATCGCCAGAGCTGATGGGCTCATTGATCGGTTTGTCAGCATGTGTGATCTAATGTCTGGGTACTGGCAGATTGCTCTCACTTAAGGGGCAAAGGAGGGGGTCAGCATTTTCCACCCCATGATGGGCACTACCAGTGCAGCGTAATGCCCTTTGGGATGACAAATGTCACTGCCACCTTTTAGAGGTTGGTCAACCAGGGTTTGGCTGGGTTGGAGTATTTCAGTGTTGCCTACCTGGATGACATTGCAGTGTTCAGCTCCAGCTAGGAGGAACACCTGCAGTACCTCTGCAAAGTGTTGAAGGCTTTGCAGAAGGCAGGCCTCATTTTTAAGGCTAGGAAGTGCCAAATAGGGTAGGGTGTGGTGGTGTACTTGGGACACCAGATGGGGAGTGGCAAGGTTGCACCCCTACAGCCAAAGATTTACACCATTCTGGCTTGGGAGCTTGAGAGCCTTTCTAGGTCTCACAGGATACTACAGGAGGTTTGTCAATAAATATAGCACTATTGTTGCTTCCTTGACTGAGTTAATCTCCAAGAAGCGACCCAAAACTGTGATCTTGACTAAGGCTTGCCAGACCGCTTTTGATCCCCTGAATGCAGCCATGTGCACAGCACCGATGCTGAAGGCTCCTGACTTCTCCAAGGAGTTTTTTGTGCAGACTGATGCTTCAGAGCATGGCGTGGGAGCAGTACTTGCACAGCTAAATAAAGAGGGCCCAGACCAGCCTGTAGCCCTCCTTAGTAGGGGGTTACTTCCCCAGGAACGTAGGTGGAGTGCAATTGAGCGAGAAGCTTTGGCTGTGGTTTGGGTGCTGAAGAAGCTAAGACCGTACCTGTTTGGGGACTTACTTCCAGGTCCAGACAGACCACAGTCCCCTCCGATGGTTAATGTAGATGAGGGGTGAGAACCCAAAACTGTCTAGGTGGTCCATTTCCCTACAAGGAATGGACTTAACAGTGAAACACCACCCTGGAACAGAACATGCCAATGCTGATGATCTGTCCAGATTCTTTCGCCTTAGGGATAAGAACTCCCATGAGGTTGGGTAGCTCTCCCCACTTTCAGCTGGGGGAGACAAGTGTTAGACCTGGCATCCTTGGTGTGGTTTCCCCTGTCTTTTTTGTCTCTGCTTTACATGTTTTGATTGTGTGCTGGCCTGTGTTTTTGCTGGTTTTGGTACTCTGGGCACCAATGCTGACCAGTGCTAAAGTACAAGTGTTCCCTTTGTAAATTGTATGTGTAATTGGCTTTTCCATGATTTACATATTTGATTTACTAGTAAGGCCCTAGTAAAGTGCACTAGAGGTGGCCAGGGCCTGTAAATCAAATGCTAATAGTGGGCCTGCAGCACTACTTGTGCCCCCCCACATGAGTAGCCCTGCAAACATGGCTCAGACCTGCCACTGCCGTGTCTGCGTGTGCAGTTTAAACTGCGAATTCGATCTGGCAAGAGTACCCACATGCCAGGCCCAAATCTTCCCTTTTGATACATGTAAGACAACCCTAAGGAAGGCCCTTGGTAGCTCCATGGGCAGGGCGAAGTGTATATTAAAGGTAGGTCATGTACTGATGTGTTTTATATGTCCTGAAAGTGAAATACTGCCAAATATGGTTTTCACTTTTGCAAGGCCTATCTCTCTCAGAGATTAACATAGGGGCTGCCTTTACGTATCTTTTACGTGCGGTTTCCCTTTGGGAGAAGATAGAGATCTGGAGTTTGGGGTCCCTGAACTCACAATTTAAAAATACATCTTTTGGCAAAGTTGTTTTTTAGATTGTAAGTTTGAAAAGGACACTTTTAGAAAGTGGACATTTTCTTGCTTAACCATTCTGTGCCTCTGCCTGCTTGTGTATTCCATGTCTGGTTTGGTTGGACTGACAGTTGGGCTGTTGTGAATTCCCTTTAGACAGTGACAAAAAGGGAGCTGGGGTGTGCCCTATCCAGCCCCTGGGCCCTTGAAAGGAGAAGCTGGTGGAACCAAGGCAGAAATCCACGCACAGGAGCTGTGATGGGAAAAGTTTGACGTACTACCTGCAACGCAGCTGTAACAGTGACGCATCACCAGCATCGCGGCTGGGAAATTGATGCATCAACTGCATTGCGGCTGGAGAAACGGTGCAACACCCACTTTCAGCTGCTGAAACCAACGCAAACCCCACACAGCGTGGTTCCTCTTCACCGTGTGGCCAGATTTCACATGCATCCTCACTGGGCGTCAAAATCAATGTGAAGCAGCCCGGATCCAAGGTGCCCGTCTGGAAATCGACGCATCGCTCTCTTGCAGGAGAGACAAACGACCCATCCCCTACCTGACCAGAGAAGAAACAACGTACGGCCTCACTTGCAAGTGAGGAATTGATACATTGCTGACTTTTCTGACGCACACTCACCTGTGCTGCTTTATTTTTTTATGCAAACCAGGTACTTTGTGTAACAGCAAAGCATCCATTGTTTTCTATGGAGTAAGACTGTTTTTTATTTAAAAATTCATAACTTTAAATGTGTATGTTCGCTTTTTGTTGTTTTGGTCTTTTTTGATTTAGCTAAACATTGATTATTTTTCTAAACTTGTGTTGTGTCAATTTTGTAGTGTTTTCACTGTATTACTCTGTGTGTTGGTACAAATACTTTAAGCCTGACTGCTTGTGCGAAGCTACCAAGGGGGTGAGCAGAGGTTATCTTAAGTGTGTATCTCCATTGCCCTGACTAGAGTGAGGGTCCCTGCTTGGACAAGGTGCAAACTGACTGCCAACCAGAGACCCCATTTCTAACACTCACCCAAACAGTCACTTACACATCCAGCGAGTCACTCATGTAGCCACTAATGCACCCATAAACACACCAATACAAACACATACACACAGTCATTCACCAATACAGGCAGTCATGCAGCCATTTACTAAACCATACAGACACCTACACAACCAGTCACTCACCAATACAGATACTCATTTACCTATGCGCTCACTTATACAGCCACTCATGCACTCATTCACTTACCCATATAGACACTTACACACCCAGTCACTCACCATACAGCCAGTCATGCACACACTCACTCACCTACAGAACTGTTCAAGTAGCCATTCACTCACTCATACAGACACTCATACACTCATTCACTAACCCATACAATTATGCACCCAGTCACTCACCCACCCAACCACTTACACACCCATTCACTCAGTCATAGAGGGACTCATTCATCCATTTAGTCACTCATACTCACTCATACAGCTACTCATGCACTCATTCACTCACTCACACATTGTTTAAAGTAAAAGAGATGGTTTTAAGAAGAACCATTTTTTGTGTGTGTAACCAAAATGTTTTTGTGTTTTTTGTGTGTTTTTAACATGACTTGCAACAGCAAGTAAAAAGACTAATAAGCAGTGAAATCACAAAATAGGGAACAAAATAACATGTATGTGCTTTTATTATTTCCCCTTGAATGGGCAATGCTTGCTCCCCTATACTCAGAGTTGCAGTGCATTTTAGGCAAAAAAGGCCAACTTTGCCAAGCTCTAGAATTGTAGGTGGCACACTGGAGACATGAGGAGTGCTTGATGATGTTCCTGGTTGGTTGTTCCCAGAAGATGTTGTTCCTTTCTCAGTCTCCAACCTTCTCAGCTCTGCTCTTGCTAAATAAGTGGAGTCTATGGTGCTGAGGTTCTTGTACATACTAGATGTACCACAGCTGTACTTCTTCTCTCTGATGTGAGAAAAGGCCTTTTTTGTCATGGTTAGCCCCCACTTTTTGTCTGGTATTTGATGTGGTCTCAATGTTAGTGCCTAGGGCCCCTGCTAACCAGGTTCAGTGGACTAGATCTCTTTCCCAAAACTGTTGTGATGCATTGGCACAATTGGTGACACCTTTACCTGCACTTTATGTCCAAAGTAAATTGGATTTAGGTTCCCAGGGCATGTGGTACTAAGGGTAGGCCCCAAAGGGCAGTAGCACAGATTGTGCAACCCTCCTGGGCCATGCATCCAGATACACCCAGCACTGCCATTGCAGGCTGAGGGTCCTGGTTATATCATAAAATGCAAACTCGACATGGCACACAGCCTGTGTGGCCCGTCCACTACACACCATATGCAATATAGGTAAGTCACCCCTCTGGCAGGCCTTCTAGTCCGAAGGCAGGGTGCACTATACTGTATGTGAGGGCATAGATGCAGGAGCAATATGCCCCTGCTGTGTCCTTGCAAAACCTGGGACATAGTAAGTGAACAAAGCAGCTATTTTAAATGCATGTGCTGGACACTGATCAGTACGAGGCTACTCTGAACCCTGGCCTGTTTATTATCAAACAACTCAAAATGATAAATCCAATCTGGTACCAGTATTGTATTTATTGCAAAATGTACCAGGGTCCACCTTAGAGGTGACCCCTGCAAAGCTAACACTGGCATTGTTGCAGACAAGATTCTGGAACCCTGGGGTGAGAGCTACTGCTTTCTGGTCCCAGAACAAAGCTCTTTCTGAGTCAAGGTGTCACTCCTCCTTCCTCAGGAATGTGCACTGCCCTGCTAGTGAGCTTCAAAGTGCTTGCCACCTTTAAAACTCAACCATCAAGCCTGCTGATAACAGCAGATGGCCACCCCCATTGCAAACCCCCACTTTTTGGTGGGAGCAGCGGCAGGAAAACACACAAAGGACAGGAGGAGTGGTCAGCCCCAACAAGGTGTTGCATGTGAGGTGATTTCTCCATTTCATTTTCCTCCATCTTACATGATAGGGAAATAGCCAATCAGGGATATGGAAGTTACCTCTGCCCACAGGAAGTCATCACTTAGTGGGTGTAGCCACCCTAAAGTAGATGGTCGATTGGTCACTACAAGGTACTCCCCTAAATGCCCATCAAATATAATATTTAGTGGAAACCCTTAGACCATAGATTCAGATTCCAAGGACAAAAGAAGATCAGCAACAACGAAGACCCAAGGCTTGAGAGCTGAAGCCCTGCTGCACCAAGAAGAAGGTGCCAAACCCTGCCTGCTGCACCCAGGACTTGATAATCACCTCAGAGGGGCTGCTTGGACATCTGCTGGACTCTTCAAAACCCTCAGAGTACCTCCACTCTTTTACAAATTGCCAACGGTCTCCCTTCACAGTGAAGGCATCACTGAAAACACCAGTTCCTCCCACCAGAGTGCCCCTGCGGACCTACAAGCTACCCTGAACGCGGCCTACCTCCTGCTTCCAAGGGCATCTTTGCACACAGCTTCTGGCTCACTGATTCACACTGCACCAGGCCACCCTGTGCCCTGCACCAATGATCCGGCTGTGCCCTAAGGGTTCCCCACCCCTTGCAACCTCGACACTCCAAGGGAATGCACCGGACTCACCTTGAAGTGCACCTGTGCAGTGCTTTTCCAAGTGGCCCCCCGTAGTGGCCTTGTACCAGCTCCAAAGACTTTATGCAGCTGCTCCCGTCGAAACTTGGAGCCTCCCAAACTGCTTATGACCTCACAGATTACATCATTGATCATATGGTCTGTGACATCACTAATGACATCACTGATGACATCTCAAATGACATCACTGATGACTTCATCCAGAGAACCACTTACACATCCACTTATACCCTCATAGAAACTTTCGTACATCCACACACACAATCCACTACTCACATAGTCATTTACAGACCCATAAAACTAATGACACACACACTCACTCACACAGACACTGACACGACTTACTCACTAATAATTTATTAAATCAGCTATTCACGCCCTATTACAGTTACATATAAATACACTCACAAACCCATACAGCCACTGACATACCCACTCATACACCATACAACCATTCATACACCCACTGAATCACCTGTAAATGCACTCACACACCCACTCATTCACCCAATCACTCACTGATACAGCTACTCACACATCAACTTACTCACTCATACAGTCTCTAACACATGCACACACTTATAAATACAACCACTCATACAACCACTCACACAGCCACTGCCTCACATACTCAATAAGTTGTTTACAGTCAATATCATACCCAGTCACTCATCCATGCAACCAGTCACACACCGAGAGACTCACGCATGGAGCCACTCACACCCCCGCCTCACTCATGCCGCCACATACACACACATTTACTCACCAATACAGCTACTCACACATCCATACACTTTCCCATACAGTCACTGAGACATCCAAACAAGTTTTGTCTAAAGCCATTGATACACCCACTCAGTCACCCATATACTAACTGACCCACTCACTCACTGATTGAGTCTCAAACACATGCAGACACTAAACAATAGAAACAGGTGCACACACACACCCACTCACCTGTAGAGTCACTCACACACCCTTTCAATTATCTAAAGCACCCAATCATAAACCAAATCATTCACCTATATAGCTACTTACAGACCCATGCACTGTCCTAAACAGAAACTAACACGAGTACTTTCTCACCCATAGACCCACACACACAGCCACTCACACGTCTACACAATTCACACTCACTGAATGATGTCAAAAGTGATGTTATTTGAGATATCATCAGTGATGTCACCGACCATGTGATCAGTGATGTAATATGTGCAGTCATAAGCCGTGTCATTATGGGGGTGCAAATTGTAGCTAAATCAGGTAGCTATAACTGCTGAATTTCTATGGTTTTGTATGTATGAAATGTCAGACTAACTATAACGTCCCTGTAACCATTGTTTTTTTCAGTGAATATACGTGTGTGTGTGTGTGTGTGTGTGTTATTATGATAAAAAAAATAGGCTTGTAAGACAACTAAACCTGATTGTAAAAAGGTAACTAGTGAAAATCACCCCTGGCTTCCTAAAGCAAGAAGAATTAGGAAATGCTGCCTGCTTTATGAAGCACAGCACATATAGCAGGATATTGGTATTGGTAGAGTAGCTCAGAAAATTACTGCCAATCGACATACTTACATAATTACAGCAGCTAATTGTGATTTCCTTTAATTAAATCAAGGAAAACGTCGTTTCAAGTAAATAGAGAACGGGCAGGTTAAACACAAGTTGACACCAGTGTAAATGCTTGGACTAAATATGAGCGAGGTAGCATTTTGCATATTGATAATCAATGAAACACTCAGGAAAAGGCACAGCTGGCTGGACTCACAGAACCAGGTGTGTGTGGATGCCAATTTAAGACAGGGGATTTCAACCAAATCAGTACAGAAACTCTCAAACACTGCAGCTAGCATACCGCTTTCAAAGGAACACAAATATCAACAAAAGCCTCATACAGGTGAAAGGTTTCATGACCCTTTACCCAGCAGTCTTTCCCTGGGTCACTAGTTCCAAATAACAAAATCCACAGGGTATTTTCTTTCTTTTGTTTTTATGGCTTGAAACAAGAGAGTGTCCTGTCTATAGCACTACTTGTGCAGACACGCGCTCTCAGATTGCCATAGTAAGTATGGCCAATTCAAGAAACACTGCTTCTATAGCATGAGCAATACAATTAAACAAGAGATAGGAGAAACGCCGAACAGTCATCTGTATGACAGTTAATTTTTAGGGTTTGACTGTTGGTGAAATTTTTACAAATAAAAAAGAAGCCTAAAACTGGCTTAAAACCGGCTCATTACTTATCATTGGTTGATTTCAAAGTCATTGTTGTTTCCTTCCTTCTTAACTGACAGCATGTCCTGCTTCCTCCTGGAGCTTAAGCATTCTTCCTTGCTGTGGAGCATGGGCAAGTACAGCTTCCTGCCTGTGGCCCGGTCATTTAACTGCCCTTGTGCTTCTCTCAGTACTTTTTATTTTTACACTTTTGGTCATGCACTCCATAGGAGTACATGTGTTTGTAGGCCCTCTCTCTCCCATCCTTTCTCTCCCACCCTCTCCCACAATCTTGTGTACCGTCCCTCCCACCCCCTTCCGGCAACCTTTTTGCATGTCCTGTCCCTCCCACTCCCTCATGTGACCTTTTAGCTTCCCCCAGCCCTCCGGTGACCCTTTTGCTTGCCCCGTACTTTCCACCTTTTCTGTAAGTTTTTTACTTACCCCTTCCCACGTCCTTCTTTCTTGCTCACCCTTCCATCAGAAAACAAAGTGCTACGACTTGGCCAGCGCTGGCCGCATCAAAGCACTTTTTATTTTTATTTTCTACTTTTAAGTCATGCTAAACAGCAGCCTGTGATGCTGTGCAACATACTTAAAAAACATTGCCAAAGCCAATAGATCTTACATAGATGACACCTATTGGTGTTACCAATGCCTCTTATTACAGAAAAAAACAAAAAGACACACTGAATTTAATAAGGCAATCTTTGAATTTTCCCACATCTGCCTGCTCCCCACTGGTTCTGCAGACACATGCTGCCTGACTACTTAATGCAGTACGTGCCCTCGCAGAATGTCATCACTCACGGTGAAGTTACCCTGTGATGGCTGTTTAGTGACCACGTGCTTAAAGGTGATCAGGGGGTGAGAAGAGCTTCAATTGTAGACTTGAAGCAAACTGCAGAGGTCATTTTCAGACAGCCTGGAGTTACCACTCGCCTTTCAGTGCAGATGATTAGCAGCTGCCATTTTGAGCCTACGGACGAACCACAACACTGATAATAAGGCCGACCTATAGTGAATCAGAGAGCCAGGGTTGGTGAGGTCAATGCACAGTGGGACTCATGAAACAAACACTGGAGGCCCTGTGCAGCATCATCTGCTGTACAAGTACTTCCACGCTAAATTTCACCACTTTCCAGTGCATGGACCCAGAAGTGGGCAGCCACTGAGTGGCCACTCTGACCACATAGCCTATATAAGTAACTCCCAAGCACAGCACTAATGCTAGCCAGGCATGATTGCCACTCATACCCCAGCCTATGAAGTGGGAACTGCCACATTGACATCTGATGATTACATTCACAACCTCAGCTTACATCCTGGTGGTTTACTATTACCTGATACCTTTCTAAAGGCCCCGGGAGCTGTCACAACCCAGTTACCTCCTAGTTGTGCTGAGCAAGCTATCAGTTACTACTGATAGGATCAGGGGTTCACGCTAATAAACTTACTCTGCGAGGTAGCACCACCACCCAGTACTAGTAGCCTGTCTTCCACTTCGTATTTGTTAGAAATTGGGTTTCTGGTCAACAGAGATATGCACCCTGATCTAGCAGGAACCACAATCCTAGTCAGAGTAAGTCACACACATGTGCTAAACTAACCTGCGCTCACCCTCTGGTAGCTTGGCACAGAGCATTCAGACGTAACTTAAGAGGCAATGTGTAAAGTATTTGTTCAACTCTTCAAACAGTAAAATAGTGAAAACACCACACAAACCAATAACACGCCTGGTTAGAGAACTAGAACTTAATTTAATAAGTAACACAAGACCAAAATGACAAAAATCCAATAACTGAACTTGAGAAATTAAGTTTTAAAGAATAAACTGTAAGATAGCTCTTAGAAAAAAGAAACTCCAACAGGTCACACCGGACCAGGAGAAAGTAAAAAGTTAAGGCCAACTGCAATTCAGCAGAGGTGCTACAGGGACACGGTTGGCCCCTTTTAACAAAAGTACCTTAATCCTGGTTACATCAAAGATGCTGGGAGCAGGCTGAAGCAATGCGTTGGTGTCAATCCTGCTAGCGGTGGGGATGCATCAATCTTTCCCATGCACTTGCGTAGATGTGTTGATTTTCTCCATGGAACAGTGGCAATGTGTCTAGTTCGATATGTGGCCCTCCGAAGGTTCTATGCTGAGGTTGATCTGGTTGGAGAGGCAATGGATCAACTCCGAACCATGCAAAGAGGCCAATGTGCTGGTACCGATCTACACAGTGGGAGCGATGTGCTGGCTCTGATCAGCAATGTGTTTTTCAGTGCTGCAAACCCCTTAGGTCCCCTTCCAAGGGTCCAGGACTGGGGTGGCACCACTTGCCAGGACAGACACATGGTTGGCAGAGTCGAGGTGTAGATCTAGGTGGGCTGGATGTTTTTTTGATGTCTTTGAGACTTCAATCAGATCAGTCACCTGGCCCTTAGTGTCACTCTGGGTTGGAGGGATGCAGATCCAGTCTTTTTCACTCCCAGGCAAGAGGAAGCAAGAGGGCAGCCGGCAGCAGGTCAGCACAGTAAAACATGGGCCCAGCAGAGTAGCAGTCCAGCAGAGTGGCAGTCCTTGTAGCAGCACAACTGTCCAGCTTCCTGGCAGAGTATCCATAGGTCCAGAAGTGTACTGAGTTGGTAGTGTCAGAGGTCCAGTACTTATACCCAGTTTGGCCTTTGAAGTGGGGAGACTTCAAAGACAGGCCTTTGAAGTGCACCAAAGTCCTACCCTGCCTGCCCTGACTCAAGACTCACTACAGGGGTCTATGTGTTTGGGGGGCCAGTGCACAGCCCATTCAGGTGTAAGTGTGAGGGGTGTAAGTGTGAGGCTGTGCCCAGCTCCTCCCTCCCATCCTGCCCAGAATGGCCCATCAGGATGTGGATGGCCCATCAGGTCACACCTAACCTCCCACTGTGTGTGGCTGTCTAGGAGGAATACACAAAGCCCCGCTGTTACCCCTACCCCTGACATGTGATCAGAGACAGGCAGCAGGCACCAAAGAACTATAGTAAGAAAATGGCAACTTTCTAAAAATTGTATTTTCGGAATTACAATTTAAAATCCGACTTCATCATATGTTATGATATTAAGTTGTGATTCAAGAGACGACAAACTCAACAAACATATCTCTTTCAGATTGTGAATAACACTTTTAGGATGTAATAAGGTAATCCCAATGTTATCCTATAGGAGAGAGAGGCTTTCCTGTAGCGAAAAACGACTTTGGGAGTTTTTCACTACCAGGACATGTAAAAGTTAAAAGTGCATGCCCTGCCTTTTAAATACATTGCGCACTGTCCCTGGGTGTCCAGGGTCTATCTTAGTGGTGACCTATATGTATAAAAAGGGAAGGTTTGGGCCTGAAAACAGGGTCACTCTGCCAGGTCAACATAGCTGTGTAAACTGCACATACAGGCTCTACCGTCATGGTTAGGGGGCTACGTAAGTGGGTGGCACAATCATTGCTGCAGGCCCACAAGTAGCATTTAATTTACAGGCCATGGGCACATGTTATGTAGTGTTCTAGGAATTCAAAAGTAAATTAAATATGCAAATTGAAGATAAGTCAAAATTACCATGTTTAGGGGAGAGAGCAAAAGCCCCCTAGCACTGGTTAGATTTGCAAGAGGGCAAAAAGTTGGGAGAAAGGCCATCCTAAGGCTATCAGGTCTAACAACACCTTACTAGACTGCTTATGAATAAGAGACAAAAAAACAAACAAACGACCAAAGACACAAAAGAAAATCAGCAATTCTTTAGAGTAAACACTCTCTTTACAGATGACTTTGCTCGACACTCCACCTCCGACAGAGAATCGGTAACAATGTCCCTGTCCTCTAAAAATGGACAAAATGCACAAAAGAGGACTTACAAGCCTGCTTAGGCCACTTGTATGTCCAGCACAGTAACTATGCAAATGCAAGCCCTATAGGCGGTCTTAGTATCCGGCATCTTCGATGTAACCAAAGAAAGTCACCCTCTGGGAATCACATAGCCACCAATGAAGATGAAATCATCACCCTGAGTCAAGAGCTCAAACAAATCCAGGAGTCTAATGCTAAAATGGAAGATGAGGTCAAAATGTTGCGAGAGAAATGTACTGACTGAGAAGATGGATCAAAGCACAATAATTCATAATGTTCAAGAAATTGAGGAAGGTGATGAGGTGGTCCATTACTGCAAATTGCTGTTTTGCTTCATACTTCAATAGAATCACTCTTGCAAGATCCCATTATCTGAGGGCACAGAGTGGGAACATTGAGTCCTGCACCTGGGGCACAGCTGAGAGACAATGAAGCCAGGTCAGGGTCCTCACAGCTAAAGGATAGAACAGTGAGGGAACCCAGGAAAATGGACCAACTCACATTCCAAAAGAAACTTGTCACATTTTTCCAGGATCTCTCCCAAGTCACCTTGAATAAAAGGAGAACACTGGTCTCAGTAACAGCTGAACTTTGCATATGCCAAATTCATTCCATGTGGGCATTCCTGTTCACCTTGTGGATCCAGTTTGAATCAAAATCATACACTATACATAGTCTGGAGGAGGCTCAGGAAATCTTTTGGTCATCAACAAAGCATCAGCAGACGAAGCAATAGGAGAAAAAAAGGCCTCCTATGTCAGAAAAATAGGAGAAGCCAAAAACGACACATCACATGATGCTTAAGTGAAATGGAGCATCAACTAATTGTATTACGTATTTCATTCCACTCTTCACCCATGTCTGAGTTCATGAACCTATTGTGTCCTTGAGAGTTTAGGACTCGTAATGTTAAAAAGGGTATAGTAAGCGTGCAAGGGCCCTGGACGATGTGGCACCTTGGTTAAGTTTAGAGGGCTGTGCAAGTTTTTTCCTGATTGATGAGACTGGAGGGATTTCTGGGTGGGGGCAAGGAGGAGCAAAAGGCAAACAACAACCAGGACTTTGTAGGGTGTACGACCTCCCAAAGACTTTCTAGGCAGATTATTTCATGCTCTCTGGACTCCGAACAAGTGATGGATTCAGCTACGACCTGAATCTAGTACCATAGCTGTTAAGGATTTCGTTAGGTCCTGTTTTTTTTCTCCACACCCAAATTTCCCTCGGGATGGTACGGAGAACAATAATGCACTCCAACACCCATTGTTCCCATGTCAACCCTTTATGCCCTTGAAGCAGAAGCAGGGCCCTGGTCTGAATGGAATGCTGTGAGTGCATATATTCTGATAAAGACTTACAAATCTTTAATATCAGCTTGAGATTCAGCCCATCATTGTGGCCAAGGAATCTGGAGCAAGAATCTACAGCAAGTAGAATATATTTGTATGCACCATCTGAATTTAAGGGACCACAATTATGCAGGTACACACATTGCAAAGGCTTATTTGATAGTAAGATGGTTGTCTGCGTGTTTGATGGTGGAACTTTTAATATGTTGGCAAATGTCACAGCTAAGGACATACTGCTCAGTCTGCTTGTATAGACCAGGCCACCAATAGTGTTTTGTAGTAGGGAGATGGTAGCTGCCACACCAGCATGGGCAGAACCAACACCCTCTTGCACTACTGTAATCAGATCTAGCCTAGGATCTTAGTTGGGTATCACATGCTCATCCACCCAAGATCATCTGTTAAATCTGATTACAGCAGTGCATGAGGGTGTTGCTTCTGCCAATGCTGGAGTGGCTGGTGTGGCGGTACCAGAACGGTCATCCTACTGCAGCTGCCTGGTTCCAAAGACAACCGCTTTGTCTCAATTGACCATATCAAATTACATCATGTGGCCGATCCTGCACCGTACACCACAGGGATTCCTGGGTAGTTCCCCTGCCCCTCTCACTACCATACAGGATATACCTCTTCATGCATTAAATAACAGTGATATTGATTCCCTGAGGTTGTGGAGGTTGGAGAATGAATTTTTGTTGATTTCTCTCACCACTGCATAGACAAGAAACGTCCAAAATATTAATTTGCAATTTTCTAATGCAACACAAATGGATGGAATCATTTACAATGAACCCTCTTTGGATACATCTACCAGTTCTCTTCCACCAGCTCAAGTAGTTGCACAAACTGCTTCTGGAAACTTTGCCAACTTTTATGATTTTTCTTCAAATTCTTCAGCATCAGCTATTGCACAAGTGCTTGGTATACATAAGCTTTTTAACTGGTGTTGGAAAATGGGTTATTGGTAAGGGCAGGTAGGTACCTACACCTAGCAACAAGCCACTAACCTCCACCTAGGTCCAGTTAGGTCTCAGTAAATTAATCCCAGCTCAACCCTTGGTAGCTTGGCAACGAGCGTCAAGGCTTAACTTAGGAGACAGTGTGTAAAGCATTCAAATATCACAAAACAGTAATTAAATAAAACACAGGAAACAGTTTAAAAATCCAAAACCAATTTATAAAAATAGTTTATATTTTTATCTTTAAAATGACACAAAAACGAATAAAATCGGATAAGGGGAACCGGAGATATGAATTTTTAAAGAATTATTATTTTTCTAGCGCTTAGAAACAAAAAGCGCCAATCGGGTCATCTGGTTGCACTTCGACCGGGGCAAAGTCAAAGTTTCAGGCCGACCGCGATGGAGCCCTGCTCGGCTACAGGTCGCAGGAGGCCTTGGTTAAAAAGTTACCTTCTGACTTAGTCTTTATTTTGAAGATTTTCTTCAGCGGGACGAACCTGCCAGTCCAATCCGACCTCCTGGAGCCCTTCTCCGGATACGCAATGCTGGATTCCTCGGTGGAGATTTTTACCTTCGGACGTAGTCGTTTTTTCGAGGTGAAAATCCTTTGACCAGGGTAAACCTGGATCTTGATCCGACGTCCATGGAGCCCTTCTCGGATACGATGGCTGGAAGGTCCCGGTCAACTTTTTACCTTCCGACTTAGTCTCTTTTTCTGAGATTTTTCTTTACCGGGACGAACCACCAAGTCAGGCCGGGTCGCGGTTGAGGCAAGCCGGCTAGAATTTCCGCGGCGGGTCGGTCCCTCTATGGAGCTTTTTTACAAAAATTCTCAAATCTTCTCCAAACTTCTGGGGCTTCACCCAGATGTTCTTTTAAGGTTCTTTTAGGGTCCACAGCTCACCCCAAGGGTCCAGAAGTTCTGAGATGGTCCTTGGGGGGTGCGGACTACAACTCCCAGAATGCACCTGGCGCAAACTCCTTTTTGGCCACTGGACAGTGGTCAGCTGGTCACTTTCTTCAGGAGTTGGTGCAGGGGACTCTGGATAGCAATTTTTCACCTGTAGCAAACAGGGAGTCCCTCCTTGAACCAGTTGAAGCCAGGCAAAGTCCTTCTTGTGGTGAAGCCCAAGTGTGCAGCTGGTGCAGTCCTTCTGAGTGCAGGTTCCAGGTGCAGGCCAGGGGTCCAGCAGGGCAGTCCTTCTTCTCCTTTAGTTCTTTTCTTGTTGAAATCTGGTGGGGATCTGAGGTGTGGGTGCAGGTCTGCCAGTTTTATCCTTGCTCCTGGGTGAAAAGCAGGGGGGTCCTGGTTCTCCAATCAGGTACAGGGTCGTCCCCCTGTGATGACCACTTCCTGGGAAGTGTGGCAAAAATCCAGCCCAGAAGGCAACATTCTCTAAAAATCCAACATGGCTGAATCTGATTTTTGGAGGTTACATCTGGCTGAGCCCACCCACTGGTGTGGCTAAAAATCATAAACACACCCCTCTCCTGCCCTCTCCTAATCTAATCAAGGGGGCACCTAGTTGTCTGGGGTTGCAGGATGTGGGGTGTTGCTGGTTGCTCCAAATGTCCTTCTCTGCCTTTGAAGACCAGTTTGGCAGCCCTCCCCCTTCCTGCCTCACCATCTGCTGAGGGGAGATTCTCTCCCACAGGCACATTCCTTTGTGTGAAGCCAGGCCACTTCACACCTCATCAAGGCAGCTTGGCTAAGCTGCTGCAGGCTGGCCAATCAGAGCACAGCAGCAAAAACAATGCAGGGCTGAAATTGGCAACTTTTTAGATAAAGTCTAAAACTTTTTACCTGAACAAGTTATATTAAATCCAACAACTGGAAGTTGTGTGATGTATTACAACAATTAATTTGATACCAAATTCTTGGTATGCAACATTTAAGGAGACTTTAAAATTTAAAATAAAGTCTCCACATTCTAGCCTATGAAGGCCATTTACTACAATGAGGGAAAAACGAATTTGGCTGTTTTTACCTCACCAGGGCTTATAAAACTATTTTTATAAAGTCCCTGCTTATAGTTACATGGCACCCAGCCCTAGGGGCACATAGGGCACACCTTAGGGGTGACTTATATGTAAAAATAAGGTAGTTTAAGACTTTGGAACTACTTTTAATTCCAAAGTCGAATTTGCATATAACTTTAATTTAAAAGCAGCCAGCAAGGCAGGCCTGCCTCTAAAATGACACTGGGCACCTCAGCAGTGCACCTATGGGTGCACCACCTATGCTGTGGTCCCTAAACCTACATGCCCTACCATATACTAGGGACATATAGGTAGGTTAACTTAGCCAATTATAATTAGCCTAATTTGCATATCCATTTTACACAGAGCACAGGCCCTGGGACTGGTTAGCAGTACCCAGGGCACCATCAGAGTCAGGAAAACACCAGCAAAAAGTGGAAAATGGGGGCAAAAAGTTAGGGGGCCTCTGCAATCAGCCCTGTTTTCTCACAACTGGCTTAAACAAAATTGCTTAATTCACCCATGATACTATCTGTGGCTCATATTGACACTGCTGCCCTTTCTTCTAAAGATCGGACTTGTTATTGTCTTCTTCTGCTGATACATGGTTACTATCTTCCTGAATGCTCTGCTGTTGAACTGGTGGATGACGTTTTAAAGCCTTACTTGTCCTCACACAGAAGACTTGTCCCTTGTGAACAGATTGTTTCTGATGACTGGGATATAAAAATGGTTGATTGTATGCTTTCTGATCTTAAATATTAAACTGTGTTTGAAAGTGAAGATATATATATAATTACTGCAAGGTATGGGGAAATGTTCTGTTACCATCATTTTGGACACCATTATTTACATTAAGCTAGTACTCCAAGGGTAGTTTTAACTACACACAATGGGTACATTGTCAAACTCCACCAGTGGGGAGTTCCAAAACATATGTAAAGAAATTCACTTATTTTTATAGGAATGATGCTAAACTGCTGAGTCCCATTATTTCAAATAACCAAATTTGAAATCAAGGAAAATACTGCTAACTGACATTAAATTCATACATTCAGATTCCTTTGTTTCCCAGTTGCCCATAAAAGTGTATGAATTTTGAAAAAAGGTGATTGACTTAAAAAGTGTTTGTGGAACAAAAAATTGGAAAATACAAGGCATAGAGGCTTAATGTAGAGCTTGTTGAATTCTGTTGCAAATTATTTTTCTAAATGACAATGTCCAGCAAGCAACTTGCCTCGTGTTAGCAAAAGTAAAAGAAATGAATGTGCCCTTAATTCCATCTGTAGCTAAATTTGAAAATTGGCAACATACTGTGAATGTTACAGAAGAACAGATCAATGGTTGGATTCAAAACAGTACCTTTAATTCATCACTTTCAAGTTCTAATGGGTGGTTATCCTGGCCAGTGGACCCAAATGGGTGCCCTTCATGTTTTATCATCTCTACATGGGGTTTTAGAGCAGGCGGACCGCACCGTTAAGTCATCACACAGCACTCAGGTAGCATCACTACCTATTACGTGGGTAAGTAATGTCAACAATTGTTACATTCCTCCACACTAACAGCTGTACAAGAACACCTTTCTCTCCGTTCTGAAGACATTGATTTACAAGATTTCTTGTCAAGTCCCACAAAACCATGCTCTAAAAGATTCTTATATGAAATATATAATGAAATTTGGAAGCTTCTGCACATTTAAGGCAAATAGATAAAGAACATTTTGAGAAAGCTTTAGCCATTGTTGATAATTGTATAAACGCATTGTTTACTTGCACTTACAAATTAAACACATTCTGCCCTCTCCTATTGACATTATTCAAAATGATATGTCATATTTACACCATGGACAAAGACAGCTTAGTTCCATTATGCAGGAGATTTGGACTTTACAAGTTCTAAAGAGTGGCTGCGTGTCCTGGATTTGCTGCATCTAAACTCACACGTAAACAACAGATAATGGCTAAGAAGGAAGCTACTTACATCATTCTTAATACTGAGAAATTAGAAAAGTTGTCTTTTACTGTAGCCAAAAAAGCCATTATCAGTGTGGTTAATCAACATTTCAATGCACGTCGTGTTTGAAACACTTTCCTGTTGGCAGGTTTGAGCAGTAAGGAGATAGGTATTCCATGAGATGTAGAAGTCACCCTTTGATTTCAAATGCTCGAATGGCGACAAGGAGGTTTTTCCCAGTCGAAGCGCTTGTGAAACTTCTGTAAGTCATTCTATGATTTGTAAACAGGTGGCATTGTATTGTGTATGCAATGTGTTGGTGGCAAACTTAGCTTTCTATTTGAAGGGTTTTCCTGTCCCTTTCACCCAGTGTTACTTGTGAATGGGAGTTATTTGATGCTGAGTGACCAAGGCTGCTGTGGCGGGAGAGCAGGTGTCGCATTGGTGATTTCTGTTTTTCAAATACTGACTTTTTGTGGATGTGCTTTTCTCTCTCATGCATGAGATAAAAGTAGCACATTTGTGGCCTCACATTGCTACTTATGTCAGTTTTGACAAGCTGACAAATTAAAAGCACTTTTGTTTCAAAAACATGTACCACTCATATCACCCAGTGGAACATATGACCTGCAGGTGGTAAGGTGATTCATAGAGATACAGTCCCTTTTAACTACAAACTTTTGAAAACATTTTGGTGAGTTGGTCAGTTGCATTTTTAATACATCGAACTTTTTTAGAGCTGTAGGATCCGGATTTGTCAGCATCTTCAAGAATCTGTTTGGAGTTAAACCGTCAGCCATTCACTCACTTTCTTTGAGTGTTTTCAGTGGTTTCCCGATTGTTTTGGCATTAATTGGCAGTATTTTGCTATTGCTATTTTAAATTCGCAATGGCTGCCCCATCTCAACTAAGAAGAGTGATGGAGCTCCCACCAGCCTAACGGTGGTGTGAACGCGTGAGGCAGTACTTTGAAGCATCAATATTGCAGGAAATTGACAAGGACTGTCATTGTAATTTTGACCGGTTGTCTGCTGCGTGCAGCCTCTCTTCTGTTATTTATGGTGCACACTGGATGAGAGTCTTGCTTTGCGACATGTACTTTCTCTGGATATTAATCTGATGATGTTCTAAATATAGCCCACAGTTGGGCTCTATTTGTATATTATGCTTGTCTATAAGTTAGTTGTTTTATATCATTTATTAATTTTAGGTCCTGGACCCCTACACTCCTTTATCAGTAAGGGGAGGGTGTTGTGCATACTCCTTTGTGATTGGGTTGAACACCCTTATTTTAGCATTAGGCCTGTAGCCTTTGCCTTTTACACAAAGACTCATATTTATTCATTTCATGTTTTTTAGCACAGCCAGCCTCTAGCTTGTTTTTATAATTTAATCAGCTGCTTCATTCTGAGAAAACATAGTAGTTTTCACTTGAGCCCTGTTCAAGGCTGTCATATTCCATACATGATATTCTGCCTCATATTGCTTCTCCAGGAGCTCAGGAGTCATTCCCTAAATCCTAGACATATTGGCACATCAGGCCTGTTCTTTGAACACAGCAGGATTTGTTATATAAACCCTACGTAGGCCTCAAGCAGGCAGAGGGCATGACCATCATGTGATGCACATCATTCCATTGACAGCTCCGCTGATCTTGGTGCTGACTCTTCAGCTACCTGAGATGATTGCCATCCAGGCAACAGGAAGACCCTTGCCAGCCTTTTCAGGTATGGTCCTGGGGTTCTTCCCTTAGACTGGCATAGGCAGAATAGTTACCAGCGCTATGCTCTCAGATTTTAGACATAGGGTGTGGGTAGGAATTGTTTAGGCATTCAGGATCATACAAAGATGGTGGGGTTGTACATCTTCTTCACACTAATTGTAATGATGATCACTGTTTAGTGATTCATCTGCCTCGTTATCACTTTTTATAATACA
Organism: Pleurodeles waltl; assembly: GCF_031143425.1. Lineage (NCBI taxonomy): Eukaryota > Metazoa > Chordata > Amphibia > Caudata > Salamandridae > Pleurodeles > Pleurodeles waltl. The sequence goes on along the minus strand of NC_090444.1, from coordinate 381,303,785 downwards.
GTGCAATTTCTTTGAAATCCATTTTGCATTTCGTATTCTGCCTTGTCATGTGTGAGACTCTGAGTAACTGAGCGAAAGGGGTATAATCCGTTCACCAAGACTTCTCTTAGGAATCAGAGTGTCATGTTTAGGTTGGCACAAACCAATTTTCCTTTTCAAGGAAGGGTGAGGCACTTTGGGCTAGCCAGGAACCAGGCCGACAGCTTCCAGATGATGTGGGACCAACTCAGTCACCCACACTTGGTGGTGCTACCACCCTAAAACATACAGTCTTATTACCAGAATAGGAACCGCACACAATAGTGATATCAGGCCATGGTTACTAGGGAGGGGTGCCGCAAATAATCCCACCTAAATGCCCTGCTTGGACATTTGATAAGTCGCTATTTCAGCTTATCTGACAGGAGTTAAGGGATGTGATAACACAGTACTTTACAGAGAATTACACATGAGAGATGTTTCCGAATATATTATGGAATGCTTTTAAAGCTGTCTCTAGAGGGTAATGTATTGCCGAAAAAGTGAGGCAATGCCAGGACAGCAAGGTTCGTTGAGCCCCCCTGAAGGAAGAGATTTCTGAGGTGAGCATTGATCTAAATTTTGCTAAGTCCCCAGGGCCGGATGGGCTAACAAATTGTTTTAACAAACATTTTAGATCTACACTGGTCCTACATTTCACTGCCCTGTTTAATTCCTTCTTGCACTCCAAGACTGTGTCGCCATCCATGGCTGCATCAAATATTACACTTATACATAAACCGGGTAAACACAGGCAGTGCCTGGCTACCCTCACGGGTGACAAGCAGCTCTCTACAAATCCACCTTATGTTACACATTACCAATAAATGTGAAGCATACAGGCCCATACCACTTTTAAATTCTGATGCAAATACTTTTACAAAGGTTTTGACCAACAGGCTCCTGCCTCACTTACCATAGCTTGTAGAGGTAGACCAGTTGGAATTCATCCTGCAGAGACAGGCAGCAGACCACATCAGAAGCTTGCTTCATTTAATTGAAAAGGCCAACCACAGAAGACTCCCCATGGTGAACTTGTCACTAGATGCTAAGAAAGCATTTGACAGGGTAGGCTAGGTCTTTCTTTCTCTTTCCCTTGAAGCCATAGGCTTATCGTAGATAGAAGCTACTTACAACTGACCAACAACAAAAGTATGGGTAAATGGGGAAAAGTAGGAAGAAATTCCTTTAACTAGAAGTAGATAGATTCTATCTATGCTTTAACTAGATGGATGAGGTAAGGGTGTCCTGTTACCTCTCTTATTTCTGCTAGCTGTGGTACCATTGGTGGCTCTCATTCAAAACCACTCAGACATTAGAGGAATACCTTTCATGGAAGTGCAACATACCATTCACTTATTTGCAGACAATATCCTTCTCTCATTAACGGATTCGGAATGACCTATCCCTGAAGTCTTAGAGGTGTTGGAGGCTTACAGGAGAGTATCAGGCTTGAGAGTTAACTTTGAAAAGTAAGAAATGTTTAATGTGGACCTTCCTTAATGCTATCACAAATGCTCCATAAAAGGAGAACTTATTTTATGTCTTGGTTAGGCAGAGTAGCAGTGGTTAAGCAAAACATTTTGCCTAGGCTAACATACCTCTTCCAGTCGCTACCAGTAAAGTTTCCTGAGAAAGATTTAAAAGCCCTGCAAAAAAAACATAGACCCCTTTATCTGAGCTAAGAATGTTGAAGCCTACTAATTCTCAGCTCAGGAACCGAAGCCAAAGACCAGCCTGCTCTTTAGGTAAAGACAAAATAGTTTATTACATGTACACGGAGACTGACAACTTGAGAGGCCAAGTGAGAGCAGTCCGCCGAAAAGAAGTAAGACATGCCATTTTATTCTAGAAAACCACAAGGCATGTTCTCACATTTCATTGGTTCTAGACATTGACTTATGTCCTTTCTTGAACATTGAAGGAGGTGTCACTGTCAATTCTTCATCATGCACCATATAGAGTAAGATAAAGCATAGACAAGGAAATTGCAGAATATGTCCTATGTGACTAACATTGCGTGGTACATTTTTCTACAGAACTGTGAACTGCACGTAGACAGGATGGTACATTTCTAAAGAAAGATTGCTTCAGCTAGCAGGTAGTGGTACTTTCATGGGGTCTGTTCTGATAACAAGCCTTGCAACATAATGCATTCCAAGCAACTAAGAAAATATCAGTAAACATAATTAATTTTGGTCATTAGTCGTTCAACCAAACAGGCCTTTCTTGTCATTGGGTATCACAGGGCCTAGCAGGCCCAAAATGGATTCCAGAAAAAAGTGATTCCAAAAGAAGACAGCATGCATCTGGGGTAAAGTTCCTAAAAGTCTCAAAGTGATCTGCGAAGCTTGGAATCATCTGTTTTAAAGAAGTACTATCAGGCTTCCCCACTTAGAATTCTTTTTAAATGGTCATTATCTGAAACTAAGTGCAGACGGCTGCATATAAATGCAGCGGTAATAGGACAAGAGCCCTGAACCATACATTTGTTACCTAAACATGTAATACCTCTAATCTACTAGTATTCTGATACCCTGGACCATCCCTAGAAATATGGGATGTTGTCACGCAACATCACAGATTAACCATATTCACCCTTACTTCCACAACCTTGAGGAAATTTGGATTTTACTCTGAGAATTGTGAAATATCATAATACAAATTGGTCGAGCGGTGGGTGCAGGATGTTACAAGACCTATTCCAGGGGGGCATTACAATGGCATTTAATCATTGTGAACAAGAATATAAAGTACAAGATTCTGAGCGGATGCAGTGTTTTCAGTTAAATCATTTGGCCCTGTCTCGCCCCTAACAAACTGGGAGAAGCTCTTCACGGCCCATATTGTCCTCAAAGGACTCGTTTCAAATACTTAAAACATCCCGGCAGAAGTAGGTCCCGATATAGAATGGTCCTATATGAAACACTGGAAGCGAAGTTTGGGCAAAAACTTTGGTCTGATGTGCCCTCGTTAAGTAAAAGTGTATGGAATAAGGAATTAATGTACAAACTCATGATGGTATTTCATGTTACTCCAGCAAAACTTAAACAGATGTATAACATGACAGATGGTCTTTGCTGGAGTGGATGTGGGCAGGAGGGAAATGTGACATATTTGGTGGCTGTGCCTTAGGTTAAAAATCTTCTGGAAGTAGTTCTTCAGCCATATGTGATGAGTTACCCATTGCAGCCGAACACCGCAAGCATTATCCTTGGCCTTTGACCACCGGAAATAACACATATGTCAGAACAGACAAGATTAATTATTAATATGCTCTTAGCTGCAAAACAACTCCTAGCACTGTACTAGAAGCCCACGGTCATCCCAACAATGCCAGATTGGGGAAGCAGGCTCTGGCAACTGCTGGCTAGGGAAACATTAACATGGCGACTTAACAAGATGAAATATAAATATAATAGGCAGTTCCAGTCCCTGGTGAACTACTTAATGGACAAGGGCTTTGTTTATGGTTGCCCTAGATCATTAAGATTCCTTTCTCTAACTAACTGAGGGTGAAATATCTTTCCTAGCATTGGTCTTAGAGTTGCTCAAGGCGTTAGTTGAAATGGTATTAGAATTTTGAGGGAATATATACTTGGAAAGTTGATTTGTCTGCGTAATCTTCAGGAGGGAAAAGTGAGGGATGGGGAGTCTTTTTCCTTCTCGTTTCTCCCCGTTATTCATGTAATCCATAAGAGAGACATATATGTATGTCATTGTCTAGTCAGTCTAGTTCCCTCTGTTCCATTCTATTTCCTTTAGAATCTCTTCTCTGTACTCGGAATCCTCTTTGGCTCTGATCCACTAAAGTCAATTATTTTATAGCAAAATGCCCAGCTAGATGTGCTTTGTAGTTGTCCCGAATTCTCTTGAGTTTCCCCTGTGGCTGCATTTGCACTTCCATAACATTATAGGAGTACAGCAAGCTGTTCACCTACCTACCTAGAAATCAACATTTTGCTCAGACCTTGTAACATATGTGGGGCTCTTGAGAACTGTACATTCAGAGAAGACCCAGGGAATACAATCTGATGCTATTTTCAAGAGAACGAGGGGGCTGAATCAAATGTGTAATGGGAATGAGAGAAATTTAAAGTGGTGGTTAGATGACACTGTATTAAAGGTGTCACTAGGGTAGCAGGCCGGGATTTAACCACTATAGAGAAGCATATACTTGATTTAGAAAAAAAAGGTGGCTCAGGGGCCCTCCAGGCAGGAAATGCTCAAAGCGGGCAGAGAAAAATATGCCGCCTTGATATAGTAGTTATGGTAGCTTAACAACCAGGAAGCTGTAACAAGAACACACTGGGCGAGACAAATCTGGACGCCTGCTTGCATGGCTCATTACGCCAGAACAGAGGAGGACACCCATGACAGAATTGAGAACTGGGACAAAATCTGATCTATTAAGAGACAGACGTCCGTGACTTGTTTTTGCAACATTGCACTGCATTATTCCGTAAACATACTTGTAGACATAGAAGCATGCTTACATAGAGAGGGGAAACATCCTGAACAACGAGGTCTAAACCACTACTTGCCTGAACCACTACTGCTAAACAACTAAAAGGTCTCTACAACTAAGTACTGAACAACTACTGTCTAAACAACAATTGTGCATGAATGACAATTGCCTGAACAACGAATTTTAAGGTAAGTTTTTCTTTTAGTTCTTTTTATGGTTTATTAGTTGCTTAGAATTTATATATATACACATATATATATATTTAAATATATATACATTGTTTAGAATATATATAAACATATATAGAAGTTGTTTAAAAACAAAAATATGTCACCTGTAGTGTCCTCCACAGTACAAGTGATTCTGCCGCCCAAATCCAGTAGTCTCATTAGGATAATGAGAACCTATGTGACAAGCCAAACTGGTCTTGAAAGGGGAACTGACAATTTGGACAGGACACAGGCTCACCCCCACATCCTGTCACTCAGCCCCAGTAATGAGACTAGCAGAAGGAATGGAGAGGGAGTACTTAGGTAAATAGTCACACCAGTGGGATGACTCAGCCAGATCCTGACCTCAAGGAGAGATTTTCTCCATCTTGGATCTTCCTAGGATTGATTTTTGTCACACTTTGCGGGAGGTGGTCATCCAGAGCATGGCTCCCCCCAACCCTCTAGTCAGCGGTACCCCCCTGCTTGCCAGCCCTGGAAACCTGGATAAATATAGGAGAGTTGTCCAGCAACTCAGATCACTGTCTGAACTACAAGGAGAAGAAGGACTGCCCTGCTGGAACCCTGGTCTGCACCCCAAAGGACTGCACTCTGTATGATTGCACCAGCTGCACACTGAGGAACTACATACAGCTCTAAGGACTTTGCCTGGCTTCAAGAGAGGGAAGGAGTGGACTTCCTGACACCAACATGTTAAAAGAACTTCACCTGCAACGTCCCCATCAAGGAGGACCCAGCTGACCACCTTGAGCTCAACTTTTGAGGATTTTGCCAGGTGCATTTCGGGAAATGCAGTCCCAACATCTCAAGGACCATCTCAGATCTTCTAGACCCTTGGATTGGTGCTGTGGACCACTGGGAGGACTTCTGGAAGGACAGACAGAAATTTGATTGGAGAATTTTTGGAAAAAAGCTCCATATGGTGACCGACACGTATATGAGAGTCATGCCGCTTATGTTGAACCGCGGCCTGGCCTGAAATCCAGGTCGTCCCACTGAAGCTCTGGAGCTTTTCCCAGTCGACAAGACTTCCAGGAGTTGACCAGGAGCTCGCACACAGCCAAGCCAATGACATCGCATTGGATCCCTGTCTGATGAGGAGCCTTGCCAAACGACGAGAGAAAAAGCTCCTGAAAAACAACTGAGCCTGAAGGTAAAACTTTTTCGGGGCCTTCCGCTCAGTGTATCAGAGCAGGGCTCAATCGCGGCCAGTCTCAAATTGTTATTTGGTCCAGGTCAAGCTCGACCACATGTCTCCGGTTGGTGCTATTGCTTTTTAGGCACTAGAAAGCACATTTTTAAATGTATTCTTTAAATATTCATATCTCCGGTTCCCTACATTGGATTTTATTTGTTTGGTGTCATCTTAAACATAAAAATATTTCCTATTTTTATAAATTGGTGTTGGATTTTTATTGTGTGTTGGGTCTTACTTATTTCATGTATTGCTGTTTTTAAATGTCTTACACACCTGTCTCCAAAGTTAAGCCTGTGTGCTCATTGCCAGCTACCAGGCGTTGAGCAAGGGATTAATTTACTGAGATCCTGACTGAACGTTACATTGTAATTGTGGTCTTATTACTAGTGGTAGGTCCCTACTTATCACTACTAATAAAACACTTTCCAACAGAGGTACTGCATGGAGATGGTAGCAGTGCGAGCTTTCTTAATAATGGAAACAAAAAAACTATTACTATCAGGTACAAACCATGCAGATTAAGGGTATTATTAGTGAACAATTCACAAGTACAGAAGAGCAGTCATATACACTTCCCTCAGACAAAGAGTAGGTATTGTCTGGGCAATAATAGTAGCAGCAGATATGCAACACTAGCAATGAAAACATTACACGTTTCCCACATACCCAGTACCACATTGATAAGAGAAGTGCAAGTTTCATTCATATAAATAACAGGCAAAACCTAAAAAGCAAAAGGGCAGCCTTCCACCATAGGCATAAATCTGGTACTTCAAGGCAGCAACAGTATTGCCATCCTTTCATGCAAATTAGGCCCTGAGCAGGTAACAGTGCAAGCTTTCCTCACATAGATGCATACCCACCTACACAGAATGAAATCAGCACAATGGCAGTACAGTCTTCCCCCACAGAGAGGGAATGCATACAGCTCATTTAGCAGACGTGCTCTGACTGTTGTGCCCCCCACACACACACACATGTACATCACGGACCAGCAGTGTAATTTACCCTTGTATACACGCATGCAGCTTGGGCAGCAGCAATGTAAGCACAAACATACAGACTGTGTAGCAGAAGTGCAATCTTATACAAGAATATCTGAGGCAGAAGTGGCATTACACACACAACAGGTGTGTGATATGCAGCAGTAAAGCCATCTTCTTAGACAGATCAGATACTTCAGCATAACGGAAGTGTGATTTTGATGCAAATTGTGTTCCTCTTCGTGCCTCACAGATTGTCTCTCATTTCATCTGAGGTCCCCACTCCGTATCTCCCATACTGACTCTCTGGAAATGCTGCCAGGCTGGAAGTAGTTCTGAAGCTGCCTTGGTGGCAAGTCCATAGAAACATGGTCCTCAGACTTGAAGGAGCAAGATCCACTGAAGCAGAAATGACCGGATGTTTGAAGTAAACATCTCCGGCTAGATGAAGTAAGGTACCAGGCCTCCTGATTTTCTTAACTGCAGAAACCACAAAGGAAAAAGAAAACACGTTGCTACATCCATAATGTAGCACCCACTAAAGGTTGGAGTGTCTAGCTGCTTCAGGCCTGTGTTTCCATATTGATCCTCTTTTTTGCCTGCACCGATGCAGAAGGATGTCTGCAGGTTTCTATTTCCCACCATTGGCACATACCCTTAGCTGAAAAATCTCTGGGTTAGTGGATGGGCAACAGATAGTAGAGCTCAGCAAAACAGAGCAGTAACTGTCTCTTTGTGTTACCGAGGTCTGCTGTCAGCATCGGTCAGTGCACAAGCCTGTGTCTCATTTTCTTGCCAAATTAGCGCCAACAACTTGAACCGGGAGTGGTGTAGTTCCAAGCAGACTTCAGTTCTCCCTGAGGGGCCCATCTCTACTTCATTAATTTCAAACATTAGGGTAAAGCTGTAAATGTTCTCAATAAGAATGTCAGGACTAAAGTTTAAAAGTTACTCGAAGAATGTACGTTCAGAAATACATAGGCTGAACCATCAATCAGTTTGGGGCATACATCAAAAATACAAGAAGAAATCAGTAAAGTTCTACAGAAAATCCACCATAGAATTGCCTTCTAAGAAAGGGAAAAGCTGAGAGATTACAAGCAGAAAAAGCAGGCCTGTTTATAAAATTTTAGACAAAGGCTTTCATACATTTACTAAAGCAATACATGATTCTCAGGGTGGGCATGCACCAATGGGAAGCAAGCAAGAAGAGACCTTTAACCACATAATACATCAGAAGATTCCCTCATAATTCTAGTACATCAGATTCAGTCTATTCAGGCGACATGACTTGACATATAGGCCTTCATTATGACATTGACGGTAAGTGTCCCTTACGGCCATGCTGACTGCCGCCAACATACCGCGATGGTATGCCGCCATGGGTATTATGATCCACACATTGAAATCTGCCGCTATACAGACACACACATACGTCCGCCAGCCCAAAGGTCAGTGATAAACTGGTGGTACCAAAACCCACTCCGTTACGCCAACAGAACAATGCCCACAGCATCATGACACACGAATCACCGCAGCAGTCATTCAACCACGGTAAACCATTGGCGGTACAGACCACCGCGTTAAAAATACACACACACTAACAAAAAAAAACACATTGGACAATTCAGACTACACACACACCTGACACACATACACACACCACACCCACACCACTATAAACACCCACACCACCCACAACCCTTTACCACCCAAAGATTTTGACAACTGAGAGACAAGCCATGACCACTCACTGAATCTGAGCCACAAAACACCATCACTCATACACCATCCACGCACCTCACAACACACACCCCAACACATCACCCCACACACCCTCACACACACCACTCACACTATACCCATGGCACCACGACACCCCAGATTCTCTGTGGAGGAGCTAAGGGTCATGGTGGAGGAAATCATCCGGGTAGAGCCACAGCTATTCGGATCACAGGTGCAGCAGACGTCCATTGCTAGGAAGATGAAGCTATGGCGGAGAGTCGTGGACAGGGTCAACGCCGTGGGACAGCACCCCAGAACAAGCACCCCAGAACAAGGGATGACATCAGGAAGAGGTGGAACGACCTACGGGGGAAGGTGCGTTTCGTGGTAGCAAGACACCAGATAGCTGTACAGAGGACTGGCGGTGGACCCCCCACGCCCTCCCCCACAACTAACAACATCGGAGGAGCAAGTCTTGCCGATCATGCATCCTGAGGGCCTGGCAGGAGTAGCAGGAGGACTGGACTCTGGTAAGTCAAATCTTTACTACTTTATCCTCCTCCCTACCTGCATGCTATCACATACCCCCACCCTCGCCCTCACTCCCATCACTCCTACTCCTCACAAATGTCCCAACATCACAAACCACACATACCAACACCGAGCCCTGCATGCAACACCAAAGCATGGATACCCATTACTAAAGCATGCCCACTGCACACACCCATACACCCCCCTAAACCATCATCACACAAGGTCCCACAAAGGAATGCTAGCACTGGGGTACACGGTCACCCACCCATTGCACACCTTGACACACACAGATGCAATAATCATGCTTTTATACCCCTGCAGGACCCCTACCCAACGTCACCGGACAGGAGGGTCCACACATGTCCACACCACCAACAGAAGAGGCCCACAGTGATGACAGCATCTCTGTCCAACTGGATCTAGATGACCAGCCTGGCCGATTGGGGACCTCGGGACAGTCGGTTCCCCACACCCAGTCACAGGCCACTACAGAGCTTCCCCCCTCTGGAAACACCAGCACAGCACCCACTCAGAGGGCCCATACCTCCGTCCCCAGGACACGTCAATCAGCAGTGTGTCCACCACTACAGGGAACCCAGGTTAACCCACCACCCCAACAACAACATGGACCTGGGGGCAGTGGTAGTGGGCACACGGTCCAGGGGACGGAGGCCCAGGAACACAGGGGAACTCGGAGGGATGCTGTGTGACAGGGGGCGGACAGGCCCAGGGAACCCACTCTCCACGAGGCCCTCTCCTCCATCATGGGAGCCTACCACCACTCCCAGAAGACGATGGAAACGGTACTGGCCATGTTTCAGGAGACCCAGCGCCTGCAGGAGGAACAGTATATGGGCTTCAGGGAGGAACTCAGAACCATCAATTCCACCCTGGGCACCATCGTAGGGGTGCTGAAGGAAGTACTCAACACCATGAGGGACACTGTGGCACTACAAGGGGCCCCTGACACTAGCCTGGACGATGAACTGCCCACCACCTCTGCCGGCACTAGTGGACAGGAGGCACCGCCACAGGACCACCACACCAGCACCCCACCCCTGCAGAGGGAGAACCACCTCGCAAATGGTCCCTGAGATCCAGGAACAAGACAGAGAACGATGTTAAGACCCCCGCCAAGAAATGAGACCACCCTGATTGTCATCCTACTGTCCCACTTTGTCACCCTGTCCATACTTAAACTGCACCAGCTTCACCTCCTATGCCCATTTGGGCAATGCACCTGTGAGACTAATAGACTGGACTCTGCCATGGACATTCCTCCGCCATCACCCCTCACCATTTTGCTACCCCCTCCAATTTTGAGCACTAAAATAAACACCCTGCAAGCACAAAACAATCTGGAGTCAGTCTGTGATTTCGGAATACTGTATTAGTAATAACTGTGGCAAAAAGCTCTTTCATTTGTAATGTCAACATACCTATGTCACACAGCTCTAGTCCATGAGGAATCAAAGCAGATGTCACACTGTGGGACGCAGATCTGTGAAATCGTAAGGGAAAGTGACAACTCAGTGACCATACACTGGGTGAAAAAGACAGACAGTAGAGAGGCAGTAGTAGTAGACAACACTTTGGACAACATGTTGGAAAACATAGGCTGGGACATCCCTGATGCTATGGCCACTGTTGTTTGAAAGGAACCACTTGCAAGGAAATGGAGCACTGACAGCACCTGCACTTGAGGGGGGATTCCTGTGGGATGGCGGAGAGCTGACATCAGGTCTGGCTCCAACTGGGTACACAGTTCCTGGATTGTGGCACGGTCAAGCCTGAATGTGATTATAACATGTCTTTCCTCCATTGTCGACAGGTCCACCAACGGTCGGTACACCGGAGGATGCCGCCATCTCCTCACATGTCCCAGCCGGTGCCTATGAAGGACAACAGCGAGCACAGAGTCAAACAACTCAGAGGTACATACCCACAGCTTACACAGAACACCATTCATCCTCAAAAAGTGGCCTGTATGTGTGTTGAGTCTAGGCCTAGGTATGTGTGACGCAGTTGAAAATGAAGCCATGTGGACCCCTGAAATGGCGGCTGCCTGACCTCTAAAGTGGGACAATGGGATGTGAGGTAACTGCGCTGGCGTTGTACACCGTCGCGGTAGGCGGTCAAAGACCGCAGCACAATGCTGCATTGGTTAACATTGGACCCTATGGGTCCCAGCAGGTAATGACGATGTACGCCGGCGGTGACGGTACGCACCGCCGCGGACGTGACCGCCATTTTCTATCTGTTCAATCACTCAATACCTAATCTTCGACAGGAGAGGACCTACCCTGCAAGTGCTGCTGTGACCTCGGTCTGGAAGAGACAATGGCTCGAGTGTCTGGGGAAAGGGCCCCTGCCTTCACATCGGAGGAGTTGGAGAAACTTGTGGATGGGGTCCTCCCCAGTACACGCTACTCTACGGTCCTCCAGACAAACAGGTAAGTACACTGGGAGCATCCTGTATAGGCTATGCCTGTGTGGAGAGGGGTGGATGTAAGAAGGAAGGGGGGAGAGTGTGGCGTGCATGAAACGACGGTGAGTGCATGTGCCACATGGCAAGGGTAGGGATGGGGGCCAATCACTTTGACGGTGTAGTTGGTAATAACTTTCTCTTTCCCCTGTACAAATCATGTAGGTCAGCGCCCACCAGAAAAAACATACTTGGCGTGCCATCGCCAAGGATGTCCGGACCCTGGGGCTCTACCACAGACGGAGCACCCACTGCCGGAAAAGATGGGAGGACATTCGCCGCTGGAGCAAGAAGACAGCGGAGGCTCAACTGGGGATGGCCTCCCAACGTGGGAGGGGTGTCCGTCGCACCATGACCCCACTGATGTTCAGGATCCTGGCGGTGGCGTACCCGGAGTTGGATGGGCGCTTGAGGGCATCCCAGCAGCCACAAGGGGGTGAGTACACTTGCATTCTGCTGCCTTTGCGCGCAGTGGAGGGGTCTGGGTGGGGGAGGTGGGCTGTGGGTTTCCCTAGGCCAGGGCGAGTTCCGTAGGCAAGGTCCCTCCATAAGGCAGGTGATGTGGCACCCCAGCCCACCTCTGTAGAGTGCCAAGTAGACCTAGTCATGCCCCTGTGTCATCTGTGTGTGCAGATGTCATCCATAGCCTTGTAGGCCATTTCCCAGGAATTGAACAGTGGAGCCCAAGAGCGCGGCGTAGTGCAGGGGGCTTCTGTGCCTGTCGTGTCCGCCAACGGTAGCGGTAATGCATGCACTCAACATGTCTTTCTTCTGTAGCCCCCCAACCCTTTTTGTGGTCTCCCTGTTCTTGTGTGCATTAGCAGTATCAGGCAGAGGAGCAGTGGCACCAGAGCACAAGGGGGCTGCATCCCACATGGCCATGGAGGGCCACACTACGGAATCGGACTTCACCTGTGGGACGGAGGGCGAGGGGAGCTCCACGGCGGGAACAGGAGCTGAGACCAGTGACACGGACTCGTCCTCTGATGGGAGCTCCCTTGTGGTGGCGGCAACATGTGTGCCCCCCCCATCTACAGGTACAGCCGCTACCCCCCCTTCCAGCACCGCCCTCCCAGCAGCCCCTCAGACTTCACCCAGTGCCCATTCACCCGGAGGGTGGGCATCACCTTCGCCCCAGGCATCTCAGGCCCTGCCCCAGTCACCTCTGCTGCCCTCAGCAAGGAGGTTATTGACCTCCTCAGGTCCCTCACTGTTGGGCAGTCTACCATTTTGAATGCCATCCAGGGTGTAGAAAGGCAGTTGCAACAAACAAATGCATTCCTGGAGGGCATACATTCTGGTCAGGCGGCCCTTCAGCGAGCTTTTCAGACTCTGGCCTCAGCACTGATGGCAGCCATTGTCCCTGTGTCTAGCCTCCCCCCTCCAACTTCCTCCACCCCGACCCAATCCCCTGTACCTCAGCCTATCCCAAGCACACCTACAGACCAGCATGCACACACCTCAACACACAAGGGAATCTCAGGCAAACATAAGCACCACACATCCCACAGGCACTCACGCAAGCATCACACACATGCAGACATACCAACATCCACTGCCTCCACTGTGTCCCCTTCCTCCTCGTCTCCCTCCTCCCTCCCAGTCTCGTCTACACTCACACCTGCATGCACTACCTCTACAGCCACTACGTCCCTCTCCAGCACACCCACCACCACACCCTGCTCACGTGCAGTCACCACCCCCACTACCATTCACACGTCCCCTGTGTCCTCTCCCAGTGTGACTGTGACGCCCCCTCCGAAGATACACAAACGCAGGCACACACCCACCCAACAGCCATCCACCTCACGACAGCCTCCAGCGCATGCACCTTCACCCAAAGTCAGCAAACAAACACTTCCTGCAATCACAACCTCTTCCTCCACTCCCAAACCCCCTCCAGCTACCCGTCCCAATGTGTCAAAAAAACTTTTCCTGTCCAACCTTGACCTCTTTACCACACCTCCCGCCCCCTGTCCGTCTCCTAGGTCCCGAACTAGCACCTCAGCCACAACATCTCCGGGACCAGTGGTGCCTGTAGTCACCGGAATCTGGAGTGCACCCGCCACCAGGGCAGCCAGTGTGGCACGGAGCCACAGCACAGACAGTCCCCCACCTGTGAAGTATCAGAAGTTGTCCAGTGCCCGGCGGGAGAGGGGGAAGACTCCAGCCATTAAAGCCGCTCCCAGGGGTCCCGGTGGGAGTGTGGAGTCAGCTGTGACACCTTCCAAGGTGGGGAAGGGCCACAAGAAACCCGGCAAGTCTGGGAAGAGCAGCACGGCGGAGAAGACCGCCATCATCCCCGCTGCCGAGGAGGCCACCGCCAGCACCGGCCCAGCTGCCCAGGACAGGACCGCCAGCACCAGCCCAGCTGCCCAGGACAGGACCGCCATCACCAGCCCAGCTGCCCAGGACAGGACCGCCAGCACCAGCCCAGCTGCCCAGAACAGAACTGCCAGCACCCGCTGCCCAGGACAGGATCGCCAGCACCAGCCCAGCTGCCCAGGACAGGACCGCCAGCACCAGCCCAGCTGTCCAGGACAGGACCGCCAGCACCAGCCCAGCTTCCCAGGACAGAACCGCCAGCACCAGCCCAGCTGCCCAGGACAGAACCGCCAGCACCAGCCCAGCTGCCCAGGACAGGACCGCCAGCACCAGCCCAGCTGCCCAGGTCAGAACCGCCAGCACCAGCCTAGCTGCCCAGGACAGGACCGCCAGCACCAGCCCAACTGCCCAGGACAGAACCGCCAGCACCAGCCCAGCTGCCCAGGACAGAACCGCCAGCACCAGCCCAGCTTCCCAGGACAGGACCGCCAGCACCAGCCCAGCTGCCCAGGAAAGAACCGCCAGCACCAGCCCAGCTGCCCAGGAGGCCAGCACCAGCCCAGCTGCCCAGGAGGCCACCGCCAGCACCAGCCCCGCTGGCCCATGAAGGACCGCCAGCAAAAGCCCCGCTGGGCCTTGAAGGACCGCCAGCACCAGCCCCGCTGGGCCATGAAGGACCGCCAGCAAAAGCCCCACTGGGCCATGAAGGACCGCCAGCAAAAGCACCGCTGGGCCATGAAGGACCGCCAGCAAAAGCCACGTTGGGCCATGAAGGACCACCAGCAAAAGCCCCGCTGGGCCATGAAGGACCGCCAGCAAAAGCCCCGCTGGGCCATGAAGGATCGCCAGTACCAGCCCGCTGGGCCATGAAGGGCCGCCAGCACCAGCCCAGCTGCCCAGGACAGGACCGCCAGCACCAGCCCAGCTGCCCAGGAAAGAACCACCAGCACCAGCCCAGCTGCCCAGGAGGCCACCGCCAGCACCAGCCCAGCTGCCCAGGAGGCCACCGCCAGCACCAGCCCCGCTGGGCCATGAAGGACTGCCAGCAAAAGCCCCGCTGGGCCTTGAAGGACCGCCAGCACCAGCCCCGCTGGGCCATGAAGGACCGCCAGCAAAAGCCCCACTGGGCCATGAAGGACCGCCAGCAAAAGCACTGCTGGGCCATGAAGGACCACCAGCAAAAGCCACGTTGGGCCATGAAGGACCACCAGCAAAAGCCCCGCTGGGCCATGAAGGACCGCCAGCAAAAGCCCCGCTGGGCCATGAAGGACCGCCAGTACCAGCCCCACTGGGCCATGAAGGACCGCCAGCAAAAGCCCCGCTGGGCCATGAATGACCGCCAGCAAAAGCCCCGCTGGGCCATGAAGGACCGCCAGCAGCTGAGTCCCTGCAATGGAGACCGCTGCCTCAAGCACCGCTGAACAGGGCACCGCCGTCTCAAGCACTGCTGAACAGGGCACCGCCGTCTCAAGCACCGCTGGCCCATGAGCGCCAAGGGCACTGACGCTACTGAGTCCATCACGGGGAGAATGAAGCACTCTGGGCACCATGCCCCCTCCAGAACCAGTGGAGAATCACATCCACTACCTCTGTCCTTAGCAGGATGAAGCACTCTGGGCACCATGCCCCCTCCAGAACCAGTGGAGAATCACATCCACTACCCCTGTCCTTAGCAGGATGAAGCACTCTGGGCACAAGGCCCCCTCCAGAACCAGTGGAGAATCACATCCACTACCTCTGTCCTTAGCAGGATGAAGCACTCTGGGCACAAGGCCCCCTCCAGAACCAGTGGAGTATCACATCCACTACCTCAGTCCTCAGCAGGATGAGGCACTCTGGGCACAAGGCCCTCTCCAGAACCAGTGGAGATTCACATCCACCACCTCTGTCCTCAGCAGGATGAGGCACTCTGGGCACAAGGCCCCCTCCAGAACCAGTGGAGATTCACATCCACCACCTCTGTCCTTAGCAGGATGAAGCACTCTGGGCACAAGGCCCCCTCCAGAACCAGTGAAGATTCACATCCACTACCTCTGTCCTTAGCAGGATGAAGCACTCTGGGAACAAGGCCCCCTCCAGAACCAGTGGCGAATCACATCCACTACCTCTGTCCTTAGCAGGATGAAGCACTCTGGGCACCAGGCCCCCTCCAGAACCAGTGGAGAAAGGCATCCACTACCTCAGTCCTTAGCAGGATGAAGCACTCTGGGCACCATGCCCCCTCCAGAACCAGTGGAGACTGTTATCCACTTGAGAGCCTGTGGCTTTGCACTCCCCAGGATGGAACAGTGGGCAAGCCACCCACTGTAGAGACTTGAGAGATTGTGGCTTTTGCACTCCCCAGGATGGAACAGTGGGCAAGCCACCCACTGCAGAGACTTGAGAGACTGTGGCTTTGCACTCCCCAGGATAATGCAGTAGGCAAACCACCCACTGTAGAGACTTGAGAGACTGTGGCTTTGCACTCCCCAGGATGGAACAGTGGGCAAACCACCCACTGTAGAGACTTGAGAGACTGTGGCTTTGCACTCCCCAGGATGGAACAGTGGGCAAACCACCCACTGTAGACACTTGAGAGACTGTGGCTTTGCACTCCCCAGGATAATGCAGTGGACAACCCACCCACTGTAGAGACTTGAGAGACTGTGGCTTTGCACTCCCAGGATGGAACAGTGGGCATGTGGCCCCCTCGGGGATTTGGCGTTGTGCACTCAACTGGCTGAGTTACCCCCCTTTCCCTCCCCCCGAGGTGCCTGTTTAGTTGCTGTCTGATGCCCCTGCAGTGTTCTCTCCGTCATAGTCGGGGATCTTGTGTGGGCCTCGCCTATACCGTGTGGGCCCAGTGTTCCACGGACTTAATTGGAGCACTACCTGGACTACTATGCTTGGTATATATTTTGTAAATGGTGTATATATATATATTTCTGCCTACTTGATTTGAATATATTACAATGGTTACACTCATTTTCTGTTGTCTTTGCATTCTTTCGGGGGGTTTGGGGGGTGTAACTGTGATGTATTAATATGCATTAGTGTGTGTGTTGTAGTGGGTGGGGGTGGGGGTGTTGCGTGTTGCATGTGTGTGTCCCTGTTTTTTGCCTCTCCTCCCTCCCCTGTGTCGTAGGTGCAGTACTCACCGTGGTCTTCGCCGCCGGCGTTCGTGCTCCTGGTAGAGGAGCAGGAAGACTATTGCAGGTAGAATTTGTAGTTCCGGGTCCATGGTGTCCTCGTTCCTCGTGGGGTGTGTAGAGGTGAGTGTTTTCCCTTTGGAATTCCTGTTTCCGCCGTGTTTTTATCCGCAGTGAATCCACCCCGGAAAAGGTGGCGGATTGGCCTGTCATAATAGTGTGGGGGGTACATTATCTCCCGCCTGTCTGTTGGCAGTGACCGCCGCCCTGTTTGTACCACTGTGGCGGTCGGAGTGTTAAAGTGGCTGTCTTTGTTGGCGGTTTCCGCCACGGTCGTAATTGCTAATTTTTTACCGCCGCTTTAACATTGTCCGCCAGGGTTGTTATGAGGGCCTTGGTCTGCTTGCCTTAAACCTCGACTCTCCAGAGGTGTCTCCAAGGGTCAGTTGGCTGACATCCTGTTTGAGCTACAGGGTCATATCAAGCTTCAATAGGCCTCCATGCAAATGCCCAGCTGACCAGCACCAACTGGACCTACCCCAGCTCTGCTTCTGCCCTCTGCTAGAGTGAGTCCTGATCCCCAAAAATGTGTCCCCCAGGTCCTAGACCCTTGACTGCCACCAGAGTGTACTCCCCCTGTACTCAAGGTAAAAATCTAAAGCTTTGGGGCTCCTGGTGACTGCGAAGCAGAGTCTTCACACAGAACAACCATTCAAGAACCTCCAGCGACAACTGCTTTTGGGGTGAGTCACAACAGTCTGCTTCAGCAGTGACAGTCCGATTTGACCGCAAAAACCAAAGTTCCAGTAATGATTGGCTCTTCGGGCTACAACAGTGATTGTCGCCATGCCGACCTGTTCCTCACTTCAACATTGGTCTCCTTACGTCCCCAATGCAAAAGTCCCCCTGCTGATCCTCGTGTGGACTCAGATTTGAGAAGGGGGCTCTTCAGCAGAATGAACCTAATCCCTGTATCTGATCCACATTCCATTGTGGACAGCCTGCACTTGTGACTTTACTTCATTACAGTGTGACCACATACCTGCAAGTGGTGCTTTGAGCCACTATTTGTTCCTAAAACTTACAAAATTCCTAACTCCCGTTTTACTGATTAGGTTTTTGTATTTTTGAGACATTTTATTTATTAAAATGTACTCTATTTTTCTAAATTGGCTTGGGACTTAATTGGTGTTTGTTTTAACTTTATTTCTGTTTGACTGCTGCATAAATACTTTACACATTGACTCTAAGTTAAGCCTTGCTGCTTTTGTGCCCAGCTACAAACGATTTATGGACAGCTTTATTTAGTGATTTTCATGGTTCATTCTGACAAGGACTGTGTTTATTATTTATATGGGGGTTCCACCCCTCTCAACTAATAGCACACTTTCTTACAATCGGTTACTGCTTTACAGAGAGCATACCTTTACTGTGTTATAGCCTTTTTGCATGAGTTTCTTGTATATAGTATTGTATTATTTAAATAGGGCACATACATTACACAAAGCAAGACCAGTTGGCCCCTTAAGTAGTTCTTCCATTTGTAGTGTCCTTTCATTAACTGTACTTTGGTGCCTAGTTGTTTGAATTCATGTTACATCAACAGCTGGAAAGGAGTTCAAAAGACGCGTTATGTTATGTATGTTTGTAAAGCGTACCATCACCCATGAGGGTATCCAGTTGAGGGGCCCGTGACAAACCCCTAGCTGGGGCGGGACCCATGAGCGGAGGGCACTGAAGCCCACGAAACCCCTGGGGGCCAACTAGTCAGCAACCTTTGAAAAATCCAATTGGATGGGGCCTCCTGTGGGAGGCCACCAGTTTAAGAGGTCAAGGGGGCCCCCAGAAAAGGTCAGGACGCCTTTGCCATTATCCAGGGAGCCTTTATCAGCATTGTGCACCACAGCAGTCACCACCAGAACTGCTTGGAACAGGTGTGTCATGCTTGTGGAGCCACGAGGAGTGAGCAAGGGAGCAGCAGCGTGCGGAGGAGCGCGCTGCCTGTGGTTTGGACCAACAAAGGAAGCTGGGCTGAGGACTGTGGATTGTGGATAAAGAATTGGCCAGGCAGCAGCGTGCTGAGGAGCACGCTGCCTGTGGATTGCAGTGAAGGTATAAGCTGGGCTGCAGTGTGTGGACGTGCACGCTATCCCTTTTGTCTCAGACAGGAATAAGCCAGGCAGCAGCGTGAGGAGGAGCACGCTGCCCTTGAAGCACCCCGAGAGGAGTTGTTGGTGGCAGTGCCATGGTTTGAAGCATGCTACCCTTGTGTTACTGGTCAAAGTTGGGCAGAGCGGACAGCGGCGTGAGTGGAGGGTGCTGCCCTGTTGACTGCCCAGTCATTGTGGTCAGACCAGGAGACAGCATGATGTGAGCGTACTGCCTGTGTGTGCCAAGGAGTAGGGCGGCTCCGTGAGGAAGAGCGCACTGCATGTGAGTGCCCCTTTTGTCCCCCACAACTCACCAGTATCTAGCAGGTCCCTTCATCTGGAGCTCCTGAAACGTGATCTCACTCAGAGTGAAGCAAGCGTGAGACTAACTGGCACATCCCCAACCCGCCCAGGTCAAGCTCAGCCTTGTTTCTTTGAAGGGGCACACCAATGTTCACCAATTTTAGGTTTGAGCAGCTTATGGCCTTCTTAAAAGGTCAATGATGAGGATTTTGGGGTGATTCAAGTTGGGACTGTAAAAGGGCAACAGCGGCTAAAGCTGACCAGGGTAAGAAGCCCATTATGGGTAATGGTGCAAAAAAGGAGAAGGCGACAAAAGAAGGAAGGATACTGGCTTCGAAGAAGCGAGGCATGATGCCAAAAACCCAAAGTGCTTGCAACCACTCTGGTGGTGCTGAGGGTGCTGGGAGAGAGCACTGCAAGCTCGCCAGGTACAGGAGTGAAGATGAGGATGACAAAGGCAGAAGAAGGCCAACAAAGTGTGCAGAGGAAAGCCAGGATGTCAATGAGGGACCAGAGCTGGACAGCGACCTGCGGGAGCTACTGGGAAGGGCATGGAACCTGGTGGCGAATCAAGGCAAAGAGTGGGTTAGCAAACAAGTACTGGAAGCTCTTCAGCTGGATACTACCATGGAGCACACAGGAGCAGACAACAGGAGAGCCAACATATCCCAAAAGCAAGGTTCCCGGAGCAGGAGGCATGCAGCTGGAATGGCTGCCTCCAGTGGAGACTTACTAAGAAGCAGCAGATGCGGGCTGCAGGCAGGAGGAGTCCCACACCACCATCGCCTGTTAAGGAGAGGGTGGAAAGTGACAGCGACCATAGGGAGCAGAAGGTGCCTGCAGCCAGTATGGGGGCAGCCAGAATGTCAGCAGCAGAACAGACCAGGAACAACTCAACAAACAGTGGTGAGCCACATGAGCCCACCGCAGCTGGGGCAAAGGGGCAGACTGGCGAGGGCACAGCACCAAATACTTCCAGGACGATGTCAGGGGGGATTGTTAACTATGGCATGCAGGTGAGAGTACTGAATGCAGCAGCACAAGGGGCCATAGGCCCACAAGCTAACCCAGGTTAAGGAGCATGGGGGCAACCATGGCCGCACAGTGTGGGGCAATGGCCAGTTGGGCCTGTGCCATCGGGACAGAGCTTACCCACATTTGCTTGTGCATGATGGTGGCCATGGCCGGGGCCAGGGAACCCATTAACGTTGTCTGCCCCCCACCTTGTATAATTGCCACAGTATGGGCCCATGGCAAGTTCAGGGTGGTGGGACACCGAGTACAACCGCTCCAGCCGCAGGCAACCAACAGTTAGTGAACCGGCAGCCGTGGGGCAGGCTGAGGCATGGGGCCAGTGAAGTACACGAAAAGCACCTTGAAAGGCCAGTAAGCAAACAACGTGACTAGCTGACCCCACCAAAGCATGAGTGGGGGGCAGGTCAGCAGTACGAGAGTAAGGTAAAGCCTCTAGCGCATACATACGACCTTCACCAGGGGCATTGCTCGCCTCATCCCATTAGCAGTGAAGGAGAAGATATGGTGTTAAGAATACATTGAGATATTACAGTGCTGGAAGTGAATCAAGGGGGCTAGTCTTGACAGTACAGGACAAAAAAGTGATGATAAGAGGGAGAGGCAGAAGCAGAGGGTGGAATGGAATATTGAGAATTGGTTACAGGCTTTTAGGACTCTGGTGTGTGTATTTGTTGAAAAGTGCAGCAGCACTGTTTTTGCATGAATGAAAAGTGCATGAAGTGCAGCTAAAATATTAAGGAGACACATGGCTCCAGTATGCTGAAGGCTTCCGGAAAAAGATGCAAAACTGGCCAATCATAGACTGGGATCATCAGGATGTTGAGGGCTATACAATCCATATGGTGGCAGCCAGGGAGGGTGTCGACAGTAGAGAATCATTGTTCCAGGGAACGGGAACAAAAGGGAGGTTAGATGAGATTCTCTAACACAAAACAGCAAAGGGATACACAGAAGTTAAACCAGAGAAAGGCCGCAATACAGGGTGCTGGAATTATGACAAGGGTGAGTGTAGAAGGGACATTAATAAGTTCAGACATGCCTGTAGCAACTGCGGGGGGTGCAACCAATCATCAAATGCAAAAAGGCCAATGGGTCTGGAGACAACAAAAACACCTTCAATAAAACGTAGAGGGGAAAGAAGAAAGTCAGAGGCCCACTGGGCAACTACCTACACCCATAGAAATGACAGCATTGCTGTGACTATTGAACACATTTCCTAGGGTGCACAATAGTTGCTGGCAGGAGGCTTTTTGGAAGGGTTCAGGATACCATATCAAGGCCCTCTAATTCAGTGTCGTAGTAAACAATTTGAAGTCAGTTCAAGACAACCTGGTTGTGGCACAGCTAAAGGTTGAAAAAAAAGTCAGCCGGGGAGGCTGGCTGGTTGGCCCTTTTTTGAAGCCCCCTTACAACCACTTTGTGGTATGACCACTAGGCTTTGTACCCAAGAAGGAGCCATCCACCACATCTAATACCCACCCGGAGAATCAGTGATTGAGTGGCTGACCCAGAATAGCTGTTCAATTTACTATGCCACAATAGAAGATGCCATAGACCAGATCAGGACACTGGGTAAAGGGGCGCTGCTAGCTAAAGCAGACACTGAATCTGATTTCTGGCTGCTACCAGTGCAACCAGGAAGCTATCATATGCTGAGCTTCAAGCTAGACGATGGGTATTACTTTGATAGATGCTTACCAATGGGCTGTACAATTTCCTGTGCATATTTTGAGGCTTTTAGCAGCTTCCTGGAGTGGGCTCTGGGTGAACGCCGGTGGTGGGATGGATCCACTGCCTGGAGTATTTTCTGTTCATTGACAAACTGAGATCATCTGAGTGCGAGGGTCTTTTGGGGCAATTTGTGGCATTGGTGAATGAGCTAGGGGCACCACTGGTGCAGGAGAAAATGAAGGGCCCACCCATGCAGCTGTCATTCCTAGGCATCAAGTTAGACATCTATACAGAGCCAGTGTAGGCTCCCGACAGGAAAAGTAGATGACCTGAAAAAGCTGTTAATGTCACTGCAGGGCAAGAAAAAGGCCACACTGGGAGAGTTGAAGCAGCTGATAGGCAAGGTTAACTTTGCCAGCTGAGTGATACCAGCAAGGAGAACATTTGCCAGGCATCTTGCCTGGCTAACAAGAGGACTGACAAAGAGGCATCACAGGATCAGGCTGACACAAAGGGTGAAGGAGGATCTGCAACAGTGAGAAACTTTCCTAGCCACCTTCAATGGGACCTTGATATGGCGGGAGCCATGGGTGTCATCAAAGCAACTGGAACTGTTGACCAATGCCGGGGGCAATGGTTTCGGAACCACATTGGGGTCCGCAAGTGTGGCGGCCCATTGACCTGCAGGGTGTTAAAAGAAAGGGATCACTAAAAAGTTGACTGTGCTGGAATTCTTTCCGATCATAGTAGCATTTTCTTTATGGGAGGAGAATTTATCCAACAAGCAAATCACCCTATGGGTACACAATCAAGCAGCAGTTCAGGGTTTGAATCTATGGTTAGCGCAGTGCCCAATAGTGGTCCACCTGTTAAGGCTCTTGGTGGGCTGGCAGCTGAGGGCTATCATTTTGGTTAGGGTCAGGCATACTCTGGGCATTGAAAATGCAGTGGCCGATGCGCTGTCTCACTTTCAGTGGCAGAGATTCAGGAAGCTGGCATCACACGCAGATATTAATGGGAGGGCAATACTGCAGAAACCCTGAAACCTGGTAGACCTTAGCTGAACTTACTGGTGGACAATACATTAGCATACAAGACGGCAACAAAATATCGTAAGTAATGGGAAACGTTTGGACCATCACTACCACCTGTGGGTTGGATGAAGTGTCTAGTAAGGATGTGGAGGATTTTATATGGTGGGCATTGTCCACAAAGAAAAACAAGTCATGGGCACAAACTTATATCAGCACAGTTTCCTGCTATGCAAACTTAGCGGGCAACAGCAACCTAGCCAACCCTTTCTATTTGTGGGCAACCTTGAATGCATGCCTTCAACCAAAGCAACAGGAGAGGGAGACACCCCCTATGTTTCAACACCTTGCAAGGCATGAGCTGTAACTCTTTAGGGCAGCCTTCTCTCTGACCTTCTTTGCGGCCTAAAGGGTCAGTGAATTGGTGGCTCTGGCCAAAGAAACCCCTGGGGCTGCATGCTTTAGGGTGAGGGATTTGCTCTTGGATGACAGCTCTATGACGATATCCTTGCACAGATCCACAACAGACCAAGAGGGCATAGGCAAAACTACACGTCTGCACTGACTGGCAAGTAGCAAATGCTGCCCTGTCTGCTGCATGCGTGAAT
The DNA here is from genome assembly GCF_031143425.1 of Pleurodeles waltl. Taxonomy (NCBI): domain Eukaryota; kingdom Metazoa; phylum Chordata; class Amphibia; order Caudata; family Salamandridae; genus Pleurodeles; species Pleurodeles waltl. Next base: position 381,279,893 of record NC_090444.1, on the reverse strand, counting down.
ACTTAAATAGCGGAGGCCAGGGCGATCAGCCACTTTTCCAGCATGAGGATAAATCATACATCACTGTTTTCAATTCAATGCAGTTCTCAGAATATCCATTAGAGCAGGAGAATTCCCACTGAAAGATTTTGCACTACACTCAGTCCGCATAGGAACGGCAACATTGGCCGCGCACAGCGGCCTCCATGCAGAGCAGATAAAAACGAAAAAGGCCGGTGTGCATCAGGGGCCTTTAGGGACTTCATCTGGCCTGATTTAAAATACGTTATTTTCTCATGACAGGTCTCTCCGGTCAGGCTTGCAGGGTATGGATACTGGGCCATCCGTTCAGTGCCTGGACAGAGCAGTGGGCATTGGCTCGGACAGAGTAAGAAGGAATGTGGCTGTTTAACAGGAAAGTCTCCTGGATGGGCAAACCGGGGATGAGGTGGAAACACTTGCTGCCTACGGTTCAACACACTGTGCAGCAAGAAGGTAAGCCAGTTGCAATAGTCGTACACTTAGGGGGGAACAACCTAGCTGACCTGGGCCAGAAGGACTTAATAGGGCCATGAAAACCGGACTGACAGCAGTAGCCAGACTCATTAGACCACAAGAGCTGATGAGGTTGGAAGTCATACTGCGATTCAAATGGAGGGGGGGCATTGGACAACGCAGCAGTAGAGAGGTCGAGAAAGAAGTCGAATATAACCATGTCAAAGGTGTACAACGCCAGTGGGTGGGGTTTTGTGAGGCACAATGCAGGGATATTATGAGTCAAACGGGGTACATCTATTGAGCATAGGTATGGGCCTGATTTCCTCAGCATTAGGGGGTGTTTGAATTGCTAGGTTTTAACTAGGAAAATAGGGTGGGAGTAGCAGATGGGGGCACTTCCTGAGGTTGAATAAGTGCAGGCAACGTGGCGAAGATAGCAGAGAGGGGATAGCAGAAGTAGCACAATAGCCAAGGGAGGAACCACTCAAGTGTGTGCCCTTGGGATGGCTTACAGCAGGTTCCGGGAGAGCAGGCTATTGGTCAGTGTTAGAAAAGGGGTCTTTGGTTGGCAGTCAGGTTACCCCCGTCCAAGCAAGGACCCTCACTCTAGTCAGAGTAAGTCACACACAATCCAAATTATCCTGTGCTCACCCTCTGGTAGCTTGGCACTGAGCAGTCAGGCTTAACTTAGAAGGCAATGTGTAAGTCATTTGTGCAATAAATCATGCAATAACACAGTATAGCACCACAAAAATACACCACACACTTTAGAAAAATAGTTAATATTTATCTGGTAAGATGCAGGTCAAAACGATTAAAATGCAATAAGTATATGTTGAGAGATCACTGTAAAAGTGATATAAAGTGTCTTTAGTCTTTAAAAGGCAATAAATGTCTATTACAAGCACAAAGTACCTGGTTGACATGCAAAATCTCTGCAAAGAACAGCAGAGGAGGAGATGCGTGGAAACAAAGGATGCGTGCATCAATTTCTTAGACCACACACGTCGATGCGTCGTTTTGTTTTCACGCAGGGATGGCTGTCTGTCAATTTCCAGGGCTCGGTCGTGGATCCTTTTCTAGTTTGGGGGTTTTCGGACGCCCCAGGGACGTTGCATGGATTTCCGGCAGTCACAGGATGAAGGCACAGGGGCTGCGTCGATCCGGTGGGCGTTGCGTGGAAATTTCTACTGGATGGCAGGTGCTATGTCGATTCCTCTCTGGAAGTTGGGCTGCGTCGTTCCGGCTTGGCTGTGCGTCAATCTAGTGGGCCGTGCTTCGAATTTCTGGTTGCTACGCTGGCGCTGCGTTGATCTTCTCGTTGCGAAGTCGGGCTGCGTCATTCTGGTTCAGCGTACAGTAAGTCCTTCTTGTAGAGATTAAGGGGGTTATTCTAACTTTGGAGGAGTGTTAATCCGTCCCAAAAGTGACGGTAAAGTGACGGATATACCACCAGCCGTATTACGAGTTCCATAGGATATAATGGACTCGTAATACGGCTGGTGGTAAATCCGTCACTTTTCCGTCACTTTTGGGACGGATTAACACCTCCTCCAAAGTTAGAATAACCCCCTAAGTCTTTTTGGTCCTGAGACTTCAGGGAACAGGAGGCAAGCTCTATCCAAGCCCTTGGAGATCACTTGTCACCACAGCCAGAGAGCAGCACGGCAGCAGGGCAACAGCAAGGCAGCAGTCCTTACACAGAAAGAAGACAGGTGAGTCCTTTGGGCTGCCAGGCAGGTCTTCTTGGCAGGATGCAAGTTCTGGTTCAGGTCTCCAGGAGGTACTGAGTTGGTAGGGGCAGAGGCCCTGTTTAAATACCCAAATGTGCCTTTGAAGTGGGGGAGACTTCAAAGAGTGGCTTAGAAGTGCACAAGGTCCTCTTTCAGTTCAATCCTGTCTGCCAGGGTCCCAGTAGGGGGTGTGGCAGTCCCTTGTGTGAGGCCAGGCTACAGTCCTTTTATATGTAAGTGGCCCTCGACTCTTCCAGCCCAGGAAGACCCATTCAAAATGCAGATGTATGCAAGTGAGGCTGAGTATCCTGTGTTTAGGGTGTTTGAGTGAATGCACAAGGGAGCTGTCAACTAAACCCAGCCAGACGTGGATTGTAAGGAACAGAAGGATTTAAGTGCACAGAAATGCTCCCTTCCTAAAAGTGGCATTTCAAAAATAGTAATATTAAATCCAAATTCACCAGTCAGCAGGATTTTGTATCACCATTCTGGCCATACTAAATATGACCTTCCTACTTCCTTCAGATCAGCAGCTACCACTCAAACATTATATGAGAGTAGCCCCAATGTTAGCCTATGAAGGGAGCAGGCCTCACAGCAGTGTAAAAAGGAATTTAGGAGTTTTACACTACCAGGACATGTAAACTACACAGGTACATGCCCTGCTTTTTGCCTACACAGCACCCTGCCCTATGGGTTACCTAGGGCATACCTTAGGGGTGATTTATATGTAGAAAAAGGGAATTTGGCAGTGGAACTGCATACACAGGCCTTGCAATGGCAGGCCTGAGACAAGGTTAAGGAGCTACTTAAGTGGGTGGCGCAACCAGTGCTGCAGGCCCACTAGTAGCATTTAATCTACAGGCCCTGGGCACATATAGTGCACTTTACTAAGGACTTATAACTAAATTAAATAATCAAATTGGGTATGATCCAATGTTACCATGTTTAAAGGGAGAGAGCATAAGCACTTTAGCACTGGTTAGCAGTGGTAAAGTGTGCAGAGTCTTAAAACCGGCAAAAACTGTATCTAAAAAGTGGAGGGAGACAAGAAAAAAGTTAGGGGTGACCACCCTAAGGCTGTCAGGTCTAACATGAGTCCCTCCCAGCTGAAAGTGGGGATTAGCTACCCAACCTCCTGGGAGCTCTCATCGCTAAGGCGGAAGTATCTGGAGAGACCATCAACGTTGGCTTGGTCAATCCCCGGGCGATGCTCCACCGTAAAGTCCATCCCCTGTAGGGAAATGGACCACCTCAAGAGTTTAGGATTCTCACCCCTCATCTGCATGAGCCATCTGAGCGGCCTGTGGTCTGTCTGAACCCGGAAGTGAGTCCCAAACAGGAATGGTCTCAGCTTCTCCAGTGCCCAGACAACAGCAAATGCTACTCTTTCAATAGCACTCCACCTCTGTTCCAGTGGTAATAGACTCCTGCTAATAAAGACTACTGGTTGCTCTAGGCCCTCCTCATTTAGCTGTGCTAGAACAGCCCCTATACCATGCTCTGAAGAGTCTGTCTGCACAATAAATTCCTGGGAGAAGTCAGGGGGCTTGAGCACGGGCTGTGTACATGGCTTGTTTCAGGGAGTCAAAGGCTTTCTGACAAGCCTCTGTCCAATTCACCAACCACCTAGGTTGCTTTTTGAAAGTAAGTTCTGTCAAGGGTGTCACAATGGATCCATAGCCCTTGAGAAACCTACGGTAGTATCCAGTGAGGCCTAAGGAGGCTCTCACTTCTGTCTGTGTTCTAGGTGGTTGCCAGCCCTTGATAGTTTCAATCTTGGCCTGGAGTGGCTACACCTTTCCACCACCTACTAGGTGTCCCAAGTACACCACGGAACCCTGCCCAATCTGGCACCTACTAGCCTTGATGTCAAGCCTACCTGTTGCAGAGCCTGAAGCTCCTACTTTAGGTAGAGAAAGTGTTCCTCCCAGCTGGAACTATAGACGGCGCAGAAGGCATCCTTGCCAGCTAGGACGCCGTTAACCAACCATTGGAAGGCAGCAGGGGCATTTTTCAACCCAAAGGGCATCACCCGGAACAGGTAATGGCCCTCAGGTGTGGAAAATGCAGATCTCTCTTTAGCCCCCTCAGTCAAGGCGATCTGCCAGTACCCTGATATGAGATTAAAAGTACTTAGGAATTTGGCAGCACCTAGCCTGTCTACTAGCTCATCAGCTCTGGGGACGGGGTGAACATCATTCCGTGTGACGGAGATGAGACCCCGGTAGTACACACAGAACCGGAGTTCTGGCTTGGTACCGGCTGCAGCAGCCTTAGGTACCAGCACCAGAGGGCTGGCCCAGGGACTGCTGGACCTCTCATTAACCCTTAGGGCCAACATCTTAGAAACTTCCTCCTTGATGCTGGCCTTCACCTTATCTGACAACCTGTAAATGTTGTTCTTTACAAGGGGACTGTCTCCTGTATCAATATCATGGACACACAGGCGGGTGAGTCCAGGAGTAAGGGAAAACAGGGAAGAGAACTGCTCCAACAACTCGTAGCAGTCTCCTCTCTTATTTGGAGTTAGGGAGTCAGAGAGATTGACACCCTCCACTGACCCATCACCTTCTTTGGCAGAGAGGAGGTCGGGGAGAGGTTCACTCTCCTCTTCCATGCCCTCATCTGTCACAAGGAGCAAACTAACCTCCTACCTCTCAAAATGAGGCTTGAGTCAGTTGTGGTGGAGAAGCCTTAGGGGGTGTCTAGGGGTCTTGAGGTCCACTAAGTAAGTGGCCTCCCCCTTCCTCTCCTTGACTTCAAATTGGCTAGACCAGCAGTCCTGGAGAGCTCTAGGGTCTACTGGCTCCATTACCCAAACCTTTTCTCCAGGTGAGAACTTGACCAGAGTGGCCTTCCGGTCATACCACTCCTTCATCACCTCTTGACTGGCCTCAAGGTTACTCTTGGCCTGCTTCCAGAAGTGCTGGGTTTGGTTGCGGAGGGCCAGCATGTAGCTGACCTGTTGGAAAATGGGTTATTGGTAGGGCAGGTAGGTACCTTCACCTAGCAACAAGCCACTAACCTCCACATAGGTACAGTTAGGTCTCAGTAAATTAATCCCAGCTCAACCCTTGGTAGCTTGGCAACGAGCGTCAAGGCTTAACTTAGGAGACAAAGTGTAAAGCATTCAAATATCACAAAACAGTAATTAAATAAAACACAGGAAACAGTTTAAAAATCCAAAACCAATTTATAAAAATAGTTTATATTTTTATCTTTAAAATGACACAAAAGCTATTAAAATCGGTTCAGGGGAACCGGAGATATGAATTTTTAAAGAATGATTACTTTTCTAGCGCTTAGAAACAAAAAGCGCCAATCGGGTCATCTGGTTGCACCAGGACCGGGGCAAAGTCAAAGTTTCAGGCCGACCGCGATGGAGCCCTGCTCGGCTACAAGTCGCGGGAGGCCTCGGTTAAAAAGTTACCTTCTGACTTAGTCTTTATTTTGAAGTTTTTCTTCATCGGGACGAACCTGCCAGTTGAATCCGACCTCCTGGAGCCCTTGTCCGGATACGCGATGTGGGTTTCCTCGGTGGTGATTTTTACCTTCGGACTTAGTCGTTTTTTCGAGATGAAAATCCTTCGACCGGGGTAAACCTGGATCTTGATCCGACGTCCGTGGAGCCCTTCTCGGATACGATGGCTGGGAGGTCCCGGTCAACTTTTTACGTTCGGACTTAGTCTCTTTTTTGGATGTTTTTCTTTACCGGGACGAACCACGAAGTCAGGCCGGGTCGCGGTTGAGGCAAGCCGGCTAGAATTTCCGCGGCGGGTCGGTCCCTCTCTGGAGCTTTTTTCCAAAAATTCTCAAATCTTTTCAAAACTTCTGGGGCTTCACCCAGATGTTCTTTTAAGGTTCTTTTGGGGTCCACAGCTCAACCCAAGGGTCCAGAAGTTCTGTGATGGTCCTTGGGGGGTGCGGACTTCAACTCCCAGAATGCACCTGGCGCAAACTCCTTTTTGGCCACTGGACAGTGGTCAGCTGGTCGCTTTCTTCAGGAGTTGGTGCAGGGGACTCTGGTTTAGCAATTTTTCACCTGTAGCAAACAGGGAGTCCCTCCTTGAACCAGTTGAAGCCAGGCAAAGTCCTTCTTGTGGTGAAGCCCAAGTGTGCAGCTGGTGCAGTCCTTCTGAGTGCAGGGTCCAGGTGCAGGCCAGGGGTCCAGCAGGGCAGTCCTTCTTCTTCTTTAGTTCCTTTCTTGTTGAATTCTGGAGGGGATCTGAGGTGTGGGGGCAGGTCTGCCAGTTTTATCCTTGCTCCTGGGTGAAAAGCAGGGGGGTCCTGGTCCTCCAATCAGGTACAGGGTCGTCCCCCTGTGATGACCACTTCCTGGGAAGTGTGGCAAAAATCCATCCCAAAAGGCAACAGTCTCTAAAAATCCAACATGGCTGAATCTGATTTTTGGAGGTTACATCTGGCTGAGCCCACCCACTGGTGTGGCTAAAAATCATAAACACACCCCTCTCCTGCCCTCTCCTAATCTAATCAAGGGGGCACCTAGCTGTCTGGGGTTGCAGGATGTGGGGGTGTTGCTGGGTGCTCCAGATGTCCTTCTCTGCCTTTGAAGACCAGTTTGGCATGCCCTCCCCCTTCCTGCCTCACCATCTGCTGAGGGGAGATTATCTCCCCCAAGCACATTCCTTTGTGTGAAGCCTGGCCACTTCACACCTCATCAAGGCAGCCTGGCAGAAGCTGCTGCAGGCTGGCCAATCAGAGCACAGCAGCAAAAACAATGCAGAGCTGAAATTGGCAACTTTTTAGGTAAAGTCTAAACTTTTTACCTGAACTAGTTATATTAAATCCCACAACTGGAAGTTGTGGGATTTATTACAACAATCAATTTGATACCAAATTCTTGGTATGTAACATTTAAGGAGATTTTAAAATTTAAAATAAAGTCTGCCCATTCTAGCCTATGAAGGCCATTTACTTCAATGAGGGAAAAACGAATTTAGCTGTTTTTACCTCACCAGGGCTTATAAATCTATTTTTATAAAGTCCCTGCTTATAGTTACATGGCACCCAGCCCTAGGGCCACATAGGGCACACCTTAGGGGTGACTTATATGTAAAAATAAGGTAGTTTAAGACTTTGGAAGTACCTTTAATTCCAAAGTCGAATTTGCATATAACTTTAATTTAAAAGCAGCCAGCAAGGCAGGCTTGCTTTTAAAATGACACTGGGCACCTCAGCAGTGCACCTAGGTGTGCACCACCTATGCTGTGGTCCCTAAACCTACATGCCCTACCATATACTAGGGACTTATAGGTAGGTTAACTTAGCCACTTATAATTAGCCTAATTTGCATATCCATTTTACACAGAGCACAGGCCCTGGGACTGGTTAGCAGTACCCAGGGCACCTTTAAAGTCAGGAAAACACCAGCAAAAAGTGGAAAATGGGGGCAAAAAGTTATGGGGCCTCTGCAATCAGCCCTGTTTTCTCACACAACCCCCCCCCCCCCCCAGCCCACACGCCCAGGAGACTCAGCCCAACCCTGGGAGAGTCTTCCTGGCTTGTTAGGCGAGGAAGACAGTGAAGAAAACTGGCTGTCCCTTTCCAGGGCCTACTCTGCCTTATATCCTCCTGTCAAGGTCACTCCCTATGGGTAGTGAAGCCATCCCAACAGTAAAAGGACCCAACACAAACTGAAACTTTCCTCTAGGGGGGTCTTCCTCCTTTCTCTCTGCCAACTTGGGTAGTGAGGTGCCCACCTCCCCTACTCCAAACTTTGCTAGGGCAACACCTAGCTTACCCAAAGAGGTCACCCAACACTTGAGCAACCCCACCATGACCAATAGGGTCAGGGGGCCTACTTTGCTATTGGCCCTGGGGTCTGCCTCCCAGGCCAAGTACAGTGCTGCCAGGAAGGCTAGCACCCAGCAGAGGCTACTGACAGCTGTCAGTACCCAGAACAACACCCTAAGCTCTCCACTGACAGGAGGCTGAGCTGCTTTAGGGGCATCTTTGGGGTCCTGGCACCCCTCTTGCTGTCTAGAGTGGGGGGCTACCACCTCCTGTGGCAGACACCCTCCTTCCACTCTCCCTTCTGTCAGTGCAGGGGCAACACCTTGCATCTGGACAGCTGCCTGACTACTCAGGACTCCCTTGGGGTCAGGTGAGGCCTTACCAGTGCCAACTCTGGGCTCCCCCCTTACTGGGGCAGAGGGCCCTTGGCTCCCTGGAACTCTCTTTAAGAGTGGCCTACCCTTCCTTTTCTTCTTTCCTTTTCTTGGGGACCCCTGTCTCCTAACTGTAGGGACTGACTCCCCAGGACTTTGGGTTGGGGGGGCGCCCTGGGCGACCACCCCATCTGGGACCAGACTCACCTCTGGGAGGTCATTGCCCAGGATACAATCTAGGGGGAGGTCAGCACTGACTACCACCCTAATCCAGTCAAGGATACCCTCCCTCTCTAGGGGCACTATGGCTACAGGTTTGGAGGTGACCTCCCCTGTGGCTATCCTGACTTTCTTTGTCTTTCCTGGGACATACATGTCTGGCGTCACTAACCGGTCACTCACTATAGTGTGACTGGCACAGGTGTCCCTCAGGCCAGTGGTAGGGATCCCATTCACTTGAATGTGGTGGAAGTGCCTACTCCCTCCCTCAGGGATCACCAGCTTACCATCTGGTCCTGTCTCCCAGCACAATGCTAGGAGGACTTCATCATCTGAGGAATCCTCCTCTATGGCTACACTGGACAGCCCAATGCTAACCACCTTCGTTGGACAGGCTGCATCTCCTCTGAAGTGACCTGTCTGCTGACAGTCAAAGCAAGCCCTACTGTCCAAGAGCTTTTTTAACCCTGGGTCTAACTGTCTCTGCTTGTCAGAGTGGGAGTGGGATTTACTCTCCTCCTTCTTAGGGTTCTGGGGTACAGAGGGAGTCTCTGTGGTGGGCTTACCACCCCCCTCCTTAGGTTTTTGGGGACCTGCCCCCCCCTTCTTGGAGTCTCCCCCCTGGGACTTGACAACCACCCTGGTTCTCAACCACTCATCAGCTGCCTCCCCTAGCTCTCTAGGGTTGGTCTGCTTAGAGTCCACTAGATGCTGGCATAACCTTTCTTGGGTACAATTGGTCAAGATGTGCTCTCTCATGATCAGATTGTATAACCCCTCATAAGTATCTACTTTGTTACCAATAATCCAGCCCTCTAGTGCCTTTAGTGAAATGTCCACAAAGTCAACCCAAGACTGGGTACTGACCTTCTGGGTGTCCCTGAACTTCATTCTATATTGCTCTGGGGTCAGACCAAACTTCTTGGCTAAGCACCTCTTCATACTAGGGTATGAATCTGCCTCCTCCCCCCTTAAGGTCAGAAGCCTATCCCTCCCTGAGTTGGGGACCAACTCCCACAAAAGGGAACCCCAGTATTGAGGCCTAACCCTTCTCATTTGGAGTGCCCTCTCAAAGGCCCCCAGCCACTTATCTATGTCATCCCCCTCTACATAGGCAGGAACCACCCCTTTGGGTAATCTGGGGCAAACTCCCCCACCCATGGACACCTCAGCTTCTTTATCGCTGCTTCCATCTCTTTTCTCTTTGTATGCCCACTTTTTCTTTTCTAGGGCCAGCTTCTCTGCTTCCAAAGCTATGTATGCTAGCTGGGCCTCCAGCTCTCTTTCTCTGATGGATGGGTTCTCTCCTCCTGAAAGGACCCCCTTCCCACCACTAGCTTTGGATCTGCCCCTAGTGACTGTATTTACTGAGGACCGTTCTTCCTCATCCTCACTTGGGCTCAGATGCCTTCCCTCCCCTGAGTGGTTAGAGCTTGCATCCTCCCTTCTTTCTCCCTCCTCTGGAGCTTCTTCTGACTCTACCTCTTGGGCATCAGCCCATGCTGTCAGGGATGTGATCAGGATTTGCTTCCTGAGATCAGTGGTTGCAGGCAACCCTCTTTCAATACACAACCCCCTAAGCTGGACTACTGTCAGTGTGGGTAGGCTAGCCAGATTAAGCTCCATGGTTCCCTAGTTTTGTGTCAACAAAAACTTTTTGCAAAAATTGGAAACAAGAATTTACAAAAAATTACAAAAATTCAACAATTGAAATTAATCCAAATTAAAAATTAAAAACAATTTTTGCACTAGGACAATTTAAAGGATTTTTAATTTGTTTTACCTAAAACTGTAACGTGATATTGAACACAAGTACAGGATCCCGTCGCTGCTTCCAATTATGTTGGAAAATGGGTTATTGGTAGGGCAGGTAGGTACCTTCACCTAGCAACAAGCCACTAACCTCCACATAGGTACAGTTAGGTCTCAGTAAATTAATCCCAGCTCAACCCTTGGTAGCTTGGCAACGAGCGTCAAGGCTTAACTTAGGAGACAAAGTGTAAAGCATTCAAATATCACAAAACAGTAATTAAATAAAACACAGGAAACAGTTTAAAAATCCAAAACCAATTTATAAAAATAGTTTATATTTTTATCTTTAAAATGACACAAAAACGATTAAAATCGGTTCAGGGGAACCGGAGATATGAATTTTTAAAGAATTATTACTTTTCTAGCGCTTAGAAACAAAAAGCGCCAATCGGGTCATCTGGTTGCACCAGGACCGGGGCAAAGTCAAAGTTTCAGGCCGACCGCGATGGAGCCCTGCTCGGCTACAAGTCGCGGGAGGCCTCGGTTAAAAAGTTACCTTCTGACTTAGTCTTTATTTTGAAGTTTTTCTTCACCGGGACGAACCTGCCAGTTGAATCCGACCTCCTGGAGCCCTTGTCCGGATACGCGATGTGGGTTTCCTCGGTGGTGATTTTTACCTTCGGACTTAGTCGTTTTTTCGAGATGAAAATCCTTCGACCGGGGTAAACCTGGATCTTGATCCGACGTCCGTGGAGCCCTTCTCGGATACGATGGCTGGGAGGTCCCGGTCAACTTTTTACGTTCGGACTTAGTCTCTTTTTTGGATGTTTTTCTTTACCGGGACGAACCACGAAGTCAGGCCGGGTCGCGGTTGAGGCAAGCCGGCTAGAATTTCCGCGGCGGGTCGGTCCCTCTCTGGAGCTTTTTTCCAAAAATTCTCAAATCTTTTCAAAACTTCTGGGGCTTCACCCAGATGTTCTTTTAAGGTTCTTTTGGGGTCCACAGCTCACCCCAAGGGTCCAGAAGTTCTGTGATGGTCCTTGGGGGGTGCGGACTTGAACTCCCAGAATGCACCTGGCGCAAACTCCTTTTTGCCCACTGGACAGTGGTCAGCTGGTCGCTTTCTTCAGGAGTTGGTGCAGGGGACTCTGGTTTAGCAATTTTTCACCTGTAGCAAACAGGGAGTCCCTCCTTGAACCAGTTGAAGCCAGGCAAAGTCCTTCTTGTGGTGAAGCCCAAGTGTGCAGCTGGTGCAGTCCTTCTGAGTGCAGGGTCCAGGTGCAGGCCAGGGGTCCAGCAGGGCAGTCCTTCTTCTTCTTTAGTTCCTTTCTTGTTGAATTCTGGAGGGGATCTGAGGTGTGGGGGCAGGTCTGCCAGTTTTATCCTTGCTCCTGGGTGAAAAGCAGGGGGGTCCTGGTCCTCCAATCAGGTACAGGGTCGTCCCCCTGTGATGACCACTTCCTGGGAAGTGTGCCAAAAATCCATCCCAAAAGGCAACAGTCTCTAAAAATCCAACATGGCTGAATCTGATTTTTGGAGGTTACATCTGGCTGAGCCCACCCACTGGTGTGGCTAAAAATCATAAACACACCCCTCTCCTGCCCTCTCCTAATCTAATCAAGGGGGCACCTAGCTGTCTGGGGTTGCAGGATGTGGGGGTGTTGCTGGGTGCTCCAGATGTCCTTCTCTGTCTTTGAAGACCAGTTTGGCAGCCCTCCCCCTTCCTGCCTCACCATCTGCTGAGGGGAGATTCTCTCCCCCAAGCACATTCCTTTGTGTGAAGCCTGGCCACTTCACACCTCATCAAGGCAGCCTGGCAGAAGCTGCTGCAGGCTGGCCAATCAGAGCACAGCAGCAAAAACAATGCAGAGCTGAAATTGGCAACTTTTTAGGTAAAGTCTAAACTTTTTACCTGAACTAGTTATATTAAATCCCACAACTGGAAGTTGTGGGATTTATTACAACAATCAATTTGATACCAAATTCTTGGTATGTAACATTTAAGGAGACTTTAAAATTTAAAATAAAGTCTGCCCATTCTAGCCTATGAAGGCCAATTACTTCAATGAGGGAAAAACGAATTTAGCTGTTTTTACCTCACCAGGGCTTATAAATCTATTTTTATAAAGTCCCTGCTTATAGTTACATGGCACCCAGCCCTAGGGGCACATAGGGCACACCTTAGGGGTGACTTATATGTAAAAATAAGGTAGTTTAAGACTTTGGAAGTACCTTTAATTCCAAAGTCGAATTTGCATATAACTTTAATTTAAAAGCAGCCAGCAAGGCAGGCTTGCTTTTAAAATGACACTGGGCACCTCAGCAGTGCACCTAGGTGTGCACCACCTATGCTGTGGTCCCTAAACCTACATGGCCTACCATATACTAGGGACTTATAGGTAGGTTAACTTAGCCACTTATAATTAGCCTAATTTGCATATCCATTTTACACAGAGCACAGGCCCTGGGACTGGTTAGCAGTACCCAGGGCACCTTTAAAGTCAGGAAAACACCAGCAAAAAGTGGAAAATGGGGGCAAAAAGTTATGGGGCCTCTGCAATCAGCCCTGTTTTCTCACATGACCACATCCTGGGGAGGTGTCTTGGAAGCTTTCTCCCAGCCCTCTTTCATTATGCTTAGTGGTCCCCTGACAGGGTGACAATAGAGAAGCTCAAAGGGGCTGAACCCCAGCCCTTTCTGGGGCACCACCCTATAAGCAAATAGCAGGCATGGCAAGAGGATGTCCCACTTAGGCCTCATGGCCTCAGGTAGGCCAGTGATCATGCCTTTGAGGGTCTTGTTGAATCTCTCAACAAGCCCATTGGATTGAGGATGATAAGGGTTGGTAAACCGGTAGGTCACCCCACACTCATCCCACATGGACTTCATGTACGCTGACATGAAGTTTGTGCCTCTGTCAGACACAACTTCCTTAGGGAGTCCACATGGGTAATTATTCCCATCAGGGCTCTGGTCACCACTGGTGCAGTCACTGTTCTCAGTGGGATTGCCTCTGTATAGCAGATGGCATGGTCCACCAAAACCAGGATAAACCTGTTGGCTAAGGCAGTTTTGGGGTCCATGGGACCAATGATGTCGATGCACTACCTTTCAAAGGGGGTGCCAACGGCAGGGAGTGGGATGAGGGGGGGCTTAAGCCTTTTCCCTGTCCTCCCACTAGCCTGGCAGGTGGGGCAGTCCCTGCAGAAATTATGTGAGGCTACCCGCATTCTAGGCCAATGGAAGTGGGTGACAGCCTGGCAAAGGTCTTGTCTTGGCCCAAATGTCCTGCCAGGGGGATGTCGTGAGCCAGACGCAGCAGGAAGGCCCGGTACACTGGGGGACCACCAGCACACATGCTGCCCCAATGGCCGAAGCCTTAGGCTCACTGTAAAGGACATCATTCTCCCAGTAGATATGGTGATCGCCAGAGGCTTCACCAGCTGCTTGGGCTGTGGCCTGTTGCCTCAAGCCCTCGCGGGTGGGGCATTCTTTGTGCGCTTTGCAGAATTCTGCCCTGGTCGGCACACCATCTACTTGCCAGTCAGCAAGTTCACACAGGTTGCTCAGGTCAGCACTTTCCTCTCCGGTTGGCTCAGGGGCCTCCTCCTCAGAGAACCTGTCCACCACCATGGGAATATCTGAGGTGGGTTTCCCACGCCTCTTGCCCTTCCTCTTTGCAGCTGTCTGGGCCATTGTCCCAGGCTCTAGATGCCCTTGACTTCCTTTCCGGGCAGCCATGGACCTTGTGGTTATGCAGACCCACTCAGGCAAACCTAACATGTCCAGGTGGGATCTGAGCTCTACCTCTTTCCAGGGTGTATTGTTAAGAAATGCCTTCCTTGGCATGGTTATCCCCTGTCTGTTTGCCTTTTGTTGATGCCAGTTATGATTAAAAGTGTGCTGGGACCCTGCTAACCAGGCCCCAGCACAAGTGTTCTTTCCCTAAACTGTTCCTTTGTTCTCACAATTGGCACAGCTCTGGCACACAGATAAGCCCCTTGAAAATGGTACCCCTGGTACCAAGGGCCCTGTGGCCAGGGAAGCTCTCTAAGGGCTGCAGCATGTATTATGCCACCGTAGGGACCCCTCACTCAGCACATGCACACTGCCTCACAGCTTGTGTGTGCTTTTGGGGAGAAAATGACTAAGTCGACATGGCACTCCCCTCAGGGTGCCAAGCCCACCTCTCACTGCCAGTGGCATAGGTACGTCACACCTCTAGCTGGCCTTACAGCCCCAAGGCAGGGTGCACTATACCACAGGTGACGGCATAGTTGCATGAGCACTATGTCCTTACAGTGTCTAAGCAAAACCTTAGACATTGTAAGCGCAGGGTAGCCATAAAGAGTATATGGTCTAGGAGTCTGTCAATTACGAACTCCACAGTTCCATAATGGCTACACTGAAATCTGGGAAGTTTGGTATCAAACTTCTCAGCACAATAAATGCGCACTGAGGCCAGTGTGGGATTTATTGTAAAACACCCAGAGGGCATCTTAGAGATGCCCCCTGAATACCAGTCTGACTCCTAGTGCAAGGCTGACCAGTTTCTGCTAGCCTGCCACAACCAGACGAGTTTCTGGCCACATGGGGTGAGTGCCTTTGTCACTCTGTGGCCAGGAAAAAGCCTGTACTGGGTGGAGCTGCTTCTCACCTCCCCCTGCAGTAACTGTAACACCTGGTGGTGAGCCTTAAAGGCTCATGTCTTTTGTTACAGCTAGTGGAGTTGCCCACCCCTCCAGCCACTGCCCCCACTTTTGGCGGCAAGGCGGGAGGAGATAATGAGAAAAACAAGGAGGAGTCACCCACCAGCCCGACAGCCCCTAAGGTGTCCTGAGATGAGGTGACCCTTGCCTTTAGAAATCCTCCATCTTGAGTTTGGAGGACTCCCCCAATAGGAACAGGGATGTGCCCCCCTCCCCTCAGAGAGGAGGCACAAAGAGTGTGTAGCCACCCTCCAGGACAGTAGCCATTGGCTACTGCCCCAGACCTAAACACCCCCCTAAATTTAGTATTTAGGGGGAACCCTAAACCCAGGAAATCAGATTCCTGCAACCTGAAGAAAGAAGAAGGACTGCTGACCTGAAAGCCCCGCAGAGACGACGGAGATGACAACTGACTTGGCCCCAGCCCTACCGGCCTGTCTCCAGACTCAAAGAACCTGCACAGCGACGCATCCGACAGGGACCAGTGACCTTTGAGGACTCAGAGGACTGCCCTGAACCCAAAGGACCAAGAAACTCCTGAGAACAGTGGCACTGTTCAAAAACTGCAACAACTTTGCAACTTTAAAGCAACTTTCAAAGAACTCTCTCTTCCCACTGGAAGTGTGAGACTTCACACCCTGCACCCGATGCCCCCGGGTCGAGTTCAGGAGAACCAAGACCGCATAGAGGACTCCCAGGCGACTACGACCATGTAGGCACCCTGAGTCGACCCCCGTACCTCCACAGCGATGCCTGCAGAGACGATCCAGAGTCTCCCCCTGACCGCGACTGTCTGGTAAAAGGAACCCGGCGCCTGGACCAAGCACTGCACCCGTAGCCCCCAGGACCGAGAGGAACCTCCCACCAGTGCAGGAGTGACCAGCATGTGGCCCTCATCCTAGCCCAGTCAGTGGCTGGCCCGAGGAGCCCCCCTGTGCCTTGCCTGCATTGCCTAAGTGACCCCCGAGTCCCTCCATTGCTTGCAATAGCAAACCTGACGCCTACTTCGCCTACTTCACCCGGCCACCCTTGTGCCGCTGAGGGTGTGTTTTGTGGGCTTGTGTGTGTCCCCCCAGTTCTCTACAAAACCCCCTTGGTCTGCTCCCCGAGGACACAGGTACCTGTAAGCAGACTAGGACCGGAGCACCACTGTTCTTCATAGGCACCTATGTGTTTTGGGCCCTCCTTTGACCTTTGAACCTGACTGGCCCTGTGTTGCTGGTGCTTTGGCTTTGGGGTTGCCTTGAACCCCCAACGGAGGGCTGCCTATGCCCAGGAGACGGACTGTGTAAGTGCTTTACTTACCTGAGAAACTTAACCAAACTTACCTCCCCCAAGAATTGTTGATTTTTGCACTGTGTCCACTTTTAAAATAGCTATTTGCCATTTTAACCTAAACTGTGTGTACTACTGTTATAAATCAAAGTTCTATACTTACCTGTGTGATGTACCTTGCATTGTATGTACTTACCTCAAATCTTGAATCATGTGGTTCTAAAATAAATTAAGAAAATATATTTTTCTATATAAAAACTATTGGCCTGGAGTTAAGTCTTTGAGTGTGTGTTCCTCATTTATTGCCTGTGTTTGTACAGCAAATGCTTAACACTATCCTCTGATAAGCCTGCTGCTCGACCACACTACTACAAAATAGAGCATTAGTATTATCTAACTTTGCCACTATCAACCTCTAAGGGGAACCCTTGGACTCTGTGCACACTATCTCTCACTTTGAGATAATATATACAGAGCCAACTTCTGACAAATATGATCTAGATCCCTGCCTAACAGACAATCTACAGGCATGGCAGGACCCACAGCTACTTTCAGAGTACCAGAGCCCCAGCCCCCCCCCAACTCAAAGGGAACCAGAGCCACCAGTAGGTGACTCTCATGATTGTCAGTGACTATGACCTGTTGGAATGTATTAGGGACTATCTGCTCTGCTGACACCAGCTAACTTTTGACAGTAGTCATACTGGCTCCTGTGTCACGCAGAGCCTCCACCCTTTGCCCATCAATGGTGACCCACTGCCTATACTTGGAAGTATTGGCAGGCATGTGGGCTTTTGGCACCATCTCCTTATCTTGTATGTTTTGGAGGCCTTTTGAGAGTTGTTTATCTTTAAGTTTTTCTCCCCCCTCTTTCTTCTGTTGGGAACCCTGACCACCTTTGTGGGTGTCCCCCACAGATGCCTTCTTGGACACTCTGGTGCTAACCCAGAGGTCCGCCTCCTCAGCAAACTTCCTGGGATCAGTCAGCTTGCTATCTACTAAGTGCTGGTGCAACTCTGTAACAGAAATACTGAGCATATGCTCTCTCAGAATCAAATCATATAACCCTTTGTGATCATTTACTTTGCTGCCTCGCACCCATCCATTCAGTACCTTATTGAAGAAATCAAAACAGTCTACCCAAGTCTGTGTGGAAAGTTGGTGCTGTCCCTAAACCTCTGACGATATTTTTCAGGGGTCAACCCAAACTTGGCCAGTAAAGCGGCTTTCAAGGGTGCATAGACATTCTGATCATGTGGATCTAGTGTTAGGAGAGTGTCCCTCCCCATTACTGGTACATAAAACCACAACGCCACCCCCATTGCTCCTCAGAGGTCCCATGAGCCCTTAGTGCAACTTCATAGGCAGCCAACCACTTATCAATGTCATCTCCCACCACATAACTTGGCAAGTCTTTATTGGGTATACAAACCTTTTTCTCAGGTCCTGCATATATGCTGCCACCATCATTGCTGGACTCAGACTGTCTTGACCTGATCTCCAGCTCCTTGACATTCAGTTCATGAGCCAACAAAAGTTTCTTGTCAGCCAAGGCTCTCTCAGCTGCTTTTGCTTCTCTCTCTGCCCTCCATTTCTCCTGTTGAGCTTCAATTTTTAACCTTGCCATTTGCAATTGAAATTCTCTCTCCTCTTTCCTTTCCTCTGTGGTCAGGCCCTGATCAGAGACACTGCTCCCTGGTTTGGCAGGGCAGGGGGCACAATTGCAGTGGCAACATCATCCACTGATGGCAGAAAATCCTATGAGGGCCCATCCTCTGGACCCTCCACCTCAGCATCCTCCTCTGAATGGGCTTCTGCCCCGGCCCTAAGCGTCATTTAAAATTCCTCCTTTCTGGAGGCACCTTGGGTGGGTACTCCCATATCCCTGCAGAACCCTTTCAGCTGTTTGACAGTATATGTCTCCAGCATGGCTAGGTCAAAATCTTCATTTCCAGCTTGAGACCCAGCCAGAGAAATGTTGAGTGAGGATTTTAGTTAAACAATTGTCAGGAAAAACGAAATTGCAGTAAGTTAAAAAATCAAGTTGACCTACATCTGTGGGTAGGTAGTGAACACTTAACTATTGTATGTCACAGCACAGATACAAGTCCTATCCTCACCGCTAATCACCAATGTTAGAAATGGGGTCTTTGGTTGGCAGTCAGGTTACCCCCTGTTCAAGCAAGGACCCTCACTCTAGTCAGGGTAAGTCACACACAATCCAAATTATCCTGTGCCCACCCTCTAGTAGCTTGGCACTGACAAGTCAGGCTTAACTTAGAATGCAATGTGTAAAGTATTTGTGCAAAAAATCATGCAATAACACAGTATGGCACCACAAAAATACACCACACAGTGTTTAGAAAAATATATAATATTTATCTGGTAAGATGCAGGTCAAAACTATTAAAATGCAATAAGTATATGTTGTGATATCACTGTAAAAGTGATATAAAGTGTCTTTAGTTTTTAAAAGGTAAAAAAATGTTTCTTTCAAGCACAAAGCACCTGGTTTGCGTGCAAAATCTCTGCAAAGAACCGCAGAGGAGGAGATGCGTGGAAACAAAGAGGGTGTGTGTTGATTTCTCGGGCCGCACACGGCGATGCACCGTTTAGTTTTCACACAGGGACGGCTCTGTGTCAATTTCCGGCGCTCGTCGTGGATCCTCTTCGGGTTTCAGGGTTTTGGGATGCCCCGGGGATGTTGCATGAATTTCCGGCGCTGACAGGAGGAAGTCACAGGGGCTGCGTCGATCCGGTGGGCGTTGCGTGGAAATTTCTACTGCACAGCAGGCACTGCGTCAATTCCTCTCTGGAAGTCGGGCTGCGTCGTTCAAGCTTGGCTGTGCGTCTATCCAGTGGGCTGTGCGTCGAATTTCTGGTCACTACGCTGGTGCTGCGTCAATCTTCTCATTGCGAAGTCAGGCTGCGTCGTTGTGGTTCGGCGTGCAGTGAACTTTTTAACGTGGTGCGGGCTGTGCATCATTTCTGGCAGGCCATGCTTCGATTTTCGCCGCACAAGGAGTCCTTCTTGTAGAGATGAAGTATTTTTGGTCCTGAGACTTCAGGGAACAGGAGGCAAGCTCTATCCAAGCCCTTGGAGAGCATTTCTCACCACAGCCAGAGAGCAGCAAGGCAGCAGTCCTTCACAGAAAGCATACAGATGAGTCCTTTGGGCAGCCAGGCAGGTCTTCTTGGCAGGATGCAAGTTCTGGTTCAAGTTCTCTTCTCCAGGAAGTGTCTGATTTGGTAGGGGCAGAGGCCCTGTTTCAATACCCAAATGTGCCTTTGAAGTGGGGGAGACTTCAAAGAGTGGCTTAGAAGTGCACAATTTCCCCTTTCAGTTCAATCCTGTCTGCCAAGGTTCCAGTAGGGGGTATGACAGTCCTTTGTGTGAGGCCAGGCTGCAGTCCTTTGACATGTAAGAGTCAGGCCCTCCACCCTCCCAGCCCAGGAAGACCCATTCAAAATGCAGATGTATGCAAGTGAGGCTGAGTATCCTGTGTTTTAGGTGTGTCTGAGTGAATGCACAAGGGAGCCGTCAACTAAACCCAGCCAGACGTGGATTGTAAGGCACAGAGGGATTTAAGTGCACAGAAATGCTCAGTTTTTAAAAGTGCCATTTCAAAAATAGTAATATTAAATCCAAATTCACCAGTCAGCAGGATTTTGTATCACCATTCTGGCGATACTAAATATGACCTTCCTACTCCTTTCAGATCAGCAGCTACCACTCAAACAATATATGAGAGTAGCACCAATGTTAGCCTATGAAGGGAGCAGGCCACACAGCAGTGTAAAAACGAATTTAGGAGTTTTACACTACCAGGACATGTAAACTACACAGCAACATGCCCTGCCTTTTGCCTACACAGCACCCTGTCCTATGGGTTACCTAGGGCATACCTTAGGGGTGAGTTATATGTAGAAAAAGGGGAGTTTTAGGCTTGGCAAGTTCTTTTAAATGCCAAGTGGAATTTGGCAGTGAAACTGCACACAAAGGCCTTGAAATGGCAGGCCTGAGACAAGTTTAAGGAGCTACTTAAGTGGGTGGCGCAACCAGTGCTGCAGGCCCACTAGTAGCATTTAATCTACAGGCCCTGGGCACATATGGTCCACTTTACTAGGGACTTATAAGTAAATTAAATAATCAAATTGGGTATGATCCAATGTTACCATGTTTAAAGGGAGAGAGCATATGCACTTTAGCACTGGGAGGCAGTGGTAAAGTATTCAGAGTCTTAAAACCAGCAAAAACAGTATCTAAAAAGAGGAGGGAGGCAGGCAAAAAGTTAGGTGTGACCACCCTTAGGATATAAGGGCTAACAGTCAGCAAGGGTCAGCAGAGGGCGAACACGGCACATGCATCCTGGGCCACCCACAACACTTGGCAGCAAGGTGTAGCCTAGAGGTTGCAGGATGTGTTAGACCCTTGCCGGAAAGTGGCATTCGCATTCGCTGAGAGGCTGTCAGGAGGTGCTGTTTGGAGCTGAAGGAATTGAACTGGAATTACAAACAACTTCCTGTCAATGATTATGCTTGTTATGATCCTGAACTGCATTGTTTAATCATGTTGTGTGAATACAAATGCAGCTGTTTTTGCACCAACAAAGTCTCATGTTTTGCCACAAGAAACTTTGGTGCATGCTAGCGGCCTGGGAGCTTGCGGGGTACTTGCCCAGCTGGGAAGGGTTTGACGCTACCTATTTTTCTATTTTTCACCACACAGCCGTACACGATCTTACAGCTCTAATCATGTGAATGTAGTCAAATGGTTCTATTGTGGTAATTAATTTCAACAGAAACCCAGAACAACAAGCATGGTCCTGAAAACGAAACTTGATTCAAGTATCGTGTCCAGGCCTTTGTTTGTTGTACGTAACCTGATGCGTTTTTCCCTTCTGCGTCACTGCTTAACAATTAATGTCTGACTGGTGGTAAACATGAATAGAAGCGTGCATAACAATTACTGGCCCGGCTGACAAGATGTTAGCAATGTTTTGTCTGTAGCTTCTATTTGTACGACTTAGCCATGCACGCCATACACACTATAATTGGGTATACCTTTCTGCCGCTGTCACACTGTTTTCTACAACCCCAAAATTGCTAATTGATCATGGACGTCATTTAGGAGTCGCCAGGGGTCGCAACTGCGATCATCAGCGTGTCCCTTGCGATCCCTGGCAGTGCCTCTGCGACCCCTGACCTCAGAGGTGGCAAAATGAAATGCCAGGAACACCGGAGCAGTTCCTCCTTATGGACGTTGCTTGGGGCTCCACTGCCTTGTTTTCAATATGTTTTTTTAAATTACACTAATAGTGAATAAATGACACTTAAAGTGAATAATACATATTATTTACTATCAGTGTATTAAAAAAAGGAGTCCACTTAGCTGGAATATGATCCTCTTTGGTAGTTGAGGTAAGTAAAAAAACACTTGTAAATGTATGTTGTGTGCATGCTTGCGGGTGAGTGTGCTTATGTAAGAGAGTGTGTTTGAGTGAATGTGTCTTTATGTTAAGCATGCGTCTGTGTGTGAGTGAACGTAAAGATGAAATGGTGTGTGTCACTTCTGCTACCCCTGGCATTTTGATGATTAGACGTCTGTGCAATTGATTTCTGTTTTATGGCCAGGCAGAAGTTGAGTATTACAAAGAAAGAAAGTCCGAAAAATTGAGAAAAACACCACAGCCTCCTTTATTTCATATTTTTCTCACATCCTCTGAATTCAGCTTCGTTATCTGCTCCATAGGTAGGCCTCTGTCTACTGCGTCCAATCTCTGTGCTTCCTCCTCCTTCTCAAAGATGAACGTGGGATGGAAAGGATGATTCAGAAAGACCACGACCTATACTGAACAGATCCCCATTCCAAACACCATGGGTGACAATTATTTTTGAGGAGCAGCTCCTGCGCCTTGTTTTTAGCCGCGTGCCCGCAGACGTTCCATGATGTCAGTTTCTCAATGCATAATATTTCCATGTCTTTTTAGTGCTTAAGTGAGATTTTAATGCCTTTGGTGCGACGCTTTGTGTGTCATTCCCTCACAGGCAAAAAAAAGAGCAATGTCCATGACATGAAACTACATTTTAGAAATTACCACTTCTTACACGTTATTTGGGCCCAGAAATGTCCATAAATCAGTGACAACGCTCCTGAAGTACCTAAGCAAGGTCACTAACCTAAACCCCTTTTTAAACACGTCCTAACGCGTGTAAACGTCATCTTAGTGATAATCAGTTTGGGTGAAAAAAACTCAACAATTAACTCACAACATGCTCGAAGAAATTCGTTTTCTGTGTGAAACTGCTGTTAGGAATCTATTGTTGTATGTTGAAAACAAAAAGGTGCACGGTAATATTGGATCTGAAAATACAATTTCCTTCTGAAGGCTTTTGTAAAAATGGGTGCCACCATAGTTTACGGAAACCAATAATGGGCAAAATACCACTATGACTCAAAATTATAAATAATTTATTTGTATTGGGGCATTTCACAAATGTGGAGATTTATGACTGGTATTGGGGTACATATTCACCCCGGGCTACAGCTATGTAATGAGGAAGTGGAGGACACGTATGCATAAATATGGCAGTATAGTTTCTACTATGCATATTACTACTACTAACTTTATGGACATACGTCTGACACATTTCTACATAGTGTGAGCAGAGATTTCTGTCTACACTATATCGAACTATACATTGAAAACTATAACATTACTGGCATCACTGATGAAAATCACACACGCCAGACATTCACACAATTGGAATGATAGAAATCCACAACACAGCCCGGGCTCAGCCCATGTCCTCTCATGCTGCATGCTGCTTTAGAGCCCGCGACTAGCTACTTACTTCAGGATGCAGGTCACCCCACTCAAGAGGAACGTCCCAGAAGAGACAGACATTAGGGGGCATATTTATACTCTGTTTGCGCCGGATTTGCATCGTTTTTTTTTACGCAAATCCGACGCAAAGCTAACTCCATATTTATACTTTGGCGTTAGACCGTTCTAGCGCCAAAGATCTTGGAGTTTGCGTCATTTTTTAGCGTGGACACCTACCTTGCGTTAATGATATGCAAGGTAGGCGTTCCCTTCTCAAAAATGATTCTAAGGCATGTGCGCCTTATTTAAACTCCCGTGCAAAAATGATGCACGGGAGTGGGCGGGTAAAAAAAAATGACGTCCAGCCGCTTTTGCGTAATTTTTTAATGCCTGGTCAGGGCAGGCGTTAAGGGACCTGTGGGCTCGGAAGGAGCCCAGAGGTGCCCTCCCATGCCCCCAGGGACACCCCCGCCACCCTTGCCCACCCCAGGAGGACGCCCAAGGATGGAGGGACCCATCCTAGGGAACTTAAGGTAAGTTCAGGTAAGTATTTTTTTTGTTTTTTTTTGTGGCATAGGGGGGCCTGATTTGTGCCCCCATACATGACATAAGTCCCCTGGGCATGGCCATTGGGCAAGGGGGCATGACTCCTGTCTGTGTTAAGACAGGAGTCATTTCAATGGGGGTTGGGAGTAAAAAAAAATGGCGCAAATCGGGTTGAGGCGAAAATTTTGCCTCAGACCTGACTTGCCCCATTTTTTGACGCCCAAGCTCCATTTTCCCCTACGCCGGTGCTGCCTGGTGTGAGTCATTTTTGTTTGACGCACACCAGTCAGCTCCGCCGGCTAACGTCATTCAATAAATAAGGCGCCCGCATGGCGCTTTGGAATGGTGCTTTGGAATGGCGTTAGCCGGCGTTAAAATTTTTGACGTTGGCGCAGTTGTGCGTCAAAAAGTATAAATATGGCCCTAGGTATATTTGGTGGTGCATCACTACAGGTAAAGACATAACCTGCTTCCACAAACCCTATATGGGGCTAAGGAGGTGGCCACGTGGCACAGAAAGTGTGAATGCTGTGGGGGTAGAGATACACACACTGGGCACATCAAGAAGAAATGGAAGGATGCGAGGAGGCACTTGAAGGATAAGTTTGGCAAGATAGAGGGGGCAGAGCTCTCTCTGGCGGTAGACCTGCATCCCGACTCCGATTCTAACCCATAGGCGAGAGCATCATCTTCATCATGCATCCTGACCTGCAGTAAGGTCTGTCTTTTTCAGGGTGGACGAGGCCAGTTAATATCTAGTGACCTTTACATGTCACCTCTCCCAACTCCCATACCAGATTACCGTATCCACAACCGCAGACATTGTATGTGCACACTGGCATGCCAGTAACACACAGCCTCCCCTCTCATACAGGTACAAATAAGGCAACAAATATTCATGGTGACATGTCCTATTTTCCCTTACCACAGTCCCATATGTACTGCAAAGCAACAATAACACCTCGGCCAGAGACTTGCACTGGCACTATCACAAATATATTACTTAATCAGGTATGTGTCACTGCTATAACTGTGTGACCGCGTCTGTCCTTATTTGGTCTTTTATAGTTAATTTATAAGGGTGCGCGTTAGAGGTTTGCTAGACCTTTTTACTGCAGTTAGAGTGAATCCCACCATAAGTTCCAAATACAACACAATTTCATCAACAACCTCAATAAACAACATCAAATACCTTTGGAGTCAGTAATTTTCACACACCTTGAACCATTTCGTCATGAATAACCACACCTTTATGTAAAAGGTAGAATGTTTATTTCCCATATATTAACAATGCCAATGTCACGTAATTAGCCTCAAAACCAACTGGTAAACATGTAAGAACAATACAGGTTGACCAAATCTTCTAAAGAATCTCAATTTCGCTAATACATTGATTACTAAACATTCAATAGTCACAGTACAAAACAATAGTAAGAGCCCCTGCGTAACAGATACCATACATCTAGATTCAGCAAAGGAACAGCATCACTTCTTATAATAATAATCTATTAGCATTCTCTAAGTCTCCCTAACTAACCTTCAAATTAGAATAGCATGTGTGGGCTTCATGCAAAACAATTTTTAGTCAAAGGTAATTTGGAAAAAATCTAGCTATGGCTGTATCAAAATAGCGATTGGTACCCAGAAACAAAGCACAAGCTTATAACAAGAACAATAGCATTTGTTATACCGCTCCTCATTTGGATCAGCAAGCTGCAATTATCTTCGTCAGTTGGACATTAATTCGGTCAGCATAGGGAACAGGCAGTGAAAGGGAATGGATCAGAAACAGGGTCTCTAAGCTATCTGAACCATTTAAGAAGCAACATCTAAGGGATCAGCATTCAGCCTTAAAGTTAAACAATAAAGTTAAAGTCAGAAATAATCATCAGGAACTGTTTAGCTCCTCATACTGAATAGAATAAGAACACCTCTCAGGAGGCAATCAAAGTAGGAATAAGGCCCTCTCCTCTCTGTGCAGTCGAGCTAAGTTAGATTTGTCTAAAAGACTTCTCACATTTTCATTGGTCAAAGAATTGTATGTTTACAATTAGTCCAATAAGCAGTAAACTTTAAATCTAAGCTATAACTAAACTGTCCTTCACATGTCAATGATTGTCTCCTCTTCTCCTGTTCCCATCGTCAGGCTTGTCAGGTAACATTTTTTGTATCCATCAGTACTCCAGTCAGTGCATCCATTGTTAGCTACAATGGAACATCGCTACTTCACGCTTCAAACTATACAGTGTAACAATTACTAATACAAGATTTTCTAGGGAGCAGTTCTCATGAGAAAGTTAAAGAAATCTGCTAACGTTTGGTCAACGCAGTGTGAAAAATATATTAATTAATTTTCCTAGACATACATTTCCACGATTTTACTAAACAGTGCAGCTTAACATGAGGCTGTGCAAACTAGGCCCAAATCTCACTAACGTAAGGCTTATAATGAATAAAGCAAAAACATAATGCAAAATCATTAATATAACACATTACCACAATCTCTCCCAATGCAGGCATTTTAATAATGACACTTCGTGATGAATGACAGCCACTCAGGTGGGCACATTTTCCAAGTCGCACATTATCGTCTATGTTAGCCAAATTCTATGCAAACTCTTAATCCAAAATACATAAAAATCATTAGTAATAAATTCAGCGTTCACAACTGTCACAACTACAGAATTATGTGAGCAACTTTCAATGTCTTATCTTGCTACTACCATAATTATTTATAGGCCATGTGTTGCGAAAATGATCTTCTCACATAGGACTGATCACAATGAAAAAACTTCATATACATTGATCTTAATTAAATCTCACAGGTGCAGGTTCTTTGTTGCCATCCTCTCAGACACCAGCCACCACATCGATATCTATAGCGCTGCCTGCACTTTCATGTGGACTGGCCTCTGACATCAAATAGATAGCACAGCCCGGCAAGTACACACCCATGCAATACAAATTTAATACAAAATTTATTGTAGCAGTTAATTAAAACTATAACAATGTTAGCAAGGCACAGTTTAACATTACAAAAAAACGTTTGTTAAGACATGAATATGCAATTAAAACATCTTACCGCCGGTTCAATTTAATAAAATAAGTGACCTTAAAATGGTGTGTCTCACAGCATCAATTCCATTCTATAAAATGCACAGTAAAGTTGGGCTAAAATGCCTGTCACTAAAACAAACACGCTCCTGCCTGCCTTTCCAGTTTGTTGGAGAATCATAAGTTATACGAGAATTGAGACTGAAGCGACATGGGGGAGGGGGTTCTTTTATTGTAGTTGGGAAGAATGGTAGAATCTTTCAACTATCTGGAGCATCTTACCAGATATTGTTGATGACAGGATGATGCAAGCTGCCACATCCATGTTAATTTGCATTTGTCCATGCATGTCTCCTTAGACACAAATTTCATAACAGTAACCTGTATATGTTATCCACAGAGCCCCCCCCTTAGGTTTGGGTCAGCAACAGATGACTTGGGTGACAAACATGTCTGATGTTTAGCTCCTCAGTACATACCATTCACCCTTCACATTGTCTGGACAGATGTTAGGGATCCCAGTGTGTAATGACACATGTATGCTCAATATCATCATTAAACTGTTTTAAATGGCAACATTGGAATTTTCTGTTTAAATCCACGGATTAACTTTGATTCACACAACAAACTAATCCTTATAAGAAAATGAAGCAGAACATCCTGGGTGATTGGTTGGTCTCCTAGCACCTGCTTATTGTAAGCATGCCCCACTGCTTACAAAGTGTGATATGACATTTGCCACTGTATCTAAAATGTCCCATGAAATTGTGTCTTGTACTGTCTCCATCATCACAGTAGGTGTCACTGAGGTCATGACTTTGTGGTTGTACATTGACCGTGACAAGTTCCCACACGCATTTATTGCAGATAAAAGGTAACATCCTGCAAGTAGCTATTCATCCCTGTGACTTCCATTGTTCTGGTATGCTCCCACCCTTGCCTATTAACTACAATGTGAACCCATGTTATGTATATGTATTTGTATAGAACGCTAAGCATCCATGAGGGTATCCAGGTGCATTGCAGGTGGTTTTGGCAGCTGTCTCCATGGTGAGGTTATTCGAAGAGTCATATCTTCAGCTTTTTGCTGAACTCGAGTAGTGATGAGGAGGCTCTTATGCGGTGATGGACGTCATCCCATGCTTTGCAGGATATATAGGAGAAGGTATGACCTCCAGCTGTGGCTTTGTGGATGAAGGGCATGCGTGCCAGTGAGAGTCCTGCTGAGTGGAGGTGCCTGGGAGGTGTGTGGAAGTGTATGCGGCTGTTAAGGTATGCATTGCCTGTGTTGTGTAGTACTTTGTATGAGTGTGTGAGCAGTTTGAACTGGGTGTTTGTGGATTGGGAGCCAGCATAGTTCTCTGAGATGTGGAGTGATGTGAGTGTGGTGAGATAGGTTGAGAATGAGTCTTGCGATAGTGTTTTGCATAGTCTGGAGCCTGTCCAGAAGCTTCTTAGTGATTCCTGCATAGACTGTTGTCGTAATCGAGTCTGCTGGTAACCAGGGCCTGTGCAACCATTTTCCTGGTGATCACTGGTCATTTGAAGATCTTTTTCAGCATCCTAAGAAAGTAGAAATAAGTCGATGTTATTGCTTTAACTTGGGCTGCCATGTCGAGGTTGTCGCCCAGGGGATGATTCCAAGATTTCTTGTGTGGGTAGTGGAAGTGAGGGGCTAAGGTCAGTTGGCCACTAGGTGATGTCCCAAGCAGAGGCTTTTCTCCTGAAGATCACCACTTTCATTTTGTCTGTGTTTAACTTAAGGCAGTTGGACTTCATCCATTTGGTTACAAGGGTCATGCAGCTGGCAAAGTTGTTTTTTGTAGTGGGGGTCTTGACTTACAGTAAGTGTTTCAGTTGGGTGTCACCTGCGTAGGAGAGTATGCTGAAGTTATATGATCTGATGATGTCTGCCAGTGGAGTCATGTATATGTTGAATAATGTTGGGCTGAGAGATGATCCTTGGAGACTCTGCATATGAGGTTCTTAGCCTGCAGCGTGTAGGGTAGCATGTTAACTTTTTGTGTTCTTCCTGTGAAGAAGAAACAGATGCAGTTAAGGGAAAGAGCGTGTATGCTTGTTTTGTGTTTTGTTTTGATAAGGGTGGTGTGTGAGACCATGTTGAAAGCTGCAGAAAGGTCAAGCTGTGTACGGGCCCCTGTGTCTCCACATTCGAGGATCAGCCTTATGCCATCAGTTGCTGCAATGAGGGCAGTCTCAGTGCTGTGGTTGGGCTGGAAACCTCATTATGTGGTGTATATGAGCTGGTGTGCATTGAGGCAGTGAGAGAGTGACTTTTTATTTGCTTTTTCCATGGCTGGGTAGGAGGGAGATCGAGCAGTAATTTGCTAGTTGTGTGGGGTCTGCTGAGGGTTTCTTTAGCAATTCATTGACCATCGTGTGTTTCCAAGCACCCAGAAACGTCTTGGAAGTGATGGATTTGTTATGTGGGTAAGGACCTTACTGATATTGGCAGTGCCCATATTGTATATGTGGTGGGAGCAGGGGTCCGTTGGTGCCCCAGTGTGGATGATCCTCAAGGCATTTGCTGTTACTTCCATGGTAAATATTTCCTAGGCACTCTGGGTTTTTCTGTGGGTGTTTGTGGGTAGGCAAGGAGTGAAAGTGCAGGGGTTCGGTTGGGGGTTAAAGTTGCCATGGATGGCTTTGATTTTGTTGCTGAAGAATTCAGAGAAATTGTCACATAGGTGAAGTGACGTCTTTGATGATCATGCATTTCTCATTTCCACTGGCCAATGAGAACCTGCCATACAAGATGTGCTACTTCATGAATCAGATTATGTAATGTCTGTCAATGGCTCCTGCTTACGAGACCATGAAGGAAACCTGAGAGCTGCCTACCCATTCTGTACTATCTTGGGTGTGGTCAAAGCTTCCTGGCTTCAAGAAGTATTTTCGGCATAAGTGGCTGAATGGATTGCCCTTACAAGAGCATGCTGTGTTTCAGACCAGCTGAAGGTGACTATTTTCACCAACAGTCAGTAAGGCTTCGGTGTTGTTCATGATTTTGAACAGTTATGATCACAACAAGGATGTATGACCTCTTTTAGATCTCCAAACCAGAATGAAAAAGAGTGCATAATTATTTTAAAGCATTACAGTTACCTGCCCAAATTGCAGTGGTGAAATGCTCTGCCCTTTGCAATGGTGAACATTATGTAATAGCGGGAAATAGGTATGGTCATGAGATTGCCAGATATAGGCCCTCATTACAACCCTGTTGGTCGGTGATAAAGTGGTGGTAATACCGCCAACAGGCTGGCAGTAATTACAGCCAAATTATGACCATGGAAGTGGGAACTCAAATAGACAGCCACTTTACCACACCGACCGCCAGGGCAGAAACAACAGCCACCACGGCGGGAGCCGCCTACAGCCAGGCGGAAAACAAAGTCCCGCCCACCGTATTAAGACCCTGCAATCCACCACCTTTTCTGGGCGGTACCAGTGACATCAAAAGCCTGGCGGAAACATGGCACAGAAAGGAAAGGACTCACCATTGGAGACATAGGGAACAACCACGCAACCAAGGAGCCCAAGCTGCATATCTTCCCTATGCTCTTCTACGTGCTGCTCCACCACGAACACAAACGACAGCGAAGACGACGACGGTGATTACAGCTGCCTAGCGCACAAGGGAGGGGGGAGGAAAAAGAGAGTGACACACACACATGCAACACCCCCGACCCAACACCATACACACAACCAGCTGCAGTAATAAAATATATATAGATCCGTACCTCGGATGAATAATGCAAGGACAACATGAATTTACCAAAGTGCGTGTAATAAGATTCACAATGGTTGACTGCTCTACAGAGATGGATCTCCGGAGGTCAATAGCCTCCTCACTCAGGGCATGGCGGCTCACTGGGGCAGGGCCTGAGGTGCCTGGGGAGAAGGAGATATCCACCCTCCTGGGTGAGTGGGCACAGGCAACTCGATGAGGGGCTGCTGGGAGGGCGGTGCTGGTACAGGGAGTGGCAGATGTACCTGTAGCTGGGTAGGTCACAGAGGTGTCTGCCCCCACCAGGGAGCTTCCATCGGAGGAGGTATCTGTGTCTGAACTGTCCCCTCCAGTCTCCGCCGTGGTGCTCCCTTCTTCTTCTGTCCCAGTGGTCCCCTCACCGTGCGTGGACTCTGCCTCCTGGGTCCTGTGGGATGCAGCTCCCTCAGTCGCCGGTGCCTCTGCTCCTCCATCAGATGATGCTAATGCACATAAGGACAAGGTGACAAAACAAAAAAAAGGGGGTGAGAGACAAAGGATACACCTGGTCAATGGCTGCACCAACACCACCGTTGGCATACACACCACTCTCACACACAGGGAACAGCCCTACGCACTATGCATTGCACTACCAGTTTTTTTGCTAGCCACCAAGGCATGGGGAGGGGCACACACCGCCAAATGCAGCACACCTGGGACCCACACAGCCCTGACCAGTAGTGGATGCCTACAAGCTTGGTAGCATGATTATCCCTTCAGGACCCTTGCCACCAGTCGACCTACTCTGCAATGTCAGGCCTGGGCTAGGGGCACCCACTGACAAAGATCCCCCTCCCGGATACCACCCTACCATGCGTAAGTTGAAATGATGGGCACTGTACTCACCCCCTTGTGGCTGCTCTGATGCCCTCAAGCGCCCATCCAGCTCAGGATAGGCCACTGCCAGTATGCGGGCCATCAGGGGGGTCAGGGTTCGACGGGCACCCCTTTGTCGTTGGGAGGCCATCCCCAGCTGGGCCTCCGCTGTCTTCCTTGCCCAGCGTCTCAGGTCCTCCAACCGTTTCCGACAGTGGGTGCTCCCCCTGCGGTAGACTCCCATGGTCTGCACGTCCTTGGCGATGGCACAACATATGCCCTTCTTTTGATGGGCACTGACCTGCAGAGCTAATACACATAGGAAAATAGTATCAGTCAGACAGTCCTGCCTCTTACACTTATGGCCCACCATACCCCTTCACATCACCATTTGCACACACATGGCCCAGCACACAACCAATATGCTGCCCAGAGGACATCCACCCACCCCCCCTTACACGAGGCCTTCACACACACCACTCCATGCATTTATGCCACATGCATTGTGCTCACAGTGTACTCACCTGTTGGCCTGGTGGCCCATATAGCAGTCCGTACTGGGGTAGGACCCCATCCACCAGTCGCTCCAGCTCCGCTGAGGTGAAGGCAGGGGCCTTTTCCCCAGTCACACGGGCCATGGTAGGTTCCAGACACAGGTCACAGCAGCACATGCAGTGTAGGTCCTCTCCTGTTGAACGTCATGAAGCAAGTCAGTAATCAGATAAAAAATTACGGTCACGTCCACGGCGGTGCATACCGTCACCGCTGGCGTAGATCACCATTGGCCACTGTAAACCATAGGGCCCAATAACTCGTAACGGCGCACAACGTCAGCGTAATTACCTCACTTCCACCTGTCCCTCCACACAGGACAGGCGGACACCATTTCAGGGGGGGAGGCCCTGGATAATAACTGTGACACAGTTAAAAGTTGGACACACAGGACAAATCCCACTTACCCAATACAAGTTGACATCATGCATTGTACTGTTGTGGCTCCAATGTTCAGTTTGTGACCAGCTTCTCACTCTTTTGTCCCTTAGATTGCTACTGCTGCGGATTAATAGGAGATGGAGACATACCCTCGTGTACAGACCCCTGGTGGATTTGGCAACACTGGAGGACAGGCACATAATCCTCACCTATGGACTTGACAGGGCCACAATCACTGAGCTATGTGCCCAATTAGAGCCTGACCTGATATCTGCTATCCGTCACCCCACTGGGATTCCCCCCTCTTGTGCAAGTTCTATCAGTGCTCCATTTCCTGGGAACTGGTTCTTTCCAAGTGACAGTGGGCTTGGCAGCAGGAATGTCACAGCCAATGTTCTCAAAAGTGCTGACCAGAGTGTTGTCTGCCCTGATTAAACACATGTGCAGCTACATTGTTTTTCCCCAGGTGGAGGATTTGGCCACAGTGAAGGCTGACTTCTAAGCAATGGGACATATCCCCAACATAATTTGGGCGATTGATGGAACTCAAATTGCATTTGCCCCCCGTCACAATGAACAGGTGTATAGAAATCGTAAGAGTTTCTACTCCATGAATGTACAGATGGTGTGCTTGGTGGACCAGTACATCTCCCATGTCAATGCAAAGTATCCTGGGTCGGTGCATGATGCCTTTATCCTGAGGATTAGCAGCATCCCAAATGTGATGGGCCAACGACAGAGGCACAGGGTGTGGCTAATAGGTGAGCCC
This sequence comes from Pleurodeles waltl, assembly GCF_031143425.1. Taxonomy (NCBI): domain Eukaryota; kingdom Metazoa; phylum Chordata; class Amphibia; order Caudata; family Salamandridae; genus Pleurodeles; species Pleurodeles waltl. The sequence goes on along the minus strand of NC_090444.1, from coordinate 381,246,865 downwards.
TGGTTCCCACCCAGTAGGTGTTGGTGTATGGGTATGGTGTGGGCCATATGGAATATTGTGTGGCTAAATGTTGTCCCTCGATATTTGCAGGTGACTCTGGTTACCCCAACCTATCATGGCTACCGACTCCTGTGAGTAATGGCAGGACAAGGGAAGTAGAACGTTACAATGATGCACCTGGACGAACAAGAAGGATAATCGAAAGAACCTTTGGCCTCCTGAAGGCCAGGTTCAGGTGCCTCCATCTAACAGGTGGATCCCTGTGCTACTCACTCAAGAAGGTCTGCCAGATAATCGTGGCATGCTGTATGTTGCACAACCTTGCCTTGAGACACCATGTGCCTTTTCTGCAGGAGGAGGAGGCTGGAGATGGCCGTGTGGCAGCAGTGGACCCTGTGGACAGTGAGGATGAGGAGGCAGAGGATGAGGATAAGGACAACAGAACAGCAGTGAAATGACAATACTTACAATGACACACAGGTAAGACAGTGTCACTTCACATTTCAATGTCAATATTTTGTATATCTTTGGCACTGGCATGCTGGTTTTTCCCACTATGCCCACTTACTGTACCCTTTGGCAATTCATTATACAGATGTTGGTGCCCAACTATCGCTCCTGGTGTGAGCACTGCAGCCAAATACAGGTCTTTCCTATGTGCACAGTTAATGTACAGATGAATTGCAATGTTTGAACCTGGTTAAGCGAATACATACTTTAAAAATGTAACATACTCCATACTGTTTTTTTTTCAAGGGTGTTTATTGAAGTGCTAAGAAGAAGATGGGCAAGTGTAAGGGGATGGGGTAATGATGGAGGAAAGTCCAGGCTATTGTTCCAGTCTATTTGTAGCATAGGTGCATTCCACATGGAGACATAGGAAGGGGAGCAAGGTGGACAGGGTGACTGAGTGGGACACAAGGGTGACAATCAGGAGAGTCTCATTTCCTGGCGGGTGTCTTGGAAATTGTCTCTGGCTTCTGCCTGAATCGCAGGGAACATTTGCGGGGTGGTTCTCCTTCTGTAGGGGGAGGGGTGCTGGTGGCCTGGGAGTCCTGTGGCTGGGCCTCCTGTCCACTAGCGGCAACAGAGGTGGAAGGCAGTTCAGATGTCTGGCTAGTGCAGGGGCACGCTGTTATGAGACTGCCTCCCTTATAATGTTGGCCATGTCTGCCAGTACCCTGTAATGGAGACCAGGGTGGTGTTGATGGCCTGCAAGTCCTCCCTGATCCCCTGGTACTGTCCTTCCTGCACCCGCCTGTGCTCCTGCATGTTGTCCAGGGTCTGGCCCATCGTGTCCTGGGAATGTTGATATGTTCCCAGGATCCTGGTGAGTGCCTCCCCCTGGTGCACAGCAGTCCTCCCAGTTTCTCTGTTGTCCTCTGCTTCTGTGCTGTGAACCGTGTGCTCACTGCCATTAACCCCAGGTCCCTGATTGTCTTTGGTATGAGGTGTGCCCTGGGGTCCCTGTAGAGGTGGACCCACTGCTGATTGACCCATATCCTGGGGACAGAGGTGTGGGTACGCTGGGTGGGTGCTGTGGTGGTGTTTCCAGATGGGGGAGGCTCTTTGGTGGTGTGTGTCTGGGCCTGGGTAACCGACTGTCCAGAAGTCCCTGATGGGCCAGGTTGGTCATCCAGATCCAGGCGACCAGAGTTGCTGTCATCACTGTGGGCTTCTTCAGTTGGGGGACTGAATAGTGCTGGCACCTCTTCTCTGGTGACATTGGGTGGGATACCTGTGGGGAAGTAAATGAAGTGTTATTATTTCTGTGTGTGACATATTGTGCATCGGTGGGTTGCCCTATTTGGTTGTGTTTGCCCTGGCAGCTTTCCCTTGTGTGAGCTGGTATATGGTGGGCTAGCTGATTCTCTCTACTGTGCATGCTTTGGTGATAGGTGTCCATGCAGGGCTGTAAGTGATGTCCATGAATTGGTAGTGCATGCAGGGCTTGGCATTGGAATGAGTGGGATGTGATGGTGGGGTGTGTGGGATGTGGTGGAGTGATGGGAGTGAGGGTATGTGATGGCATGCAGGTAGGGGGGTAGTAGTAGTATAGAGTTGACTTACCAGAGTCCAGTACTCCTCCTACTCTGGCCAGGCCCCCAGGATGCATGATTGCCAAGACTTGCTCCTCCCATGTTGTTAGTTGTGGAGGAGGAGGTGGGGCTCACCGCCAGCCCTCTGTACAGCGAGCTGGTGTCTTACTGCAATGGAACGTACCTTCCCCTGTAGGTTGTTCCACCTCTTCCTGATGTCATCCCTGGTTCTTGGGTGCAGTCCCACGGCGTTGACCCTGTCCACGATTCTCCACCTTAGCTCCATCTTCCTAGCTATAGATATCTGCTGCATCTGTGCTCCAAATAGCTGAGGCTCTACCCTGATGATTTCCTCCACCATGACCCTTAGCTCCTCCACTGAAAATCAGGGGTGTCATTGTGGTGCCATGGTTGTTGTATAAGGTGTGTAGATGAGAGTGTATAGGGTAGTGTGTTGGGGTGTGTGATGTGGGGTGCGTGAGTGGTGTATAGGTGTGAGTGGTATGTGGCTCTGAGTGTGTGAGTGGTCTTGCTGTCTCTCTCTGGTGGGAATGATTGGTATTCGTAAAGGGTTGTGGGTAATGTGGGTGTGTGTTTTATAGGGGTGTGGGTGTGTGGGTGTGGGGTGTGTATGGGTATCCGGTGTGTGTTATTTAAATTGACCAATGTAGTGTTGTTTTATATGTGTTTGTGTATTTTGAGCACGGCGGTTGAATGTCCGCTGTGGTGATTCCTGGGTCATAATGTGATGGGCGTTGTTCTGTTGGCGTAACGGTGTGGGTTTGGATACCGCCAGTTTATCACTGACCTTTGGTGTGCCAGACTTGTGTCTGTGGCTGAATAGTGACGGATTGGTATGTGTGTGTCATGATATGATGAACGGATATCCGCGGCCGGGGCGGTATGTTGGTGGCAGTCAGCATGGCGGTAAGTGGGATTTACCGCCAATGTCATAATGAGGGCCAGGGTGCCTTAAATTTCTGTGCTTTCAATGCAGAATATCAAAATGAGGGAACAGATGAGACCAATTACAACCTGTTGCTAACTATAGCAGATACATGGGAGGAAGTTAAGAGACTGCAGGAGGATGTGGCAGAACAGCAAGGTTGGATTAGAGCAGGATCTGTCAAAAGAGATGAGGATATGATTTGGGTTTCAAGTGATGGAAGACCTGTGTAACCAGATAGTTTGTTTCCACCTAGGGCGAGGCACTACCACGGTCCAGCTCATGTAGGAAGGGATACAGTGGTGAGATTATTTTGGCCGACTGGTTCAATCCCAGGTTTAGATTATGGCTGAAGCATTGTGTCACAGAAGTGTTGTGTGCCAGCAGATGAATATAGGCAAAAGAACTGCAGTAACACTGAGTCATATAGGGAGATCAGGAGGTCCCTTCAACAGAATGCAGTTTGATTTCATTGCACTACCTGTGTGGAATGGTGTGAGATACCTCCTAGCATTTTATGCATTTTCTTGCATTGGGTTGAAGCTTACCAAATTATGAGAAATGACAGTCTCAAAGTAGCGAAGTTATTGTTAAGAGTACTGTTTCCATGGTTTGGGTTCCCGACTTCTCTGGAGCCAGATCGAGGAGCTCATTTTAATAATGAGGTCCTGAAATAACTGTGTGTAGCATTACAAGTGGAGTGTCTTGAGGCCTATTCATGGACTCACAATAGTTATGCCTCATTTCTTAGCACTCTAGAAATCACAGTGTCTTTGCTTTGCACTGTCGTACATTGCTCATTGTTTCTTTTGTTCCATTGCTTTGAAACACACTACAATGTCACTTGTTGCGCAGCCACTTTCCTTTGATTCTGTATACATTCACTGATTGCTCAGTGGGCACAACAAGTGCCAGGTGTTGTTATTCTGTCTCTCCAGCAATCGCTCCCAGGCTCCAATAGACAATACAGAGTAACTTTTCACTGTATCAAGCTAATATTATAAATTAGGTCCCGTAGTGTTTATTTTTAGAGAGGAGTACTCAAGCAGAGCTGCTTCGACTGTGGAACAGATGCCCTCTGGGTCACACAGCCTGTGGAAACTGGGTTGACACTCCCATATGAGGACTGCTTGACTACACAGACAGAGGTATGGGGTTCTCTGCTCCCAGAGATCACAAATAATAATAATAGTCATCCTATGCATACAATTATGGGGTAGGGTCAGACCACTAGATTTGCATTATGGTGGCACTATTTGTGTTATAGTTTTCTAGCTGATATTATGATTTTTATAATTATTTCCAGTATTGTAATCACATCTAATGTGCTTCAGTATAGACTATGTTAGTTGCAATAAATCTCAAAATCCGTACCATGGAAATCTGAAAATTAGTACTGCACAAAATATCTAAGTTTCATAGGAAACAACCATCTACTTATTGGTTCTCCCCTACACTTACAGCCATGAAACAAAACTTTTCACAGATTGGAAAGAGCCTGGAGGCATGATTACAGCAAAGTAGTAGAGAAAATGATATGGACGCTATTGGTGAATATAAACAATTAATTTTGAACGATAAGTCCAAATTTGATATGGATGAAATAAAACTTGCTGCTGCAAATTCCATGAAGGCGTTATTTAAAGTGGTTCAATCACTCCTACTCATCCTTCTAGCTGTCCTACTAATCAGGATTTTTGTGACAGATTAGCCGATTTTTTTAGAAATAAAATAAAAATGGTTTATAAATAATTTGGCTCTTCTCATTCTGCAGTCACTACTAGTCAAGAGCCTCTGAACTCTGTTTTATTTCATTTTCCACTACTGAGTATTGCTCAAACTATCAAGCATATCAACCAGGTTAAGTAGGGAGCACCAGCTGATCCTTGTCCACCAAAGATCATGCAAGCTGCTGCCATTGCACCAATCTTAACAAATCTGTTGAATAACACTAATGAGACAGGGGTCTTTCCCGCTGTTTGGAAATGGTCACTATTTTACCATTATCGAAGAAACCCTATTTGAATCCTCATGAGGAAAAAAAAATAACCCTATATCTCGACTCCCATACCCAGCTAAACTACTTGAAAAACATCTTAATGATAGCCTAGCTAAATACTTAGGAGATAACAACTTGTTGGAGACGGCACAAAATGGTTTTAGATCTGGTTTCAGCACTGAGACAGGCAGCCTTGATTGCTGTTGTAGAAGAGTTTAGAGCTATTAAAGACAATGGAGGCAAAGTTGTAGTGGTGATCCTGTTGGACCTTTCTGATGCATTTGATACAGTTAGCCATAGCATCTTGTTGGATCATCTGTCTGAGATTGGCATCAAGGGAATAGCACATAAACTTAGTGCCTCATTTTTAAGGGACAGAATGTAGACAGTGTCTCTTGGGGATTTCCACTCAAAATCTTTTGCCCTCCCTTGTGGGGCCTCCGGGGGTTATCACTGAGCCCCATGTTGTTTAACATCTATGTGGCTCTGTTGATAAATGTAATTCATTCCTACGGTTTTGCATGTGTAGCATACGCTGATGACACTCATATTGCGATATCCATTCTAGGTAAGGTGAAGGAAGTTGCAGCCAGGTTTAACAATTGCAAGAGTGATATCACTCATTGGATGACAACCAATTGCCTGAAATTGAATTCAGATAAAATGGAGGTCCTTATTTTTTGAAAATAATCTGCCTTTTGGGAACACTTCTGGTGGCTTCAAGTACTGGGATTTCTCCCAGAACTAACTTGCCACTAGGTGGAAAACTTGAGGGGAATTTTTGATGCTGATTTATCCTTTACTGAGCAAATAAATAAACTCACATCGTCTTGTTTTTTTATTGCTTAAGTCATTAAAATAAGTTTTTCCTTTTTTACTCTTCCAGCTCCAAAAAACTGTAGTTATTGTTCTAGTCTTATCCAGAATTGACCACAGTAATGCCCTTTAAATGGGCATTCGTCAATCAGCTTTGAAAAAACTTCAGACGCTGCAAAATGCAGCTGCCCACCTCCTAAATAAAACTCAGAAATTCAGCTCAGCAGCCAATGTTTTAAGTGATTTGCATTGGCCTCCAGTTAGGAAATGTGCAGTATTTAAGTCTCTTTGTCTACCCCACAAAGCCTTATATAGTACCAAAATCAACTGCCTTCCTGGGAAATTAAAATAGTACCAACCAGCCAGAAAATTGAGATCAGCTGCATTGTTCCATTTGCAGGTTCCCAAGATAAACAAAGTTTCTTGGGGTGGGTGCAGCTCTGTTTACACCACTTGTGGAACAGAATGCCTTTTCATCCTAGAAATCAATCTAATCTCTTTAATTTTCGGAAACAGTTGAAATCATGTCTTTTCTCTTATTATTTCTAAGGTGTCCTGCCTCTTAGCGATCTTTTTTCCATTATGTTGTAGTTTGCAGCACCAAGACACCCCTGGGTAATCCTGCGCCTTGAAATCTGCTCATTCATTCATTCATTCATAGAGTCATTCATATTGTGTACTTTCATTGTGTCTTTTTACTGTTGCTATGGATATGTATGACTGAGAAAATGTACAAAAAGGACAGTCCTGTTTTTCCACTATTCCCTGAGAGGGGCCTAGAGTGTTGTGCCTTTTGGGTTGTCACAATTACTTTTTACTCTATAAGGTTAAGAGGGCAAGTAAGGCACTGTGAGCTAGTCAAGTATTTTTGTATGACTGCTGATTTGGCAGAAGTGGTGCAGCCCCTGCATTCTGACCTTCTATTGTCCTGAGGCACAGGTTCGCAAAAACAGAATCCTTCGACAGGATGAGGCTGCATTGTAGCTATTGACTGAGGCTTCGGTCTGGTTGAACAGGTCAATGAAACTCTGAAATCCAGACTGGCTATAGTGTGTGTTTCCACTTCTTTGAAATGGCCTGATGCTTTGCCCCTTGTGTTGATGAATCTCTGTGGTCCTTCAGTTAGGAGAACAGGACTGTCTCCCCATTACATCATCATGGGAAAACCCATGAGATTACCTGTGCCTGCAAATGTGTTTGTGAACATTTCAGATGACATGGTTCTTGATTACTGCAAGGGGCTAGCTGATGTAGTGTGTTCTGTGTCCCATCAGACAGGAGAAGGTGCAGCTTCCACTGCGACAAGAGCTGAGTTCATGATCTCAGGCACGGAGACTGGGTTATGGTGAAGAAGTATGTGTGCAAGATGTGCTTGGGATTTCGATGGAAAGATCTTGGTCACTACTACTGATGTGAAGTGTGGGAGTTTTCCCCAGCTAGGTGCATGCACCACATGCTTGCAGAGTTCCGTGTCCCCTTGATGATGTAACAGCACCTCTCCCTCAAGTGCTGGTGGTTACAGTGAGTTGAAGAGAGCTGGTTACTCAAGCTATTGGGCATCAACAGGAGTTTGAGACAGCACATTTTCGGTCTGAGGGGGTTGTGAGTGAATCAGCATGTGAAGTTGGTATAGGAGGGTCGCATCCAGAGGTGTTGACTGCGTCAAACTCAGACCCTGGCGAAGGACCTGGTGCTACAGCAAAACGAGTTGTGTCTGGAGACCACTGGACAAGAGAACAGAGTATACCTGAAGTATGAGTACCAGGCACCCTTCCCGAAAAGACTGAGGAATTTGGCCTAAGTGACAGTGATGGTGAAGGGCCAGTGGCCCGTAGATCAAAATGTGTAGAAGTACCCTGTTGGAGGTACTCCTCACCTAAATGGACATATTTTGCTGTCAATGACTAGGAGAGAGAATTTGGAATATTTTGTTATAACAATTCAAATCCAGCTGAGCCTCCTTGAACTGAACTTTGTGGTGGAACTGATCTATGAGATTGCATTGTCACTAGACAGACTGAGACATTTTATTCTGGATGTGATTAGTAATAAATTTGAACTGTGTATTTACGAGAGACATTTAACAGACTTTGTAAGGAATAAAGAAGAATAACAAGGTCCAAGTCTGCAGAGACATCATAGGGGTGTCATTTAGATGAACACAGAGTAGGGTTAAGGAAGACTCACAATTGTTTTGCAAATAGCCTTTGAACTTTGTTGCATGGACATTGTTTTGCCATTACTGTTCAAGTGGGAAGCCAACAAGAAGACTTTTGTTGCAGCTGTAACTTACTAAATGGTCTGAAATTGGAGAAGTCATGGAACCAAATGTAGATATATACTTGCAGGAGTGATAGTAGTAACATTTAAAGTAATCATTTTCTTACTTATAGGATTGAGCTTACTTACACATTCTAGTAGAGAACATTACAAGTGTCCCTAAGATCTCATTTTCTACTGATGATAGAATGCACTCATTAAATGAGAAAGATTTACATTTAGATGCTTCAAGAGGAAATCTTTCATCAAACGTTTATTATAAATTGCTTTATGAGTACATTGACACAGTGGATGCAAGGGATTGCTACATATGTATGCAACTACCTGCATCAGCTTCAGAAGGAATAATGTATCACCATGTTTCTTTGACTTATGGTGTTACTGTAGCTTGTTGATGAGCCTTCTGTATGAACAAGAACAACTTCAGTAGTATTTTTCAAACTATGATTTAGTCTTCTCAGAAAATCCGATTCTTAAACACTTGAACAACAACCCCAAAGCAAAGAATGTAGAAACAGTTGAAGGATTCTTTAAAGCTATCATGTTGTTAGATCTGTTTATGGTCACCGAAACAACCTGACGTGCTCTATCAAGAATTGAAAAGGATTTTCTGAATTTAGTTGAAGACAGAAGAAAAGTGATGAAATCTAAGGCAGAGAAAGTTCAAATTGAACATCAGTGGGAACAAGAAGAAGTTGAACATTTAGCTGCAGGGAATCAAGCTGCCTTGACACTAAATTGGAGACATGAACAAAAACTGCAAATCTAGGGAGAGATCTACAACTGACACAAGATTTATGTGAAAGTGAGTGTGACCACACTTCTGAAGCTAGAAACAGATGGCATTGTATGTTGTCAGGACAAGCTACTGTTATTCCTGGAGTAGTTTATTATATGTGTGGAGATCATGGTTATTTTAGGTTGCCCAAGGGATGGTATGGTACATGCTAGTTGGGTAGAACTTTTCCAAGATTTATCATGTGGATTGATCCTGTGTGGGAAGCAAATACCTGGACTCAAAGAGGTGCCAGTCATTCAGAATTTGTAGGAGGCATTTTTGGTGGAATAATTCCATCTGTAGAAGTGATTTTGAATGACATTAAGATTAGAAAATTGTCCACTATTGTGAATAGGTTGTCCACTAGTACAGCAGGTGCATTATTAGATGTAGATACTGCGTGATTGCTATAGGGTCAATGGTTTTACAAAACAGACTTGCATTAGACATCCTTCTCACAAAGGAGGGTGGCGTCTGTCAGATGTTAAACGTTCAACAATGTTGCACTTACATTCCTGATAATAGTAAGGACTTGAAGAAATATATTAAGAATGTTCCTGATATGAAAGAAGATGTAAAGGAAACAGAAGCAACAGATGTATGGGAAGCAATAGGGAATGGATGTTCTGCTGTTGGCAGATGGTTTGGAAATCTAGTGAGTGGAATTATTGGAAGCATCTTGAGATCTCTGTTGATAATTGCTATTTGTGAATTAATTAAGTATATTTGGACTCTATAAAGCATAGATACTCGCAAACATTTTCCCAAGGGCCAAATTCTTAGTCTGTGATGTAACCAAGGGCTGCATCAATGCCAGCAAGGTGGTGGTCAGGGCTTAGGGGAGGCGCAGATTGGTGGTAAGGTGGGTGTTAGGGAAGCAAGTAATTTACATCTAGTGACTGAACTGCACAATGTGAACCAGAAAACTTGGGATTAACCCTGGTGTCTTACAAATTGTGTTATCCTAAACAATTGTTTTATTTCCATTTCCCACCTTTTTCTTCATTATCAGATATGAGGACCTCAAAATCCATGACTTTAGGATATGAGTTGTAAAAAACCTTCTCCTGTGCTTTATTTAATAAAGTGTATTGTTGTCCATGTATAATTGGAACCCAGGCTACCCAAAGGGTGCACATAACAACTGACTTGCCTCTTAGTTCACTATTGGCATTGTTGTCAGGGTAGGAGGAAGAATAACTGGTTCTAAATTCATGGTTAAAAAGTATCACTTGAAACAAATAGTTCTCAATGCACTGATATGATCTGATGTAGCAAGGTGACTGGTTTTGAATGTGAATTTTAAAGGGACTATGGGGTTCATTAAGACCCGGTGGTCGGCGGTAATATGGAGGAAAGTACTGCCAACAGGCTAGCAATACTTTCCTCCATATTATGACATTGGTGGTTTGGCTGAAGCCAAACCCCCAATCTACCACACCAACTGCCACAGCAGTAATGGCGGTCGTGCTGAAGGCATCAATCTCCAGCCCGGCGGCCGTCACTTGCCCCCCTGTGGGATTATGACCCTGCATACCGCCATGGTTTTCATGGCTTCCTTACCGCCACGAAAACCATGGGGGTAGACACTATAGACATGTGCACTAATGTTTTACAGTTCTATGTTTAAATGTAGTTCACATTTGTACTTATGCCCATGTATTCAGATGTAATGCATTATTTCTAACTGTAACATGATGTTTATTTGAGATCATGTAACTGATCAGAGATCATGTAACTAACATTTACATTTATTTGAAATGACAATGTGCATAAATAACACAGAATTAATGAAATGTGCATTAGTGAATTACATTCTAAGTTGACCAAACTAACCCTGTATTTCTTTCAATTTGGGAAACTGTTTTCCATTTCTGCATTTGTGTCTTTGCTTTGCAGGTGTATTCACATTAAAGTGTTAGCTTGGAAATAGATGTACTATTGTGTTAGTAGTAGAGAGTCTGGGAAAAATACCTTGATGGAAGAACATGGAGGAAAAGAGTGTGTGCTGACAGTCCCTTATTCAGAAAGTGTTACCAGTGATGTCCAAATGACCAAAGTTGTCATTGTTCTCAGGTCTGCTCTGGGAGAAACAGTAAATTTTTCAAGTTACAACATGAGACTGGAGAAGACACTGAAGCTCCTGATGGCATGATGATGGGTATTACCTATCAGAATTCTGTGGTATTAACTAGTGTTCTCACAGATTGATTTCTGACACTTTCCCTCTAGATTTTTCCCCTTATCCCTATGCTTGCTGTGTGTGGCTTTGGCTAACACTTATTTTCTGATCCTAAGACGATGCTTGACTGAGCTTCTGGAATGCTGACACCTACTCTACACGCATGAGCATATTTTTCATTTTGTTTTATAGCTTTTACCAACTTTTGGAGATTTTTCCTTAGACTTAGAAATCCTGATTAATTTAGGTTCTGAGTTTAGAAATTACTCCTGTTTAGGAGGGAGAATCGAAGATTGTTCTCTGAACCCCAAATCTTATTGCTGATATTTTGTATTGCTGTAACTGAATTCTTGGTTTGCCTTATGCTAATTTGACTAACCTTCTTCAGGAGATTTGGCTATCATATTGCTTTTCTGTATCTTTACAACATGTTTTTGTGATTTGTTTATATTAACCATGACTGTTAACTTGTAATTAAAAAGCACTAACTTTATTTCCGATTTGGGTCCTTATTGTGTGGCCTCATTGGTTACACTGTAAATTAAAGTTGATCTGGTTGAGAGCTAACTCCTTACATCTTTCATTTTGATGGGAAAAAAACCATCACCTAAGGATTAATGGAAGACGCCCCAAACACTCCATCAGAGGCTTTGAATATTATTGTGATTCCTCGTCCTTGTTTGAGTTGGCAGTCCTGATGTGCAAGCTTGTATCCTGCTTGAATAGCCATGGCGATTCTGGGTACTGACTTAGAGCTCAGCCATGTTTCCTTAAGGAAGAGGATATGCCGAGTGTCATGGTATAGGATATCCTATATTTCCGTGGCATGTTTGCTGAATGAGTGGGTGTTGAGGAGCATGCATGATAGTTTGTCTAGCGGGTACATGTTTGTAGGTGGATGTGGTAGGTGTGCTGTTTGTGGGTTGTGTGGGTGGTGTAGGCATGGCGGGTGATGTGCTGCAGAAGCGGCAGTGGGTGTAAGTGAAGGCTCCCTCTGTGTGGCGTAGTGCTGCGTGGTGCGGCATTGTAGCAGTGCATGGATGGGCACCAGGGGGGCAGAAAGACTAGGGTTTGTGGTGCTGGGCTTGGTCCAGGCATGGATGGGTGCAGATGGGCTTGCCTTTGCCACACCAGAGAAACACCCGCTGTGTGTGTCTATTGCTCGTCTCTGTGAGAAAAGAGCAAAGGCACAAAAGGAGCAAAAACAACATAAGGGTTAGAAAGAGTAAACAAGACACAAATGGCGACAGAGAAAAAGAAAGGCAAAATAAAGGCAAAAGACCAAAGAATGGCAATGAGGGAGAGGCAGAAGCGTGAAAAAGAGAAAGAACAAGAGGTGGCATAGGCACGAGAGAGCAGGAGAGGAAGCAGGAGCTTCAAGGAGTTGCCACGGGTCCATGAATGCCTTGATTGGTCAGATGACTGGTATAAGGTAATTCAAGGGTCGGTGCATCGGCTAAATGGCTGGTCAGTGCTGCAGCAGCCACTATGTAGGCCCTTGTGGGGGAGACAGGAGGTGGTAGGTGGCCTTGTCGGGAGCGCAGGAAGCAGAAAGTGTGGGAAGTTACAGATTAGGGGAGGAAATAGGGAGCGCTGCAGGAGGGAGGAAAGAGGTGGAGCATGGTGGGAGGCAGAAAATCAACATACGGTTGAAAAAGGGAAAAAAAAGCACAAAAGAGTGACAGGAAGGCACAAAGGCAACAGAAGGGTGAGAAAGAGCAAAAAGGCAACAGAAGGGTGAGAAATAGTAGAGATGTACTGAAAAGAGCAAAAAGTCACAACAGGGTGTGAGAGGGATCAAAATGGAACAAAAGGAGAGGAAAGGCACACAAGAGTGAGAAGACAGCATGCAATCATGCAAGGGTGAGAAACAGCAAAATGCACGAATGGTGACAGTACTAGAAAGGCAAAATGAAGACACAAGGCCAAAGAATGGCAGCGAGAGAGAGAGGCAAAAGGGTGAGAGACAGGTAGCACAGGCATGAGAGAAATCGGGAGAGGAGGCGAGAGCCTCAAGGCTTTGGAGCTGAGTCCATGAGAGCCACGACCAGCCAGAAGACTGGCATAAGGTAAGTCAGAGGGCAGGGCCTTGAACACCCATCTATTTTCTATTCACCCTATTTACGAGCTGTGCCATTTGATGTACTATATTGATACTCTCAAAATGATATGAATTGATATGAATGTAGTTAACTCCCTTTGACATTGGCCATTATCAACACTAGATGTCTAGCCTAACCGAGCTGTCCAAAGTCACAATGCCATGACTCAGATGCCTCTCCTGTATCATTGTTCTAGCTGCTTCATCTGTGGCCACATTTTCACACCCACCAGCAGAGGGTCCATCTAGGCAGGAAACATCTATGGCACTGGTAGGGAGGGCACACTCTTGATTACTCCTGACTGCCTTGAAATGCTAGATTAGGTAATTTAATCACAACAGAAGTCAACAAAGTCCTATAGCCCTGCCTTATCCTTCATAGATCTGACAAGCTTGAATGGATATCTGAGATGGAGGCATGGTTAAGAATGGATCTGTTGAGGGTAGGAAACTACTATATATGCCCATTCCAAGCAACAAAGCCCTATATAGGGCAAGTGTAAGACATCGGCTTATTGGTTGAGAGGTGTGTAAACCCTTCCCAAGCAACAACCATAATCCTTGTTAGGGTGAAACACAAAAATCACTAAATTAACCTGTGCTAACCCTCTGTTACCTTGGCACAAAGCAATCAGGCTTAACTTAGAGGCACTGTGTTAAGTATTTATGTAGCACATAACCAGTAACAAAGTGAAAACACAAGAAACATCCCACACCAATGTAGAAAAATAGCAAATAAATAAAATGAAGCAAAAACAAATTAACTCCAATCAGTACAACAGGAGTTAGGAATTTTAAAAGTTTTCAGCAAAAAATAGTGCCTTAAAGATAAAAGCGCCAACCTCAGGGATCTCATGGTGCAAGACCACTGCAAAGTCGAACGTTATAGCTAACCAAGCTCGAACGAGGTTCAGATGCACAAGGTGGATTGGGTCTAGTCTTGACCTACTTTTGGACTTTGAAGGAATTTCAAAGAAAATTTCCAGAGATGGTAAAGCTCAGTAGGGCAAGGCAGCTGGCGGTGTCAGAGGAGGCGGTGCTGGAGTAAGATGCAGTAAAGATTTCTACATTTTGTACTTTGTCACTTTTTTGGAAATCTAAAATCTCCAGGGGGGTGAAGGTGCAAGCTCTAGCCGATGAGAGCTCCACAATGCTGAATACCCTTTCTGAGAGGTACCCATGAACAGGATTTGCTGCTGCAGAAAAGAATGCAGCAGGAGCAAATGCAGTCAGGATGAAAGGCAATGCACCTCAGGCAGATCGGTAAGCAGGTAGGTCCCAGTCTCTTGACGCTTCTCATGCCACTTTTTGGTGAAAGTTTTTTATAAGTCTCAAGTTTCAGGTTTTGGCTGGAGGAGCACCTTTAGCACCACCAGCAAGGGTCCAGGACTTGTTGGGCACCATTTCGGGGTCAGGACTCACTTCAGGTACAGACTATGTGCAGGGTTCAAGGTCTCTGGAGCTTGTTATGTCCTTATAGTTCACCCAGGAGACTGGCCAATTAGTTCCTGGAGTCACTTTGGTAACCCAGGGATCAAGCAGCAAGGCAGGTCTCAACCAGCAGGGAAGTCCCCTGAGGATACAAGGGAATCGTCAAGCAGCAGGGCAGTCCTCTCTGTTATAAAGCAGGCCTCAAGCAGCAAGGCAGTCCTTCTGGGGGGAGGGGGGGGCAGCAGGTCCAGGATTGTGTACTAAAGAGTTGGCCTGGGGGTCCAATATGTATAGCTAGGCTTTGAAGTGGAGGAACCTCTAGGCTACCCTTACAGAAGCAATGGCTTAGCAAAGAAAACATATACGCATCTGCAAAATGGAACCAGCATAATCTGGCCAGTCTAAGTCAGGAGCTCAAATGGCTACCCACTAGACCCTGAGGACTGACAAAGAGAGCCCTAAATCAAAACCTCTTGGAGAAATTCTAAAATCAAAGTAGGACCACAATCCCAAGGAGGAATCCACTTTATTTCATCAAAAACTGAACGAGTTACCATGGTCGTCATATGATCTCAAGGTGGCAGGACATCTGAATGCTTGAAAAGCAAAGGCAAATTCCTTCGATAAACCTAAATGCTGGAGTCCTTCCCTTTCAACTTCCAGACTGAGAGTTGAAACCTTTGTTAAGCTACTGGTATGACAACAGCAAAACTGAGCAGACAAGGGGACAGAGGGAGAATCCAATCCCTGGCAATTGGAAATTGATGTAGAAATGGGAACGAGTACATCCTCTTCTCATAGGTGACCAGTAAATTGACTACCACTTTCTCCCTCCAAGTTCTAGCTAACCCTGGTGGAATGAGTGGGCAAGAAGGTCTGACAAATAAAAGGTCTGAAGGCCAGGGCTACAGGAGGAACTATACCACCCATACTCTTTATTCCTGGAAGCACCTGCAGATCCGAGGAGGCTCTCAAAGCAAAGAGATCCAAAAATGGACTCCCAAAGCAAATGCATAAGACTAAAAATACCCCCAGGAATGGACAGAACCTATGAGATCATCCTCAGAGAATCTGCCACTCTGTAGCCCACACCCCTGATGTGAACTGCTCTTAGGAAAAGAAGATGAAACCCTGCCCATGTAAACATTTGAACCACTGCTGCTTCTGCTTAGGAGGGATTTGGTCTCCCCTATAAGGTTCACATATGCCTACATTACCATATTGGAAGTACTCACAACCACTGCTTACTCCTGCACAGAATTAGCAGAGAGTTTGACAGCTAGAATGATAGCTGTTGTCAGTGTGTTACATTCCAAGGTTAAAAGATTATATAACACTGAGAGCTCACATCGGCTCAACGCTTCTCTCTTTTAATATAATTGCCAGTGACTGGATTTGATACATACATGGTATATTTTATTTATTGGGTTTTCCCAGCTTCCTTAGAGTGACAGCAAATCATTTAACATTAAGATATTGAAGGGAAAATGTATTCCCTATTTGGAAAGTTGTTTATAATGATGCTAAGTTTGAATTATTATCAATTTATAATTGGTGAATCTAATTCCCACACCAACGCATCCCTTACCTACTAAATCTCCATCTAGGCAGACTTTGTCCCCTCCTTCTCCTTGAACGCATCCAATCCTCTGTGTTTGTGCCCAGCAGAAGACCGAGGGAAATATGTAAAAAACTAAATTAAAACAAAATAGCGAATCCCTTTGATGGGGGCACAGGAAGATGTCTGGTTAGACACAAAAAGGGTTGGGTGTGGTTTACAGTACATGAGAAGTACATCTCTCTCAGGGAAGGACCAGGGCATTGTTTTTGGTAGACAGTGGTGTGCCTGTCTGTAATGACTATGAAGAGGCAGTAATTAAATAAAATGTATTCAATTTGCCTCTTTGGACCTCAAAACATAAAGCGAGAGATGCAAGTGCTAATTAAAAAGACAGGCTCATCCATCCTTTTAGGCTGACTGATGTCTTAAATATTTGAACAGCTGGAACAGCGCTATTCTCCCATCTTCTAATGTGGTAAATGGTAGGTCTCAGGAACTTTAAAGGTATTTGTTCCTTTTGGTTGGAAATAAAGCAAGTTTCAGGTTTAGTTTATTAGGTTTGATTTTATGCTAAAAAAGGTTTTTTAAATAAATATGTACATATGAAAACATACAATCCCCCCTTCATAATGCAAAAAACTAGGTACAGTTAAGATAATATTATTCCAAACAGTTAAAATATTATAAAATGTGCATATAACATCATCAAGTAAGTGCTACTATCTATAAAGTGCATTAGTGATCTAGCAGCATGTCTTAACAATTCTAACTTCAAGTATTACAAATGTTATCAAACTGTGTATATAGAAACCTAACATAAGGGCTCCTAACTATAAAGTGCATTAGTAATCTAGTAGCAAATCCAAACTCTAAGTGCATCAATGGTACCTCAACAGCTTGTATTTTTTTTAATTTACATCTTGACGTCAATACATACAGCCTCTAATTCCATAGCTTTAAACATGAGTGTTATTTTTTCTTTTAAAAAATGGCTTAATCTGGAATACAACTTACATTTTCACATTTCATTACCATACTAGCAATGAAGCAAGGGTCCTAATCCCCAAAGCGTAAAAAACTGTAGTAACATATTCCTTCTTTCTTCTAGAAAAGCTGTACAGAAAACCAGTAAATGACTCAATGACCACATTCCAGCTGTGAGAATGGGCAGTTTCCAACAAAATCTCTTGAAAATATTGGTGATTTTGTAAATATTGTCCAGACTATAAATTGCAGCACCTGTCCCAATCTTGACTTCATACATCTTCTGGTCCCCCTTGTCGTTATGCCTTTTAACTATTGCTGCATTTTACCTATACCTGGAGAGTCCATCATATGTGCAAGTTGGGTATTTTGATCACAATTCATTCAGTCATTGTTTTGTGGCTGCTTCTTTAATCAGGCATTTAATTATTTTCTTCCTGTCAGCTATTAGACAAGAATCTTGATCTTAACTGTGCTTTGAATCCACATTCTTATTCATTTTCCTCAGGTTAATCATCTATGGTGTTGCAGACCCTCATGTTGCTCGAAGGCAGATTTACCTTACAGAAATGAAAGACAAGAGGCATTTGGCAAAACAGGCACAGTTAGTTTACTTCAACACAGCTGACAGGAGAGCACAGTACAGAGTAGGGGTCTGATGATGGTCTCTCAAAGTTACAAAGTTCTGAGCACCTTTATATACAATTCTTGAAGGGTTATAAAACAAATTTGATACATTTGTTGCAGAAAGGAATCCGGGCCTAGTTGTGGAGTTGTAAATCTGACCATCTGAAAAAGTGCTCAGGTGGGTCTCGGCCTTGGGCGGACGAAATGCAGGCCAATAGGTAACATGTCCAGATGTCTGGCATGGAAAGCGCATGATCACTGCATGTTGTGAGTGTTGTGTTCCGATTGGCTGAGTGTTCCTAGCTCTAACTTTAGGGTGTTTTGGGAACCCTCACCCCTCTGGCGAAATGTGTTTTACTGCGGGCCAATCTCCTACAACTATTGTGGTGCCACTCCCTAGCTGAGGGATCGATCTGGGTTTGTCCTGTTTGCTCGTTTGTCTACGGGCTACGTGTCACCTCACCTGTGATCTGTCAATCAGTTGCTAAAGGCCTAGGTCGCAGAGCTTGCCTGACCACGTATTACTGACACGGGGTCGGTGAGGGGGTCACATCGGTGGAATCAACAACAATGATGCAAGTTTGTTATTATGCGCACACATATCATGTTGTACTTTGACAATGTTTTTATCTCTATCAACACTCACTCCAAGTAGAAATTCAGTACTTACAAACAGTACCATTTGCTTCAGCAATTCTCTCCCAGTAGAAATTCTCTCCTAGAGTCTCTGATAATATTTGAATTTTATATGTATAAGACCCAGCTCCTTTGAAGACCCAACAATGATTTCCAAATATTCATTTCAATTACTTCTAAATGTTGGATGTCTTTCTCTACCTAAGCCTGGAAATAAACCATTATTTTCTTTATCTAAACAACAGAATGCAAAACAGTAAAATAAATAAAAAAGCCAACAACACCATAAAATCACTGTCATATATTTTGCTTTGTGTCTTTTTAGGGACCCCCATGTTGTGCATTTGCTCATGTGTTTAGACCGTATGAGTTGTTATTAATTTGCAATAGCTAATGCATGTATTTTCATCCTTTTGCAACAAACTAAATTAAATTCATTGTTTATTTCGATTCTCCCAACGAGACCTCCCACCCTCAATGTGCCATAGTTGCTATTTATTACCTCCAGTAAGCCAGCACCATAATTTTGTCATAGGTGACCCCTACATGGCAAGACTTACATCCAGTATGTAAGGGTCCACATTTTTCAACAAGGGTCCTACCTTATGCCAAGAATTACCTTCAATATACCAGCACCAGCCAGTTATCTTGGGGGTTCCCATAAGTCACAAATTATCTTGTGTATGCTATGACCAGCAGCAGAATCACAAGCATAAACCATCCTAACAAACACAATCTTACTCACACATATTCACCCTGTCCTATTAACTTTTGGCCCCCACTCAACACTCTCACTCATTCTGGTTCATATTCACTCCCACTCATTGACAAATGTACCCATACACACCTTCAGTGTTTCTCACTCACAAACTTGCTAACACACATTCACTCTTTCACAATCACTGACCCTTACTCCCAATTACCGGTGTACAGGGACTTGGATTTTAACTCCTGGGGTAAAGGTGCTCTGCTTTAATAAAAAGGCTTCAATAAGCTCCTTAGGCGTCTGGGCCCTGGTGCAACCACACCTACTGCACCATTAATAGTGGCACTCCTGACTCACTCCTACTCAATCTCACAATCTCCCCCCACTCATTTATTCTAACTCAACCAAACCTTTTTTAATCACTTTCACTTATTCTTACTCACTCTCACTCATTGATTCTCAAACTTCCACTCTCTTTGACACTCTCAAACACACTAAATGAATACACACTCACTCAATCTCATTCTCAATCACTCAGAAACACACTTTTATTCATACGTGCACAGATAAACAACACCAATTTTTTTTACTTACCTTTCTTCCTTTGCGGATAACTCAAAAGCTCCATGGCATCAGCAGAGCAGGAATCCAAGCTGGATACTGGAACCAGTAAGCCATGATTCTCAAGGATGCGCCAGGAAGAGTAGTAGGGCCTGGATTAAGAAAAAGACCCACATCTACCAACTTCTTGATAGGACTGGAAGCACAGCCCTATAAGAAGCTAGGACAGTAATGAGGGTCCTCTTTGCGGCTCCTCTTTGGCCTCAGGAATGCAGAGAGCTGTGTCCCGACAGCCCAAATTTAGCAGATATACTTTGCTACTTGAGACGTGCAGTATGTCTGCTAAATGAAATGAAGAAAATGCTGGGTTACGGTCAGAGCTGCCAACTTTGGAACTGGGGAACCAGGTTTGAATTCTCAGCATTGGCTCACTATCATTTGAATCTCCCCATGCCTAAAAAAATTAAAAAAATAAAAAATAAATCAAAGTGACTTTGTTTAATGAACTGGTGCTCATGTTAAGCGCTACAAAACCTTCGGGTCGAGTTTGAAGTATATAAAATTGCAAAAAATACAGTAAATTGTGCCTGTGTAGGGGGATTGTAGTTGAGCTATGCCGCTCACATGAACAACTGAGATATTCATCAACAGAATACTGTATTTGTAAACAACAATCTGTAGATGGATCATTTCTCAACCTCCTCCTCCTCCTGTCATCAGGAGCTTTGCGCAGAGGGTGAGCTAGCTGACCTAGCACTTACAGTGTTCATGAAAACTGAAAAGTTAAGTAAATAGCATTGGCGGCACAGGCTGATAGCATTGCATGGCCCCACATAGGTAGCAGGGCTGTGCCATGAAGAGGAACCGCCACTGCTGGGTTGTCTTTTCAGAATACTTGTAAAAAGATAAAATAACAGGGTACAATGCAACAAAACAATCAACACAGAACGGAGCACAACAACCATAGTACAACACATTATCACATTGCAATAACGAAATGCAAAAATACAGAATACACCCCACTACAAAATGGAACACAATAAAAATGCATCTTATTGATAATGCTTTCATAATGAGGTGACGAAAGGTGTGAACGTTGTTTTCCTTTTCTTAAGCTTCTAAGATGTTTGAAATTGAGCTTGCGCTAACATAACTGAAAGCGTGCTGTCTTCCATTTTGAAATGACGCTGCAATTTATCACATGATCAACGGTGTTGTCATTGCCTTTGCTCTAACAGAGAATGATGAGCTTCCCAAGTTTTCAGAGCTAAGATGTACCTAACCAATGACAACCTAGCTGTCCCAGCCCACTATGGATACAGTGTTACAATTCTTGTCACCTGACTAGACTCTGAGAGCCTCTGAAACCAATATAATAGTATTATGAGTGAATCTTCGAATGCATGTTGTAGTAGGATGTTTCTTGTTGCCTGTTCTTCATTGATGAATACCCTGGGAACCATGTACTTGTAAGGTAATGTGTGAAATCCTTTGTCTAAAGTCCTGTAAAAAGACCTTATTTCCCCTGTTGATGGCACTCCCCATTTCCCCACACTTTGAATGGATTTACAATTGAAATTTACTGAGTTCCTTCTATTTGTGATCAATATTTTTTACCACAAACCTTACAGATTTCATGTATTTTGCCTAATTATATAAAGTCTTAAAGCATTGGCACTTGTCTGTCATTCTTACTGAGAATGTTGCAGTCTGATTTCATTACTGGGTCTTATATGAGACAGAGACAGGTCTAATCGGGGGAACACCAAAGTCCGTATAGGGACTACACCACTCCCCTGCTGAGCCATGGGGTAACTTTAGGTGAAACAAATTTGCATGCTGACAAAGGTATTTACACCAAGCACTGCTGGGCATAAGTCGGGGGCACAAGCGGGTAGACGGCATTCACCAACTATTTTCATGGGGCGTATGCCGTTCCCCCTCCCAAAAAAAGTGACCCCAATAAAACATACTGAACTCATCTCTGTGTAATCTTTAGAAACAAGGAAATATTCAGTAGTACCTGCACATTGTCTACTTTCTTCCCGAGCAGCAACGTGGAGGCAGTAATGGGGATTTGTTATTTTAAAATCCAACTAGACCAAACCAGTCACAAGGCCTACTTTTGTTCCAGTATTCTGGATAAGAGCTATCTGAAGCCTCAGAACCAGTTACAAATGCAAAGGAGGGGAAACATGGGCTCACAACTTGCTATCACTTCTCAGGTACTTAAGAAAGGCATGGTTTTGCCTTTGTTAAGTACCTGTATATAAGCAATCTGCATGCACTGTAAAAAATGTCAGATGGTGTTGGTCTTCCCCAGTATCTACACAAATAACAATATAAATACCACTATTCTGTTTTATTTTACAATGCTAATTATCCCAATGTAGGGTGTCAGTGCACTTCACATCATAAGTACACATTATACATTGACAATAAATCATGTAAATGTGTAAATCAATGTACAGGATGTGTTACATAAGACAGTGAGGGTTACATGGTGTAGGAGTCACATGTCCTTCATAGTTTACTATGCTATATTAGAAGGATGACAATTTATGAACTGCAATCAATCAATCAATCAGTCATAAGATTTATAGAGCGCGGCTTACCACCCTGAGGGGTATCCAGGCGCTGGGGATTGTTGCTGCAAGCTATTCTACGAACAGCATTGTTTTGAGCTTTTCCCTGAAGTTGATGAAGGTGTGCGAGGTCTGCAGGTGGGGGGATCATTCCAGATCCCAGGGACTTGGGTGAGGGATGTCAATTGTACCTCCCTGGTGGGCCAGTGGAAGTAGAGTCTGTGCTTAATGAGACTGGGTCCGATATTGTGGAGGGCTTTGTATGCGATGGTGAAGACCCTGAATTTGCACCTCTTGTGCACGGGGTAGTGGAGATCTCTGAGGTGGGTGAAGATGTGGGTCCAACTGGGAAGATCCAGGACGAATCTCACGGTCGCGTCCGGATGGTTTGGAGGCTGTAGAGGAGTTGGGCAGGAGTCCAATTTAGAGGGCGTTTTCATAGTCTAGTCTGCTTGTGATGATGGCTTGGGTTACTGTCTTTCTGGTTTCAATGGGGATGCATTTGAAAACCTTCCGTAGCATGCAGAGATTATGGAAGCTGGTGGAGGCCACTGAGTTTATCTGCCGTAAAGGTGAGCTTGCTGTTGATGATGCAGCGATCAGTCGGATTTGGGTTTGTCCGGGCGTGGTGGGAGTCGTCCCAGGGGGAGGGGTTGTTTTCAAAGATCATCACCCAATCTTGTCTGTGGTTCAGTTTCAGTTTCAAACAGTTGGATTTCATCCATTTGGTGATGTGAGTCATGGCCTTGCCGACATTGTCTCTAGGGGAGGAGTGGTCTTCAGAGGGGCAGAGTGTGAGTTGAGTGTCACTGGTGTATGAGATGATGTTGACTTCATAGGAATGCACACTCTCTGCTAGGGGGCATCACGTAGGTGTTAAAAAGGGTGGGGCAGAGTGAGGATCCCTGGGAGATGCCACATATGGTACTCTTTGGTTCTGAGGTAAAAGGTGGGCTCTTTGGGTGGATCCTGTGATGAAGGCGTGGATACATTTGAGGGCGCTTTGGATCCCAATGTGGTAGAGTCTTGAGGTGAGGGTGCATATGTTGAATGCAGCAGAGAGGGCGAGGAGGATCAAAGCCACCCTTTCTCCATGGTGTAGGAGGGACCTGATGTAGTCTGTTGCGGTGATAAGGGCAGCCTTGTGCTCTAGTTCATGCAGAAACTGCACAGAGAGGTGTCCACTAGGTTGTGTCTTTCCAGGTATTCAGAGAGCTGTTTGTTAATGACTTTTTCCAGGACTTTGGCTGGGAAGGGGAGCCAAGAATTGGGGTGATAATTTCAGAGTATGTTGGGGTTCGTGGATGGTTTCTTGAGGAGCAGCTTGACATCTGCTTGCTTCCAGGCTTCAGGGATAGTGGCAATCCTGATAGAGGTGTTTAGGATAGGAGTGAGGATGTGGCTGATTTCCTTCTGGCCCAGGCTGAAGATGTAGTGGGGGCATGGGTCGTTGGGTGTACCAGAGTGGGTCGAGCTCATGAGGGCTTCTGTTTCCCGGTTAGAGACTCCCAGTCTTTGATCAGGTGTTTGGGGAGGTCTCCTAATTGGGTCAGTAGATGTTCGATGGTGTTGGGTTGGGGGTATAAGTTACTGTAGATGGCTGTGATCTCATCATTGAAGTAGTCAGCTAGTGAGTCGCAAAGTGTCTGAGTTGGTTGGATTCTGTTCTCACTGGCAGCTGGGCAGGACAACTTTCACGATCTTGAAGAGTTCTTTCAGGTGGTTGGTGCCTTCCTCGATGCGGCTGAGTAGGGCAACCATTTTTGATTCTTTGAGGTGGAGATGGTATTTGTTGAGTGCACCTTTGAAGGTGATACGGTCTGTTTGGTCTCTGCTGTTGCGTCATTATCTCTCTAAATGTTTGCAGTCTCTCTTCAGTGTGCAGAAGTCAGGGGTGAACCACCTTGCTGGCCTGCTCGATCTTCTGGAGGTGGGGCTCCTTGGGGAGGCAATTTTGTTGGCACTGTTGAGGAGACATTTGGATAGGATGCAGGCGTTTTGCTCTAGGTTGCCGGAGAGGGTAAGTTTGCTGGTGTGGTAGGCGGTGGCCCATTGGGTTTCTGTGATTTTTCCCCATCTGCGTAGGGGGGAGGTGGAAGAAGGCCTCGGTCTGCTGGCTATGGAGAAGTGTACCAGGTGGTGTTCGGTCCATGTGAGCTCTGCTGTGTGGGAGAACTTGATTTTATCGCTGGCTGTGAAGATTGGGTCCTAGATATGTCCCATGGTGTAGGTGGGGCTGGTGACTAGTTGTTTGAGTCCAATATTGTTAAGGGTATCCAGGAGTCTGGTGACATTGTGGTCATCTAGGTGGAAATTGGGGTCTCCTAGAAACATGTAGACTGTTGAGGTGATGGCAAGAAGGGCGATGAAGTCTGCAATGCCCACACAAAAGGTGGGGAGCGGGGGTTTGTACGCGAGGGTTCCCCTGACAGTGCTAATGGTGTCGATTCGGATGAGGAAGTTAAGGTGCTCCATGAGGTGAGAGGATTCTTCCTCGAAGGCAGTGCACAGGAGGTTATCCTTATGCATGATGGCGATGCCTCCTCCGTGCTTGCTGTGGTGGTTTTTGTGAATCAGTTTGTATCCCTGTGGGTGGCGCAATTGATGTTGGGAGCTGAGGCGGGTGCGAACCAGCTCTCTTTGATGAACAACAGGTCCGAGTTGAGGGTAGTCACTGTGTCCCATATTTCCATGACATGTTTACAGAGCGATCTAGCGTTGAGCAGCAGGCACTGTAGTTGTTTCACAGGCTTGGGTTGCGGCGGTGTGGGACTCGGTGATACAGGTGAAGTGGCATTGAAGGCAGGCGAAGGGTCCGACCATGGTACAGGTTAGGTGATGCAGCAGGTGTTGTCTCAGTTCCTGAGAGCCAGGGCCCGGAGCTCAGCGGCAGAGTATCAGCAGGTATTGGGAGAGCCAAGGTTCCTGGCGCTGGGTGTGGTCCAGGCTTGCCTTTGGCATGCCATTAAGTAAGTCCTGTTGTTGGAGGGGTGAAGTGAGAGGAGGGCAGGAGGGGAGAAACTGTGGGATAAAACATTGGGAGGGCAACAAGGCCCTAAAAAGGAGCAAAGAAAAGGTGTAACAGGCCAGACAGCACCCTACCCTACTCAGCAGAGTAGGCAAGCAAAGGCATCGGGGGAACTGTGTTAAAAGCACTAGTCCACCTACATATATGCATAAAATAAAAATCTGTCATCTGCATGTTATATAATCCATGTTACAGGAGACACACTAACCCTTCATAGTACTCTGAGTCAAAACTGAGACGACAAAACACAGATCTCTCTTGCAAATGCATTAAGCACCAGAGTTATATAGCATTATTATTATTCCTTGAGAGTTGCAAGCCACATAAAGCTCTCTGCAGCAGGTGCTGTAACTTCATAAGGTAAATTGCAGACTTTGAAACCAATTAAGCAGAACAGATGCATTGCAATGTTTCTCCTTGTTGATGATTTCTTTGTGACAGAGTTTAAAAAACAAATGTATAAAATGAGGCTAATATTTTGTATTGGGGTTGTGGTCCCTTTTTTGGCACAACCCTGATGCAAAATCTCTTTTGTTAAATCAAGTAATGTGCTCAGATGTACGCAATGTCGAGAACCTGGTGTGAAGGCAGAGGGATGATCTGACTGGCTTCCCCGCACACATGCATGGAACTGGTTTAGCCCACGCACTGCGTGGCGTACAATTAAAGCATACTGATGTGGCTGCCTTTGAAGTTATGGGCGACTATGGAATTAACGATGCTATGCCTTCATTATTTAGCACTCCTTGTCCCTCAAAGGACAAGGCCCAGTACTACATTGGTGACGAGGCCAGTGCTGGGCCGTGCCCTCACCCCAACATCATCCCAAGCAAATACAGTCACAGGAAGACCGATGCATGCCTCAAAGCAGCATGACCAGCGGCATCCCACTCAGCCTGTTCATCTCACCGCTGGACCTCTTCTCCTCAGTGGAGCAGCTTCTTTTTTAGGCCCACCCACACACACTAGCGGAGCAAGATTCCCCCACCAGGAGCCTTCACAGGTGGTGGAGGTAGCCTGGGACAAGAAAGAGGCAACTGGACACGTGCATATCTGACAGCCTGCATCACTGCACCACATGTTCCCATCCCTGCACCAGTTTCAGCCAGCAACCATCCCCAAGGCACTCCCACGAAGGCATCCAGCCCTACAGGAGAGCCATGTGCCCAACATCAGAAAGAGGGACCAGTTTGAGTTCAGGGTGCATCTCTGGCATTTCTGCACTCGGTCAGGTGGCTGTTTTGCACACCCACTTCATAAAACAGAACTTGTGCCGTGAGGGTCTCCACTAGACTCGCCAGTGAGTGCAGGAGGCCACCTACACCGCAGCATGCATCAGTGACAGTGACAACATGGCCACAGTCCCTGCCATAGAGCTCTTCCTGATTAAAGGCACACCCGTGGTGTGGGTGCGTAAGGGGAAAGACCAGGTGGAATGCCTCCAGTTCTACTCCGAAGGCACTGATATAGCGCATCCTCTTGCTGCATTTAGGAGGCAGGGACATTCATAGGGTCTATAAACCTCTGGTGGAGATGACTGAATGCACACTTCAAACCTATGGGCAACAAGGACTATGAGAGATTTGTCTTTAAACAAGTCTGCGAAGAACTGGAAATCACTCGATACTTTTCATGGCCGACTCAAAGAGCTGGTGAGCATTTGCGACTTCTATAATGAACAAGTAGAAATCGGGGCCAGGTCATCCAGGGCTGTATGTTCGCTAAACTTCAAGTGACTACATTCCAGGAGTCCGGGAAGTCACTCCCAGATATCCTAACCTTAGGCAGATCAAAAGAGCTGTCCAAAGCCCAAGTGTTGCACATGAAGGCCACCCTCCATAGGGCCATCAAGATGAAATGCATCAGTGCAATCCAACCGTGCCGCACTGCTGAGATCCCGAAGCAACTTCCAGAGTCAAAGGACTTGTGGAACCTGCGAGAGACAGCCCTACAGGCTAAACGACTGCTCCACCACAGGCAGAAAATGCACAGCCTGGGGCAAGTACAATTACTTTGCCAAAGTCTGCATGTCATAAAAACGTAAACCCTTGAAGGAAACCGTTCAAGCTGTTACCGAGACATAGAGTGAGCCAGAAGACATGATGTCATTGCTGAGTACACAGTGCATACGGTCTTTGCAGTGGGGACTGCTCGCTCCACCTTCCGCCAACTCCCACTATGCCAGATAAAAGTAAGGAACCACACCATCACTGTGATGGTTGACACAGGCACTTCTATATATCTCATCTCTGCATAGACCTGTCATGAGCTGACAAACCCCCCACGTAAGGGTTGTTGAATATGGCCAATCCCAGCCCACTGCCCATCCTGAGACGATTCAAGTCTTAGGTGTCCCACGGAGAAGCATGTGTGCATATCACCAACTATGTGGCGAAGGAAGTCATGGCATTCTGGTCAGTGGCCACATCGCGGAAACTCTGAACTTGATCTTGTCACGACTCACGTGCTGCTTGCGCCTGGAATTTGCAGATCTAGTGGCGTGGGTCTTCAGTGTTCGGCTTTGGCCCAAAAAGGGGCGACTCTTTCTGGTAGCTACGGTGCTGTAGGCAATGGGGACGCTAAGAACAGACCGTGCCCTTCAGAAAATAGCGCCAGAGGGAAAAAAAACCTTTAAAAAAGGGGAAAAAACCTCCAAACAGAAAGATTCCTGAAAACAAGGACAAAAGAACAGGAATCAAAAAGAACAAAATTCAGGTAACACAGAAATGACGAAATCCAGAACCGAAAGGCAAGGAAATCAGGAGCGAAGACACTATCCGAACAGAAAGTGTTGCAGCGCAAAGACAAGAAGAAAACACATCCCTTAAATACCAAAAAACAGGAAGCGACCCACAGGAAGTAAAAGGACACCATCTTAGACAGGGAAAATTACATAGAACAGAATAGAGTAGGAACCATAGAGAATAGGGCGCAAGGAATGCTGGGAAGAAAAAGGTAACCTGGGAAGGGGGAAAAGACATAAAGGAAGGTACAACAAAAAAGACCCAAGAAAGAAGAAAAGAAAAAGAAGGAGCAAGAACAGGTAAGAGGAGTCAGGAGTCCCCAAAAATGCGGTGAGGAAAAGCAGAGCGAGGCCCCATGCCAATTCTGGGGCCTCGTAATGTGCAGGAAAGGCTGGGGGCGCGCCGCGTTTTGGAAACGCGCTGTGCGGCCCGAGCCAAACGCCCGGCTCGCGCCGCACCATGCGGCGCGACAGATCTCCTTTGCATGCGGCATCCAAGCGAAGGAGCTGTCGCACATCCTAGCAGAATTTGATGAAGTATTAAAAAAAACTGGCTGCTTGAAAGGAAAAGAATGCTGCTGCATATAGGCCGTTCAAAACAGCCAGTAGCCCTATGTCACTGATGCATCACATTTAACCTCAGGCCAAAGCTAGAAGAGCTAGACAAGCCTGAACAAACCAGCACCATCGAGAAAGAGAACAGCCCCACCCCATGGGTATCCCCTACCATGGTAGCCAAGAAGCAAAAACAACCTGGAGAATTCCGCATCCTCATGGACATGGGTCTCCTACATGAAGCAATCAAGCGGAAGTGCCATTTGACCTCCACAGTAGATGATATTATAGGGGAGCTCAAAGGGCAAAATGGTTCTCAAATGTTAATCTTTGTTCTGGGTACAATCAGTAACCTCTATACCCAGGCTTGAGTTACATAAACAACCTTCTCCACCCATGTCAGGCCCAGGAGAAACCGACAACTCAATTTTGGGATATCGAGCGCCACTGAGGTTTTCCAAAACATCATCTAGGAAATGCTCACAGGTTTGCTAGGCATCATCAATGTCAGCAATGACATCCTGATCTTTGCCAAATCCAGGAGGGAACACCATGAGTGTCTATGAGGAGTCATCAAGAGTATCGCGACCCAGGGATCACTCTCCACTGGGAGAAGTGTGAGTTCCTGAAACAGCAGATTAGTTTATTTTGCTACACTTTCTCGGCAGGAGGAGTGGTGCCAGACCCCTAGAAGGAGTGTGATGAGAAAGAGGCCCTGCCCCCACCAGTGTGTCAGAAGTGAAATGTTTTCTGGGTATGGTAAACTACTGCAGATAGTTTATACCTGACGTCACAAGTCTCACCCAGCCCCTCTGCAAAGTCACAAAGCCCACAACACCATGGTCCTGGGATGCAGCACAGGAAGAGGTCGTCCAAGTAACAAACAAAGCCCTCTTAGCAGACACCAAGTTGTCATATTTTGATTTGTTGAAGCCAAGGACCATCGCAGTCGACGCGAGCCCAAAGGCAGTGGGGGCTGTCCTCACACAACAGCAACAATGTGACCGGGGTCCTGTGGCCTATGCCAGGAGGTCACTCACTGAGACAGAACAATGATACTCGCAGATTGAAAGGGAGGCCATCACTATACACTGGGCCTGCAGACATTTTCACTTGTACATTTACAGACACCCATTTGTGGTCAACACGGATCACAAGCCTCTCATACCTTTATTCCAAGGCATGGCATCCAAATCACTGCCTCAAATTGCAAAGTGGATGATTCAATTACAAGAGTACGATTACAGAGTGGAGTATGACCTGATTACCTCTCCCGGCACCCCTGTGCTGTCACTTAGAAAGAAGCAGAAGGTGCTGAAGAAACAGAATTGTATTTCTGTTATATAACTGAGAGATAAAAACAACTTCCGCTTTCCCTTGATTCCCTATGGTCTGCCACACAAGCCGACGAATGCCTCCAGCTGGCCATTGAAGTGATCCAGTCAGGGAAGTGGCATATGCTGAAGGAATACCTATATCAGAGAACCCAGGAAGCAAAAAAAGATGTTGGAATCTCTGTTCAATGTACGCCACAAAATAATGTCCGACGCCAGCAGGTGTTTGCTAAGGGGATTAAAAAAAATTCTAGCTTACGCGTCAAGAATTTTCAATTCTATTAAGGACACGGAGGCGAGGATTATGCTTTCTCTTTGTCTTTACTGTTCCAACAGCAGCCAATGAAACAACAGTAAACAAAAAAACTTCAATACCCAAGAGGTATAGCAGTAGTCACATGGGCCAATCATATCCCATAACCTATCCCCATAAAAGCCATGACCTCGATATTCACTTCCTCTTTCTTTGTAACAGTCAGATAAGAATTGAACACTGAAGGAAACAAAACTCCTTACAGAAGAGAAGATCCAGAAAAAACTCTGAACAGTCCAACATCGTGGTTCCAGCACCATCAACGAACCAGAAGATTTGCGACTTCAGTCGACCCTCCAAGAACCAGAAAATCAAGGACTCAACTCCTGATGATCATGAAAAGGCCCATCTGCATACATCACAGAGTTTTCTGATCCACTCCTAAAATAGATAAAAGATTGCCAGTAATATCTTTAATGGATATACTATCCAAAAACAATTTACACACTGTCATGATACAACCGGCTGGGGAATAAAATAATTGTCAAAATCCTGTGATAACATCATTTAAATTAAATAACATCTATATGCATTTTAATATATGGGTGGGATAAAATCCTCGCCTCCGTGTCCTTAATAGAATTGAAAATTCTTAATGCATAAGCTGGAAAAAATGTTATTCTATGTCAGGACCGGAGGCTCCGATTATGCTCGTTTAAAGCTGATCAACCACCACAGTCGCCACATTACCCAATGGTTTATAATAAAACTTTCTAAATGTGGATTCTGAAGACCAATCGGCTGCTCTCATAATGCCTTCCAGACGAGAGCCAAGGGTAAAGGTCTTGGAGGCCATAGCTCCTCTAGCAGAATGAGCTCTATATTTCGAGGTGTCAATACCTGCCTCATTTATCAACCACCTCATCCCTCTAGCCAAAGTAGCTGCAGAGACGGGCTTAAAAGGCTTTTGTAAGGATATTAAAAGCTGACCTTTATCATTTTGTCTTATGTCAACAATAGCCGCTTCATAATCTTTCAAACATTGAACTACACACAGTTGTTGATTATCCGTAAATCTAGGGTAAGTTACCAACCTGCTATTAGTCTTAGTTCTTCTGGTGATGTTAAATGTAACTCCTTCTGGAGAATAAATTCTACCTGCCAAATCCAAGGCCTTAACATCTGAAACACGTTTACAAGAAATATGGCAAAGTAACATAGTCAATTTTGCCGACAGTTGCTTCCTAGAGAGATAACGGTTAGAAGGCCAATTCACTAAAAATTGTAACATTACTTCAACATCCCAAAGGGTAGAATACTTAGGCTGAGGGGGAACTGACAAACAAATCCCTTTCATTACCTTACAAACTAAAGGGTGTTCACCAATCGGTTTACCCTCTATCTGCGAATGACCTGCAGAAATAGCTGATCTGAAAGTATTTACTGTACGATAAGCCACACCCGAACTGGCTAATTCGGCCAGAAAATTCACAATCATGTCAACACTCGTCTCCATGGGATCGATACTCCGTCCGTCACACCAACTGGACCATCTCCGCCAAGCTGAGGAATATCTCTTATGCGTACTTGATGACCAGGATTGTTTAATGAATTCCGCAGCCTGTTGCGAAATTCCTGGGGCACTCCATTTCGCCCGGAAACCCCCCAAGCCATTAACCATAGCTGGTTTGACAGAACCAAAGGATGTTGAAGGCCCTCCGGACTCATCAGAAGATTCCAATGAGGAGGAATGAGAAGAGGAGGAGAGCAAGCCAGCTGCAGGGCTACCGGAAACCATGGTTGAGCCCTCCACATAGGAGATATCAGCACAATATCTACTTTCTGCCTCCTCACTTGCGCTAATACTCTGGGAATCATCACAAACGGCGGGAATGCATATCCCCGAAATGGACTCCAATCCAGAAGAAATGCATCCGTCGCCCGAGCCATCGGGTCTGGACGCCAACTGAAAAATACAATTGAGACGTGACGCAAAAAGATCCATGTCGCAAGACCCCAGAGTCAGAAGGATCTGCTGAAAAAGATGATGATTCAATTTCCAGTCAATGGCATCCCTCAAGTACCTGGAGTGCCAATCCGCTATGGTGTTCTGTTTTCCCGGTAGATAGACTGCTGTGACACTTAAACGGTGAAGGAGGCAATAATGCCAACATTTCTTCGCTATCTCTGCCAACATTCTGGACTGAGTGCCACCCAGTTTGTTGATGTATCTCACTGCCGAGATATTGTCCATCCTCAATAAGATACAACAGTCCCTCTTCTGGGGAGAAAGACTCTCGATGGCAAACAAACTCGCTAGCAGTTCCAGACAGTTGATGCGAAGATCCATCTCTGTCTGAGCCCAACGACCTCCCGTCGCAATCGAGCCACAATAAGCTCCCCAGCCCCACTGGCTGGCGTCCGACTCTATTATCACGTCCGGGAGAGAACCAAAAATGGCTACGCCATTCCAGGCTTCCATCTGAGTTAGCCACCAACGAATTTCTGACGTCACTTCCTCGGTTAGAGGAATCTGTTCCAAGTAGGAAAGACCCTTGCACAGATGTTGAATTTTCAACCTTTGGAGCGCTCGGTAATGGAGTGGAGCCTGAAAAATTGCTTGAATGGAGGAGGACAGGAGACCTACTATCCTGGCAATGGCTCTCAATGACATGGACTGTTTGCTCAAGGCTGATCTCAGTTCTTTCTTGATATTGCGAACTTTGGGTGAAGGCAGAATGAGTAGGGCTCGCACTGAATCTACCTTAAAACCCAGAAAATCTACGATCTGGGAAGGATTCAACAGTGACTTCTGCGCATTGATGATGAATCCCAAATCCTGTAAAAGCTGAATAGTCCACGCTAAATGACTCAGGAGAGTCTGAGTGTCCTGAGCCATCAGCAAACTATTGTCCAGGTAAATTATCAGTCGGACACCCTTGGCTCACAGGGACTCCACTACAGGTCTCAGCAATTTTGTGAAGCACCACGGGGCCGAGGACAGACCAAATGGGAGTGCTTTGAACTCCAGACACTGACCTCTCCACAGGAATTGGAGGAAACGTCTGTGTGGAGCAAATATCAGGACTGACAGGTAAGCGTCCTTCAGATCCAGACAGACCATCTAGTCGCCTTCCAACAGGATGTCCCTTAACATATGAATGCCCTCCATTTTGAAGTGCCTGTACAAGATCCAGCCATTGAACTCTTTGAGGTTCAAGACAAGACGGTGACCACCGCCCTTCTTGTCCTCAAGAAAAATAGGGCTGATGAAACCTTCTGGATGAGGAGTGGAAAAGACTAACTCCTTTGTCTAAAAGCACATGTACTTCTTGATCTATAATGAAGAGCTCTTGTTGGGAAAAATACATTGGATTGGTACGAAGAGTCTGCCTCGGGGTACTGTAAAACTCTAGTCTGAAACCTGTCACTGTTTGAAGAACCCAAGGGTCCCTTGAAATCCGTTTCTAATTGTGTAAGAAAGAACCGACCCTGCCCCTCAAAGTCACTTGTGAAAAGGGGATAATTCTTACCAAAATATCCTGCGTCTTGAATTGCGGTCTGCTGTCCTCATCTGGGACCTCAGCAGAATCATCCCCGACCCGCCTTGAGAACGGGTGGGATAGAAGGTGGCCTCTGCAGGTTCTCCGTACCAGTTTCCCCTACCCCTGGGGTAATAGGCTTGAGGGCTTGAGAAGGTTCCTCTGCCGGGCATGTGCCCTCCATAACGACCGGCCCTGAGAAAAAGGTCGCGTTTGAAGACCTATTTAAGGGATAATTGGGCTTTGTCCAGAGAGGAGAAAGTAGAGCAAAATGTTGACAGTTCTTTCACGAATGGTGCGCCAAACAACAACCCATCCACAGCAGGGCCAGCTTCGGAAGAAGACAAATCATTGAGCTTGGGATCAATGCGCATCAAAAAGGTTTGTCTGCGCTCAGTAGAGAGCGCACAGTTAGTGTTGCCCAATTGGCAAATGGCCCTCTGTGCCCAGCCAATTAAAATGCCTGTGTCTATCGCTAAACCAGATTCTTTAGATTGGAACACTAACTCCAAAAATGTTGTAAGGGGGCCAGATATGTCTAGGAGTTTATCTTGACAAGAACGCCAAGCTCTGTCAAGACCTTCCTTGGGGTCTTTTGAAAATTGTAGGAAGTTGGCTCTGTATGTACTATTTCAAAGTAAGAAATAGCATGCACAGAGTCCAAGGGTTCCCCTTAGAGGTAAGATAGTGGCAAAAAGAGATAATTCTAATGCTCTATTTTGTGGTAGTGTGGTTGAGCAGTAGGCTTATCAGAGGAGTAGTGCTAAGCATTTGTTGTACACACACAGGCAATAAATGAGGAACACACACTCAGAGACAATTCCAGGCCAATAGGTTTTTGTATAGAAAAATATTTTTTCTTAGTTTATTTTAAGAACCACAGGTTCAGGATTTACAGGTAATACTTCAAATGAAAGGTATTTCATGTAGGAACTTTAGGAACTTTGAATTAGCAAAATAGCATATACAGTTTTCACATAAATGACATATAGCTACTTTAAAACTTGACACACTGCAATTTTCAACAGTTCCTGGGGGAGGTAAGTGTCTGTTAGTTTTTGCAGGTAAGTAAACCACCTACGGGGTTCAAGTTTGGGTCCAAGGTAGCCCACCGTTGGGGGTTCAGAGCAACCCCAAAGTTACCACACCAGCAGCTCAGGGCCGGCCAGGTGCAGAGGTCAAAGTGGTGCCCAAAACACATAGGCTTCAATGGAGAAGGGGGTGCCCCGGTTCCAGTCTGCCAGCAGGTAAGTACCCGCGTCTCCGGAGGGCAGACCAGAGGGGTTTTGTAGGGCACCGGGAGGGGACACAAGTCCACACAAAAAGTACACCCTCAGCAGCACGGGGTGGCCGGGTGCAGTGTGTAAACAGGCGTTGGGTTCACAATAGAAATTAAATCTTCAGCGATGCAGGCAGGCAAGGGGGGGGCTCCTCAGAGTAGCCACCACCTGGGCAAGGGAGAGGGCCACCTGGGGGGTCACTCCTGCACTGGAGGTCGGATCCTTCAGGTCCTGGGGGCTGCGGGTGCAGCAGGCAGTCGCGGTCAGGGGGAGCCTCGGGATTCCCTCTGCAGGCGTCGCTGTGGGGGCCCAGGGGGGTCAACTCTGGTTACTCACGGTCTCGTAGTCGCCGGGGAGTCCTCCCTGTGGTGTTTGTTCTCCACAAGTCGAGCCGGGGGCGTCGGGTGCAGAGTGCAAAGTCTCTCGCTTCCAGCGGGAAACGTGTGTTGTTTCAAAGTTGCTCCTTTGTTGCAAAGTTGCAGTCTCTGGGGAACAGAGACGCTGTCCTCTGGAGTTCTTGGTCCTTCTAGATGCAGGGTAGTCCTCTGAGGCTTCAGAGGTTGCTGGACCCTGGGAACGCGTCGCTGGAGCAGTGTCTTTAGAAGTGGGGAGACAGGCCGGTAGAGCTGGGGCCAAAGCAGTTGGTGTCTCCGTCTTCTCTGCAGGTTTTTCAGTTCAGCAGTCCTCTTCGTCTTAGGTTGCAGGAATCTATCTTGCTGCGTTCTGGGAGCCCCTAAATACTCGATTTAGGGGTGTGTTTAGGTCTTGGGGGTTAGTAGCCAATGGCTACTAGCCCTGAGGGTGGCACACCCTCTTTGTGCCTCCTCCCTGGGGGGAGAGGGGCACATCCCTATCCCTATTGGGGGAATCCTCCATCTGCAAGATGGATGATTTCTAAAAGTTAGAGTCACCTCAGCTCAGGGAACCTTAGGGGCTGTCCTGACTGGCCAGTGACTCCTCCTTGTTTTTCTCATTATCTCCCCCGGCCTTGCCGCCAAAAGTGGGGCCGTGGCCGGAGGGGGTGGGCAACTCCACTAGCTGGAGTGCCCTGGGGTGCTGTAACAAAGGGGGTGAGCTTTTGAGGCTCACCGCCAGGTGTTACAGTTCCTGCAGGGGGAGGTGAGAGGCACCTCCACCCAGTACAGGCTTTGTTACTAGCCACAGAGTGACAAAGGCACTCTCCCCATGTGGCCAGCAACATGTCTGGTGTGTGGCAGGCTGCTAAAACTAGTCAGTCTACATGGATAGTCGGTTAAGATTTCAGGGGGCACCTCTAAGGTGCCCTCTGGGGTGTATGTTACAATAAAATGTACACTGGCATCAGTGTGCATTTATTGTGCTGAGAAGTTTGATACCAAACTTCACAGTTTTCAGTGTAGCCATTGTGGTGCTGGGGAGTTCGTGCATGACAGACTTCCAGACCATATACTCTTATGGCTATCCTGCACTTACAATGTCTAAGGTTTTGCTTAGACACTGTAGGGGCATAGTGCTCATGCACTTATGCCCTCACCTATGGTATAGTGCACCCTGCCTTAGGGCTGTAAGGCCTGCTAGAGGGGTGACTTATCTATACCTATAGGCAGTGTGAGGTTGGCATGGCACCCTGAGGGGAGTGCCATGTCGACTTAGTCGTTTTATCCCCACTAGCACACACAAGCTGGCAAGCAGGGTGTCTGTGCTGAGTGAGGGGTCCCCAGGGTGGTATAAGACATGCTGCAGCCCTTAGAGACATTCCCTGGCATCAGGGCCCTTGGTACCAGAGGTACCAGTTAAAAGGGACTTACCTGGATGCCAGGGTGTGCCAATTGTGGGAACAAAGGTACAGGTTTAGGGAAAGAACACTGGTGCCGGGGCCTGGTTAGCAGGCCTCAGCACACTTTCAAATCATAACTTGGTATCAGCAAAGGCAAAAAGTCAGGGGGTAACCATGCCAAGGAGGCATTTCCTTACAATTTTTTTTGATAAAGACTACCATAGTAGGATCTACTTCAGGCATATCTGCTACTTTCCCTTCCAAGTCAGGTCTAGGGCATTCAGCTCGGAGATGAGCACGTACCTCTTTGTCAAATCCTCTGCGTAAATGAGATTGAACATAATTAGCTACCTCAGGAGGAGGAATCCAGTTGGACGCTCCAGAGTAAATTATATCTGTGGGGTCAAAATCTAAGACTTTCGGAGGGGGCTTTTGTCCCCTGGGTTTTTTACTAGGACCTGGAACTGCAGAGTCATCTGAGTCAGATGAATCGTCGTCGTTGGAGGATAAAGGTGTATCAGATGGATTATTACTGCTGTAATTGTGTTCACCTGCCCGTTTGCGTCGAAGTTTTTCAAAGGCAGCAGCCTGGTCAGAAGGTGTATTAGGATCACCCTGCTTTCCTGCCTCCATGGGATTTGGATGTTCACTCGGAGCCGGAAGACCTGGCATCCACCTCTGATTACGAGCGTAATCAATCAATTGACCTGAGAAGGGACCCAAAGCTTTGACCAGAGCGTCATTAACTGATTACTGCACCCTTGAGTCAAGGGCTTCCACCAAATTCATTTCCAGCTGGCTAAAATTCTCTTCAGGATAATATCCTGATTCATCGTCATGCCACTGAGCCATGCTCCTGCTTCTTAATGAAGTATATACACTTCAATAAAAAAAGAAGTAAAAGAAATGCAGGAGTGTAGAGGGGGAGTTTAAAAACCACTGTCAGGTCGATTGAAATTAGTGCATAAAAAGTGGAGGGAGCAGACCTGAAACAAAAGCACTCTATGCAGTGCCTATTCAATTTATACAACCCCCAAGACAGACTGAGGGCGTCAGGGAGCACAGAAATAGAGGGCACTCGCATGGGGCAATCAATCTGTGTCGTGTCGCAGCAACGCAACGGCTTTTCTAGATAAAACGACAAGAGAGAAAGCCGAAAATGTGCGTGCTGCACGACGCGATGATGGAAATAGATGTAGGACTACGCTAATCAAGCGAAGTCCGCTCCGCGAAGCACCATAAAACTTGGCCAAGCGGCATGAGTAAAAGGCAAATAATCGCGCACAGCAAGGGCCGATAAAAGCAATTACAATCACACTTAATAAGGCATAAAAGTTTAAAGAAAATCAAAGAGAAAGAGGAAGTGACTATCGAGGTCATGGCTTTTATAGGGATAGGTTATGGGATATGATTGGCCCATGTGTCTTCTGCTATACCTCTTGGGTATTGAAGTTTTTTTGTTTACTGTTGTTTCATTGGCTGCTGTTGGAACAGTAAAGAGAAAGAGAAAGCATAATCGGAGCCTCCGGTCCTGACATAGAATTCCAGCAGTGCAGCTTGCCCACCCCTGCCACCAAGGCATGGTAAAGACAAACAACAGACTCAGGGCGCAAACCTGGTTTCCAGGTATGGATGAGATAGTAGAAGCAGCTGTGAGGCCATGTCAATGGTGCCAGGTACTGAGACCCCTGGCCTGCTCCTGAACTCACAGAACCCAGCCCACAGCAGCCCCGGATTTTGGTTGTCTCCCTGAGGGGTGATACACCCTCGTCCTAATAGAGGACTACACCAAGTACCCAGAGATACAGCTTGTTGGGTCTCAAGCAGCCACAAAAGTAATCCAGAAGATAGAAAAAATGATAGCCACCTATGGTCTAATGAAAGAGCTCAAAACAGACAATGGGCCACCATTCCAGACCCATGAATTTGCACACTACCTCCAATCATGGGGCATCAGTCACCTTAAAAAAAAACCTGCTGGCCACAAGCCAATGGAGAGGTGGAGTGTTTCACTCGCAACGTAAACAAAGTAATATGCATCGCTCATGCCTATAACCAACTCATGGAATGGACCATTTATGGGTTCCTTCAAGAATATTGACAGACCCCCACACTCCACCACCGGACAAGCTCTGGGACATGCCACCATGGGACAGAGAGTCACCAATACAATTCCTCACTACCTCAGATGGACACCATACCCTATAGACAGTCCCAGTACTCTTCAAACAAAGCCAGTACCCCTCGAAGAGCTCACCCTTCCAACATCAGCTCCAGTAACCTAGCATTCGTTAGGGACTGACAGCCCAGGAGCAAATTTAGACTGCCCTTCGAGTGTCACTCCTGGGTTGTCATCAGATGGAGAGGCACCATGAGCACTGCTCACTGGCAGGATAAAGAAATCACCTGCAATGTCTCAATCTTTAAGCGAGCCTGTGGAGAAATTACTGAGGAGAGTGCTACTCCCACACTGTCTAGCAACCTGCCAGAAAGTTAGTCTCCCAAGACCCCGTCACTCCCTGCTCCTGCTCAAGAGGAGAGCTCTGACAGCCTGGACAAACCTGCCGTCTCATGCGGAGCCCGGATAAAAGCTCCTTACCTGTATCCACTCCCTAGGACGCAACAGTTCGAGGTCACCACCCTAGGTACTGTTTGTGGAACAATCCTGCACCATCCATCCACTTGAAAAATGTCCTGGAAGCTGTGAACCTCCTCAAGGAAAATATACTCGCCCACATGTCATATATGGTGAACTGTTTTGGTGAGTACGGGATTAACAACGCTATGTCTCTGTCTAAGAACAAGGCCCAGCACTGCAATGTACTCATTGTAGACATGGTAAACATATCTGTAAGGCTTTAAGCTCTGATGTCACTTCTTGTGAGGTTATGGGTTGTAATGCCACTTCCTATGATACCACTACGATGTCAGCGGATACTGTCTCTCTTGGTTAGTCCCCCAATTTTTTTTTTCTTAGAACGTGTACCCTGGAGCACTGCTTTAACTTCTCTCCGAGTATATGAAATTGCCCCCGTCCGAAATGTTTGGTGAAACGATCGCTTCAGTGTACCGCGTTCTTCTGGTAATGTTGCAGGGTCCACCAAACTATCAAATCTAGATTCCTGCATATAACGAACCACGCCGAAGAATTCCGCCACTTTCCCATTGTACCGTGGACACCCGGAAACCAATCTAGTCTCCTTCGTATAACAAACCACACCGAATAATTCCGCCCTTGTCACCCTCATCGAACTAACAGGTGTGTATACGATGCGCGAGTCCGAGCACAGCAAACTTAAACTCATGCACAAGAACACATATGCAGTTCCAATAGGGTGACGTAAAGAGTTGCTCCCGCCTAACAACCAATGAGCTTCCAAAGACAAAACTACGACACAAAAGCAGAATGCCCGGTGAGTGGCGCGCGCATCTTATTACCCCAGTGCCGTTGCTATGGTGATCGAACACAGCGTTCTGCCTTCAGTCAACACTCCTGCCCTGTGATTGCTAGCCTCCGCTTCCTCGTAGCAGAGGCAGCGGAGGGACACTGACTACCGCTGGCTACTGACACTGCCCATCCACCGGAGGTGATCGTCCCAAACCCTAAGGCGTAGTTTCTCCTTCAGCTGCACAACAGGTGAGTCTCTCTTCATTCCTACACACTTCTATCTGCCTATTCACTAACGTGAGAGTCATCATTTACAGGCATAGTGATATATACAGACCACCTATCGGAAGGAGGAGTCCTGGGCCACTGGTATAACATTCATGTAGTCCCAAGAGATACCAGCACACTTGGCACACAGCATCTATACTGAGATATCGGGATTTTTATTGTTTTGCAACGTTTTTATAGCTCCTACTACCCCTATGTGGGGTGCTAAATCTCTTTCTTACATGGTTAGCATGCTAAACCAGGCAGGGTGTGTGGTTAGAAGTGTGTTGTATTTGTTTTGATCCTATGTGGGAAGTGTTTCCATGTGTGTGATGACAACCAAGGTGCGGTAATTGAGTTGACAGACGCAGCACTTAGTAGTGTGATGGAAGAAGAAGTGTGAGAGAGAGCGGCACAGTTTGTGGTTATCAGTAAGCTGGCAGCTTTGAGCAGCTCTGTTTTTGGTATTTTTTGTGATAGTATTCGCTGCACTGGATTGTCCATTCTGAGATATTTTGTTTAAGGTTTATGGTCCTGAGTAGGCATAGGTCTTCAAGAGAAATAACCACTGGCCAGTGCAGAAGAGTCTACAGAATAACATTTGAA
The DNA here is from genome assembly GCF_031143425.1 of Pleurodeles waltl. NCBI lineage: Eukaryota > Metazoa > Chordata > Amphibia > Caudata > Salamandridae > Pleurodeles > Pleurodeles waltl. The sequence continues at coordinate 381,205,881 of NC_090444.1, read as the reverse complement.
GGCTGAAGCAATTGTTTGTTTCCGTAGAAAAATGATAGGCAGGAGGTATAAGGATTCATTAAGATCAACAATTTTAATTGTACAGGACTGCGCCAAAGTCTGTGATCGACTGCAATCACACACCAAAGAAACCCAGACATCAAGGCCGCTGCAGTATGTCTGGATGCTGCCAATGCATGTGATTCTCTTACCTGGCCATTCCTCTTCACAAGGTTGGAAATAATGGGGATGGGGAGAGACTTGTTACAATTAATCCATGTTTTATATAACTGACCAAGGGAGAGGATGAATGAGATGCTATCCAAACAAATGTGTAATAATCACTCAAAAGTGAAAATAATAAGAATTTATTTTGCAAAACAGAAACTTCTCAGAGCCACCTCACAGCTGTGCCCTTCACTAGAACTAGTTGACATTCTCTCAACATTCACCGCCCGCCAGACTTCCCCCCTCCAGAATACCGCACCGTGGTCGGAAGACCGCTGCGGCTATTCTGTGTTTTACACTGGGCTGGCGGGCGACCGCCAAAAGGCCGCCCGCCAGCCCAGTGTAAAACTACCTTCCCACGAGGACGCCGGCTCAGAATTGAGCCGGCGGAGTGGGAAGGTGCGACGGGTGCAGTTGCACCCGTCGCGAATTTCACTGTCTGCAATGCAGACAGTGAAATTCTTAGTGGGGCCCTCTTACGGGGGCCCCTGCAGTGCCCATGCCATTGGCATGGGCACTGCAGGGGCCCCCAGGGGCCCCACGACAACCCATACCGCCATCCTGTTCCTGGCGGGAGAACCGCCAGGAACAGGATGGCGGTATGGGCTGTCAGAATCCCCATGGCGGCGTAGCGAGCTGCGCCGCCATGGAGGATTCAAATGGGCAGCGGAAAACCGGCAGGAGACCGCCGGTTTTCCACTTCTGACCGCGGCAAAACCGCCGCGGTCAGAATGCCCTGCGGGGCACCGCCAGCCTGTTGGCGGTGCTCCCGCCGACCCTGGGCCCGGTGGTTCCTTACCGCCGGGGTCAGAATCAGGCCCTCTATCTGTAGCTTCAGCACAATCCGTTGTCTAGAGGTGGGAAAGGGGTGTAGAGAGAGGAAAGGAATGCACCACTATAACAGTAAGATACTATTTCAGCTCTAGTAGGAAAATATAACTTAATAAAAAATAAGTCATTATACCTTGAGTACACATTTTATGTTATTGACTGGAATCACTCATTGATATGTATTGTTATCATTAGGTAATTACAACACATCTCCCGTCCACAATTAATGAAAATGTAATTTTTGTGACAAGGTGCAATTGTTATTCCTTCATGGACTGAGGGGCCTTTCCTTGCTCTGGTGTGGTATGAGGCCCATCTTGTGAAATTATAGATTTGTGTGATGTGAGTGAGTCACATTTAGAAAGTCTGTCCATGCTCCATACTTGTCCATCTTCTAATATCACTACATTCCTTTCAACCTTTGTTATTTTCCACAGTTGGAAAACTTGCTACCTTCCTTTTGACGTAACCCAGGGAACTTAATCACTCCCCATTGGCCCACCTTCTATTGTAAAAATTTGATTCCCTGTTTCCAATCATTTCTGTTCCTATAATTCACTTGATGGCGCTGCACCTTGTCACACTCCTCCTTCCTGTGAATCCATTTGTGTTCTCCCCCTTTTAATCAGTAGGGTTTTTTTGGTACCAGGAAGCCTCAGTTTCAAAGATAAGAAAGATGAAATCCCCATAACCGCATTAGGAGTCGTATGGTACAACCACAGCATGTTTTTGAGAGCCTTATCTCCTGTTCCTCTTGAAATAAAGGCAAGTTGTAAGCATTGTTTAATCATTCTATTTACTCTTTCTACTAATCCATTAACTCTTGGACAATATAAAGCAGTCATATAATGTTGAACAGACACTTTATACAGAAATTCCTTTATGGTGTCTGAAGTGAACTGCCTCTCTGGCCATGTTTGCGGGGGGCGTTGACAGCACCCCTGACTTTGTCTTCTGGTAGGTCCTCTGGTATGGGGTCCAGGGCCCGGCGCCACTGTTGCGGGGAGTGGGATGTTGCTCCCCAGCTTAGTCATCGGCCTCCGGCTCTCCCTCAGCCGGCAGCCATGTTCGCAGGGGACGTGACGGCGTCCCCTGACTGTTCTTCTTTGGCTGGGCCTCGGGATGAGGTCTGGGGCCCCCATTCCGCTATATTCACGTGAAGCGCGATAGCACTCCCTGTCTTCCTCCTCAGTGGGGCCCTGAGATGGGGACCTGGTCCCTCTAAGCATCTTCACAGGAGGTGCAATGGTGGTCCCCGGCTTTGCTGCATTTTGGGGGCAGCCCCAGGGCCCTGGCCCACCCCAGCGGCAGAACCCTACGCCCTTCTCAGCTCGCTCAGAAGTAGGGCAAAGGTCATAGACATTCTCCTTTTGGCTATCTCAGGCCCCCAAGAGCTGATTATGATGGTTCTGGTGTCGTTTCACTCCTGGTGACGAGCCCTTGCCACCTAGAGCACTCTCATTAGGCCAACTGGCCTATAAGGGTTCCAGATTATAGGGAGCCAGTCCCACTGACTCCCTGCGCCAGCCTTCTGGGGAGTCCTCCTTTTCTTCTGGGCAGCGCACTCCCCTTGCACTAGCACAGCCTTTACCCCAACTAGTCCTCAAGGGGAGTAAGGGAGCCAGCTTACCTGGCCCTGGCCTGCACCTCACTGGGCCTGAAGCCCTTCACGGGCAGAGTTCCTGCTCCAGGGGGCAGTTGGAGGGTTCTTCTTTCCAGTTGTCCATGATGCCGGTGTGCAGTCACAGTGTCCAGCAGTGAAGCACAGCCAAAAGAGAGTGCTCTCCCTTGTGCAGGACCTTTTAAGTGGGGGTGGAATTGTCCAGCAGGCCTGCATCTCTGGCCAATCCAGATGTGCCACATCACTTCATTGTCCCTGCCCCCTCCTTCCTGCACAGTCTTCTGGGATATCTCAAAATGGCACCGTCCAGGAGCTAGGGCCACATGTGCTCTGAAACCCATCCCCTCCTTCCTAACATTCCTTTCATGGCTTCTCCGCCCATTTCCTGGCAAGGACTGACAGCTGGCTGATTGATGCAAGGCCCTGCTCAGGCAGCTGGATAGAGCAGTAATTGACTCTAACCCTGAGCTGAGTCAGAGAAAGGTGACATTCCTGGATGACCCATAAGTTGTACCACTATGCTTTTGTAACCTACTGCATCATTCTTTTCATACAGGTTAAAGTGTATATTGGTGTGACTCTGGTCTCTGTAGGCCAGAGGGGACATGAGTTAGGCCCTAGGTCACTCTTTCCCAATGACATTGAATGGAGTGTCTCTACAGTGAAAAGAAAGTAAGCACACTGATGTTGACATGTACTGGAGTGTCCCTACAGTAAAAAGACAGTAAGCACACTGACTATCCCTCCTCTGTGTACACCCATCTCATGAGGCCTACTCCTGGTCACCACACACTCTGCATAGTTCTTTCTGCGCCAGGCTCCCTAAGCAAAGTTCTTGGGCTGTGCATGTCAGGAACCCTCTCTGTGCAGCCCTCACGTGTAACCAGCCCGTGGCCTCCTACTCTTGTTGTGCCACAGCAGCCTTTCCTTAGCAAGGCGGCACTGGCGGTCAAACGTGCAGTCCATTTTACCATGAGTTTACTGTGGGGGAGTTGTGAAGAAAAGGGGGGGAAATTATAGGGATAGGTGCTAACAGAATATCACCAAAACATTTCTTTAACAATAGATAGTAAATACGGTGCTCCCAAACGGAGGTTCCTCCCAGCACCTCCAGTGTTTCTCCAATAGGAAAAACCAAACTGATTCAAAAGGCCAGGGCACTCGTATGAAATAAGATAAGAGTCTGTGCAGTTAGGTTCTTGGTCTTTGGAGAGTCAATATATAATCCAAACAGAGTTAAAGTTCAGTGTCTTTATTCTTGTGCGAGGTTTTCATACATGTTCATCACATCAGAAAGATTCTCTTTCTCTATTGATCATACATTATCTTGAAGAGTTTTACTTGATTAGAATAAGCCATGTATTCATGGTAACACCTTACTTATACTTTGCCCTGAGGAAGTCAATGAGATTAATTTCTCAGAGATGAAACACGTGTTGGCTGTTGGATGTTGTTGTTATGACCACATATGGAATCTTGATGATATAAAGTCTCTATTGTACCCTCCCGGTTTGATATCCGCAGGTTGCAGTGCAAAACCCTTCTTTTGGAATTTGTTTTAAAAAACCTTTTGATTACTAAACGTGAATGGGGAACAAGAATCAGCAAACATATTTACCTGAATGCCATCAAGAGCAATATCACATGTAGGATTGGTATTATCCTGATCTTCTTCTCCCACTTTCACTTGGAAAACAAATTTGCTCTTATTCCACCACATGGGTAGGTTTCTTGTCAGTTTTCACGTTTTTTACAAACTTGTGCATAGCGACCCTTCCTATTGCATTTCCTACATCCACTATTTTGAGGAGTATGATGATGACTGTTTGCCAAGTGTTTGATACTCCCACATCTATAACACTTGTTTTTATTTACCTCCTTGTCTAAACTCTTTTTATAATGTACTTCATGTACCTTCTGCGCTCCCTCTTGGTTTATCAGGGGTTCCCCTGGCTTTGAGTGTTCCTTCACTTCTTTTATATTGACAGATTTGGTGGTTTGTTTAATTTCTTTAATACACTCCACTGTGTGCTCAATACTCTTAGCTATGTCTATGGCTTCCTTTAAATCTGGGTTGCGAGTTAACAGCTTTTCTTGGCTATTGGGGTTGTTGGTGCATGAAAACAATTGGTCTCTTAATAATGAATCTCCTAAGGATCCAAATTCACATGTATTTCTAAGGCCTCTAAGGCATGGTGTATAGCTGGAAACCATTTCCCTTGTATTCTTCTGAAAAAATGTATGCCTTTCTAATACCTTATTAAGCTTGTGACCAAAGTGACTCTCAAGTCTCTAAAAGGATTTATGATAATCATGTAGGGTATCATCCTACTCCTCATTACCTACACCTGATTCCGTCAAGTTTTCATATATTTTCCTCCCTTGTATGCCTAGATTTTGCATTTGTGTGTAGATTAAATATGTTGCTTCCTTAAGGGTGTAAATTGTTTCCCACCAATTACTGTTACATAAGATTCAAACATGTTTGCCCATTCCTTCAATGGTTGGCATAGGCTCCCCTACATCTTTGAGTATTGGGGGTGGGTGAGCCATGCTTGCTGCTGCCATTGTAAAGGGACACTATGGATTAGTGCAAACATTGACAAGGTAACCAATAGGTATCAGAAGGGTTCTCTTGAAACACTGACAGGGAGTACCTTAAGAGAAGGAATAACCAATTGATTAACTTAATAATTTATTCATATGTCAAAATATGTATATATGCAACACTAAATGCTACACATAGAAGGTTCTGTATTTCACTATAAACTCACTTTGAAGACACTCCTACCATTACTTATACTTTAAGTGCTCCTATTACTTACACATATGATTCCTAGGGTCCACACTTCTTGTTAGGATATAAACTACCTTTAACTTTATTAACTTCCTAAGTTAATTTAAGACACATGGGCATACTGTTAATAAAACTCAGTTTTTTATGCAGTGCCTCACAGCTTTCTACTCCCCAACTAACGACTGTGCTCTAGATGTTGATGGAAACACTCTGTGGCTCCTCCCCGCTTTCCACAGCAGCAAAGGCTGGGACGAGGACGGTTTTGTTACTCAAGAGCTCTGCCCCGTTCTCCAAGGTGAAGGAGGAAGTCAGTATCCTTCCTAGTATACCTCTTCCCAAACCTACTGCTGCCACTTAACCATAATTTCTTTATGAAACTGAACTTCTTGCTGACCCTTTTGACCTCAAAGGTTCTTTCCACCAGATTAGTCTAAATTATTTATGTTACAGTTATGCTGAACAAGCCTAGGACTGAAATTCGGAGTAAAGCAAGGACTAGCTGATTTCAGGATACAAGTTGCTTTCTCAGAGATGACACATGGTCCTACTGCTGCATGCAATGGCAAAGGGTATCTTCTAATGATAGGCATCGGTTTATGCACTTCAAATACCTGATGAGGGCATACCACACCCTGATTAGTATGTGTAAGCAAGGCCTTACAATGAATTCATGGTGCCAGAGATGTTTTTGAAAAATGTAACATTATGACTGGACCCATGTAAGGAATCCCTTTGCCTCTGAGCCTGAGCTGTATTATGGACACTGGTGCAAAGGCAAAGAAGCTGACAGGAGGTGCACTGACAGTGCGCCACAAAAAGGTAGTGCACTGTTAGCACTCCCTGATGGCAGCCCTCTGGGGTTAAGGGGGTCCTATGGGCCCCCAGACATCCCCTTACAGGCAGGTGCAGTCACTCACCGCACCTACCTGCAAGGGGATCTCTCTCCCCTCTTAAAATTGCAGCCGGGTTGCCGTCTGCACAGTCAAACAAGGAGTGACTTTAAAGCAGCCACTCCACATTTCACTGGAATGTGCTTCCTCTGGGGAAGCACAAGTTTGTAGGACAGAGCATTCAACATAATAGGGTGCACTTTCACCGTTTGCACATGGCGCACCTGATTGAAGGTGCACCGTGGTGCAGAGGGAAAGTGCACCCTATATGTAATGTTTTGATGTTATACATAGCCTGAGACCTATAGTATATTACTTCTGCATCTTTCCACACCAAAGGACTCTTAGGACCCCATGAGACAATACCCCACAGTGTGAGAAAACTGGGCGGATTGCAGAGGCCCCCCTAACTTTTTGCCCCCATTTTCCACTTTTTGCTGGTGTTTTCCTGACTCTGATGGTGCCCTGGGTCCTGCTAACCAGTCCCAGGGCTTGTGCTCTCTGTAAAATGGATATGCAAATTAGGCTAATTATAATTGGCTAAGTTAACCTACCTATAAGTCCCTAGTATATGTTAGGGCATGTAGGTTTAGGGACCACAGCATAGGTAGTGCACCCATAGGTGCACTGCTGAGGTGCCCAGTGTCATTTTAAAGGCACGCCTGCCTTGCTGGCTGTTTTTAAATTAAAGTTATATGAAAATTCGACTTTGGAATTAAAAGTAGTTCCAAAGTCTTAAACTACCTTATTTTTACATATAAGTCACCCCTAAGGTGTGCCCTAAGTGCCCCTAGGGCTGGGTGCCATGTAACTATAAGCAGGGACTTTATAAAAATAGTTTTATAAGCCCTGGTGAGGTAAAAACAGCCAAATTCGTTTTTCCCTCATTGTAGTAAATGGCCTTCATAGGCTAGAATGGGGAGACTTTATTGTAATTTTTAAAGTCTCCTTAAATGATGCGTACCAAGAGTTTGGTATCAAATTAATTGTTGTAATAAATCCCACAACTTCCAGTTGTGGGATTTAATATAATTTGTTCAGGTAAAGAGTTCTAAACTTTACCTAAAAAGTTGCCAATTTCACCCCTGCATTGTTTTTGCAGCTGTGCTCTGATTGGCCAGCCTTTAGCAGCTTGGCAAAGCTGCCTTGATGAGGTGTGAAGTGGCCTGGCTTCACACAAAGGAATGTGCCTGTGGGAAGGAATCTCCCCTCAGCAGATGGTGAGGCAGGAAGGGGGAGGGCTTCCAAACTGGTCTTCGAAGGCAGAGAAGGGCATTTGGAGCAACCAGCAACACCCCCACATCCTGCAACCCCAGACAACTAGGTGCCCCCATGATTAGATTAGGAGAGGGCAGGGGAGGGGTGTGTTTATGATTTTTAGCCACACCAGTGGGTATGCTCAGCCAGATGTAACCTCCAAAAATCAGATTCAGCCAGGATGGATTTTTAGAGAATGTTGCCTCCTGGGATTGATTTCTGCCACACTTCCCAGGAAGTGGTCATCACAGGGGGAAGGACCCTGCACCTGATTGGAAAACCAGGACCCCCCTGCTTTTCACCCAGGAGCAAGGATAAAACTGGCAGACCTGCACCCACACCCACACCTCAGTTCCCTACCACATCCAACAAGGAAGAACAACAGAAGAAGAAGGACTGCACTGCTGGACCCCTGGCCTTCACCTGGAACCTGCACTCAGAAGGACTGCACCAGCTGCACACTTGGGCTTCACCACAAGAAGGACTTTGCCTGGCTTCAACTGGTTCAAGGAGGGACTCCCTGTTTGCTACAGGTGAAAAATTGCTATCCAGAGTCCCCTGCACCAACTCCTGAAGAAAGCGACCAGCTGACCACTGTCCAGTGGCCAAAAAGGAGTTTGTGCCAGGTGCATTCTGGGAGTTGTAGTCTGCACCCCCCCAAGGACCATCTCAGAACTTCTGGACCCTTGGGGTGAGCTGTGGACCCCAAAAGAACCTTAAAAGGACATCTGGGAGAAGCCCCAGAAGTTTGGAGAAGTTTGAACAACTTTTGTAAATAAGCTCCATAGAGGGACCGACCCGCCGTGGCAACTCTAGCCGGCTTGCCTCAACCGCGACCCGCCCTGATTTGCTGGTTCGTCCCGGTAAAGAAAATCTCCGAAAAAGAGACCAAGTCCGAAGGTAAAAAGTTGACCGGGAACTCCCAGCCAGCGTATCCGAGGAGGGCTCCATGGACGTCGGATCAAGATCCACTTTTACCCCGGTCGAAGGATTTTCACCCTGAAAAAACGACTAAGTCGAAGGTAAAAATCTTCACCGAGGATTCCCGCATCGCGTATCCGTAGAGGAGCTCCAGGAGGTCGGATTGGACTGGCAGGTTCGTTCCGCTGAAGAAAATCTTCGAAAAAAGTGTGAATGTAAACTTTTAACTGAGGCCTCCCGCGGCCTGTAGCCGAGCAGGGCTCCATCGCGGTCGGCCTTAAAATTTGACTTTGCCCCGGTGGAGGTGCAACCAGATGACCCGATTGGCACTTTTTGTTTCTAGGCGCTAAAAAAATAATAATTCTTTAACAATTCATATCTCCGGTTCCCCTTATCTGATTTTATTTGTTTTGGTGTCATTTTAAAGATAAAAATATAATTTATTTTTATAAATTGGTTTTGGATTTTTTAAACTGTTTCCTGTGTTTTATTTAATTACTGTTTTGTGATATTTGAATGCTTTACACTCTGTCTCCTAAGTTAAGCCTTGACACTCGTTGCCAAGCTACCAAGGGTTGAGCTGGGGTTAATTTACTGAGACCTAACTGGACCTTAGTGGAGGTTAGTGGCCTATTGCTAAGTGTAGGTACCTACCTGCCCTTACCAATAACCCATTTTCCAACACACAGCAAAAGAGAGAAGTTTGGATGCTGATAGTAAAAATCTATCAATAATAAAAGATCGAGTGGCATAGTGTAATGATTTCCTTAGGCCACCTCCTATAGAACTGTAAGGAACAATAACATTCTTGATATGCTGCATGCCACCATACTTTATTCATGACCACTTTGCTAATGTTTTCATCCATGATTGCATACTCAATTGGATGTGACCAATGCAATGTTTTGAATTCCTGTTGTAATGTTTAAAAAAAGTATCAATAAAATAATGAATAAAAATCTGTGATGGAACCCTACGGTTACTGTTCCTCCCATACCACAATACTCCATAGAAGTAATCGAAAAAAAAGTGTAACCTATTCAAAAAGAAAGATGAGGAGTTGGGTGGGGGGCATGAGGTAGGCCTTTCGAAAGATGTTGTGTGTCTAGAAATCACTCTCTCAAACACTATATTTTTTTTGGACGGTGCAAGCTGTGCATTTTAAACACATTTGTCTGGGAGAATCACTCAAAACATAACCTGTACATTTTTTGCAGTCATTTTTGTGGTGCTCTCCAAATTAGTTTTCATATATTAAAATGCAAATGGTTCTCCTAAAACAAAATGTTGCAGTGACAATGGTCAGAACCTAGCAAGTATTAAACTCTGTATTACATTGTGCAATGGAGGTTCACAAGTATAGATATTTTGGGCAAGGTGATGCTAAACTGCATTTTTAAAGCGTTTTGGTCAGTAATGTTTTTTGAAGATATGTAAGAAAGAACTTTCCAAAGGATTGTAGATTCCCCCCAAAATGAGTTTTGGAGGTGCCAAGCGGCCACATGTGTGGCACCTTCAGCAAATCCTAGCTCTTTATTCAAGAACACTTTGCATGATTGGATGTTTTAAAGTGTTAGAAATATGGTCTCTAGTTGGCAGCGGTTTACACTCGGTCCGAGTAGACAACCTCACTCTAGTCAGGTTAAGGGAGTTATACACCTAAGATTCCCCTGCTCACCCTTGGTAGCTTGGCACGAGCAGTCAGGCTTATCTCAGAGGCAATGTGTAAAGTATTTGTGAAAAAAAAACACAAAAGTACTCCACACCAGTTTAGAAAAATAGCCAATATTTACCTGAGTAAAACAAGACCAAAACGAACAAATCTAACATATACAAGGAAAGATACACATTTTAAAAGATTAAGGCCCTCATTTGAACCGTGCCGGTAAAAACCACCTTCCGCCACAGCAATGCCCCCCAAAAGACCGTCGCTGTGGCTACCAGCCGTCTGCCAAATTATGACCACAGCCGGATTTCCACCACAAGAATGGCGGAAATCTGGCTGTGGCCAGCCTGTTGACAGTACTTACCGCCACATTATCGCTGACTGCCGTGGTCGTAACGACCCCCTAAATCTCGTAAAGCGATTGGAAACACAATAGCTCCAATTGGGGCTAATACGATGTCATTGATGGGAGTCGTTCCCAAAAGACCAACGTAACTCACAAGGGAGTGCGGGCCGGTCACGGAGTCGCACGGACCACAGGCAGAGTAGCTTTGAAAACAATGAGGGAACAAAGACATTGCACGGAGTCGGGGAGGTGAGGCATCGCTGAAGCCAGTGTGGTGTCTGTTCCTTACTGCTACCAGGGAGGTGAGGCATCAGTTCCTTATTGTAAGGCAGGGGAGGTGAGGTGTCAGTTCTTGACGGTTGCAGGGCAGGTGATGCGGCATCGGTGGCGATAAGTCGGTCCCTTACGATCTGACGGGGTCGATGAATCCAGCAGGTCAAGATGTAAGGTGTTGAATTTGTGGTGTTGTGATCACACCATGGGCCCACAGGTACTCTTGCGGAGTCGGGTGTCCCAGACTTTGGGGAAACGGCACTCATGAGTCACACTGAGGCTGGACTTTGGAGGTGCTGCAGAGGCGCCGGACTTGCAGAGTCAGTCGGGGTCGTTGTGCTCAGCAGGGACCATGGCTCTGGTGCAGTCAGCAGCACAGAGTCAGACAGAGATGCCGATACTGAAGTCGCTCTGGAGTCGATGTACTTGGTTTCTTGTTGGTTACACCAGAACTCACTCCCAAAGGCCCAGGAACTGGATTTGGCACCACTTAGCGAGTCAAGACTCTCAGCAAGAGAGCTCAGGGGCTGGCAGATGAACTCTTTGATGTCCCTGAGACTTCTAACAGGAGGCAAGCTCACTGAAGCCCTTGGAGAACCTTGTGAGACAGAATGTAGAAAGCAAAGTCTAGTCCTTTCACTCCCAGGAGAGAAGCAGCAAGCAGCAGGCCAGCACAACAAAGCAACAGGCAAGAGTTGCAGTCCCTACTACGGTATCTAGCTCTTCTTCCTGACAGAATGCCCTTAGTCGAGAAGTGTTCTTTTGTTGTGGTCTTGGGGGTCCAATACTTTTACTCATTTCGGCAAATGTCAAAGAAAAGTCTTTGTAGTGTACAAGGCCCTTCCTTTCCTCCCCTGGGCCCAGACATACTCTAGGGGGTTAGAGACTCCTTTGTGTAAGGACAGGAACAGCCCTATTGAGGTGCAGGGGGTCAGCTCCTCCTAGTACTCTAGCCCTGGAAGACCCATCAGGATATTCAGGGCACACCTCAGCTCCTTTTGTGTGACTGTCTGCAGTGAATTCACAACCAGCTCAACTGTCATCTTGCTCAAGACGTGTGTGCCACAGCCAGGTAGAGGCACAGAATGATTAAGTAAGAAAATGCCCACTTTCTAAAAGTGGCATTTTCAAACTTACAGTTTAAAAACCAACTTTACGAAAAGATGTACTTTTAAATTGTGAGTTCAGAGACCCCAAACTCAACATCTCTATCTGCTCCCAATTGGAAATTCTACTTAAAAGATATTTCAAGGCAATCCCCATGTTACCCTATGGGAGAGGTAGTCCTTGTAATAGTGAAAACTGAATTTAGCAGTATTTCACTATCAGGACATGTAAACCACACCAGTACATGTCATGAACTACCCTTTAAATACACTGCACCTAGCCCATGGGGCTGCACTGGGCATACCTTAGGGGTGACTTTCATGTAGTAAAAGGGAAGATTTGGGCCTGGCAAGTGGGTGCACTTGCCAGGTCGAACTGGCAGTTAAAACTGCACACACAGACACTGCAGTGGCTTGTCTGAAAAATGTTTACAGGGCTACTCATGTGGGTGGCACAATCAGTGCTGCAGGCCCACTAGTAGCATTTGATTTACAGGCCGTTGGCACACAAGGTGCACTGTACTAAGGACTTAACTAGTAAATGAAATATGCCAATCATGGATAAACCAATCACTAATACAATTTACACAGGGAGCACTTGCACTTTAGCACTGATCAGTAGTAGTAAAGCGCCCAGAGTCCTAAAGCCAGCCAGCAAAAACGAAAGTCAGCACAGGATCAAAAACAGGAGGTCAGAAGCCAAAATGACAGGAGAAACCATGCCAAGAACTGACAGGTATATCATAAACCCATACACTTAATGGTCAAACACAATGCTATAAATAGTACAACAAGAAGTGCCATTGGCTAAAAGGCAGACATGGTGTTGAAGGATGTACGGACAATGCTGGAACCAAAATCACTAGGAGCCAGATATATGTATGACGGTCAGCTTTTGCGACTCACTAATTGCACTTTTTAGCGATTTGCAATTTGCGAGTCGCAAAAGCCAATATACTATAGTGCTGCATACACTGTTTGTGATTCGCAAATAGGTCGCAAGGGACTTGCCTCATTAATATCCATGAGGCAGGTCGCAATTTGCGACCCATTTGAGAAGGGCCAGCACTCACAGGGATGGAGGCCTGCTGGCATCAGCAGACCACCATGTCTGTGACTGTTTTTAAAAAAAGGCAGTTTTTAAAAAAAAAATGCAGTCCGTTTTCCTTAAAGGAAAACAGGATACATTACAAAAAAATGAAATGTGTCCTTTTCATTTTTTTCAGAGTATGCAGTGGTCCATGAGACCACTGCATACTCTGAACAAATGTTGGCACCCCTATTCAAAAAGGGGAAGTGGTCCCTTGGGGACTCCTTCCCATTTGTGAATGGGTTACCACCAATTTGAAATTGGTGGGAACTGCTATATTTGTGCGACTGCATTCCTGTTTGCAAAACAATTGTGCGTCCCTCTGTGACTCGCCATTAGGAAGGGATGCCCTTGGCACGCCCAATCCTAAAAGTGACTCGCAAACCCTGTTTTCAGAGTCTATAACAGGTTGCCTACTCACAAAATAGGGTTGATACATGCTACAACCCTTTCTAGTGGTTTCAAACATCTCTATTCTCTGTTTTGGACTGCTAAAAACAGTTGTACATCTGGCCCTAGATTGATGGAACAACTTATTTATAAGAATAGTCAGGAAGAAAAGGAGCCTGTCTGCTGACATTCAGTCTGCTCTGATCCCAGTCTCCAACTGATCAAACAGTTCAAGACCTGGAATCTGAACGCAGAACCAACTGACAAAGCTCACGAGTATTAGCAAAAAAATCTATTAGTAAATGTAATGCAACATCTCCCTTTTTCTTATACAAAAATATATCTTTCTACATTATAATGACGAAATAGTTTACTTAGAAAAATCCTGTTAATAACCTTGTCTTTTGGAGACACGTTCAGATTTGGTAACTGTAGAATTGGTTGTTTGCAACTCACATAACTAGTAGAATCTAATCCCTCACATACATTGGAGATGACCCTCATGAGACATCTCAGAACATGAAGCTGGCTGACATATCATGCTGTGCCACCATTTAAGATGCAGGGGATTCACTTGGTAAAATCTGAAGAGAAGAGATGGAATGACCAAACATTAAATCACTCATAGTGTACAATTTTTATAAGTAACATTTTTCTGACCCACCTTTAGTGGAATGAACTACATTTAGATCACCACCTCCCATCAACAAGTTTAACTGAACAACACATGATTTTAACAACTTTGTATGGACCAATAAAGGTTACTCTTTTTGTTTTTCATGTTTTTTACCATCACTCAGATCCCAACTTTGAAATTCATGTTTAACAACTTGTGTCTTTTATCATGGTAAGCCTTCATTTGATCTTGAGTGGCCTTACCATTCGAACAAGGTACACCACGGTCAAAACACTCATTGTGAGATGACCCTTCAATATGTTTTTTTATCTCCTAGCCAACCAGGCACCCAAACAGTACATAACTTTCTTTTGCACAAAAAACAAAAGGCATTACTTTGGCAGTACTATCTGTATTATAATATGCCCAAACCTTTTCTGTGACAAAACCTTCAGCATCACAACCACAAATTAAAGTTGTCTGCATGCCCTCTTCAAGAACTTGTCGACTCTTTCCACTGCACCATTGGATTATGGACACTTTAAGGAAATAATATGATGACCGATGCCCATTTATTTCAAAGATATGTCCATCTTTTCTGAAATTAACTGAATATCAGCGTCTGTGATTATTCTAAGTGAAGATCACTCGACGGCAAACGTTCTAGACAAAGCGTAATAGCTATCTGAGTAGTTCCTTCTCCAATAAAAAAATGAGTCATGATAAACAATTTCAAATAATAATCCATCAATACAAGTGAGTACCCTACATTTGCTGGAAATTATGTTAATGGTCCAGAAAATCCAAAGCAAGTTTGTCCATTGCCTTCCCAGGAAATGGCACAGATACTAAAGGTGTGTTCTTTGAACTTCCAATGCTCATTAGACATTAAACAGTCCTCACATTTATCAACCACACTCTCAGCATCCCTATCCATTCCAGGCTACCGAAATGAACAACTAAGATATCTCGTAGTAGAAGTGGCAACTAAATTACTTACATGTGTCAGAATTATAATTTTGTGCGTTAGACTGCTAGGTGGAACAAATTTATCCACCCGTGACTAGAACTCCTGGTTCTTCTGAAACCTGAAAAAACATATTCTAAGTCTCCTTTGACCTGCGTTATTGGGGGCCACCCTTTTTGTACATACTCAAACACCTTGTTGAGAGCAGGCTAGCAGTAAGCAATTCTTCTTCCTTCATAACACCTCTACACTGACGAACAACATCAATTCCAGCCACAATACACTCAGCACATTAATTGTGTTTACAATCAACAATCAGCACAGTTATTAGCAGACCCAGAATTATAATTAGGGCTCCCAATTTTATGGTATTTAGTTTTTGAACATTTTCGTATGTATTTATCCGTATTTATGTTTTGGCCATCCTATACGTATTTATCCATGTTTATTTTGTGTTTTGTGACCAGATGAGATTATAACTTGTATATTTCAACATTTCTTTAACAGATAAACGTGCATGCATACTTTAATGCCTGTCAGGTTTTATCACATTACACTGCCCAAAAAAATAATAATAATAAAACCACATGAAAACAATAGCATAATAGCACAAATGCATGTTGAGATATGCGGTAATTTAAGCAAATCTCATTCTCGTTTTAACTCCCCATGCTGTCAATACGTACAGCTACTGGCCTAAAATACATTATTCTCAGTACAGAGACTCACTCAAAAGAAGCCAAATTATCTGTATTTTTCTGCTTTTAAAAATTAATACAGCCAGGAAACACAGTGTGTTCTGTCTGTATTTATCTGTAAAAACGGAGAACAGGGAGCCCTAATTATAATGCACATCAGAATTGTATTCTTGCAACTTAGATAGAATACAAAATAATCTAAATGACAGCCTTGAGATACCTTTGTAACCAAGTAAGTATGTTAACAGCTTCCCATCTGTACATACAATTAAATGTGCACCCAATATGTAGGTTTTATTTTTTTCAATTTCCAATCACAATGCACATTCCAATGCCTCACGCTAAATAGTGATATTTTTTCTCTACTTCCAAATGAGATCGAGAGACAAAAGCTACTATATGTTCAATGCTATCTAACTTATAGAATGCAATTGCACCCAAACCCACATGACTGGCATCAACAGTTGTGGTACACAGATAACCACATATAAAAGGTTTCAAAGCAGGTATGTTAGGTGAAATATTCTTAATATTGTCAAAAACCTGTTGCTGTTCATCAGACCAAATTTTTGTTTCCTTTTTACTTAACATTCTCTTGGTTGGCTGCATAATGGTGGCATGATACTTAACAAACCTCGACTAATAGTCAGTTCAACCAAAAAATTACTTGTTACTTGCCGAAGGCACACATCTTTAAGCTTTAATAGGATCAGTTTTTGTTTTTATCCATTCTGAAGTAATTCTGTGACCAAGATAATCCACAGAGGCAGTTAAAAGTTGCATTTCTCACAATAAAGTCATGCAATGTTTTTTTCAAAATACCAAGTACCTCATCAAGGATGATATTGTGTTCATCGGCAGTTTTAGCATAAACAAATATATCATCCCGGAACACCTGTACGCCAAACAGTTTTTGTAACAAATTAAACAGGGTAGTTCCCATCGAACTCAAGGAAGGCCCAGAAAACATGGTAATGGTAATGGTGTGTCTGGGAAGAAACATCATGAGAGGGAAGGACAGGGAAGTTCTTACAAGTCCAAGGTGGTGATTTGTGAGAAGTGCCACCAGGTGGGACACTTCAAGAGAGATTTCAGATGGAAGACCCTTACCCATCTGTGCCCCCATGATAGTACACATCTTGGTAAAAAGACCCGGGAAAATCCAGTTTAGCTCAGCCTAGTAGCTGTGGAGATCTGGAAGAGGGCCCAGATACTCTGAAGCACACTCCTAACAGAATGGGATTTGTGCAAAAAACTTGTATCAGTGGTAGGAAAGTGGATTCTGGAACCTTCTGCACTGTGGTTGAGAGGAAGTACGTTAAGCCTGAGGAGATACTATCTGGGACCAACGATACGGATTTGGTAGCCAGTGGAGAGGACATGAGTATCCACTTGCCAGGGTTGAGATTAAGCTCAGGCTACCACAGTTGATGTTATAGTAAAGGAAAAGCAAGGTGCTGAATGTCTAATGGGCAATAATTTGATTGCCTCTGGCTTGGTGCCAGAACCGGAACCCTTTATGGCTTCAACTACATCAGCTGTGTTGACCAGAGCACAGGCTGCACATCCGTCTCAGAGTGGACTGAAATTATTCCTGATTTGCAGAGCCCAGGGCAAAGAAAGAGCAGACTCTGGGAATTCAGTGGCTATGGAGGTCATCACTTCAGCGCCAGAGGAGGGGGTGGATGAGGCTCTGAAAGTGGACAAGGTGCCTAAGTTTGGGTCCCTTGCAGAACTGCAGGATTTGCTAGCTGTTAAAGAGCCTAATTGGGAAGATTTCTGCAAGGCACAGGAAGAATAAACTACGCCTGTTGGATTTCACAAGGAAGCCCAGGAACAGGTCAGCAAAGGAGTGGTCAGGAAGCCCTTATGTTGGCAGGGAGGATGGGCTACTTTATTGTGATTTAGTGAATCCTGAGCCAGGATCTAGCAAGAGGCTTCTGTTCTATTAGTGCACAGGAACTTCCTATTGTTACTCTCCCGTGAAGTGTCCTTAGCATGGCACTTAGGGAATAGAAAGACCTAGCGTAGGCAGGACCCTTTGTTCTACTTGCCAGGGATGTGCAGAGGCACAAAAAAGTTCTGTATAAACATTTCTGCTTGCCAGGTGAGTGATAAGACAAGAGGGAGGTCTAGGGCATTGTAAGAGCCTCTGCCAGTTGTCGGGATTCAATTTGAGTGGTTGGGAATATAAATAATTCCTCCATTTTACCCCCCATAACAGTCAGGTAATAAGTATATC
The DNA here is from genome assembly GCF_031143425.1 of Pleurodeles waltl. Lineage (NCBI taxonomy): Eukaryota > Metazoa > Chordata > Amphibia > Caudata > Salamandridae > Pleurodeles > Pleurodeles waltl. Next base: position 381,187,963 of record NC_090444.1, on the reverse strand, counting down.
TTGTTTGTAGTGGATCATGCCATCAGGTACCCGGAAGCTGTTCCTCTGAGGAGCATGACTGCAAGGGTGGTAGCAAAAACTCTCCTAAGGATCTGGTCTGTGGTTGGATTTCCAAGGACGGTCATTTTTGACCAGGGAACCAGCTTAATCTCTTCATATATGAGAGAGAGATGTATAGCGAGCTGGCGTGGCATACCTCTTCTAAACTGGTTACCAGCCACAAACCACTGGGTTGGTGGAGCGGTTTAAAAAGACACTGAAGAGCATGATGGCAACTCTGCCAGAGAAGCTTAGAGAGATGTGGGATCTTCTCCTGTCATGTCTGTGAGATTTCACAGAAGGGGTTTGGGTTCAGTCCCATTGAGCTTCTGTACAGACACTTGGTGGGAAAGTCCACTCAGCTTGGTCAGAGAAGGGTGGGAAGGAACCTCAAGGTCTCCATAAAAGGATGTGGTAGACTGTGTGATTGGCCTCAGGAAGGTGATGGTGCAATACATGATTCAGGTAAAAGAAAATCTTCAGGCCAGCCAAGCGATGATGAAGGAATAGTACAACCCGAAAGCTATGCTTACTAGGTATCAGTATGATCAGGAGGTATTGGTGCTAAATCCTACTTGCCCCTGGGCTTTGAGAGACAAATGTTGTGGGCCATGTGAGGTAGTTTAGAAGATTTATGAGACTAACTGTTTGGTAGACACAGGTACCACAAGGGAACACAAGAGGGTGTTCTATGTGACCAGGCTGAAGCCTTACCTTCAGAGACATTACACAGTGGATGTCATGGCTATGGCAGAAGAAGTAGAGGAAGACAGTGAGCCTCTGCCTGACTTGCTGCATAGTGACATAAAGGATGACAGTGGGGGAGGAATTCACCTTGCCCTGAGTTAACGCTTTAATATTAGAGGGACTGTAGAGAGGTGTTGGACAGTTTGCCAACCTCTTTTTGCTGACTAGGGTTCACACCTGTCTGTGTGTATGACATAGACACGGGAGACAGTCTGCCAGTGAAGGGCAGGATGTACAGAATGTCACACCGGGTTCAGGGATGCACTATGGCAGACGTTGCCTTAATGTTGGAGTTGGAGGTAATTGAGAGATGTTGTAGTCTGTTAGAAATGGGGTCTCTGGTTGGCAGTCAGTTTGCACTCTGTCCAAGGAGGGACCCTCACTCTAGTCAGGGGAAGGGAGTTACTCTCTTAAGGCAACCCCTGCTCACCTCCTGGTAGTTTGACACAAGCAGTTAGGCTTATCTCAAAGGTAATGTGTAGAGTATTTATACCAACATACAGTAAAACAGTGAAAACACTACAAAATGGACACAACACCAGTTTAGAAAAATAACCAATATTTATCTAAATCAAACAAGACCAAAATGACAAAGATCCAAAAGACACAAGCAAAGTTATGACTTTTTAAATTAAAAAGAGTATTAATCCATATAAATCAATGGATGTGTTGTTTTTGCACAAAGTACCTGGTTTGCGTCCAAACTAAAGCTGCATGGGTGAGCGTGCATCAGAAAAGTCAGCGATGCGTCGAATCCTTACTTGCAAGTGAGGCTGTGCATAATTTTTTCTTTAGTCGGGTAGACGATGAGTCGTTTTTCTGTCCTGCAGAAGAGCAATGTGTCGCTTTTCGGATGGGTAACCACTAGGTCTGCGCAGGTGCACTGTGGTTTGTACACCCAGTGACATTGCATGCAAAATCCCTGTGCAGTGGGGTGAAGAGCCTAGCTGTGTGGGTGATGCATCCCTTTTGGCAGCAGCGCACAGGTGTTACCTCGATTTCCCAGCTGCGATGCAGGTGGTGCATCGATGTTTCAGCCGCAAAACAGGTGCTGCGTCGATTTCTCTCCTGCACGGCTCCTGTGCATGGATTTCAGTGTTGATTCCACCAGCTTCGCCTTTCAAGGGCCCAGGGACTGGATTAGGCACCACTTGGCAGGGTAGGAGTCTCAGCAAGAGAGTCCAGGTGCTGGCAGAGGACGTCTTTGATGGCCCTGAGACTTCAGAACAGGTGGCAAACTCAGTCCAAGCCCTTGGAGACTCTTCACAAGCAGGAAAACACAGCAAAGTCCAGTCTTTGTCCTTCCAAAAGCAGAAGCAGCAACTGCAGGCCAACCCATCAAAGAACACTCACAGGCAAAGGGGCAGTACTCCTCTAGCTCTTCAGCTCTCCTCCTTGGCAGAGGTTCCTCTTGATCCAGAAGTAAATCTATAAATCTGGGGATTTGGGTCCAATACTTTTACCCCTTTCTGCCTTTGAAGTAGGCAAACCTCAAAGGAAAGTCTCTGTTGTTCACAAGATCGTGCCTTGCCCAGGCCTGGCCCCAGACACACACCAGGGGGTTGGAGACTGTATTGTGTGAGGACAGGTACAGCCCTTTCAGGTGTAAGGGTCAGCTCCTCCACCCCCACGCTGGCCAAGGAGACTCATCAGGATATGCAGGCTACACCCTAACTCCCTTTGTGTCACTGTATAGAGGGAATACACAAACAGCCCAACTGTCAGTCTGACCAAGACTTGGATTCCTCAAGCATGCAGAGGTACAGAATGGTTAATCAAGAAAATGTCCACTTTCTAAAAGTGGCATTTTCAAGCTGACATTCTAAAAAACAACTTTACCAAAAGATGTATTTTTAAATTGTGAGTTCAGAGACCCCAAACTCCACATCTGTATCTGCTCCGAATGGGAAGATGCACTTAAAAGATATTTAAAGGCAGTCCCCATGTTAACCTATGGGAGAGATAGGCCTTGCAATAGTGAAAAACGAATTTGACTGTGATTGTTTGCATCTTTCTTGAAGATCTTTGAGAAATTGCATGTAGGAGTTGTGAGCTGCGATCCCCCTGATCCATGACACCCCAACAGGACGTAACAGGAAGCCCAGTGGCATCTGTAAGCGGTAGGTGGCAACAGCACCCACGATCCCCCAACAGCCGCAACAGGACACCCGGCAACACGCCAGCGGCCGTAGCAACGGAAGGAGCTGGTGGCAGAAAAGGAGCCACCGCATCTTCTCCTCCTGCTGTGAACTTTTGGCTTTGGGCCCAGCTGAGCTCCCATCTCCTTGCCCCCAACGCTCCTCTGCCACCCCCAGCTCTGCTGCAGCTGCATACAGGTGCCGGAGAAGGGCACCAGGGGACAGAGAAGCCAGAGAAGAGAGGGACAAAGGCCAGGGAGTGCCCCCGGACGTCACAGCCATACGCCATAAGTAGGGTGGAGGCATATCCAGCTCCCAGGCCTGGGAACTTTAGACTTTAGACAGCACAGTGCGGAGACCCTGGGGCAAAGAATGCAGAAAATTGATCATTGAACACAGAATGAATATAGGAAAACTCAGAGACCGTGTGGCAAATTGTCTGGCAAACTGGCAAAACTGGCAAACTAGTGGCAAGCCAAGGAACGCCAATCACTCAGAGCACGTGGCTGTAGCTGCCTTTCCGGTAAAGAAGCAACCAGAAGAAACCAGAAACAGCCAGCAGCCAGCAAACAGACCGACGTGACTTGTACACACACACAAATTGAACTGACCATCAGCTGAAATTCTCAGATATACCCTGTTAACCCAGGGGTGGCAGCAAGGATGACACTCACACGTGGAAGGAAAAGAGCAGCAAAGAGGCAAAGGCAAGGCTCCCCAGGGGAAGGTTGGCATGAGCCAAAAAGTGAACCTGCAGAAAGGCAAATGCCACCAAATCGGGCACAAACAACCAATGCGCCTCATAAATCTCCGAGCCACAGGAGAAAAAAAGGTTATAAAATCACGGACTTCTTGCTTACTAAGAAGGAGTCGAACTCCACCAGTGCTTTAAAAGGTACAGCTCTTGCCAATGACCCTGACACAACTGACACAGCGGAAGTGAAGACTGCGCAGGATGTTGAAAGGATTTGTGTTGACCTGGGAACAACAAACGCACTTAGCCCAACAAAACCGGCATAATGGTCAACACAGAAATTCACAGATGTTACCAAAATTACACTTTTTCCACTTTAAATCTCAATAACTGGAACAACTGGGGTGAGAGTCCTTGCTGCACTTCATTTTCCAAACACCCCCTGCAAGAAGAGAACTACACTGACTGTATTATAACAGAGGAATTTCCACTGATAGATCTTTCAGATACTTGCTCAGTTACATTCCAAGGCAATCAGACTACAAATAACAAAACAAAATTGAGATCCATCTGCAGTACAAGCTCACCGAGAAAAGATTATTCATTTTGTAAAATAATAACCACAACTACATCTGATATGCATGTAACCTCAGCTGCCATGGCAATGGAGCAGCAAGAGCGACAAGAGGCACCTGATGACCCTTTGGACCATACAACGGGGGCCAATTCAAATGTTGAACCATTAACATCTGGAGACTCGTGGATGGCCTTGCTAGCAACAATGGAAGCGATGTCAGCAGCCATCCAATTTCAAGCAGATAAGCAAGACACCCAGGTAGACTTACTTAACATTAAGGTCTCAGAGTAACACAGAGGGCAGATCATGCCTTAGCACACAAGAAACAGGTTCCTCGACGGGTGGATCGAAGGAATCAGTTCCTAACAATTCAACAGAGGAAGAATTCTCCCTTACGAAATGGGAAAAGAAACGACAAAGAAAGCACAGAAAAAATCTAAGGGGGTCCAGCAACACAGTATATGGAAATCATTTGCTAAATTGAATGGCTTTCAGTGTAAGGAACCAGGAATAACAGACAACAGCAAAAAGACAGCAAGCTGGGTTAAATCTAGCCAGACGAAAGAAGAACACCCAGCCAGTGAGGACAATCCCATGTGTGAACCAAGCGCTTTAGGCAATCAATACACATCACAGCAACAGTCTCCTAAAACCCCTCTCTCCAGCAACAAGCGGGGTGGCAGCTTTTCGCATGGCAAGAGGGCCTTAAGAGAACCACAGGTAAAAAGATCAACTACTAGGCAGTGCCCAGAACAGGGAACTCATCAGGTTAGTGACAGGCCAGAAGCCGCCAAACTCAGGGAACATAACCCTCAATGTGCAAGCTCCGTGCATAACATGATTGCAATAAACCAACCTGCAGGTAAAAACAAACAGTTTTTAGGTCACAGCACTATTTTTGGTCAGACGACTGCATAAACAGCGTGGCACAAAAAAGAATTCCAGGACATTAGATATCGCAGGGTAAGGTGGCTTCAGAGGACAATAAATTACTCTTAGTCCCTTGTTATGATTCAAAGGGAGATTTTGACATTCTAAATAGAGGCACCATACCGAAGTTAATAAATGAGATTCAGCCCCTGGCTCACATCTCAACAATAGAGCTGATGACTGTTGAGTTCATTCCACACCCAAATAACAAAGACAAAGAGGCAACGCTGACATCCTGGGCCACGTCTGCCATAATTTACCACATTTTAGCATATCAAGACACGTTCAGCGCATGGGGCATCGTCTTGCAAAAATGATATCCGCCCAGATACCCTAATCTTCTGATACCGCAACAAAAGAAGGGCAGATCAATTTTAAAAGGGGCCGTGGGAGTAGAAACCTCCCCAAGTAATCAGGAACACTTAACAATAGTAAAACATCAAAGCATGCTTCATCATGGCATGCACCAACAGATCTTCATCGACATGCCCTCGACAGCCAAACAGGCTGGAAGGCCAATTTTAAACAACAATAATTATAATTGGTCCTGACGGAAACCCATACAACATCCATATATGCTCCTGGAACACCCATGGTCTAAAAAACCTGGTTACCGACAAGGCGGCCTTGAGTTTCCCACAGCAGTTTGAAATCATCATGTTGCAGGAAACATGGTGCATGGAGCCAATACAAATTTCTGGATTTTCTGGGATAGATGTCTCTGCAAAACAAACTCAAAGACACAGACACAACAAGGGGGGCCTCACCATGTACTGCTCCACGAAAATCAACTGGGTGACCAAACAGATCGACGTGAGAATTGACTGGCTGCTACCCATTATGTTGGAACACCGGGCTCCATTAGGCAACAATAGAACCTTACTACTGATCAATGTATATATTCACCCTAATAAAACGCAAAACAGAGAAAATATGGAAACATTGATCAGCATTGTAAAAATGCTGCAGAAGCAAGATAAGGACGCAATCCTCCTTCTGTCCGGCCATTTCGACCTTGATTTTAGAAAGGGCTACACAAAACCTCTTAACGGAACAAGCGTGAACACAAAGCTTGAACTCCTGGGATTGCGTCTCCTGACGCCTCTCCCTGAGGATCCTTCATGCGCAAAAATCCAACATCGACTTTACATTTATCAATGAAACCGCACTGCCATTTGTTTCAACATATAGGATCCAAGAACGCACTGAGAGCGACCACTTACCACAACTCATCAAGATCCGGAATAATTGGAGCTGGCTACCCTCCGCTAATATCATAATTTCAGCCCCAGTGACATATGATACAAAAAAAATTAAATGGCGGGGACCGGGCCTCTGAACAGTAATGGAAGAAGTATACCGCAGTGCCGGCACAATTAATGAGGTTAAAGAAACACTAAGAATGCAGGAACAAGAAGATCATCCTCCAGGAGAACGAGTGACCGCTTGGATGCACTTGTGTGATTCCTTAATGAATACATTTTCCATCAAAAAACGTCTTCCAATCTTGGTCATAGAGAGAAAAAACAAAGTTAAGAGCAGCAGAGCAGAAAAGCCATGGTTTAACAAAACACTGCGTAATATGAAAAATCAAGTCTCTAGAGAATTAAAAAAAGCCCTAAGGGACACATGCTGGGGGAGGAAATCTGACGACACAAGGCTCTCTGAGCTAAGAGCCAAGTACAAGAAAAATTGCTGATGGCAAAACAGAGGTATCATGAGGATTTGTGGACCAAGCTGCTCATGTCCAATAAACAGAAAAATAATAAAAAGTTCTGGAAACTGATAAACGGACTACATCAGGGAAAAAATCGGCACACAAACGCTGGTATCGACGCGGCCGCATGGGAAGCCCACATACAAACAATGTTATCACTCACAGAGCACCATATGAAGGAGGAGGCCACTCAGGCAACTAATTACTCAAGTAAGATTAACTCTGGTTTCAGTGTGACAACGCAAACTGATTTACCTCTAAATGAAAATAAACAAAAGTACACACTAATGAGTATCGACATCGAAAGGCTGACAAGCCTTATCAAGAAATGAAAACTGGAAGGGGCAGCTGGCCAGAATGCAATTCCGAACACCTTGTTTAGAGGCGACCCTTCATTCTGGGCATACTATATGACGCTGCTTTTTAATGACCTCCAAGGCATCACGGGTCCACCAGATGCATGGAAAGGTAGTATCATTCAGCCAATATACAAAGCAGGCAACCCCGCAAGCCCCTCAAACTACAGGCTAATAGCATTGATAGAGGTGGAAGCAAAACTCTACGCAGCCTGTTTACTGCAACAACTAGCAGAATGGATTGATGACAAACATCTAATTCCACAATGCCAGACAGGTTTCAGAGTAGGTATGGGAGCCTCTACTAACCTGACTATCCTGGCTGTGCTGGGAAACAAAGCCAGGCTGAAGAAGAAAAGGCTACTTGCGTGCTTTATTGATCTAAAGGCAGCTTTTGATTGCAAATCAAGAACCCCCCTATGGGAGAAACTGAAAGGTTGGGGATTACCCTGCAGCCTTCTCAATGATGCACTTGTACACAGGCACTTGAGCGCAAGTAAAAATCAGAGAGGGTGGACACCTCACCAACAGAATATTAACAGCAAAAGGACTAAAAGAAGGGTGTGTATTAGCTCCTATGCTGTTCAACTTATATCGTGCTGACCTAGCTGAAGCTCTAGCACCTGTAAACAGCCACCCGCCAGTATTGGCCAAGAAAGGAATAGCATGGCTACAGTACGCAGACGGCATAGATGTACTCAGCCAAACACCAGTCAGCCTACAGCATAGCATCAACGCATTTCATACATACATAACAATGCAAAGTCTGGAATTGAATTTGAGTAAAACTAAGGTTGTCCGCCTAGTAGACATGAAGTATAAATCTGCTTCATGGTTCATAAATGAAACCCGGGTGGAGGTTGCCCCCTCATACAAATATTTGGGATTCACCATGGATCGCCTCTTGACTTTCAAGCCACAGCTTGCTGTTGCTCAAGCTAAAGCCCTTTCATTGACCTATGGCTTCAAAGTACTAAAACAAAAATTTAGCTACCCGTTATTTCTCACCTGCTCTCAGTCATGGCAGCACGGCCCACCCTCAACCCCTCCCCAGAGTCCTCCCCCGAAACCCACAACCCCCCTACTGCCCCCCAAAGGTGGTCAGACCCCCTTCCCCACCCCCCCAACATTGACACTAACACACCCCTACATACACACTCACACAACAACTACACATACACGCACACATACACACACACATAAACGCACTCATACACACACACACACATTTTCCATACACACAACACACCCACCGCATGCATACACGCACACACACACCCCGTCTACACACTCAAACGCACACCCCCATGAACGCCCACAACACGCAACACCCTCCCACCCCCTCACCTAACTGAAGATCACCTTACCTGGTCCGGTGATCCTCTGGAAGGGAATGGGATCCATGGGGGCTGCTCCTCCGCCAGCTCCCTGTCACCAGAACCCCGCCAAGCCGAATCATGGGACATGATTCGTTGGGCGGTGTTCTGATGACGTGGCGGTGGAGCAGCCTCCACTTCATTGCCGACCGCCAGTATGGCTGCTGGCGGCTCTCTGTCTGGAAAAGGGTGGAGGGCTGCTAGCAGTCATAATATGCTGTGCGGAAAACTGCCTGCACCGGCGGTCTTCAGCACGGCGGCGAAAAGACCGCCGAGGTCCAAATGAGGGCCAAAGTCTTTAAATTCTGATAAACAAAAATTGGCAAGAAGACAGCACGCCTGGATTGTAATAACATCATACAAAACCTTACGGGCACAGGAATATCTAGCAGCATTCTTCAACCAGTTGCTGAAACACCAGTTCATGCTCTTTCGATTCGGGTTGATGGAAACGAAAGACATGGTCTCTTCATGGAGACAACAAGATTCAACACATTCCTGTCGACTGTGTGGGTACAGACAGGAGTCACTAGAACACATTTTTTGTGTGTGCCCGGCGTTGCTAGGTTACAGGACATTGTATCTGAAAAACATCTTTAGGACATTGAACATACGCTCATGCAGGCCGGCCATCATCAGTTGGCTCAGTGGTCTCTTAATTCCGTTTTCTTGTTGAGGGACCAAATTTATGGTACAGACCCAGAAAGAACTAGAGAATAAAGTATAAGCCGAGCGCGCAATGGTTATCGTTTTATGTTAGTAAATCTCTTAATAGGTTAACTGCAGCCAGAAAACAGTCTCAGGCATAATTTAGTGTTAATAATTTTCAATATTCCCTGAGCCTCACTCGTCTACAATCATAGTTCTGTATGGGAGTAAAAAGTCCTAAATTCAAGAATAAGAGTAAGGTTGGAATCAGTGGAGAACATTTTAGCCATGTACAAATTTATCATAATGATAAGTTTTAGTTTAAACAAGCACTTCATGTTTTATGAGTCTTTATTTAATACAGTGAGTATGCTAAGTATTTATACAAATATGCATGTTTGAATTGCGATGGTTTTAATTAACCGTGTCAATAAACTTAAACTTGAAACTTGAATTTGACAGTATTTCAATATCAGTACATGTAAAACGCACCAGTACATGTCCTACCTTTTAAATACACTGCACCCTGCCCATGGGGCTACCTAGGGCCTACCTTAGGGGTAACCTACATGTAGTAAAAGGGAAGGTTTGGGCCTGGCGAGTGGGTACACTTGCCAGGTCGAACTGGCAGTTTAAAACCACAGACACTGCAGTCATGTTTACAGGGCTACTCATATGGGTGGTACAATCAGTGCTGCAGGCCCACTAGTAACATTTGACTTACAGGCCCTTGGCACACAAGGTGCACTATACTAAGGACTTTACTAGTAAATGAAATATGCCAATCGGGGATAAACCAATCACTAATCCAGTTTATACAGGAATCACTTGCATTTTAGCACTGATCAGTGCACTTTACTAGGGACCTACTAGTAAATCAAATATGGCAATCATGGGAAAGCCAATTACACATACAGTTTACACAGAGAGCACTTGCACTTTAGCACTGATCATCAGTGGTAAATAGACCAGGGTACCAAAAACCAGCAAAAATAAAGTCCAGCACACAGTCAAAAACACAGGAAGTAGAGGCAAAAAAGACAGGGGAAACCATGCCAAGGATGCCAAGTCTAACATAGTCCATGGCCTACTCTTGTGGTGCTAGTACCAAAGCAAGCATCTACTGAGCACTCAATGAGATAACCAAAACTGATGCCCATCCAATTCTAAGAGCGGATTTGCTTGTGAATCGTTTAGGTGCTGTGTAGTATTTTAGCACATTGAATCTGACCAATGTGTGCTGGCAGACTACTTTGGTACCAAATGCCAAGGAGAATACTGCATTCTCCACACCAGGGGGGCTATATTGGATCAAGGTAATGCTATTTGGGTTGAAGAATGCTCCTACACTTTTTAGCTCCTGGTGTATCATGTTCTCACAGGGCTGGATGAAGTCTATGTGGCCCCCATGTTGAGAGCTCCCAGACTTGTCCCCAAGTCCCCCTGTACATTCTTTTTCCAGGTGGCCCCCCTCGTGGCCAAGTGTTCAGTGCGCAGGAACCTAACATGACCATCATCACTGCACCTGGACGCTCCTGGGCAGGTAAACCTGATCTGCTGGTCATGTCAACAACTTTGCACCCATAGCACTTCACTACTTTAAGGGGACCCCCGAGAACTGAGTGTAAAAACCGGTTCTGCAGCTCTAGTACTTTGAAACTAGTGCTGCGTAAAAGCTCATTCATCTACAAAAAGTGTTACTTGCCAATCATTTCTGAGAATTGCTACAGTATTTATTGTTCTGCACATGTTCTAGTGTTTATAGATGATACAACAAAGTGACTATTTTTGTAACGAATTGGTCTTGAGTTGCTTCTTGAGTGTGTGTCTCATTTATTGACTGTGTGTTCAACCATTGCTTAGCCCTACCCTCTGATAAGCCTAACTGCTCACCCACACTACCACACAAGAGAGCTTTTGGGATTGTCATTTTTACCACTGTAAACCATAAGGGCTGCCCTGGACTATCTGCATAGTTTTTGAATCACTACATAGATAGCCAGCTCCCTACAACTCCCATGGCCTGTGTTATGGGGCTATCAGATTTGGATGTGCTCCTGTTGTGACAAACTTCATTCTGGAGGAACCGCAGGGGAGAGGAAAGGGCGCTTCAGAAGGAAGCAGACCGCAACATAAACTTTAAAAACTCAGACTATAAATCTAATTTGGTATTTGGAAATGGTCTAAAGGCATTTCAAGACCTGCCAAATTGTCACCTGTCAAGCAGCCAGTGGGGCTTTGCGAGCAGGAGAAACTTCGCAAGACTTCTTCTTGTGACTAGGTCTGTGGGCCAAAACCTGCTAGTCCCCGAGCTGGGTGAAGGGACATCACCCAAGAAAACCCAGGTTTACTTACCCCTACAACCTGGAGTACCAGTGCCTGTCTGCATGCCAAGACCATTGCGCCCTGTGAGTTTGAGGAGAGCGAATATTAATCTGATTTGTCTCCCTTTTTCTTTTTAGCAATAACAATAGTGCTCACCCATTCATTAGCATTAACAGGTTAAATGCTATTATTAGCACATAATTCCTCCAAACATTTCTTTAAATCCTCCCTGAACACACAATTCTACATCTCTTACATTATGAGCCACAGGTATAACATTATCCTTTAAAATAATCTTATGTTCTAATTCATTCACAACACCAATCCTATCACCAACTACATCAGGATATTTCTTCAAAATGGCCTCGATATCAACCCCTTGTTGTTCCACCAACATTACTTGAGTTTCAGTGCCAAGTTTCCATACAAAACCCAGCCTGCCTTGATCTGTCCACCCCATAATGTCTTTTCCATTTATAGCCACATACAATTTAGACAACATAGGCCCTCCAGCAATATTCAACATGTCTTCAAAATACCCTAACGTTTCTGAATCACCACATGCAACGCTCTATGATCACATGCTTTCAGCAAGGTATTTGACCAAAGAGAAATATAAGTGGTTTCTGACATCATGGTAATAGGCGAGCCCAAGTCAGCCATGACTTTCAATTCAACTTTGCCAATGTGTACCCAAAAATATGGTCCTTTCTTACTGGCGATGACACTTTTCTCACACTCAGCATCCACAGTCAAAAAAACTTTAGACATTTCATTTCCTGACACTCAGGTTGCTGATGCAACCATAACCGGACCAGTGTACTTACAAACATGTTTGAAATGACCAACTTCTTTTTACATGTATTACAATCACTAACATGTACATGACAATTTAAGCTACTACTCTCAGTTGAGCCACACTGCTTAAATGCTCTTTTTCTTTTGCTATCAGTTTCAGTCACCCTACTCAACACATTCAAACAAACTTGTTCAGTTCGCACCCTGTAACCTAAAATAACACCCACAGGTTCAACAGATCTCTCAATGCCCTTTGAAATTTTTGATAATCTCTTCCAATATGGGATTGTTATGAATAGTATGTTCCCGAACCTTCTTAGATGCACAGTTTAATATAAAGGGAGGCTTGTGGTTTTCTACAAAACAGGGGGAGAATGGCAAGGGGAGAACTCCCCAAAGAAAAGAAAAAAAGGAAGATTGAGGGGCCACCTCCCAAAAAACAAATATATGCAATAAAAAAATAACGAAAGCGGATGGAGTAAAAATATGTGTGAGGAGTAAAGACGTGTTGTAAAGGCAGTAGTCATTATTTTTAAAGGAAACTGCTGAGTAAAGGCTTAAATAGTAACGTCTGGTGTTGTAAAAGTATACAGACTAAAAGTTTACCCTTATTCATGGTAGGGACATGCAGCTCTTATGCTATATCATGTAAACAGATTTGTAGAGTGCACTATTACACAGGCGGGTATCCTTGCTTTGAGCAGGTGTGAGTCTTGCCAAATCTGTGGCATATAGAGACTACTCCAAAATCAAGGTCGTCAGTGTCCTGTGGAATTCAAGAAGTCAGGAGAAGGAGCAGGGTTCCCATGACATTCCCTGGAGCTACCCTGGGTATGATGTGTTTGGCCTTCTCCGTCTTGAATGCAATATTTTCAAAGAAGATGTTTAACTCTTTAAATCAATGACTAATCTAAAACACTCGCAACCTTTACTATAGGGAAACACTGGATTGATGCCCTGTTCCCACCTCTCCTTGGGAACACTAATTCCGTCCTATGTCTGGATTGTCCCTGAGCCTGGATCAAGAGAGGAAAATGCTATGCTTTAGTATTGCTGAGTGATCTGGATGAACATTGTGTTTAAGGTACATTCCTGCAGGACTTCCTGGAAGAACCAATGGTGACCTTAACCAAATAGTCTAGACTATAAGGAATCTGTTTTTGGCTGGAGTCAAATCTTTGTTGTCTTGTAGATGGCTGTCGGGAAAAGGCCTTTCTTGGATGTGAAGAGGTCTGCTTCTGTTCTGAAATAGGAGTGTTTCATTTTCTTGACATTTTGTTAACCTTCTCCAACTGCTGATCAAAAAAGTTGCCCCCTGGAAAGGCTTCTTTTAGCCACCCACCTTTTGGGAGGCATCAATGTGTCAGTGCTGTAAATGGATCTGATGACATGCTTACCTAAAGTACCATTATTACACCACCATATTTGCAGTATGTTACTCATTACTACACAATGGGTAAATGTATTATGATGTAGCTATCCTAAAGTGGGGCTCGTGTGGCATGATAAACCACCAGGGGGCATGGATTATAAATATAATCACAATTACAATGTATAACAGTACACACGTTGACTGTCACCGGTTTTGATTAGCTGTGGTGCCCTGGCATCGCCCCTCCCCAATTAACTGCTCATGGACTTCAGACATGCTTTCTAGCCAGTGATACTCTTCCCTGCTGACCGTGGCTGAGATCTAGCGGGCACTGGGTACACTGCATCGCTGGCACCCAGGCCCAGTGCTCTTCTCCCTGCGTGCGCTGGGCACAGCCAGTGTGCACCTGACATGGTCTGTATTCATGCATGTAGTCTGTTCCCGCTCTTACAGAACCCATAGTACTCTGTGCACAGAGCATTACATTTGACCATGCCACTTTTCTAGTACCTCTCCATGGTGCTTGTATAGTGCGGAAAATCTTGATAGACATGTCTCACTGCACAAGAAACACATTATCAGCTAGAATCACAATTGCCAAAGGATTATAATTTTTGCTTTTTAACATGCTCAAAATCTGACATATTTTGCCCCAAGCTCCTTAGTTGATTTTAGATTGACTTTTGATTGCTTCACATTATTTTTTTTCTGGGCCTACCCATGCTTCATCATGGCTTCTCCGAACCATCCAGGCAGGCCTAGTAAGAGCGACTGAGGTTCAGAAATCTCTTCAGTGCATTTTTTAAACTAGTATATATTTAAAGATAAGATTTGATGTGGATGTATAAGTTTTACATTTATTTCCTGGGGTTTCATAATTCCTTTTATGTGACAGTGTCAAAGATTGTGCAACACACTACCTGAAAATACAGCCGAGGTAGGATAAGTGAATTTTAATATTTGTTTTCAATATGCCGAAATTAGTTCTTAACTGAGTTAGACAAGGAGGCCGTTCCAGAAGTGTGCCTCTGATATCTTAATCTCTAACCTCTCCACCCCACATGGTAAAGGGTTTTAAAGACGTTGAACGGAATAAATTGCAATCAGAGGAGTGAAGGTCTCTGTACTGTCGATAGCTTGTGATCTTGCTCGGGGGTTCGGCGGGCAATCCGAGTTGCAGTTGAAGAGCAGGCATTACCTCTCGTCCCTCCCTCGCCTTCCTTTTCACCAATGAGGCCTCCCGCCTCCCCCCTAGACCCTCCCTTCCCCTTTTAAAACCCCCCCCACCCTTATCCCCTCCTGTTCTTTTGTCTAGCCCACGCTAGACGTTTTTCTTTTCCCTTTCTTACCTGCACGGCAGGGCCTGGAGGTCTTCGATGGAGGCACTCCTCGGGATGCGGAGCTCCGCGAGGAGTGCCACGGCTGGTCGCGTCTTTGACGAGCAGCAGGGCTGCTCGGGAGGCGTGTACTGGGGGCCGGCTGACGGGGTCAGCCGGCCCTCTATGGCTGGGGCGTCGGTTTCCGGGTTTCCACGCCGGGGAGCCGCGGGGAACTGAGGGAATTCGATTGTGTGAAGGCTCTTCAGGTAGGACGGGCGTTCTGCCCGTGGTTTTTATGATTTTTGCCAAAGAAGTTGACCTTTTGAGGGATTGGTGGAGCCCTGTTGGGGGAGGACCAGGTTCCTATATATAGGGTAGTATTTTGGGTGAGAGTCAGTGTTATTTGGTGGTTTACCATGCCTAAAGTTCCAGCGAAAAGACGTAGAATTGTCTCTTCTTCCTCCTCGGAGGAGGGAGGTGAGGCTAGCATTGCTACTCCTGAGAGCTCTCAGTTACCAGGCAGGGGTACTCCCCTCATGTCCAGAGAGGAAGTGCAGGATATGATTGAGGTGGCTGTTACCAGGGCACTGCAAGCAGGCGTGACCAGGACTGGTCAGTCTAAGCTTGCGCACTCATCAGTAGCAGCAAGGAAGTCCTCATCGGAGAGTGAGGATGAGGCCCCATCGACGTCATCTGGGGGGAAATATGTTTCCAGAGAAGAAATGTGGGAAGTGATGGCACATGTTCGGGACAATTTGGGTTTCCCAGTGTTTCAACCTACAAACTTGGATTCTCATCTATTTCCTCAATATCAGACACCTTCGAAGTTTGCCATGCCTTTTCAGGGACCTGTGAAGGATATGGTGTTTCGTGAGTGGAAGGATGTGGATAAGGCTCAGGTTCCACGATTCCTTCAGAAACTTTACTTGCTTGAGGGGGAGGAGGTTTTGCCTCCTTCGGTACGCCTGGATTCAATTTTGGCTACTCTGATTGGCAAAACGGCAGTCAATCCAGAGGATTGTGTGCCTACGGATGCCACGGACCGTAAAGTGGAGTCAGGTCTTAAGAGGGCTTTTGCTGCGGAGAATCTGGCGCTGAGGGCTGGGATTTTTTCTGCTTATGCGTCACAGTCGTTGGTGCAAGACTTGGATAAGCTGGCGGTGGCTGTGCATGAAGGGGCGGAATGTTCAGAGCTCCTGGCTGGTATGGAGCAGCAGGCCACATTGTTGGCTGATGTGTCTTCAGACGTGGTCCGTACTTCGGCTCTGGCATCTGGGGCTTTGATTGGGGCTCGTAGGTCCCTCTGGTTGCGTTCCTGGAAGGCTGACCCAGGGGAAAAGGCGGCCTTGTTGAGACTGCCGTTTGAAGGTCGTAGCTTGTTTGGAGAACAATTGCCATCCATGCCTTCCAAGGCATTTAAAGAGCGGAAGCATGCCTTGCCTTATAAAGGGGGTTCTTCTTCAAGTAAAGGGTGGAAGAAGCATTCCTGATCTTCTCCTAATAGGGATGCTAAATCCTTTTCATTTAGGAAACGGCGTTTTCAGCCGCGTTTTTCGCCTAAGAAGTCTGCTCCTGCGACCCGGGGTGGTTTCAAGAAGGGGTCCTGACAATCACTGTGGGCCTGGCAGAGGGCTGGTTGGGGGAAGACTGAGTCACTTTCTTTCGGCTTGGGAGGATAGTATAAACGATCATTGGGTACCAGACATTGTGGCCAATGGTTACGTCATAGATTTTGTGGTGGTTCCTCCAGATTCAGGGGTACGTCCCACACCTCTGCCTTCAGGGGGGTCACGGAGAAGAGCATTATTGGACAGAGTGCGGGACTTACTGGTCAAGGGGGCCATTTCCCACGTTCCGCTAGGCGAACGGGGTCAGGGCACTTATTCGGTCTTGTTTCTTGTGCAGAAAGTTTCAGGGGGATTTCGACCGGTGCTCAATCTGAAGGAGGTGAATACCTGGATCAGGACAGTGCATTTCCGCATGCTGTCCATTCAGACTATTTTTCCATTGGTCAGGCAAGGGGACTTTCTGGTGTCACTGGATCTGCAGGATGCTTACCTACACGTGCCTGTGGCAAGATCTTCTCAAAAGTTCCTGAGGTTTGCTGTGGGTCAGGACCATTATCAGTTTTGCGTTCTACCTTTCGGTCTAAAATCTTCTACTGGAATTTTCACAAAGGTGCTGGCCTCTCTGGTGGCTTTGCTTCATTCAGAAGGGGTGTTTCTGCATCCTTATCTGGACGACATTTTGATTCATGCCCAATCACGAGACCTGTTGCAGAGGCAGGTGGCCCAAGTTCTGGGGGTCCTGCAAAACCACGGGTTTTTAATCAATTGGGGAAAGTCAGACTTAGTGCCGTCCCAGGATCTGGTTTTTCTGGAGGCTCGGTTTCAGACTCTTCTAGGTTTGGTGTCTGTGTCAGAAAAAAGGTTGGGTGTACTCCAGGCTTTGGTAAAGAAGGTATTGTTGCTGTCTGCTCCCCGAGCTCTTCTATGGTTGCGTCTGCAGGGTCATTTGGCGTCGGTGATATTTCTGGTTCCTTGGGCACGTTTCCATCTCCTGTGCTTGATGACATGGTTCTTGAGAAGGTGGGCGCCAGGGTCCGGTTCTCTGAAGGACATGGTTCCAGGGTCCGGATTGATTCGCAGAGAGTTGCAATGGTGGTTGGATGCAGACCACCTGAGGGTAGGGGTTTCTTTATCGCCTCTGAGACCCGTGGTGATGACGACGGATGCCAGCCTTTCCGGTTGATGGGGTCGGCTCAGATTCAGGGGTTTTGGTCCCCTCGGGAGGCGAGTCGGTCGTCGAATTGGCGCGAATTGAGGCAATATTCCTGGCTCTGGTCCATTTCCAGGGTTCCCTGAGGGGAGCAGCGGTTCTGGTTCGCACAGACAACTTAGTGGCCAAGGCTTATGTCAATCGGCAAGGGGGGACCAGGTCGAGGGCTCTGTTCAATCTAGCCAGGGAGATTTTTGTGTGGGCTCAGGAGTGGGTTCCTTCTCTCAGGGCTACGTACATTCGGGGGGTGGTCAATGTTCGGGTGGATCTGCTGAGCAGGGTGATTCCTTCCTCTCAACTTTTCTCCCTCCGGAAGTCTCTGTTTCAGCATCTGGTTCGGCTTTGGGGTCTTCCAGTGTTGGATGTGTTTGCGTCCGCAGAGAATGCGAAAGTGGATCGCTTCTGCTCCCAGTTTCGGTGTCCCCAAGCATGGGAGGTGGACGGGATGTCATGTCCTTGGCCACAGGGCCTTTTGTATGCGTTCCCTCCTTTTCAACTACTCAGGGCGTTTCTGTTACGGGTAAGGGATCTGGGGTCCAGGGTTATCCTAATTGCGCCACTTTGGCCGAGGGCAAATTGGTTCCCGTTGTTGAGGCTGTTGGCGGACGGGAGGATGTGGCCTCTGCCTCTTTGTCCGTCTCCCCTGGAGTTTCCCTGCCTCCCATTGGGGTCATTGAGGAGGTTACACTTGATGGCCTGGAAGTTGAACGACGGGGATTGACGGGTCTGGGGGTGCCTGTGGCTCTGAGTTCTACCTTACTGGCTTCAAGGAGACGTTCCACTTTACTTTCTTATGGTAGACAGTGGAGGGTGTTTTCGTCATGGTGCTTAAGTCGTGAGTTGGATCCTACCTGCGCTTCTATCTTTGAGGTGATGCAGTTCCTGCAGGACGGTGCTCATTTAGGGTTGTCAGTGGCATCTCTTCGGGTACAGTGGGCGGCTATTCAGGCATTCAGAGGACCATGGCGTAATCTTCAGGATGAAGGGCGCTTGATGCCTAGATTTTTTCAAGGGCTTAGTAATTTATTTCCTCGCCCGGTACGTTCTTTTCCTTCATGGGATCTTTCCTTGGTTTTGGATGTGTTGACGGATGCCCCTTTTGAACCATTGGGGGACTGTGATTTGCGCCATCTATCTTTGAAGACGTTCTTTTTGGTAGCCATTACTTCGGCTCGTCGGATAGGGGAATTGGGGGCATTGGCTTGTTCCTTTCCTTTTTGTAAGATTTTTCACGATAGGGTGGTTCTGGTTCCGGTGCCTTCCTTTATTCCAAAAGTCAATTCTTCATTCCATTTGCGGCAGGAGGTCATCCTTCCTTCATTTTGTCCAAATCCCTCTGCAAGGGAGGAGGTCCGTTTGCATTCGTTGGATGTACGCAGGGTTTTGTTGGAGTATCTGCGGGTGGTGGCTCCTTTTCGTAAGGGGGATTCGCTGTTTGTTAATTTTGGTCCGGCACGCAAAGGTGAGAAACCTTCCACGGCTTCCTTGAGTCGGTGGGTAAGATCTTTGATTCTGTTGGCCTATTCCTTGAAAGAGGTGGTTCCTCCACAAGGGATTCAGGGGAGATCTACCAGAGGCATGGCGGCTACGGTGGCGGAGCTTCAGGGGACTTCTGTGGTGGAAATTTGCAGGGCCGCCACTTGGGCTTCTCCTTTGACGTTTGTGCGTCATTACAGGCTGTCAGACTTGGGTAATTTGGAGTCGGTGTTAGGTCACCGGGTCTTATCCTCTATGAGATATTTGGGGTGATCTTGGTGCAGGATATTAAATAAAGGTCTTGCAACTCGATGTCCGTCTCCTGTGTGTTTTCTTGCTATGTCTCATTGGTGAAAAGGAAGGCGAGGGAGGGACGGGAGGTAATGCTTCCATTTTCTTACGATAATGGCATTACTCCTAGTCCTACTCCCTCACCTTCCTTTTCCGTTCCCTCCCACCCTCCTGGTACGGACTGTCCGAGTTGCAGCTTGGGCTTGGTTTTTGTACAGGAGGGGATAAGGGTGGGGGGGGGGTTTTAAAAGGGGAAGGGAGGGTCTAGGGGGGAGGCGGGAGGCCTCATTGGTGAAAAGGAAGGCGAGGGAGTAGGACTAGGAGTAATGCCATTATCGTAAGAAAATGGAAGCATTAACTGTCAATGCTTACTTTTTAAAGGGCTATGTCCAATGAGAACTGATCCTGATAGCAACATGTAATTAGTTGAGAGCCCGTCTGACATTATGGGGAGTGTGCTTGAAATCTGCCATTTTGTATTGTAATACAGTGTATCTGTACATAGAAAATAGGCTAGTAGTATTGTAGTTTAGGGCCACATTTTAGAGTTAGAGTAAATTAATGCTATTGATTTTTGTGGGCGTGTCATAGTAATTGAATTGTAATTATGAGAGGGCATTGTTGTTGGTTATGTTACCCTGTACATTTTTTATTACTACATTCAGTTGACTTGTGGAGAGTGTTTTTCATTCGCTTTGTGTAATTTAGTGATAAAGTACTGGATTAAATACAGCTCCAGATGACTATGAAACCAAATACATGTAATTAATTTACAATACAATTGAAGAGCTTAGGGGTGAGAGTAGTCGAGCACACGTTGATGTTGAAAATTTGTTTGTCATGAAGGCTTTGCTTGTGGTGAAAAAACGTATTTTGAGGCATTAGATGAATGTCTGTGGTCCAAACATACAGGGATGTTTACTTTTCTTTGCTAAGACGGCAGTTTATGAAAACAATCATTGGTAAAAATAAAAAAGTGTTTGAATGCGTCCATTCGTGCACCTCATCCCTTCATGCACTCAGTTCCTCATTATCTATGCACTCATTCTTGTGTACACCCACATGCAGAAACTCAGTAATCAATGAAGAAGCACTTTCTGTTGTCAGTCAGACCTATTGGCTTTGCTGCAAATCTCTTAGGGATGTGAGAGCACTTCACCTAGTGTGGGACTGTTACTCAGGTAAGGTGTGAATGCTGTTGGTTCTCTGAGACCACTACTCTCAAGGATGTGAGAAAGCTGTATGTAGAGTGACTGCTAATCTGTGAGAAATATGAGTGATGTTGTTAGTGTGTGGCCCCTCCTCTTAGAAATGCAAGAATGCTGTTGATAGGAGTCTGCTGTTTTGTGTGGGGTCTAACTGTGTTTCTGGTAGTGACTGCCACTCTGTGAGACATGTAAGTGCAATCAATACCGTTAGATTGCTGGAGTATGTTGAGTGTGAGAGTGATGTTAGTAGTGCAAAACTGCTACTCTTTGTGTAATTGGAAATTACTGTTGGAACATTTGTGTGGCTGGTGTGTGACTGCTAGTCTTGGAATTATCATGGAGAGTGCTGGGGCAGCATTTGTGTCAGGGAAGCACTGTGGTATTCTGTTTCTGATGGATACTTCTACCTACAGATTCCTAACCTGTAGAATAATTCCAGGTGTGAGACTGGATCTGGAAATGTCAAAGCTCTAACATCACCAGTAGGGGCACTTGCTTTGTATGCACACCAAAAGTGAAGTCAGATGATTTCACTAAATCCATGTAGTGCCCACCATACCATAACAATGTCAGTTCTCTTTTTCCATGCCTTTGATTAAGAGCCAGAGCTTGCTTTCTTTTGAGAGTTGTGGGTTTTTTCCTCGCAGCAAATTTATCTAAAAGTGCAGTGCGATGTCTCATCCTAACCGGTCAGGCTTCAATTCCTGTAGGGATTACAAGGGAGAGATGTCCATTATGAACCTGCACACCATCTGCTTTTGGTGCCTTGACTCGGACCACAGTTACTGCTCTTATGAATCCTGTCAGAGTATGCACCAGAAGCCATAAAGAGCGCAAGACCAAACCTTTCATGGCCTAGTTCCAGGATGACGAACAAAGTCATCGTTGATTGAGACCACTGTCTCAGGTGCACTATACTAGGGACTTTACTAGTAAATGAAATATGCCAATCGGGGATAAACCAATCATTAATCCAATTTATACAGGAATCACTTGCATTTTAGCACTGATCAGTGCACTTTACTAGGGACCTACTAGTAAATCAAATATGGCAATCATGGGAAAGCCAATTACACATACAGTTTACACAGAGAGCACTTGCACTTTAGCACTGATCAGCAGTGGTAAATGGACCAGGGTACCAAAAACCAGCAAAAATAAAGTCCAGCACACAGTCAAAAATACAGGAAGTAGAGGCAAAAGAGACAGGGGAAACCATGCCAAGGATGCCAAGTCTAACATAGTCCATGGCCTACTCTTGTGGTGCTAGTACCAAAGCAAGCATCTACTGAGCACTCAATGAGATAACCAAAACCGATGCCCATCCAATTCTAAGAGCGGATTTGCTTGTGAATCGTTTAGGTGCTGTGTAGTATTTTAGCACATTGAATCTGACCAATGTGTGCTGGCAGACTACTTTGGTACCAAATGCCAAGGAGAACACTGCATTCTCCACACCAGGGGGGCTACATTGGATCAAGGTAATGCTATTTGGGTTGAAGAATGCTCCTACACTTTTTAGCTCCTGGTGTATCATGTTCTCACAGGGCTGGATGAAGTCTATGTGGCCCCCATGTTGAGAGCTCCCAGACTTGTCCCCAAGTGCCCCTGTACATTCTTTTTCCAGGTGGCCCCCCTCGTCGGCAAGTGTTCAGTGCGCAGGAACCTAACATGACCATCATCACTGCACCTGGACGCTCCTGGGCAGGTAAACCTGATCTGCTGGTCATGTCAACAACTTTGCACCCATAGCACTTCACTACTTTAAGGGGACCCCCGAGAACTGAATGTAAAAACCGGTTCTGCAGCCCTAATACTTTGGAACTAGTGCTGCGTAAAAGCTCATTCATCTACAAAAAGTGTTACTTGCCAATCATTTCTGAGAATTGCTACAGTATTTATTGTTCTGCACATGTTCTAGTGTTTATAGATGATACAACAAAGTGACTATTATTGTAAAGAATTGGTCTTGAGTTGCTTCTTGAGTGTGTGTCTCATTTATTGACTGCGTGTTCAACCATTGCTTAGCCCTACCCTCTGATAAGCCTAACTGCTCACCCACACTACCACACAAGATAGCTTTTGGGATTGTCATTTTTACCACTGTAAACCATAAGGGCTGCCCTGGACTATCTGCATAGTTTTTGAATCACTACATAGATAGCCAGCTCCCTACAACTCCCATGGCCTGTGTTATGGGGCTATCAGATTTGGATGTGCTCCTGTTGTGACAAACTTCATTCTGGAGGAACCGCAGGGGAGAGGAAAGGGCGCTTCAGAAGGAAGCAGACCGCAACATAAACTTTAAAAACTCAGACTATAAATCTAATTTGGTATTTGGAAATGGTCTAAAGGCATTTCAAGACCTGCCAAATTGTCACCTGTCAAGCAGCCAGTGGGGCTTTGCGAGGAGGAGAAACTTCGCAAGACTTCTTCTTGTGACTAGGTCTGTGGGCCAAAACCTGCTAGTCCCCGAGCTGGGTGAAGGGACATCACCCAAGAAAACCCAGGTTTACTTACCCCTACAACCTGGAGTACCAGTGCCTGTCTGCATGCCAAGACCATTGCGCCCTGTGAGTTTGAGGAGAGCGAATATTAATCTGATTTGTCTCCCTTTTTCTATTTAGCAATAACAATAGTGCTCACCCATTCATTAGCATTAACAGGTTAAATGCTATTATTAGCACATAATTCCTCCAAACATTTCTTTAAATCCTCCCTGAACACACAATTCTACATCTCTTACATTATGAGCCACAGGTATAACATTATCCTTTAAAATAATCTTATGTTCTAATTCATTCACAACACCAATCCTATCACCAACTACATCAGGATATTTCTTCAAAATGGCCTCGATATCAACCCCTTGTTGTTCCACCAACATTACTTGAGTTTCAGTGCCAAGTTTCCATACAAAACCCAGCCTGCCTTGATCTGTCCACCCCATAATGTCTTTTCCATTTATAGCCACATACAATTTAGACAACATAGGCCTTCCAGCAATATTCAACATGTCTTCAAAATACCCTAACGTTTCTGAATCACTACATGCAACGCTCTATGATCACATGCTTTCAGCAAGGTATTTGACCCAAGAGAAATAAAAGTGGTTTCTGACATCATGGTAATAGGCGAGCCCAAGTCAGCCATGACTTTCAATTCAACTTTGCCAATGTGTACCCAAAAATATGGTCCTTTCTTACTGGCGATGACACTTTTCTCACACTCAGCATCCACAGTCAAAAAAACTTTAGACATTTCATTTCCTGACACTCAGGTTGCTGATGCAACCATAACCGGACCAGTGTACTTACAAACATGTTTGAAATGACCAACTTCTTTTTACATGTATTACAATCACTAACATGTACATGACAATTTAAGCTACTACTCTCAGTTGAGCCACACTGCTTAAATGCTCTTTTTCTTTTGCTATCAGTTTCAGTCACCCTACTCAACACATTCAAACAAACTTGTTCAGTTCGCACCCTGTAACCTAAAATAACACCCACAGGTTCAACAGATCTCTCAATGCCCTTTGAAATTTTTGATAATCTCTTCCAATATGGGATTGTTATGAATAAAATGTTCCCGAACCTTCTTAGATGCACAGTTTAATATAAAGGGAGGCTTGTGGTTTTCTACAAAACAGGGGGAGAATGGCAAGGGGAGAACTCCCCAAAGAAAAGAAAAAAAGGAAGATTGAGGGGCCACCTCCCAAAAAACAAATATATGCAATAAAAAAATAATGAAAGCGGATGGAGTAAAAATATGTGTGAGGAGTAAGACGTGTTGTAAAGGCAGTAGTCATTATTTTTAAAGGAAACTGCTGAGTAAAGGCTTAAATAGTAACGTCTGGTGTTGTAAAAGTATACAGACTAAAAGTTTACCCTTATTCATGGTAGGGACATGCAGCTCTTATGCTATATCATGTAAACAGATTTGTAGAGTGCACTATTACACAGGCGGGTATCCTTGCGTTGAGCAGGTGTGAGTCTTGCCAAATCTGTGGCATATAGAGACTACTCCAAAATCAAGGTCGTCAGTGTCCTGTGGAATTCAAGAAGTCAGGAGGAGGAGTAGGGTTGCCATGACATTCCCTGGAGCTACCCTGGGTATGATGTGTTTGGCCTTCTCCGTCTTGAATGCAATATTTTCAAAGAAGATGTTTAACTCTTTAAATCAATGACTAATCTAAAACACTCGCAACCTTTACTATAGGGAAACACTGGATTGATGCCCTGTTCCCACCTCTCCTTGGGAACACTAATTCCGTCCTATGTCTGGATTCTCACTGAGCCTGGATCAAGAGAGGAAAATGCTATGCTTTAGTATTGCTGAGTGATCTGGATGACCATTGTGTTTAAGGTACATTCCTGCCAGACTTCCTGGAAGAACCAATGGTGACCTTAACCAAATAGTCTAGACTATAAGGAATCTGTTTTTGGCTGGAGTCAAATCTTTGTTGTCTTGTAGATGGCTGTCTGGAAAAGGCCTTTCTTGGATGTGAAGAGGTCTGCTTCTGTTCCGAAATAGGAGTGTTTCATTTTCTTGAAATTTTGTTAACCTTCTCCAACTGCTGATCAAAAAATGTTGCCCCCTGGAAAGGCTTCTTTTAGCCACCCACCTTTTGGGAGGCATCAATGTGTCAGTGCTGTAAATGGATCTGATGACATGCTTACCTAAAGTACCATTATTACACCACCATATTTGCAGTATGTTACTCATTACTACACAATGGGTAAATGTATTATGATGTAGCTATCCTAAAGTGGGGCTCGTGTGGCATGATAAACCACCAGGGGGCATGGATTATAAATATCATCACAATTACAATGTATAACAGTACACACGTTGACTGTCTCCGGTTTGATTAGCTGTGGTGCCCTGGCATCGCCCCTCCCCAGTTAACTGCTCATGGACTTCAGACATGCTTTCTAGCCAGTGATACTCTTCCCTGCTGACCGTGGCTGAGATCTAGCGGGCACTGGGTACACTGCATCACTGGCACCCAGGCCCAGTGCTCTTCTCCCTGCGTGCGCTGGGCACAGCCAGTGTGCACCTGTCATGGTCTGTATTCATGCATGTAGTCTGTTCCCGCTCTTACAGAACCCATAGTACTCTGTGCACAGAGCATTACATTTGACCATGCCACTTTTCTAGTACCTCTCCATGGTGCTTGTATAGTGTGGAAAATCTTGATAGACACGTCTCACTGCACAAGAAACACATTATCAGCTAGAATCACAATTGCCAAAGGATTATAATTTTTGCTTTTTAACATGCTCAAAATCTGACATATTTTGCCCCAAGCTCCTTAGTTGATTTTAGATTGACTTTTGATTGCTTCACATTATTTTTTTTCTGGGCCTACCCATGCTTCATCATGGCCTCTCCTAACCATCCAGGCAGGCCTAGTAAGAGCGACTGAGGTTCAGAAATCTCTTCAGTGCATTTTTTAAACTAGTATATATTTAAAGATAAGATATGATGGGGGTGTATAAGTTTTACATTTATTTCCTGGGGTTTCATAATTCCTTTTATGTGACAGTGTCAAAGATTGTGCAACGCACTACCTGAAAATACAGCCGAGGTAGGATAAGTGAATTTTAATATTTGTTTTCAATATGCCGAAATTAGTTCTTAACTGAGTTAGACAAGGAGGTCGTTCCAGAAGTGTGCCTCTGATATCTTAATCTCTAACCTCTCCACCCCACATGGTAAAGGGTTTTAAAGACGTAGAACGGAATAAATTGCAATCAGAGGAGTGAAGGTCTCCGCACTTTCGATAGCTTGTGATCTTGCTCGGGGGTACGGCGGGCAATCCGAGTTGCAGTTGAAGAGCAGGCATTAACTGTCGATGCTTACTTTTTAAAGGGCTACGTCCAATGAGAACTGATCCTGATAGCAACATGTAATTAGTTGAGAGCCCGTCTGACATTATGGGGAGTGTGCTTGAAATCTGCCATTTTGTATTGTAATACGGTGTATCTGTACATAGAAAATAGGCCCATTGATTGTAGTTTAGGGCCACATTTTAGAGTTAGAGTAAATTAATGCTATTGATTGTTGTGGGCGTGTCATAGTAATTGAATTGTAATTATGAGAGGGCATTGTTGTTGGTTATGTTACCCTGTACATTTTTTATTACTACATTCAGTTGACTTGTGGAGAGTGTTTTTCATTCGCTTTGTGTAATTTAGTGATAAAGTACTGGATTAAATGCAGCTCCAGATGACTATGAAACCAAATACATGTAATTCATTTACAATACAATTGAAGAGCTTAGGGGTGAGAGTAGTCGAGCACACATTGATGTTGAAAATTTGTTTGTCATGAAGGCTTTGCTTGTGGTGAAAAAACGTATTATGAGGCATTATATGAATGTCTGTGGTCCAAACATACAGGGATGTTTACTTTTCTTTGCTAAGACGGCAGTTTATGAAAACAATCATTGGTAAAAATAAAAAAGTGTTTGAATGCGTCCATTCGTGCACCTCATCCCTTCATGCACTCAGTTCCTCATTATCTATGCACTCATTCTTGTGTACACCCACATGCAGAAACTCAATAATCAATGAAGAAGCACCTTCTGTTGTCAGTCAGACCTATTGGCTTTGGTGCGAATCTTTTAGGGATGTGAGAGCACTTCACCTAGTGTGGGACTGTTACTCAGGTAAGGTGTGAATGCTGTTGGTTCTCTGAGACCACTACTCTCAAGGATGTGAGAAAGCTGTATGTAGAGTGACTGCTAATCTGTGAGAAATATGAGTGATGTTGTTAGTGTGTGGCCCCTCCTCTTAGAAATGCAAGAATGCTGTTGATAGGAGTCTGCTGTTTTGTGTGGGGTCTAACTGTGTTTCTGGTAGTGACTGCCACTCTGTGAGACATGTATGTGCAATCAATACAGTTAGATTGCTGGAGTATGATGAGTGTGAGAGTGATGTTAGTAGTGCAAAACTGCTACTCTTTGTGTAATTGGAAATTACTGTTGGAACATTTGTGTGGCTGGTGTGTGACTGTTAGTCTTGGAATTATCATGGAGAGTGCTGGGGCAGCATTTGTGTCAGGGAAGCACTGTGGTATTCTGATGGATACTTCTACCTACAGATTCCTAACCTGTAGAATAATTCCAGGTGTGAGACTGGATCTGGAAATGTCAAAGCTCTAACATCACCAGTAGGGGCACTTGCTTTGTATGCACACCAAAAGTGAAGTCAGATGATTTCACTAAATCCATGTAGTGCCCACCATACCATAACAATGTCAGTTCCCTTTTTCCATGCCTTTGATTAAGAGCCAGAGCTTGCTTTCTCTTGAGAGTTGTGGGTTTTTTCCTCGCAGCAAATTTATCTAAAAGTGCAGTGCGATGTCTCATCCTAACCGGTCAGGCTTCAATTCCTGTAGGGATTACAAGGGAGAGATGTCCATTATGAACCTGCACACCATCTGCTTTTGGTGCCTTGACTCGGACCACAGTTACTGCTCTTATGAATCCTGTCAGAGTATGCACCAGAAGCCATAAAGAGCGCAAGACCAAACCTTTCATGGCCTAGTTCCAGGATGACGAACAAAGTCATCGTTGATTGAGACCACTGTCTAGATCTCCCTCCTCACTTTCCTCTGGAACAAACAGAAAGAAACATAGGAAGCACATGTAGCACGGAAAAGGTAAGTGCGCTAGACAATCCCGGTCTCCCACACAACCTTTATCTTCAGAGCCAGAGTTACTCATTGTGGAGCCATCTGACCCTGATCCTGTCGGCTCCAAGCCTTTTCCACTACCAGGCCCGACCTTCCAGTTGGCTCCATCGGCACCAGCTACGTCATTCCCAGGCCTTCCAGCACGCATCCTTCTTTCACAAACCTTCCAGCGCTGGGTAGAGACCTAACAGCGTTCCTTAATGCTTTAAGCCCTTCTGGTATATACCTGGTGGAGCTGGAACACCTATCGACCTTTCCATGTTTTTGGCAAAGGCTTGGCACGGGCCCTGACCTGTGGCCCAATGCCTGCTCCTGTCCTCATCCCAAAGTATACAAAAAGTGTTAGATGTAATGCCTGAATTTTTCTCAACTACTGGTAAGTACTCTCAGATCATTATTTTGGTCACTGTGCCACCTAAGTTTGGACCCAGCCATACGCTAAGCAGTGTAAAGCCTTCTGCAGTGGGAATATTCTAGCCTGAACTTTCAGGCCAGGTCCTTCCTGACTCAGAACGCAAACAACCGGTAGGTTTTGCCTAATGAGACCAGCAGGGCAACAGCCAGATCTATGGGTTTAAACAGCCTAAACTGCAAAGAGACTACCAGCAATTTTAGAGTTTTTGGGGATTTCCCAGGGGCTTTTCCTTTTGTCAGCCACAACCATATCAACCACAGACACAACAACCTTAGAGACCTTTGGTTCACTTACACAAAGGTAGAGGCAGAGGTAAGGGCCGTGAAATCCTCCTGCAAACCTCCTCCGCATTCTTCTCTTCTTCCCCTGGCCCCAGGAAAGCAGTCTTTATTCACTTCCCTAATCACACTCGGAGCCTGTGGAAGGGCGAGTGTACTCCTTTCTGCCAGCCTGGAAGGCCATTACTACAGACCAGTGGGCCCTCCTAAAAGTGGAAAGAGGTTACACTCTTCCTTTCCTTCAAGTTCTACCACCCATCCCAACCCTACCTTCCCCTCCCCCTCCAGAGCACCTGGCCATCCTACAGCAAGAAGTGGAGGAGGCACGTCTTCAAAAGGGAGCTGTGGAAATAGTGCCAGAGCAGGAAAAGGGTCAAGGGTGTGTGCTACTCCTGGTATTTCCTTGTACTCATGGACGGTGGTCTGCATCTGATCCGGGACCTCGAAGTTTAATTTTTTCTTCAAAGATGAAAAGTTCTAGATGCTGATCCCAATCCAAATGTTACTGGTATTGGAAGCTGGAGACTGGATGGTTTCGCTGGACCTGCAGGATACGTAAGTCCGGGATCCTAATCCTGGGATCACACCAGAATTATTGATGCTTTGTGGGTTCTACGCATTACCAGTTTGCAGTACTTTCCTTTGGCTTAACATCACACCTTGAGTCTTCACTAAGGTGATGGCAGTTGTAGCAGCCCATATCAGATGGCCGGGCATCCTCATTTTCTCATAACTAGATGACTGTCTCATCAAAGCTGGATCACCAAAGTTTGTGTTGCGCTGCCTGCAATCAACACTAGTCCTACTGTTCGACCTGGGCTTTTCAATGAATGAGCCCAAATCTCACCTGAGGGCCTCCTTGAAACTCTAGTTTATAGGGTCGGTACTGGACACCACACTTCTCCGCACATTTCTCCCACTTCAAATATCTCTTGAGAGATGGTCCCTTCCTTTGATAAGACTCACAACGCCCAGTCCTGAAGGTCCAGGGATTCATATGTCTTTTGGCTTCTAGAATTCTTCTTATAATGCATGCACGTTGGCACTGCAGTGGTGCCTCCGCAGGCAGTGGCAATAATACACAGGGTAGATTCCGTCATGATTTTCCTCAGTGCTGCTGTGGAAGCAATTTGGTGGGGTATTGAGGAGAACCTGACGTACGGGAGGGCCTTCTCTTCTCCCCGAACAGTGACTTTTTTAGTGGCAGGTGCTCACCTGGAGGATCTGGAGATCAGAAGCCACTAGACTCTGGAAGGACAGGCTTTTCACATCACCTGATAGAACTGTGGGCAATTAGGCTGGTACCCAAGGTCTTCCTCCCCTCTATCTAAGGTCATTCCTTCCAGATTTTATCTGACAGCATGACAGTGAAGTGGTACGTCATCAAGAAAGGGGGTCTCTCCTCCTTTGTCTGGAAGCATTAAGACCGTGGTCATGGGCACACCGTCAAGGGATCTCATTGCCAGTCATCTAGTAGGGTCTCTGAACGTCCCAGCTAATGCACTGAGCTTGCCATGAGTTGTTTCTTCTATCCGAGGTAGTTCTGGACATGTTTTGCCCATTGGGGCACTCCTCAAGTGGACTTATTCATCTAATTGAAAAACAGTCAATGGCAGCAGTTCTGCACCATCCAGTATCTGTCAAAGGGAGCCTTTGGGATTAAATTTCAGTTGAGATGGAACTTCAGCTGCACTTGTGCATTTCCCCTATACTTTTCTGAGGAATGTTGACCAGGACCTAGCCCAAGTTATTCTGATTGCCCGAAATTGGCCATGGAGGGTATCGTGTGCAGTACTTCGGCTCTTCTCTACTTGTGCTTCACTCAAGCTGGCACTCAGACTGGACCACCTCTCTGAATCAGAAGGGATGGTGCTGCATCCTGGCCTCGGAGGTCTCCACCTTCATGTCTGGAGACTAAGACATCTGACTCCCTTCTAGTTCCCACTAGAGGTGGTTGACGTTATTCTTTCAGCACGTCACCACTCCACCTAATCAGCCTACTCTGAAAGATAGGCTGCCTTGTTGCATGGTGCAGGGATAACATAGACCTCTTGCAGGCTAAGTTGTCTCAGATCTTACAGTTTGCACTTTCCCTTGCTCAGAGGGGTTGGGCATTTGGCACTGACAAAGTGTATTTGGCAGCTTTGTCTGCAATCCTATGTGTTCCAAACTAGCCATCCCTCTTGAAATCCCTTATTGTGGTGCGGTTTTTGAAGGGATTGGCAAGTCTTTACCCTTCAACCTCTTTAGTTGTGGCCCAGTGAGATCTTAACTATGTGTTAACTTTTGTAATAAGGACTACATTTGATCACCTCCATAGCTGTTTCTAATGGAGATTATTTCTGAAAACAGTGTTTTTAGTGACCATCACCTCGGTCAGAAGGGTGAGTGGGCTGCAAGCTCCCCTCCTTCCTTTATCTCCTATTACCTTGACAAGTTGGTGTTGGAAACAGAGGAGACAGCTTTCCTGACAAAAGTGGTTACTCCTTTCTATCTGAATCAGTCCATTACCCTTCCAACATTTTACCCTGCCCCATCTCACTAAGAAGGATGGGAGGTTGCATAGGTTGGATCCTAGGCAGGCAGCCAGCTACTACCTAGATCACACCAATGATACACAACTGGATTACAAGCTCTTTGTGGGGTACTGTGGGGCTAAGAATGGCAAAGCAGTGCTGAAAAGGACTCTTTCAAGTTGGATCATCCTCTGCATCAAGACATACTACACTTTGACCAAGAAAGAACCACCGGAAGATATCAGGCCCATTCCACCAGTGCTAAATCTACCACTTCTGCTCTTGCAAGAGGAGTTTCAACAGAGATATGTAAGGCAGCTATGTAGGCATCTTTACACACCTTTGGCAAGCATTACTATATAGATTCCGAAATACACAGAGATGATCACTTCAGCAGATCCGTCTTGCAGGAGTTCCTTGTATAATCATCCTTTATTGCTTTGTAATCTATTCTACAGGTGATGACATCTGCAAAGAGAAGTATCCATAATAAGCTAAAGTTACTTGTGGTCACAGTCTTTCTGGTGGATACTCTGTCTATCTGCAGATTCCTCACCATTTTTGATTCATATATAAAATACGATGGCAAATGTACAAAACATAAATGCTTATTATTACCATTGTTGAGGGACCATAAGTCACAAGGACAAAGCTTCAAGCAGGTCTTTATGTCCCTTTACTCCATCAACAATGGCAATTAATGGCATAATACTCTTGGAGGATCCGCCTGTATAGTATATGATGCATAGTAGTTATAAACAAAGTTTTTTAACCAGGATCATGATGCAGGGGGTTACATCTTCCACGCATGAATAGACCTTGTGAGTAAGGGCCTGTTTCTCTTCCTTTGTAAAGCGATTGAGAAGCAGTCCTTGAGACATTTAGTTGTGATGTGAGGTAATTGTAATATTATGGAATTTGACATTTTCAAAGTAGTAATAAATATGCTTATGGTGTGGTACACTTGTTACGAATTAAAAGTTGTATAGGACTTCAATTCATATGTATGTATGTACGGATTATAGTTAGGACTATGTTTCCATAGCAAAAGCTTTTTTTGACTTGCCTATATCTTTAGCACCATTTGATAAATCTTCACCAAATTTCCCCCAAAAAGTGGCTGGTGATTCTTGTTGCGCACAGGAAGTTTTGGGGTGATCTGTCAGGCGGGGGCTGAGAATAAGGGGGCTAAAAAAATGTTGCATTTTCTATGTTAATTCTCATAGGACTTGTCAACATGTCTACAGCCCAAACCACTGGAAGGAATTACACCAAAGTTGGCAGAAAGCTAGTTGCTGGTATGCAGATTGTGCTTTTTGATATTTTGTGTAAATCAGTTCAGTAGTTTAAGAGATATTTAAGGGAAAATAAATTTGTAGATGTCTGGCCGCTGTTATTTTGCAATTATTCTGTGATTAATTCGCAAAAATTAATGAATTTCACGAATACATATGCGAAATGAAGCATTGCAATTGGGTGACTGCAACCTGACTAGAAAGTTGCAACCGCCATTTTATTTCACGGGAAATGGTCCCTGGGGGTGAAAATACAAATTGAAAGTGGCATAAAGGGTAAGGGTGAAGGTACCCTGAACAAAGGGGTGTGATATGGGTATGTTTTAGAGGTAAATTCTAGGTTTAATATAATTTTCCACCATGGCGCCTGTTATGCTTGAAAATTTGCTACTTTTCACGAATTTCACAAATTATTCACAAAATATTTACGGGTAAGGAAAAAGTTGAAAGAAAAACCACAGACTGATTCATACAGTAATTCATTCACTCATACATGCACTCGGAGGCTCAAATGCCCACTCACACACCCACTCAGACACTCATGCACCCACTCAGACCGACTCATAGACTCACACACTCACTTTCAGACCCACTCAGACACTCAAACACCCATTCACAACTCTACTGACAGAGACGGCCCCTGTGGCCAACCTGGGATGCACATGACCAAAGGCCACACGTGGCACGGGGTTGGGTGGGTATAAGGTCTTGGCTGCAAGACCAGGCATTGCGACCAACCCCCGTTGTGCATGGCCTTCGGGTTGGAATAACGTTTAGTAATTTAAAACATTTTAAGTTCAAAAGAAATTCACTGAAAAAAACAAAGGTTACAGGGACGTTATAGTTAGTTTCTGAATTTACTGGCACAAAAACATGGAAATTAAGCAGTGATAGTTAAAGTGCTTTCAAGTAACTACAACTGGCGCCTTTCGGTACCTATAACTGACGTCTTTGCTATGCACAGCTAAATACTCCACAGATTATGTCATTGATGAGATCTTGTATGGCATCTTTGCTATCACTGCATCGTTTGCAATAACATTATTGATAAGAAAACTTTGCATGGCAAGGACGCAAGTTATAGTTACCTTAAGGTGCCTGCCCTGAACCGTTACCATGTTCCCCATTCACCTCCTCCTTACCCTTTGTGGTCCAAGTCCATGCACCGGCCCCTTCTCTTCTGCCCTGCATGGTCCGATGTGCTGCCACTACCCCCTCTCTTCTGCCGTTCATGGCCCCTTATGCTGCAACTGTCCCTCCTGACTGTCTGGTATGGTTAGCTTGATGCCCTTGCTTCTTTCCCCACTGCTCTTTGTTGTCCATGAACCTGTCCACTCCCTATTGCATTTCATTGTCTGTTGTGCTGCCCTGCTGTCCCGACTGCCCTGTGTGGTGTATTGTGCTGCTGCAAACCCTGACGCTTGCCCTGTAAGGTCAGTTTGGTGCCCCTGCCCATCCCCCTCCTTCCTTCTGTTTTCTGAGTCCATGTCCTTACCCCATTCCTCCTGCCCTCCGTAATCCAATGTATCATACTTGCCAACATTTTGTACTTTGTAAGAGGGAGATTTTGAAAAATAACCTGGGGAATTGATTTTCCCCACTGACTTACATTTTAAAAGAGGAGATTTTAGGCAGGAGGCATACACAATTAAGCCCTTATTTGCTTCAAAACATTGAGAGTCTTCTGCCTGAATTGGGCCTGTTGGCATGTATGGTTGTACTGCCACTGCCTCTTTCTTCTGCCCTCAATAATCTGTTATGTTGCAACAGCCTCTCCTGTCAGTCCTACATAGTTAGTTTGTTGCCCCTGCCCTCCTTTCCTCTGTCCTCCATGGTCTGTTGTACTGCCACTGCCCCTCCCGCCTGACCAGCATGGTCAACTTGTTGCCTCTGCACCCTCCTCCCTGCCCTCAACTATCAAGTCTGTACCCCTGACCTCCGCCTCCCCACAATATTCTAATAGGCAACTAGATTGCTAACATTCTATATTTATTACAAAAGTGTGGCATGCCTGACTTCATCTTGATGTAATCAAAACTGTAATAACTAAAGTATTTCTTTTAGAAATATTAAAAATGAGAGGGCCTTATTTCCATAGACATTATCGTTAGTGCTATAAAAAAAAAAAAATGAGGACATATTTTCTGAGTTCTTGAGTAACGACAAAGCAGTTTTAAATTATTTGCTGTCTTTTAGTTTTTTTATCCAGTTAATCACTTAATTATTTGTTACAGTTAGGGGAGAGGATGTGGCATTAGGGACAGAGCTGCAGACTTTGCAACTGGGGAACCAGGTTTAAGTTTCGGCATCAGCTCGATATACTGTGATTCTGAACAAATCACTCAATTTCCCCATGCCTAAAACCAAAATGAATGTGTCCTGGTGTAATGTAACTAATGCTCCTGTAAAGCACACCAATATCTTCAGGTCAAGTCTGCTCTACATAAAACTACAAAGAAACAAAACAATTAAGTGCCGTGCACATGTCTTTTATTAGGCTTTCCTTGGGCTAAATTTGGGTGATATGTGTGCTACATTTGGGCTGTTTTCCATCTTGGGAGACTTATTTGTTATAAAGCTCCCTAATTTCTTTAATTACTGCAATATTCTTAGTAGAAAATGCTTTCAGTTTTCCAATTCAACTCAGTCAAGATGGTGTTCATATGTGCCACATTTACATTCAGAATGTTAACACTAGCCACTCATTAGAACACTGCAAGCTGCCGCTCACCAGGGAGCTAACTGGCAGTCTGCTGCTGGTGTTGAAAGTGTATGTTTCAGTCAACATGTCAGAATGTTTTAATGGAATAGAAGAGAAAGATATATGAGAACTCAATTAAAACGTCCTAATTTTTCTTTCTACAGCACTAACCATAATTTCTACGACTAAATGAACCCTCTCATTTTGTTCCTTTTCTAAATTAAATATTTAAGTTTTATCAGTTTGATTCAATCAAGATGGCTTCAGGTGTGACACACTTTTGTCATAAGAAAGACTGTTAGCACTCTAGTTGTTCTTTAGAATACTCTGGGATGCTGCAGTAGAACACAGGGAAATCAACTGACAGACTGCTCCTGCTGAAAGTACATGTTTTACTGAGAATAAAAAAATATCCAGCTTACACAATAAGAATGTTCAATTCTATTAAGGACACGGAGGCGAGAATTATGCTTCTCTTTCTTTACTGTAGAACTTTCAGCAGCCAATCACAATACAATACACAAAACTACATTACCATTGTAGCCAATATATCACCCATATCACATGCCCCAATCATATTGGAGTAAGCCTTATAAGTACAGATGACTCTATTTTGTGTCCTCTTTCTTTGTAGGATAAATCATATAACCACAGAATTATCTAGCTTGAATAATAACTGTGACTTCTAAAAGTCAATACAGTCCAAATAGGGATCTTCAATTTGCAGATCATCCAACAGGGACGTCAAAGCAAAGACACTCACAAGAATTCTTCTGTTGTTAGTCTTGATCGTGACTAGACCAAGATACGTCTCACAGAAATCCGACTACTTCAATTTCATTATTGGTCTTTACTTGTGAAGCCAGAAAAAGAAGCCATAGTATCCACATACAGGAAACCTTTACAGAATGAGAAATAATAGCATGAAAGTCATAATTATATATGTCACATACAGGGCGGGAACACAATATCTCACGATTCGACAATGTCATAATAAAAGATATACTTAGACCTTATGTATGTATGTAACACACAGATATAAGGCTGGGATAACCCTTGCCTCCGTGTCCTTAATAGAATTGAAAATTCTTATTGCGTAAGCTAGAATTCTTTTTTATTCTATGTCAGGACCAGAGGCTCTTATTATGCTTGTTAAAAGATGTGCCACCAGCACTGAAGCCATGTCCATAATGGATATATAATAAAAGGACTTGAAAGTTGACTCAGAAGACCAGTTTACTGCTTTTAAAATATCCTCTAACAGCGTGCCCAACGCAAACAACATAGCACCTTGAGCTGTCAGCTCCAAAAATGAAAACATCAATCCCGGCTTCGGCCAGTAACAAAAGCATCCACCTTACGAAAGTGGCATCTGAGACAGGTTTGAATGGCTTCTGCAGAGCAATGAGTACTTGCCCTTCAGGGTTATCCCTAAATTCACTAGTAATAGTTGTATGCTTTAAGGCAATGTACCACACATAATTTAGCTGCAGCAGGAAATGCAGAGTACCCTACTGTCTTAGTGTTAGACTGAGTCCACTTAGAAATGGAAAAGAAAACTCAGTCAGAGGAGAAAACCTTGCCAGAGAGATCAAGAGTACGGACGTCATACTCATTTACATGAGATTAAGCAAAGCAGCGTAGCCAGCTTGCAAAGAGCTACTTGCGGAAGAAGTATTTATTCTCCAGCCATCTTTCTAGAAAAGATAAAACCACATTAACATCCTAAAGGGAAGGATATCTGGATTTAGGAGCCTTAAAGCGTATGCATCTCATGAGTTTGCACACTGCTATGTGTTCTCCCACAAGTTTCCCTGCAATGGTAAGTCGCCCCGCCGAGATGGTAGACCTATAATTGTTTATGGACCTAAAAGCCAGGCCTGAAGACGCCAAAGAAGAAAGGAAGTTGATCACCAAACAGACCGGCCCTAGAGGGGTCTGAGTTTTGTTTGTCACACCAATGGACCCATAGACACCATGCCAAAGCATAACATATGTGGGTGCCAGATGTGCATGCCTGGTTGATGTAAAAGGAAGCCTGTGGAGGAATGCCTGGCACTTGCCACGCGTAAACCCTCCAGGCTACAGAGCAGAGTTGTCCAATAGGATCAATGGATGAGGATACCCCACCAGGAACTGGTTACTGGAACAGTTTATGCCAAATTGGGATCCAGAGTGGGATGTCGCATGACAACTCCAGAGCCATCAGGAACCAAGGTTGTGCTCTCCAGAGGGGAGTCACTAAAACAATCTCTGCTTTCTGATGACACACTTAATACAGGACTCTCTGGATCATACTGAATGGGGGAAACGCATACCCCAGATCAGACCAAACCTGCAGGGAGACATCCGTCACAGCCTCCAACTGAAGAATAGAGGGATTTGCTGGTTCAGAAAAGATCCACGAAGACCCCACTTGCAATTCAGATTGGAGAAGATCTTTGGATGGAGTCCCCAATCTCTGAAATCCCGGAAAAAGCAGAAGTGCCATCCACAACTGAATTCCTCTCCCCGGGCAGGTATTGTGCAATAACTGAAATCTGGTGAATTCCAAAAGTCCTTGGCAATCTCTGCCAACAGCCATGATCTCATACCACCTAATTTGTTGACATACCGAACTGCTGAAATGTTGTTTATCCTCAGCAGTATGCAACAATCCTTCCAATGGGGAAAGACTCTTGATCGCAAAAGAGCCCGCGAGGAGCTCCAGGCAGTTTATGTGGAGATGAAGCTCTGTCTCTGACCAACATCCCCCCATGGTCAATGACCCACACCATGCTCCTCAGCCCCATCTGTTGGCATCCGACTCCAGAACGACATCTGGGGAGCTGCTGAAGATCACATTGCTGTTCCAGGCTTCCATGTGGTTGAGCCACCATGTCATTTCCATCTTGGCCTCTTCCAAAAGATTAACCTGATCTGAATAGGATAGGCCCCTCTGCAAATGCAGAATCTTGAGCCTCTGAAGGGCCCTGTAATGAAGGGGTGATGGAAAAATGGATTGGATGGAGGAAGCCAAGACGACTACAATCTGTGCCAGAGATCTCAACGAGATCGTGTGCTTATATAATGCCATCCTCAACTCCTTTGTTATGTTTGGTATCTTTTGGGCCGGAAGAATCAACTTGAAGCAAATTGAATCTATCTAAAACCACAAGAACTCCATAAATTGTGAGGGGATCAGGCAAGATTTCAGTTGATTGATGAGAAATCCCAGGTCTTGGATGAGATGAATTGTCCTGGACAATTGAAGAGTCAACGATTGCAATTCTGGGCCAAGAGGATCAGGTAATTGAGGTAGATTATCAACTTCACTCCTGTGGTGCAAAGTGTCTCTACTGAGGGTCCCATTAACTTGGTGAAGCACTAAGGGGCTGACAAGATACCAAAGGAAAGGACCTTGAACTTGAAGCAGCAACCGAGGTAAGTGAATTGAAGAAATCCATGATGAGGATGGTAAATGGGGATGGTCAAGTATGCATCTTTCAGGTCAAAGCATACTATCCATTCGCCTTCTTGTGGACTATCTCTTAAGAGATGGATCCCCTCCATCTTGAAATGCCTGTATACTACCCAGGCATTGAACTCCTTTAGATTTAAGACTAAGCGGGAGCCGCCCCCTCTCTTGTCAACTGAGAAAATGGTGCTGATGAAGCCTTTGGAATGAGGGGAAGAAAGGCTGATTGCCTCTTTTTCCAAGAGCAACAGGATCTCCTTAGAAATGGTCTCTTGCTCTTGTAGGGTAAAAAAGTAGTTCTGGATGGGGGCACATTTGGGAGGGAGAGTGGTAAAAGTCCAGTTTGTAGCCTTGGATAAACCAGAGAACCCAGGGATCTTGGGTCAAAAGTTGCCAATTTTGTAAACAGCTCCCCAGAGGGAGAAATAATTCTCACCTGTGTAAGTGGAGTTCTGGGAGGCTCCTTGTTGACCTCTGTTGTACCCTTACGATAGCGTTGTTGTCTTCCACAAGGTTGTGTGAGGTAGAAGTTGTTATCGGCTGACTAATGTTGCCCATAACCACGCCTGCAGTAGGAGAAATCTTGCTGGAATGTTACAGCTTGACGATCGGCCCCTAAATTGTCCAGCCCTGCGAAAAAGAGTATTGTGGAATACTTTTTTCCGGGACAACTGGGCTTTCTCCATAGAGCTGAACGTTGCTGTGAATTTAACTACATCTCTAATAAAGGGACCACAGAAGTCTTCACTGAACCTGCTACGAAAGATGATAAATCATTTAGTTGTGGGTCAGTTTGCATCAAGATGGAGTTACGGTGCTTGGTGGGAATAACCACATTGGTCTCTTTCAAGCTGGCATACTGCACCCTGCGTCCACCCAATAAGGCGATCTGGGTCTACAGGAGCGCTGGTTTCTTTAGCCTGGAAGGCTAGCTCCAAGATTTTTGTAAGGGGTCCGGAGATGTCCTGGAGCTTTTCCTGGCAAGAACACCAGGCCCTATTTTTTTTAAAGTGTCCCTTTGTGGGGTCCACTTGTGGGATCTCTGTGTCCTTCCCTGCTAGATCAGACCTGGGGCATTAGGCGCACAAACTGGCGTGCACCTCCTTTTCAAAGCTTTGCCGGATGTGTACCTGAAGGTACTCAGCAACCTCCTGTGAACGGGCCAACTAGAAGACCGAGGATGTATGATCTCACCAGGATTGAATATCAGCACCTTAGGGGTCTTGGAGTGTGTCTCTGAGGGATGCTCAGAACGTTTCCTTTCACTAGGCCCAGGGGTATCATCTTCTTCACTATCACTGTGATTTATTCACTATCACTGTGATTTGCGAACAAAAAGAACCTGGAAGGGTCCAGAGAATCTTCCTACTCCTGGGATTGAGGGACGCTATAACCAATGTAGTCCTGACTTTTGCTGACAGTTTTTCAAAGACCTCTGCGTGTGGCCTCCTTTTTGCCTTAGCTTTCCCTTTAGAAGGCTTGCCCAGAGGGACTAGTGGATCTTCTGAAGGAGTGAGATGAGGAAGCCAACCATTTTACTAGGCGAAACTCTTAAAGTGCTTGGTGAGGAGGCCCAGAGGATTGGCCAGGGCTTTATTGAATGACATTTGGACACTATTATCCAGAGTACCTGCCAAGTTTTCTTCTAAAGAGTATTGAATGTCCTCTTGGTAATATTCCTCATCCTTAAAGGCTACGCTTTGGACCATGGTGCACTAAATTTGATGTATAAAAGGCAGCGAGGTGCCACAATCAGGGTAGCTGAGGGCTACACTCAGGGGGAGTGCAAGAATCCCAACAGGCAAAGCTTATTCAAATCTTTTGTAAAGTGTGGCGAGAGCCGCCTGCAGC
The DNA here is from genome assembly GCF_031143425.1 of Pleurodeles waltl. Lineage (NCBI taxonomy): Eukaryota > Metazoa > Chordata > Amphibia > Caudata > Salamandridae > Pleurodeles > Pleurodeles waltl. The sequence goes on along the minus strand of NC_090444.1, from coordinate 381,146,954 downwards.
ACTGTAGGCAAAGCCTATGCAATTCTACTACCCTGGGAACACTCAGATGCACCATGGATTGAGGGTAGCTTAATATTGAGCAGAGTATATTAAGATTCATATTTGGTAATCTTTATATGGGCCCAGAAGCAGGAAGTAGCGCCGCTAACGCTATAGGCAGGTTTTACCTCTGTAAGTATTCAGGGCAATTTCATCAGGAACAGAAAGAAATGGGAAGAAAGTGCCGCTCTCTCTGCCTTTGAAGTTCCTGCCGCATTCAATTGAAGTGCTGCGGCTCTGCCCATGTGCGCAAGTGCTAAAAGCCCTGCGGGGCTAGAAGTAGGACTGCAGCCTGCTCCACTTAATGGAGCCCGTGAAGAATCACCGGTTCGGGAGGCCAGAGTGCTCCCTGTGAAAAGGAAAAAAAGGTTAAATGCAAGTTATAATAATTCTTACTGAAAATTATGGCTGCTGCGTTGGACCAGCGACACTACGCACCGTGCACATAAGCTAGCTGTACTTGTTAAACGCAAGCCGCAAAATGTGCATATTCTCAAAGTAATAAAACACAAATCAAGCAATATCATATGAGGTAAGAAAAGCAGTTAACTGACTGGGAAGAAGCAAAGAAAGAGGACACAAAATGAAGTCATTTGTGCTTATAAGGGTTGTTCTAATATGATTGGGGCATGTGATTTGACTGATATACTGGCTATTGTTAATTGTATTGTGATTGACTGCTGAAATTTCCTCAGTAAAGAAAGAGAAGCGTAATTGAAGCCTCTGGTCCTGACATAGAATATCAGACTTCTGGAGCACCTTCCATAACCTCTAAGGGTAAAGCATGATAAAACAGTTTTTCTCTCAAGCATTACTCATGAAATCCCGGCAGGATAAAATCACCTCATAACACACTACAATTCCTAAAATAACTATGGTACTATCAACTAAAGATTTATATTGTAACTAAAATCTGTAAGCATCCTTTATATGTTCTCCTTTTTGTGACCCTCAAAACCTGCCATTCACTACAATGCCTTTCAATTGGGTGCTAACGTGTATGTTGGTCCCAAGATGACTGCCATCACTTCCTGGTTGAAGTGCTGGCAGCCAATCAGATCTCACCATGAGACATGTGCTTAGACTCCACTCAGATATACAAATTTGGTTTTCTTCAAATATCTCAAAAACTGCTGAATGGATTTACACCAAATACCAGAAAGGGTGTTTTCTGGACCAAGAGCTACCTGCCAAATTCGGTGTAATTCTGTCCAGCGGTTCGGGTTGTAATCGTCTCCAAAGTCTCTGTGGAAATTAACATGAAAAACACACTTTTTTACCCCCCTTTTTCTTGGCCCCTGCTTGACAGATCACTTTGAAACCTTCCAAGCACAATAAAACCCAACTTGACACCTTTTTTGGAAAATTTTATGAAGATTCGTGAAACAGTACCAAAGATATAGCCAAGTCAAAAAAACGCTTTTCCCATGGAAACTAGGTCATATTCACTTAAAAAACTAAGTTTACAGGGAAGTTATAGTTATTCATATTTTAACATACAAAACCATAGAAATTCACCAGTTATATTTAGAGTTACGTACATACCAATAAGTTTCTGCAATTACCATGCCTTGGTCATGAGGTTGTGACCAAGGCGTGGTCCCTAGAACCAGCATTTGGCTCTAAGAAAGGTGCTGCACAGCCCCTCCTTTTGAATTAAAGCTGACCCCAGGGCCATGGGGGTCCCCACAGCCTTTTCAAAGCATGGGCACATGGGCTGCACGCCCCTTTCCCAACGTTAAAAAAAATCAAAAGAACTTCCTACTGGGATGGGTGTTGGCAGGGGAGTCGGCCGTGCCTCTGTGGCCCCTAACAAAAAGAAACCACAGTGGATGACACCGAAAATAATAATTAAAGAGAAATAATGGGAAAAATGAACATTACATGAGAGGTAAGAGCTGCTTATTTATTATTCGCCACTCCTAGAGCTGGAGCTGTATGCTCCGCATCTGGAGTATGGGGACCTCTGGTGGTTGGTTTTATGGTTGCAAGTTGTGCCTTGAAAAATGTTAAAAGATACACTCAGACATGTAATTGTTTTTTTATTTTTATAAAGACTTTATTCAAAGTATTTTATGGCTATCACTTTTATTAATCACTTTTAATAAACATCGCAATGTGTGGATTCCTTAAATATATGTGTGGTTATAGTTATAGGGGACTTTTTGACAAAGCTAGTATGTCTACCATAGTTAAAATGACATCCTTTAAATTGTTACCCACGGTCAGCTATGTGCACCAGCGGGGGTTGGGCAAAGGGTCTAGTCGAAGGTCATGTGCAGTAGGGATTTGAGCATCAGCTGTGTGCAGCAGGAAGGGTGCAGCGAGGGGTTGGGGGCATGGGCTGGGCTCATGAGGGTTGGCTGTCAGTGGGGGGTTGGGTGCAGTGCCTTGCCATTGGAGACTGCAGTGTGTTGACATCATACTTTAAGTTATGAAATACATTGAAATTCACTGAAAAAAAACAAAGGGGAATGTGACTTTATATGGTGATATCTTAATTTCCATTAAAATAAGAAAATTGGAAATTTACTGAGAAAACTAGAGATTAAAGGGATGTTGTAGTTAGGTGAAAATGTCAGTTAAAACATAGCGTTTTAAACAAATAAAACCACTGAAAGTCACCAGTTATAGTTATCTCAATTAACTAAAACATGTGCCTAAAAGTAACTATAACTCGTGCCCTCGCCGTGCACAGTGTTGTCATCAATGATGGCATTTCAGATGTTGCAGTGACGTTATCAATGATGTCATAGAACATATCCTGAGATATGTAATATGTGAGGTTATCAGCAGTGCATAGTGATGGTGCAAGCTATAGTCACTTTAGAGCATGTAATATTCATTTACTTTGAATAATCAATTCTTCTTTGGAACTTTGTGAATGCCCGAGACTTTAAATGCACTTTATGTTTCAGTTTCAGATAGCAACCTGGGTAGCTGCTTGAATGCATACCTTCAGTTTCAATCACCTACTTTCTGAATTTTGTGAAGACATGGGCCTTTGAGAGACAGCTGCAAGCTCTTCAAGCAAAATGATTAAAAGAAAACAGTTCTTTCACAATGCAAGGGCTGCTCTTGTTCATGAGAAGAGACATTATTGGCCTTTATTGGTAAAATGCAAGTTAAATGAGAGATCATTGAAATAACTACAGTGGATGGAACTGTTAAAGCAGATTGACATACAGGTAATGCTTGTCAAGGTACTTTGCTGAACATCAAAATATTATTCAATAAACTGAATTATAGATATTTGGTTAAAATTATGTCTCGCATTTCCTCTTTTTATTTCTTATCCTTTCCCTCTGTCCTGGCCCCTAAACTCAATTTATTTTCTTCTTGTAAACTCTGCTTTCTCTTCACCAAAATTTGTAGAGTAGAAAGATGTGGACTCCATATTAAATCTTTTTATAGAAATACTAAACACAATATTGTGTTTTCCTCTTCATGGCCCTCTGTTTTCTAAACATCAGTCTTTTTATATGGGAACTGGAAAAGAAGCTACTTATGCCGGGAAATATAAAGTTTTGTTGCATGACTGAGCCTTGCCTCTGCTGGGTACACCCAGCTGATAACCAACAACGTTCACCCACATCACAGACATTTCAACCTTTAAAAAAATATTTATGTGACTGAGTTATAATTATCTGCACCATCCAAAACCAGATTTTACATGTTTCAGCCATATAAAAATGCCACTTCAGGTCAGATGGCTTTCTTCGGAACCAGTAATTTATGAAGATCCATATCACATAGTTATGTCTACAAAATTCACAAACTGTGTACCCGTGACATGTATCAATCTGCATTACATCGTGCTACGTTTGTATGCCTTACTGTTTTGTGTTTTATCACAAGATCTCTTGTTAGAAAATATCTTTCTCGATGTTTTATCTCCCTATAGACCCTGAGTCAGCTGACTCTATTGTAATACTTTTGTCAAGGTTTTGCCTCTGCAGAGGTCCGAAAAAGGGTCCTCTCAGATCTGCATATTAGGAAACTCTTTTTAGGTCCTCCGCGGGCATGAAACCTTGGCGAAAGTATCTTGACAATTTTTTTTTATCTTGGTATAAGATAAAAAAAAACCTTAAGGTCACAAAAGTTCAGTCTTGCTTTATTTTGCTGCCACCTCCATTGACTGATATGTTTCTGGGAGGTTCTGTTTGGAGCCTTCTGCACAGTGCTGTTTCCAAGGTCAGGTCACAGTTAAGCGTATTATTGGCTATATATGCACAGAGCTGTGTTTCTCCTAGCTTGCCAATTTTTATTTAGGCATAAAGAAACCAATGGTCCCTCCTGTGAAGCCAGTTTAAGTAATGAACCTGGGGGGAAGGGCTGGATGAGCTTAACTAAATGTCCCTAGTATGAGACCCGCAAGAAGAGGTGAGGGTCCTAAACTGTTTTGGTTTCTAATGAGAGCTGTATAATCCTACAATCTGCAACATAAAGCCTCTTGCAGGTTTCTCTGCAGTACCATCAACAACTTTCTCTAAACTCAGACCAAGCTTCAGTGTGTGAGCATTAGAATGGTCCAAGTTTGCATTTACCCTTTTTGTGGTGATGACATTAAGAGTATGGCAAGAGGGGACTCACCTGCATGACTTTTTTTAGGTAAACGCTGACAGACAAGTTCATATCAGAATATCAAGAATGTACTGTGTCTTATACAGGTGACTGGTTGACACCTGTTCGGTATAAGTCAATAAGGACGCTCAATGAAGGACCACACGCCAATTATAAATACAATTTAGCTTTACTAGAATTGCAGGTAACTGTAGGCATTTAGCACATTAACAATAGTAGAATAAGAATAGCAATAAAAAGCATCTATTTATGTATAAGTACACTACAAAGAGCTTCTATGCATATATATATAAGAGAAAAGAGTTCATTGACAGATATAAGTTTTGATTAACTGTATACCAAAATGCATCACACAACGATGTTCAGGAAGCAGAATATAAATGAGTTGAATACTTCAGATAAGCTTTGATTTACTGCACACCAAAATGCATGTTTCAATTACTGCAGCAGGCTCTCACTACGATGTTCAGGAGGCAAAATATAAACAAACTGAATACTTCAGATAAGCTTTGATTTACTGCACACCAAAATGCATGTTTCAGTTACTGTAGCAGGTTCATACTTCGAGGTTTAGAAAGCAAAATATAAACGAGCTGAATACTTCAGGTTATAAACACAGTGCAAGCATAAATAATCAGTCATAATAATAGAGCAGAGAAACGAAGGTCTTTCATCCCTGTGTGGAACTTAACTTAGTCCACGAAATGCTGGGAGGCCCTCTACCGCCAGCTTGGACCTCGCTCCCCCTCAAGCATCACGGTCAGCAAAACAGGGAGGCAGCGCTGGGCCATGGCAGCTTTCACAACTCCATCTGCGAGCTTCTAATCCCTCACCCAGACTGCAGTGCTTAAATAACTCAAAGCTTGGATTCTATCTCTTTCTGGCAGTTTCTAGCTATGTTATCAGCACTTGGCTGCTCGGCCCTTCTCCAGCCTTTGTTTTCATTCCATCTTCTCCATGTGCTCTCGTTCTCAAGGTTGAGACGGAGTCTTCTACGCAAACAAGCTTGAAAATTATATCATGAACTTTTCCACGTTGTTTGGGGGGGGTTTCAACAGGCATCACACTCATCTACACTGCTCAAGCTAATTAACCCTTTGCGTCACAATGTCTTCCGCACCTTTCCCTATACTGATCATACTGTAACTTCTTTTTTGCTTTGTGCCCAGACAATGAGAGCTTTCACATTTAACACAGCAGTCCCAGCTCCGATGTTGACTATTGGTTGTTCTCCCTCCTGCGGGTTATCATCAATGCATGTACCTCCTTAAGAAAGATTGCTTTACCAAACGGTCCCCCCAAAAAATGGAGGTCTTTTGCCCTCTCAGGAAAAGGGATATGGTTAAGAATCTCCAATCCCTATGAACCATGCTATGAATCCCCCATTCTGAATGAATGATTTGTCAATAGCCAAGAGTTAAGGTTATGACAGCTGCACACACCAGGGCCTTACACCTAGAGGGATGGGAAATTTAATAGCATTCAGCATTTAACACACAATAGCTTCCTTGGTTGGCTTTCCTCTCAACTTCAAAGCTAGAAAGTGTCCCTTTTATACAGCAGATTAAACAAAGAGTGCATGTGCATACACAGTACTTTCTCATCATTAACCATTATCTTGTGGTAGGAAGAAAGGCTTTTTTGTGTCATCTACTGCTATGTTGTGTTATGTTATAAAGAACAACTGCAGGCCTGACTGTGCGTCATAGCACTAACCACAACCCTGAGATCACAAAACTAGCCCCAACAGATCACTTGAATAACAGTCTTTCCTAGAGGGATGATACAGTTTCATCCCCTTGGTTTGTGGGAGGGCATTCCAAGCTTTAGATGTGAAATAGTGGAAGGTCGGCTCCCCATGACACCCGAATCTATAGTGTGGGATTCTCAAGTTATACTCAGATGCTAAATGGAGAGAGCAAGTTGGACGGTATTCGTGAATTTTATTCTGAAATTAAAAGGGGTCTCTGTTTTTGTATTGCTTGATGTACCAGACATGAAGCCTTTAAATGAAGCCAATGAAGGACTGCCTGTATAAGGAGATATGTGCCTTTCTTTTTTATTCGAAAATAAAGCAAACTGGGAAGTTCTGAATGATTTGGAGTTTTATGTTCTCGGTCTTAGTAGTTCCTTGGTGTGGGCTATTACCATAGCCAATCCTCTCTAAGATTAAAGGTTGTGTCACCGAGTCTGTGCACTCCTGTATTGTCAGGTCTCGGCAGAAAGAAGTCCAAGGCAACATGCAAACAATAACATTTCTAAGGGATTGTGTAATTAAGAAGAGAGGATAGTGTTCTGCTTCTCCTGAAACAGACAAGGCTGCCTTTAGTAGACACATCTAGGGATAATTTGCAAAAACAATTCCATAAATGGTGGCAGGTGGAAAGACAAGATAAAGTTGCAGAATGTTTTAGTTCAAGATGTACATTACAGAAATCTAAAATGTGGCACATGATTATGCAATTATACATAACACAATGGTGCTTTAACTATAGGTCGGACGTGTCACTGCTATGGTCCTTTCCCTAGTTCTGTTATTCACTGATTGTGCCTGAGTACTCTCTGCAGCTTCCTACTTAGTGTCGACCATATTCTTTGATCATGGTCTGGTCAAGGCGCCAGTGCTGCCAGTGTCACTCTTCAAAGAGTTGCTGCTGCAGTCTAAAGAAACAAAACTTATCCCGGATTCGTGCCTTTTCCAATGGGAGAGTAGTGAAATCATCCTGTGCAGCTCTATGGCCTCAGTTTCTCCAAGGTCTTGCAGGTAGCAGCTTCCCCTCTCTCTTATTTCCTTTCCATTGTGCCCAGTCTCTATTCCGCATTCTTGGCCAAGCAGGGGAGGGTCATTTAACTCTGGAAGTCAAAGGCTTGCTATCACAATGCTACTGTCCTGTCAGGAACCGCTTGCTCGTCAATTCAGAATCTACATGTCTCTCTGTGGATCCTTCTTAGAGATGTTATTTGTTATTGGTTATTACAAATCGTACACTTACCTTGAGCCAAATCGTGTTGTGAAACAACATGAACTTAAGATTCAATCAACTAAAGTATATTGGATGTCTGAGCTAAAAATAAAGATATTTCCTGACAAAGGAATTAAAGAGAAAACAAAGACCTGTTTAGTCATTGTTATTGTATAAATAATAAAACCACAATAATAATAGTAATAATAGGATCACAAGAGATAAACACAATAACATATTAAGTAAGTGTCAAAAATGACCTAAATTCCTGATATTTATTTCAATACACATTATTATGATTGCTCCAATAAGATCAGGGGTGCTGCCTGCTTACATTTGTAATGTGAATCGAATTTCTCTGTTTAACTAACAGCCACTTTAAAAACTGGGCATAGCTTTTTGCTGTAAATACTGTAAACAATGTTGACAATGAGTCCTGCGTATAAATTAAACTCTGACAGCCATAAATCTGCAAAAGGAGCATCGCCACAATAATCTTAGAAGTAGAGTACAATAAGGTCTGCTTAAAAGCACCAAAAAAAGAGATGTCAATACATTTCTTCCTAAAATACAAAAACCCTCATTCCTAGGGGGCATAATTTCCAATTCGGGCATAAAGAAGTTTACAGCCACGTTGAAAATGTCAAGTTAAATGGGGAACCCAAATCCCCATATTTTCTCCATGGATATTTTACCAGCCAAAAGCAACTGAAATGTGTAGGATTAAATATTGGGAAGAAGATGAGAAATCATGGCTATCACAGAACCATTTGCAATCAGTGTTATAATTCCTGATATTACAAACGCCCCTTTCCATGTAAATGAGAATGCTGTTAAGATAAGTATCTAGGGGGGTTATTCTAACTTTGGAGGAGTGTTAATCCGTCCCAAAAGTGACGGTAAAGTGACGGATATACCACCAGCCGTATTACGAGTTCCATAGGATATAATGGACTCGTAATACGGCTGGTGGTAAATCCGTCACTTTTCCGTCACTTTTGGGACGGATTAACACCTCCTCCAAAATTAGAATAACCCCCTAGGTCATATTATCTAGTCTGAAAAAATAATCTTAATTAATTGTGGGAAGTCTGTGCTTCACTTTGTCTCTACTTCAATCACGGATGTAAATCTGCTCATGTGACAGTGTCCTGGTAAGTAATGTTTACATGAATATATCTGGAAACAAATCATGCCTTTAGAGAGAATCCATTGCTGAAGGGTGGTGATTGCTATGGTGATATATAGATGTAGTTGCAGAGATCATAGTCTTTATTTCTTAAAATGTCTTTATTTCTTAAAATAGTTGAATTCTTTCTCTTACCGTATAGGTTATGTTTAGGACAAGTGTTCATTTATTAAAAAACGGTTTATAAGAAATACAATCGAAGTAGCCAAATTAAAGTGTAAAGCAAGATACCAAATTTCATGTCATAGATGCACGGCAAATGGTCAACTGTTGTTACAATTAATAAACAAGGTCATAATGCCCCATTTAAATAGTTTTTTGAATGTTAATGTAATTTAAAGATTTTTAACTAGAAATTAGCAGCAGGACAAGAATTGCTATATAAATCTAAAATAATATATATTGTGGTTATTTAATATAAAAGAAAATTGCCACAGTGAAAGTGGTTCTCTTAGATGGTTGATAGTTAAAAGAATAACTATTGATACCCTTCTGCTTCAAGCCTCTTCATAATTTATGGAGTAATTGCTTTTAAGGTAGCTCACACAGTCTGTTTCATCTAATAATGCAAAGGGATAATATAAAAGAAAATATTTATAGAAAATAACATTTGAAGAGCTGTAAGAGTTGGGGATTTGAATTAAAAAATAAATGCACAGCCCTAATTTTCGTCATAATTAAAGCAACTGCTTTTTACATAATTTGTGTGTGCTCGCCTGAGCTACCTAGAGGCAGGTTTAAAGCCAAATGGGTTTACTTGAACAGTTTGTATGATACAGAGTCTGTGATGCCACAGTAGGTAAATGGCAGGGCATTCCATTTGTGCTATTGTCAGGAAGGCAGGACCTCTGAAAGTGCTCATTAAGAGTAACAACAAAAGAGCTGTATATAAAATGCTGTAACACCAAAATGACACAAATTGCGTTTAAAAGAAAAATCTGATTGTTATTTTGGATACAACTCATGTTTTCTTTTAATTTCCCCAATCTAGGAATCCACTTTCTAGACTTTAATTGTCATAACTGCCAAAATGCCTGTAGCAGAAGGAAGACTTGAAACCTTGCAGATCTACAAAGTTCTTCAGTGTGTTCGTTCGGAAGATAAAGACCAGATAGAGAAGCTCATCAAGCTTGGCGTCCCAAACCTCATAAATCTCACCGAACCCCAAAATGGAGATGGTGTCCTCCATTTGGCCGCAGTTGCAAACAATGTTGATATGACAAATTTTTTACTAAGTCTAGGAGCCAATCCCGATGAACAAGATCTTCTGGGACGTACACCCGCCATGAAAGCAGCAGAACTGGGCCACGAGCTGGTGCTGGAGGTGCTAGCTAAAGCACCTGCAGACATGACAGTAGTCGATAAGAAAGGAAAAGGTAAAAGTCTATGCATGACATTGCGTTTATCTGCCAGTATTTCCAATGTTATTTAATACATATTAAAGAAGCATAGTTATATTCTTACGCGTTTTAAGGTTTTCCGCCTGCTGGTGACTGAAAGGGTATTTGCTCTTTCACAGCATATGATGGTCATTTTTTCTTAACAGAAATGAGACTAAAGATGCGTAGAATTTTATTTTATGGTTTTAATATAATGCATGAAACTCAGTGAGCCTTGATGGTTCTTGAAAATTGATAGCATGGGCTGTATAAAAAGTACATTAGATCATACACAGTGGCAACACGCTGTGCTGACTTGAATTAATAATATGCATAAATATCTAATAAAACTATTAAACAAATCAAAAGACTATAAAATGATAAAAAAACAGCACAAAGAAGTACAAAACATTAAACACGAAAAACGTCTTTGACAGCAAAAAGGTAGCAACAGTAAAAGAAAAGTGCCATACCAAAACAGTGTGGTGGGGAGCACTGTTAATGTATAAAACTGCAGAGGTACTTTGTATAGAGATGTTTTACCAGTGGTGGCAGCTACTGGTGCAGCGTGGAGCACACACAATAACCCATTAAAAGTGTCGACGGCAGGGTTTGCTGGTGACACAGCTGGGCCTTTTCTCTTTCCGAGATCCATCATGCATAAATATCAAAGGGCCATTATGGCCTGGAATATTTTAAGCTGCTGTACTTTAACACATTGTTCCAAATATTCAATAATATTTTACACATACGACATCCTATATCCCATCCCTCATATAATCATATTTGAAAACTCGTCCTTTTGGATTTCATCTCTTTGAATATTCAGCAAGATGTCATTGAATTTTAACCTCTGGAAGTTTAAACTCGATGAGCTTTTTGTCATTCTGGTATCACATACCTCCCTGACTCACCCATGAGAACACCAGACATCCACTTCCCAGACTTTTCCTTCAAAGGAATTTCAGATCTATACCATATTGATATGGCTTTCGTTTTCTAAATATTGTGTGTCCAATCCACAAAGGGTGCATTTGGTCAGCCAAGGGATAACAAAGGGAATCCTGGCAAGTATAACATCTTTTACTACTGTGGAATTCTCTGAAAAGAGCATGGAAAAGTCTACACTATTAACACTGTAAACTGGAGGGAGGTTGAAAGGACAAGATATGATTAGCCTTGTATTTTAATGAACACTCACCATCAGCAAAGATCTGATGAATTCTTTAACATTCTCCCAAATGTGTAGTATATTGTACAAATCATGCATATCGTTCTACTACATTTCGTTATGAGCAAAGCATATGTTCGAACACATTTTCCCATAGACACAAAATGGATAAAATCGTTTGATACATCTGGTCCCTAGTATTTTGAGTGATGGTCCTCTTTTGTGTATCCTATTCTCTTGGCTATGAAAGTCTCTAAATTGCACTGACCCTCTGTTATTTGTGAGAATAGACACCCCATCGTGTGGAATTTTAAGCAGAAAGTTTACTGAGAATACTAACCCTTTCATTTCCCTCAGATTTTGATGAGGCATTCTGATAGAGATAGTACGCTAGATGCTTTTCCTTTCTGCTTCTCACATTGATCAATAGGCCTCATTATCACCCATAAAATAAGTACAACTGTATCAAATATCCATCCTCAGTTTTTTTAACTGCTCAGTTTGCACACAAGTTGATATATATATATATCTATCTATCTATCTATCTATCTATATATATATATATATATATATATATATATATATATATATATATATACACACACACACAAACAACATCCTTAGTATCCTTCAGGTAGGAATCACAGAATTTGGATAGAGGCTGGAGAATGGAGCCAATCCCATAAACAATGGGACGTCCGGATGGATTAGAGATGTTTTTGTGCGCCTTAGGCAGGGTATAGAAGTAAGGTTTTACCGGTTTCGGCGAGTTTTATAGTGATCTCACTATCTGAATGTACTTCTATTGGGGCGTTAGTCTCTTCCTTAGTGACATTATGAAAACGTTTTGAGGGGTGTTTAGCTATAAAATTAAGCTGTCAGAAGAAAGCGTACTTAAACTGCTTTGGATGCTCAGTTGCCCCAAGATGCAGGCACCGACTGAGATATTTTAGTCAAGCAAGCCAGGCGGGGACCTTTGAGCTGTAAGTACGATATAGCCGCTAGTAAGGTGGAGACTTTAATTCATGAGAGGACCCTGATGCTTAATGCTTTTCTCTTTGTTTCCTTTCACAATCCAGTATGTGACTACAGGCAGTCCTCTGCTCCTTGTACCTATGGAGCACTATTAAATGCCTTAAAATGTATGTAGCCACTTTGCGTGTTTGAGTATGGTGCCAAGAGTGCATGACACTTGGCTTCATCCTGTTATCAGTCCTAAACGTGCTCATGTTTGCATTTGTTTATTCCCACAGGGATGAACCTCATTTGTTACATAACCTTGTGGTTTTAGATAATAAACATGATGATACAGCTCCGTGATACTGCTAATGGCATGAACGAGTTGAGAGCATGGTCTTTCAACATCTGTGCATAATCCTTGAACAGTGCTTTTTGTTTTCTCTCTTTCCAGATACCTATTTACGGACACCAAGTAGGTGACTTAGGTATGCTTGACGTATATATGGTAAATTCACCAGTTATGTCAGCATTATGGAATAGATATGGATTGTGTTAGTGTAATTGGTCCTGACGAAATCCACAAGCATTTGGGAACATAAGTGGCAGAAACGTGTTGGCAGGAGCAAGAGGAAGTAGAGGTAGCTTGAGCCCTGGGACTTACTAACTTTTCTCACTTTTAACCATACTGGCTTGTGTCCAGATTAAAATGATAGGGCTGCCTGGCAGATATTTTTAAAGGGTAGCCCTACCCCCACTCACCACCCTATTCCTTTTCCAACAAAGTTCTCCTGTGAATCTCACAGGTTGTAGCACGCCCGTTCCGCAACAGAATAATTGAGCATGCCACCAAGTGGTACGCCTGTTGGGTGAGAGTTCTTTAAAGCAAAAGGATTCTTTTCTCCTTAGGTCAAGGGGAGGGTTTAGAGAGAGTGGGGGGCAAAAGTCTCAAGAGATAAAGCCTTTAGTGAATCATTGTGCCTCCCTCCTTTCTCAAAATTCATGATAAATAACATACTATATTCTGCACTTCTGCATGTATGGTTTATGCCACAACATTTTTTTCTTGTGTATTTGTTTTACCAAAGAGTATTTATTTAACCAGAATGCAATGTGTTTACATTTGTGCAGCAAAGTAAAATCACACTGAAGAGTTATCAAGACTATTAAAAATGATATTTCTCTGTGTAAAGTAAAAGTTACATGCACATATATGCCAACCTTTTTGAAGAGGAAATGGCGAGAATAAAAAAATAATCGGGAGAATGTATTTCCCCCGTTGATTTCTATTAAAAGAGAGGCAATTTCAGACAGGAGAGAGACAAATAAAGCCATTTGTTCCTTCAAAAATCGTAAGTCTCCCACCTGAATCGGGCCAATTGGCATGTATGCATGCAATCTGTGCTGTGTAAAACAGTATTTTTCTCTTGCCACTTCTGTTGGCCGCATATATTTTTATTGCCTTAGCCATTAAACTGCACTATGGTTCTGGCCTCAAATGTGCAAAGCCATTGGTATTTGCAGTTGTAGTAAGAAACACACACACAACAATAAGTTTGTGTTGCATGTCTTGTTGTCTTCTTGATAGCTCTGTTTTTTGTTTCAGTACTGTTGGCAAATTAATGTTTTGAGTATGCAATATGCAAACCAGTGCTTTGGCAGTGATGTAAGAGAAGCCACAGCACCTCCCTTTCCACACAGAGATCCCCACAAGGCAGACAGGGATCGCGAAATAGCGCAGACTGTCATGCCCAGGGTAGCATCTGCCATGTCCTCCTCCCCATTGGTTGACCGTCGAGCTGTCCACCAGGGTGTAATTGCCCCAGCTGGCTGTAAATAACCCCCTTAATCTTCTTGGGATTTTCTCTTGTGTGTACTTATGAAACGTGTGCCATAAAAACATAATTGAAAATAAATGTTGACACATGAACAGGGCCACTGGGAATCTGCGGTAGGAAAGGATCAAATTATGCAGCAAGGTTGACTAAAATATGCACTAAATTACAAATTATTCAGCATAATGCGGCACGTTTTGTGTTAATAGTACTTCATTATTTTGCCATTTTACACGTTAGCAGTGATGAGCAAAGGTTTCATATCATTAGTACCAGATTGGCACGTAAATATTTCAATAAGCAAACAGTGACCAGTCAGCATTTGCATAGGGTCTTCCCCCGAGCAGCAAAACGTAATGCAATATTTTTAGTAACTTTTGATCACTTTGGGATAGAAACATTTGTAGACTGTGCAGCAGTGCTAGATTATGTGGCAATTGTACCAAATCCATAATTATATGGAAAACGCTGGGGCGCAGAATTGCACACTCCAATGGCCCAGCGTATGAATCACGTTGTTTTGATAGTTTCATTTTAGATTGTTTGTATTGTCTAGATATAGATTACAATTAGTGTACATATTTCAAATACATACATACTATTTGTATGCCGTTTGCAGGAGTGTTATTCTACTGTATTTCCCCAACAAAGAGACATGTGCGCTGTGTACAGATGGTCCTGGAATATGGTGCTGATGTCAACAATAGTACGACTGATGGACGAGCAGTGCTTCTTTTAGCCTGTGAACAAGCACTTGAGTGCAAAGAAATGTGCCTGAAACTACTTGAAAGAGGAGCTGATCCAAACACCACTCATCCAGTAAGACAATTAAAAAAATGTAAATCCTTGTGCACAGCTGTTTGTCAATTTATAAAGATATGCATTGCTTTTAGGAAAAGTGAATGCTGTCAAACACAGTAATATGGAAATGAAAGTGTATTGGAAAGCTAGTAAGATCTGGTGGTACATTTATGCTCGCATTATTACACAGGTAACAGCATAAAGAAGTATAGAGGTTGACATTAATTCCTCATCAACTGCAAGGCATTAGGCAAAAATGCTTTCTCCTAGATCCATGTCTGATTTTCAGGATAACCGCTGACTAAATTCATTCTTTTTATGTATGTAAATAGATTTTATACGGCTTTCTGTAAAATCAGGCCTGGATCTAGTCCTCCTGCGCCAACTAAGACGTTGCCTGGACATTTAATAAGTTTGCTGCCCAGCGTGATCCAAAGACAGTAACTTGGTGCCGTGCCAATGAGTGCGGCCAGGCGAAGCATTGGTGCTTCTTTAACACTTTCTGCAACCTGATGAAGGCAGTGAGGATTGTGTGTTTGTTGTGGGGGAGGTTAATGGTGACAAGAAGACGCAAATTCTAAATTATTTTAAAAGTGTATCTCTTCCCCAGTAGCTTAAAATCTTGAAAAAATCCCCTGGATGGCTCACAGAGGCCTCAGTTTAGATGATATGAGGTTACAAGGCTTTAAATGGGATGGGTCCTGTGGGATCTCGGACTCACTATTAATTAAAAATCGACATTAAAACGGTTCCCTATCAAGCTCTGTATTCATGTCCTTAATTTTTTTTTAAGGTGAATCAGCTTTATTAAAATCAAAATACATATGGGTCACATAATAACAATACAAGATATCTGTCACAATGATAATGATATAATTTTGAAAGGAATTGTAAAAGCTGTTTAACATTTAACAGTATAAAATGGAGGAGAAACAATGAAAACGGACAAGACCAGTTAAAATAAGAACGATACATTGGATCTTAAAAAGCTAAAAAAAAGAAAAAAGTGATATTCAATAAAGCATAAAGTTAAGCTAAATTTTAATTCACTCAAGAACAGAGAAAATGAAGAATTCATGGTGGCCTAAAATTCCCAGATAATGTACAATTAGTAGAATTACAAGCAACAGCATTAAGCTAATCAGTCAAAGGTAACCAATACAAATCTCTATTTATGGAGGGGCAGCATAAAGAGGTAAAAGCAATATCTAGTCTATGGTAGAGGCAAACATTATACCACCAAGCCTTATAGGAAATGTTGGATGAATTTTTCCAATTAAGAGTAATTTGCTGAAAGGCTAAAGCTAACATGAGATCCAACAGCTTTAAATTATCATCATCTGAAACAAGGTCAGCAGTGAGGCTACCTAGAAAAAGCACTGAGGGAGTTAATTGGGATCGCAAATGAAAAATAGAGGTAAGCTGACGCCAAACCTTTCTCCAAAAAGAGACAGTGGGGGGATATTCAAAAAGGATATGCATAAGATCTCCTTTTGGGCTATCGCAGGACCAGCAGTTTGAAGTGGAGAATACAGAAAATGTTGCTATAGTAGAAGGGGTCAAATAAAGTCTGTGGTAAAGAAAGAAAAGTGACTATGTGGTAGAAGCTGATCTAGATATTTTATAAGATTGATGCCACACCTTATTCCAAAAGGAAACAGTCCAGGTACATTCCAAATCCAATTCCCATTGAGACTCAATTTTAGATTTAGGACGTGTCAAAACAGGAGAATTAAAAAGTTTATAAATATTTGATGCCTTAGGATATGAGGTAAGAAAGGAGGACAAAGATCATGTCCTTAAATTTAACTGCAAAAAAAACAAATCGATTTCTCAACTACACTGTAAAAACCCTTAATATTTTCCATGTCAGTGAAGCAATCCTTGTTCCATTTACCATGTTTTACTATGTCTTGCATTCCCTAAGATTATTTTTTTTAAAGATGTTGTGTTTCTATAGTTTTTATTCATGCAACGTATGGCTCTTGTACAGTGGGTGCACTCTTTGAACTGAGTCACCTCCCAGTGCCTTAGTGAGTTCAGGTTGCAGTTTGGTGTTTATTAAGACGCATGATTGAGAGCTCTAGAGTTGAGGCTGAAGGCAGTGCAAATTCCTTACAGTGCCCGTCAGTGACCCAACAGGTGTGTAGTCTTCATGCACATCCACTCCTTGACATCCCTGCAGATCGCATCGAGCAATGGTTTCATATGTGCCAGTTGTAATTGTGTGAAAGTGTCAGATATGAGGAAGGAGAATTTCAAAAAGACGTGGGGATCAACTGGGCCTCCGTGTCAAAAATAATGGGTATCTTCAGAAGAAAATGGTTTGAAGGGAAGAAGAGGAGTGACTACGACACTCTGAAGGCCACTAACCCTTCCACAGACCTTACTAATGTTTAACTCAGTGTCAATTTGAAACATTTTTAAGTCTAATTATTCTCAACAAAAATCATTGTTACTATTCATTTATCTGCAAAGCTAAGAAGCATGGGTAAAACCAGTAGATCTGGTTCATTTTAGGTACCTGTGTTGTTTGCTGTGTGACATGTCTGGATGCACTAACAGAAAACTCACTGAGAGGTACCCACATACTGGTACGGGGGTATGCTGTGTGAGCACATAATATAGGTTATGCATTTTAAACATTGACCTTAGTTACAGAGGCCTCACCTCTTGGACAGGATTCTTGTTACACCCTTTTAGAGACTCCCCCACATTTTTATTTCAGTTAAAATACCCATTCATCTATCTTCTCAGTTTCCGCTACCCTTTCACTCTCCCATCCTCCATTCATCCATCCATCCTCTCAGATTTCCATTTACTCTCCTGTCCTTTCACCCACCAACCCATTCATCCATCCATCCTCTCACATTTCCATTTAGTCTGCCATCTTTTCACCCATTAATCGTTCCATCTTCTCACCCGATCATCCTTTCACCCACCCATCCATGCACCCTTTTACCCACCCATCCATCCATTTATCCACCCATTTTTTCACCTACCCACCCTCTCATCCTCTCACCCTCTCACCTACCCACCTGCACCAGGACCTAGGACTCCCAGAGTGACTCTAAGGGCTAATCTGCTGGCCTCCTGTTCAGACCAACACGGACATAACAGGCTCCCAACCATCGGAACCAGCACCCAGCTCCAGCAGGAGCAAGTCCATGACCCCCCAAGTGGTGCCCCTCTGGTCTTGACTCTTGATTTGGCCTCAGTGGAGCTGAATTTTGGGCTTTTCGGGACCGCAAAGGGACCAGTTGCCTCAAAAACCCTGTTGTTTGCACAGCTCACCAAACAAAGTTCAGTCAACAGACCCTTCACGCTACAGCATCGACCGCTCATGAAGAATGACATCACAAAGTGCTGGCCCTACTTCATGCATACAACAACAACAACAGGATCTTCACGCTACAGCAACTACTGTTGCGACATCAGGGCAGCTCTTCGCCCCACATCGACGACAGTCCATGGTGCTTCCCTGCTCCTCGCCGCACCTTTCTCTGTGAACAGGACTCTTTGTGCTGGACTGAGAAGGTAATTTTTCAGCTGGACTAACCTGGACCCTGTATCAGACCTCTGCCTCATTGCAGTCGGCCGGAAACTTGTGAGTTCCTTCCGGACTCGCACAACCAGATAGCCACTAGTGATGTTTTGTACTTTTGGGTACTATTTGCACTTAAATCTTTAAAATTGCATATCTCTGGTTCCACTGATTGAATTTTTGTCATTTTGGTTTTGTTTTATTTATTAAAATTGTCTCAATCTATTATTTTAATCTAGTGTGAGATGCCTTTTGTAGTGTGTTTTCATTTAATTACTGTTTGAAGTCTTCCACAAATACTTTGCACATTGCAACTGAGTTAAGCCTTACTGCTGTGTTCCAAGCTACCCCGAGGGTTGAGCACAGGTTAATTTGGGGGTTGTTTGTGACTTCACCCTGATACGGATTGTGGTTCCTGCATGAGTAGGGTTTCACTCCTCCAACCAGCAAGCCAATTTCTTACAAGGAGAAGTTAAAAAGGAGTCACTTCTGATGTCAGATTATTTATTATTTATTTATGAATATTATTTATTTGTTTAGTTTTCCACAATATTACTGAGTGGCACTGCACAAAGACATGCACTGGATCCTGCCACTGAGTGCCAGTGAAGGTAATTGGGTTATTGGTTGAGGGGGTGGAAGCCCCACTAAGGAAACAACCACAGTCAGTGTCAGGGTGAACAGAAGCCACTAAATTAACCCATGCTTAGCCCTCTGATTGACACAAAAGCAGTCAGGTTTAACTTACAGACAATGTGTTAAGTGTTTATGCAGCACTCAAACAGTAATGAAGAGAAAAACACAACACAAGTAAAATCCCAAACCAATCTAGAAAAATAAAGTAATTTTAAGTAAACAATGATAGCAGAAGGACAAAACTCCCTATCAGTAAAACCAAATATACTGAATATTAAAGTTTTAGGTAAAGATAGCACCAGAAACAGAAAGCGCCAACTGTGGGTACCTGGTCACGCTGGACCGGGTTAAGGTCCCAAGTACAGACCAACCACAATGGAGCACAGACCAGGCACAGGACTGACCTTGGCTGGCTGGGAGTTGTGTCATATGTCTTTGATGTGAGGTTTCCATACCGTTACTTTGCGTCTCTCTGCTTTGGTTCCAATAAAGCTTTAAGCCGTGCAGCTTGGCTTTGCAGGACCTTGCGGTGCTCGCAGTTGGTTCTGATGAAGCTTTTAGCTGGGTGGTGAGTCTTGGCGGGGCTTCGCTTAGCATAAGTGCATAAATGTCTGTGTAGCTTTCATCTGTGTGGCAAGGCTTTTCAGCACTCTGTGTCGGTTTTGAGGAAGCTTTTGCCTGGGCTGCAAGACTTTTCAGAGCTTCACATTGCTCAGTGTTAGTTCCGATGAAGATTTCATCTGTGCTGCAATGCTTTGCAGGGCCTGGCGAAGCTTCGTGTTGGATCTGATGGAACACTCAGTTAGGCAGGGAGGTGCACTCTCACTGATGCCAACCAAGTGTCCAGGACCTGGCAGCCACCTCTTGGGGATCAGGGCTCACACCAGCAGAAGCCAGCAGTAGGGCAGAGGCAGGTGCAATTGCTAATCCAGGCAGGTCCAGTTGCAGCAGGTCAGACAGGCAGTTGCAGGGAGGCACCTGAAGCTTGTTGTGTCCCTGTAGCTCACACAGGAGTTCAGCCAACTGACTCTTGGAATTACTCTGGACAGTCTGGGATGAAGGCTAGCAGGTCCAATCTTCCTTCTCAACATCAATCTCTATATATATATATATATATATTTATTTATCAGTATGATATCAATGTACATTTATGTATTGTTGGAAACAATCTTTACATGTTTGTATGTACTGTATTTTAGACACGTTAGTGTATCTATGTAGATTTATACGTTAATTGTTTTTTCATTTACCTCATATGTCTTTCTTATCCATTTTCTGTCGTCTAGTTTGATTGTGGTGTGCCTGATTTAGAAGTTTAACGTTATATATATTTCCATTCATGTTGTATATTTCTTGATTCCTTGTGTTTTGTTATATCGCTTCATTAAAATGTGTTCAGTTGAGATTTAGTTCCCTGTTATCTTTTGTCATTCCTTTAATTCCTTCAGCAGCTGCTTATTGTTTTCTTATACGACTTTGAATTATCAATAGATATTTATCAGTCCTTATAAGGCTTTTTCTCTGAAGTGTATCTGTTACTTCAGATATTATATTATTGAGGTAGCTCACGTTGTAGTTTCTCTTAACTGACTCTTGGAATTACTCTGGACAGTCTGGGATGAAGGCTAGCAGGTCCAATCTTCCTTCTCAGACAGCAGGGCAGTCCTTCAAGCAACAGGGCAGTCGCTGTTCTGTAACTTCCACAGGCCCAGGAGTGTTCTGTTGAGTGGCTCTGGAGGTCCAATATTTATTTATGCCAGCCTTTGTGTGGGGCGACTCCCTATCCTACATCCACATCTTGACCTGGAAAGGCTCTAAACTGTCTGGGAGTGACAAAAGGCAGGGCAGGCCTCGTGCCAGGTTCCTTTGTGAGTGCAGCAGGCAAAGCTTTTGGAAGTGCAGGTTGGGCGGGGTAAAGCCTTTCCACAGTCATTCTGCCTGTATGGCCTATCCTGTCCATACTAAAGCCTCTGTGTGTTACTGTCCTGTCTGGAAGCAATACAGAAACCCCAACAGCCCTGCACAGTCATGTAATCTAGGACACTGGCAGAAGGCACAGATGGTTTGGACAAGAAAATAGCAGCTATCTAAAAATGACATTTTTAGAACTGTAAATTAAAATAAGGCTTCATTTCAAAGTCAGATTTCAAAAATCAATTCATTTGAGTGTAAACAGCATATCCATAAACACCCAAATCAAAGTTAGCATTTATCAGATGCAATAAGGTAAGTCAGTATTGGTCAATGGGGGAGAGATAGGCCTTGCAGTTGTGAAAAACGACTTTAGGGGCTTTTTCACTGCCAGGACATGTAAAACCTATCCACACATGTCCTACTCTCTAAATACAGTGAACTCTACCCTATGAGCCTTTAGGGCCTACATTAAGGATTACTTATAAGTATTACAAAGGAATGTTTAGGTCTGGAAAAAGGTTTATTGTACCAGTTCGAAAGTGGAAGTTTAAATCTCATTTCAAGCTGCAGTGGCATGCCTGACACATTTTTAAAATGCTACTTTAATGGGTGTCACAAGGGGCGCTCTAGGTCCACTAAGAGCATTTGATTTAAAGTTCCTGGGTACTGATAGTACTGTTTACTAGGGACTTACAAGTAAATTAAATGTGCCAATTGAAAGTAGTCTGATTTTACCATGTTTAAAGGAGAAAGCACATGCAGGTTAGCACTGTTTAGCAGATGTAAAGTCTTAAAGCCAATGAAAAGAAATTCACTAAACAGGAGGGTAGAAGGTAAAAACTTTGGGGAAATACCACACCAAGGATATCAGGTCTAACAATGGCTACTGCCACCACTGTGTGGCACTGTTCAAAGATAGCCATAAGGTTTTCCAAAGTCTTGCATCTGTCAAGCTCCCACAATGACCATTGTTTTTACAGGTGACTGGTCTTGTAGTATGTGAAGGAGATAAACAAAGAGCTCCTAAATTGTGCTTTACCTTGGCTGCGCTCATTGGTGGGCACATTGCTGTAAGATGCAGTTGCTCTTCTACGTCTGGACAGAGAACGCAGACCAGCATGTTGATTCTATGTCTGTGCAGACTGCCTTACTTGCGGCTAGAGGTTTGTGTTTCAGGTCTTCTGAGATCATTAATTTGTATTACAATTTGTTTGCTGCACAGAATCAACCAAACGTGACCGTCGTTATTGAAATGTGCACTCCTCATTACCTAGTGTTGATGCTTTGGGCTTCTTGGAATTTTCTACCACAGCTACTGCACTGCACTGGAGGTAATTCCCAATCGAAAGATTCCACAGAAGGCAGATGATACTACAAAACGCCTTTATTTTAAAATGCAAAGCATACAAGGTCTTTGTAGTCATACATTAGGATATATTCTTTTTTCTTACTCACCAAGAAAAGAAGAACTTCCAGTCCCATTTATGCCACTGCCCTAGAGAGACAGTCGACCTCTGTAGAGATGTCCTACAGCCAGAGTTTGCGTTTTCTAAACACGACTCCCTGCAAAGGAGATCGTTTCTGCTCCAGCAGTTAGTTCCAAGGTTTTTTAACCAATACACTAAAATGACACCCTGCTGTGGAGAGTCGGCCTTTGCTAATATAGCGCCTGGGCATAGAGAAATTAGGCGTCCTTGTTGATGTTTGTGAATTAAATGAGGCAGCAGGGGGTCCCATTTGTGTTCATTGGTCAGTATTCGGATGAGCAGTGACTGGCCCCTTAACACAAACATCCCTGGACCTCCCCTAGCTTCCTCACACAAATAATGGCTTTGTTGAGGTGTGCCAGCAGGAATGAATGTGTGAAGGGAGTGCAAGGAAGGGGGCTCAGGTGTTTTAAAAACATCACCGCAGTGATAAAGAAGGACTAAAACCACTTTAAATTGGCAAATCAGACAAAAACAAACAAGCAGGGACAAGGCTGTACCAAGATGAAAAGGCTGCTGCTGTTGACATAACTTTAATGCACACAGCTCCTTGCGCCCCTCAGAATATTGGCGTCTTGGGCCCAGCTCCCTCCTGCTAAAGGCTGGCCCTGCTGCCATGCTGTGTGGCATAGAGCTAACCGTGAACAAACATTTTTTTCAGAATACCCAGGCACATGCTAATAGTTCCTTCTTATGGTCCCTGACGCCTCACAGTACCCGCTATCCCACCCCACTTCTGCCAGGTTCACATCTGTGTGAACAATAGGTAACAGAAAGTGCATCTGTTATTTTCTCCAAGGGGGGTTTTAATGAGCATAATGAAAACATATCTCAACAGCCTCAATCCATCAGCAATAGGTGCTACGGAGAGGAATCCAGGGTAAATGGATGCATGATTTAGACATGCTAAAGACATTTAACAGGCCTAGAGGTTTGCAGTCAATTCTTTATTATCAATTCCATCAAGCAAGGGTAAACATATTATGATTATAGAACAATAGGTGCAATATTGGACTCAGTCCACTGATGAGGAATATTTTCACTGTAGTTACATTGACTCACCCATGCTTCAAACTGGCTTCATTCTCTCAAAAATGTGATCAAATAAATTGAATATATTTTACTTCTTTGGAGTAAATGCAAAAGATGGCCAATGTCCACGGTCATGCTGAGTGTGCTGAAGGATATTGTTGAGCTCTTTCTCTGGCCGGAGAAAGATCATGAGCCAAAAGTACTTAGAGCACAAGAATTTGTGTCTTCATAAAGACACAGTTTAAAAACATTATACAGTGCCAGAAGGAGCCCTGCTCATTGACCCTTACTTTCCCTGCTGCTATATAGAAACTATAGTTTATGTTCTGAGAAGAATCAATGTGTTCCTCAAACATGGTACTAGCACTTCCATAATTTTTACCATAACATAGCACAACCATCTTTCTTCATTAACATCTCAAATTGACTCTGTTGCATCATAAGGATTCCTCTTTTTTCAAACAGTTTATGGCCCAGAAGCCTTTGCGTGCTGTACATTAAAGTAGCACAGTTACATTTAAGCTTGACTATGGCACCAGGTTCTAGTAGGCCCACTTAGCCTGTTTCAATGACAGAATGCTGGTTCACTTGAATATATTTACCCACTCATGTATCTACTTAGCTTGTTGGAACTATGCCTATCTAAACAGGTATTTTGTTTTATTTCTTCTGTATCACAAATATTATTTTAAGAAGGGAAAAGCAGTTGACTGTACGAATGCAATTTAAAAACTCTCAAGAACAAATAAAAACAAAATGGCTAGCTAGAGATATTGGGCGTGCAGGCTTTCCAAAACAGTGCTGTGCCTTAATGACTGTCGGTTAAGCTAGGTATCCCACAAGATAGAAATGCAGGCAGTTAACAATCAGTTCTTCTTCCCCTCTGTGGCAAACCTCTTTTTGTGGGGAATTGGCAGAATTTTGTTTTTTCATAGCGCTGTTAGCATTCTGTGATCCTTTTTTGAGGTGTGGAAGAGCTTGGTTTTTGCTTGCTAACTGAAGGGTTTTGACTTTTTGAGAACATACTTTAATGTGGCAAGAAAACACCAGGATCACACGAGCAGTGTATCCTGTGCCTTTGATACAACCATGTTGTGAATCTGTATACTTTTTGTGTCAAGGAGAATACTATATTGTAAGGGGGTAAAGCTGAAGGGAATTGAGTACCTCAACCTGGCTTTAGAGAAACGGGTATCCCATACCTGGATACTAACTCCCTCATCAGCAACTTTGCTACAGTGAACTATCATTTCTCCTGGTTTGATAAGATTCCACCCATCTGGAGAAGATGCAGTCACCAGTACATTTCTCAACCGATTACAATTGGGCATTTTGATTTAGTCCATCTGCATCCTGCTGAAAGGGCCTCCTGATCTCCCATTGTGACTAAATGTGACATGTTCTTTTGCCTACACTCAATTGTTGACATGTTACACATCAATTACACAATTCCTTTGCTTTGGCTCTGAATCTGGGATTAAACCTATGCTGTTTAAGTGTTCTGATCATTCTGTCTCTTCCCAAATGAGTCAGCCCATGGAAATATCTTGTCATTGGAGATAGCAGACTGTCTGGCAATACTGGTCTTCCATCCACTGAAATCCAAACATTGTACTCATCTACCCCACATCCTGCTCTAATTCAATCCTGTTTCTCTGTGTTTGATGCCTTTTCTTGCATTCTTCTCACTTCATCCTAGATCAGCGCCTGGATACCCTATCAACTGATAAGCCACACTTTATAATTCCTGATTGATTAATTAATCTCAAGTATCAGCCACTCTCATCATCATGGAAAATATATTTTCTCCCTGATTTTCATTAGTAAATGATCAGTTAAATGTACAGGCCACAATTGCACAATAACGTGCCAGTTCATCAGCATACCTGTTGCCAGCTGTGACATAACTATTGTCTCTCCTTTGTGCTTCACATTTCACAGCTGCGATTTCAGTGGGGAGTGTCGGAGCTTCCAACAATTTCCTAATATCTTCTCCATTTCAGATACAGTCATAAAACCTTGCTGTGACAACAATTGCCCAAAGTCATGGACAACACCAAATCCATACTAATTATCTGTAAGTATAGTCACTTGAGCTGTCACGCTGCAAGCTCTGGCAAGGGCAAATGAAGAAAACCCTTGAAGCCACAAAGCTTCCATTATTTCTTGGGTAATGCACACTGTATAAACTGCTCTCAGCGAACCTTCATTTGTTCTCAATCATGAGCCTACCAAAAACAGGACATACTCTGCACCTATTAATGGCTAATCTTTTATGTCTGGTTTGATGCATAAGTTTGTGACATCAAGGCAACCATGTTCAAAACAATCAGATTCATCTCCCTCAGGGATGGGAAACAATGTGCTAGTTTTCAGTACCTGCTTGTACTTTGTTAGTTGAGAATTAGTAAGGTGCTGAGTCTTTGCTCTTGTAAGCAAAACATCAGCTGAGTGAGGGACTATTACTGTTTATGGATGTCCCATCACAATGTTTTCACATTTTTCAAGACTCACACTTACAGCAGCTATGGCTTTGAGGCAGCCAGGCAAAGCAGCAGCTATGGGATCAAGGGTCACTGAAAAATAAGCGACTAGCCTTTTGGCATCGCCATGTAATTGCGTTATCACTGAGCTAGCACATCCCTCCCTCTCACTCCAAAACAGTATGAAATCTTTTGAATAATCTGGAATTTCAAGTGATGGGGCACGACAGAGATTCGCCTCTAGGTACGCCTTCATGCATTCAATGTCCCATGGAATTGGGTCTGGTTCACCTGTATGTGCTAGCCTCAGTAAAGGTTTTGCCACCAAGGAAAAGTTGGGCATCCACTGTCTACCGTAGCCAACCATTCACAAAAACATCCTGACATCTCTCTGTTTTTTAGAAGGACTTATTCTCAGAATAGTGTCAACTCTCTCTTGACAGTTTTCTTGTTTTGTTTTCAATGATGTGTCCCAAATATTAGACCTCTTTTTGACAAAATTGCAGTTTGTTTGGAAATATGTAATGTCCATTCTCTGCCAAGTGATTCAACAATGTAATGGTGTCAACTTTACAAGACTCTTTCGTCTCTGATGCTTCGAGCAAGTTGTCTAAATATTGCAGCAGGACTGAACTTCGGGGCATGATCAATGATTCCAGATTCTTTTTCAAGTTCTAGTCAAAGATGGATGGGCTTTCAGTGTAGCCCTGTGGGTCACAACACCATGCCAGTACCTTCTTTCAGAACAGGAAGGAGAGAACAAGTACTGACTGTCTTTGTGCAATGAAATCGTGAAGAAAGCCTGGCAGAGGTCAATCACGGTAAACCATTCAGTTGTACAACGAATATGATAAAGTATGGTTGGTGGATTTTGTACCACAGGACAATATGAGATTATGATATCATTCACCTGCCTTAAATCCTGAACTATCCTGAATTTCCCATTGGGTTTTCATAATCTCATATTTGGTGAGTTGCATGGACTCCCAATTATTTGTCTCAAGATGCCCTACTCTAGCATGTTATTGATAGTTGGGGTAATTCTCTCTATCACTACAGGTGGCATGTGATAAGGTCTTATTTTAGGAAAAGCTGCATTCAGTTTTATGTTTATTCTGACTGGTTCCACTCCATTGATTAATTTAATATCCCATCCTGTGAAATCCCACACTTATGGATTGACTGGAGGCAGGCAAATATTTTGTTGTTAGCTTTGGAAAGATTCCTATTGTCTCTTGCAAGGGAAATGTTTAAATCTACATCTTCATCTTGCGTTTGTAACTCAGCTCCTGTGGCATGCAATAGAGGGTGCAATTTAACTTGCACAGTAAATATCTCCCTAGAACATGAACAGGACTTGAATCGCACACCACAAACTGATGATTTTCTTCAAATGATTCTATTGTTACAGCAACTTCTTTTGACATAGAGTTATTAATCTGTTTAAAACTCCCACAACTTGGATCCCTTTTCCCGAGCGGGGTAGGTCTACCTCTAAGACCCCACTAGGCATGCAATCAGCCTCCCCTTTCAGGTACCGTCATGGTGACGTGCTTGTGTCTAACAATTCAAGGTCAGCAAACATGGGAAACTGCTCAACTGCATTTTGATTTTGCATCTGCACCCCATTTCAATGAATGTTTGGCAACTGATTCTGATTTAATCTAGCATTATTTACATTGGATTGAACCAGAGGTGCTTGTGTCATGAGGACCATTTGATTCTGATTTTGCATGGGTATTTGTGTCTGTTGCATAGGAACATTCAGCATCTGCCTTTGCTTTACTCCCTGCATCTGATTATTGATAGCTCTCTCTGTACTGAGCCTACACTTGTGCTTCCATTGCCCCACCCTGTTATACAAGTGACAAGGTTTTGTTCTTTTAAGCTTCACAAAATCAAAAGCTGTACTTGGATCAGCCAGAGCACCTCTTCCTCTTCCTTGAGACATCATAATTCCTCCCTGAACTCCTTGCATTCCTATTTGAAACTACCCATTTGCATCTTGAACTGCACCACCATTACCAACAAACAACTTTTTTTTAAAAATTATGTTGCGCCAACTTAGTCTGAGCCAACATAAACTTCTCCTTAATTTTTCGCTATTTCATCTCCTGCTCATCACTGCAATCCTGTGCTTATTTCAACATCTTATCCAAAGACTTTGTCTGGCAACAAATCCCATATCTGCTGGGTCAATATGGGTCTGTCTTGTATGCTGTTGAAATGCTTTCATCAACCTCTCATAGAATTCATGCACAGATTCCTTCGCTTCCTGCTGCATTCGGTTCCATTTCACATAATCTAAATCCTTAAGTGGAACTCTGCCAATCAGGAATGTTATTGCCTTATTATACTTAGTCGTAACCCCTGGCGATAGTGTTTTTGTGAAAGGATCTCTCGTTGGTTCACCCTCTGGCCATTGACCAGAAATCTTCCTTTCTGCCCACAAATCATTCAGAACCACAATATTGAAAAATGTATTTAAATCAACCCATAACACCTCATACAGTTTTCTAGCAGCATCTTCAAACCAAGATGGACATAATCCACCTTCTAAAATACATTCATCGGGCACAGTTTGTGTTGTGAAGACAAATCGTCTCCCTTCTCCTTATACTTACATGGTCTGTGGAGGTGTCCACCCCACAATCTCTGAATTTAGCGATGTTGGAATAAACCTATTTACTACATATCTTGAGTTGCTTCCTGAACTACTTTAGCTGGTGCAAATACAATCTGTGCTGGCGCTGCCTGTGTTGTTATCAATTCAGTAATTTGTGCTGGAGTTGTAATTGTAGAAACTGCAGCACCTCTTAATGTCACTGTCTGAGCTGGTCTCATTGGTGCTGGAGCACTTTCAGCTGCTTGCTGAGTTACAGGCTGTGCCACAATTGTCTGAGTTATCACTGGCTGTTGCACAATTGGCTGAGTCAATACAGGTTGTATATTTGCAGGCTGTACTGCTTGCATCAGGCTAGTGACTTGTGAAACACCTTGATCTATAGGAACTGTAGCTATAGTCACTTTCTTTATCAATTGGCTTCATCGTTTGGCACAGGATCCACATAAGTTACCAAAAGTTCATCTAAAATGTCATCACCAGAATCTGTATCCTTATCAGATTGTGTTTCACCTTTCACTTCTTTGTACCCTTTGATCTTTTTCTTTTTAGGTTTTTCAGATTCTCTAATCTTTGTGTTCTCCTCATTTGTGAGTACTGAATACACTCTAGCACCTTCCACCACTCTCCTCCTCCATCTCTGCGCTTGATCATCCCATACCGCATATGCATAGTTCGTTTTTGGAATCTGTCCTTAATTCGAGCCATCTTCTCCCTTTCATTAAGTGCTTCAAATTGTGTAGGTCTAGGAGGTGGCTTCAATACATGTATGTAACCCTTCTTCAACCATCATATGATATGTTGGTGTACCCTCAGGAGGTGCTCCCTCACCCTCCCTAACTGGAACCATTAGATCACTACTCATTAGACTCCTTAAAGCATTGAAAAATGTCATGATTTCTGATTTATTTCAACAAATTCAGTAAATGGAATTACAGTGTCTCTACTGTTTTGAGATCGTTTCGTATACATCAGGACACAGAACCCCTTTTAACCTATCGAAATATAGTTCTGTAATTCAATCAACCAATGATTTCACAACCTTTGCCAATATCCAACCAATCATGCCATCTGACCAATACCAGCATGGCACAATGTGTCATAACTCGCTCCTTGCATTGGCTCATCCTTCCTTACAGTTTTCTCAGTATGAAGAAAAAGACAAAATTAACAACTAAGCAAAATAAAATAACATCAGTCTTTGTCTGCTTCTTCTAAGGAAAACCAATAGTGCAGTCAACAATCGGAACTAGCTTTTATACTTTTTGATTCTTCAATCAAAAAGAATTCTCAACTCACAATTATGAATTATCGACCTGTGGGAAAATCATCTAATTAGTGTTGTGTCACTTTTGCCCACCAGGCTTCACAAACACAAATCAAAGTTAATACAATCACAACAAATGATTATGTCCCTAATTGTGTAGTCAATGACATCTCACGTCCTACACTTCTCTAAGCATACAAGAAAACCTCCTATATCTCTTTCTTGAGACTGACCGTCCAGTGGAAAGAGATATCCTCTTCCAACTAAGATTGCCACTCCTTTGGTTGCATTGGGAACAGGTGAATAAAACTGAAGAGGCTACCAGTAAGAACATAATCTATGAGAGTCTGATGATGTCCGGTATGTTTCTTGTCACAATACAATATTTGCTTCTGTTAGGTATTTTTAGTAATTCTTTTTATAATTTGGGAGGATAGGCCATGTACAATTACAGTAATTATATAAAAAAGAGGATAGGCCATGTACAATTACAGAAATTATATAAAAAAGGCATCATATAATTGCGTACCTATGTAACCATCCTAGGAGGCTAGCTGCATCTTTTACGTTTGTGCATACTTTGAGCAGGGTTAGTGGTATTGAGGACACTCGGGGACAACACCCTCCCTTCCAATGTCTGCCAATCTCGCATTAAGGTTCTCATTATGTGTACCACCTCACTCCCTATTTAGCATGCTCAAAAATCATAAGTAATCATTGAACTTAACATATAAAACCAAACATTGAGCTAAATTTAACTAGTTGAAGTATGCTGATCCAACTTAGGTAGCCAAAATCAAAAGGCTAGATCAATACACTCAGTGGTGATACCTTGGTGTGACAGCAGCTACATGGAGGCCTGCCCCCCCCCCCACTTGCTTCCTCTGACTCAGACCTTTTTTTCAGCAATACTGTTAGATGTTGCAAACCTTTAACACCAAATATGGGAGAGCTCTGATCTTTTGTCTGCATATATTTCAGTGTGAAATTATGAGAACATATTTATTTGTATATTTTGACACCAATCTTCTAGCACTGTTTGTAAACGAGTAATAATAATAATAGTAGAGGAAAAGATACATATAATTTCCTGCGCTCAAATCTTAGACTATCCAGTTTCCTTCCGAGGAAGCCTTGGGCGGTTCGTTCTTTCAATGGGCACTGGCACCTTGCCACTCTCAGTCTCTCTTTTACTATTGATAGAAATGACAAGGAAAATGGCAAATCTCATTGAAATCTCTTTTTCTGAGGTAGCGTTTTAGACGTTTTGGCAAGAGTGTTTTCTCCTGAACTGGATTTCTTCCATCTTCCTTACTGCTTCTACAACCCCTTTCAGTTTGAAAAAATTGATTCATGTTAGGAAATCTGGGACCGCATCACGTGAAGGGTGCACTGTTTTTCTTTGCGCCTCAGTGCCGGCTGACAGTTCATCTTGAGTTTATTGCCTGCTCGACAAGGCTGTTTTCATTAGTTCATTTTAGCTTTTTCTTTCTACAGTGAGTGGTCTAGATCTGACAATGTTTTTTCCAGGACCTTCCCGAGAGACTCCATGTTTTTGCTTATAAATCGTGTCATAGTAGTTGTATGTCGACTTTTGTCAATGACATTTGTGCTAATTTTAGCTCAACGGATTCTCCCCCGAAGCCTGTGTAAAGATTTATGTGTCATGTTAGAAATGGGGTCTTTGGTTGACAGTCAGGTTACCCCCTGGTCAAGCACGGACCCTCACTCTAGTCAGGGTAAAAGAGACTCACCCTGAGCTAACCCCTGATTACCCCCTTGGTAGCTTGGCAGAGCAGTAGGCTTAAAGTATTTGTACCAAAACACACAGTAACTTAATGAAAACACTCCGGAATGACACAACACCAATTTAGAAGAATAGGAAATATTTATCTAAACAAAACAAGACCAAAACGACAAAAATCTGACATACAGAAGTCAAGTTATGAATTTCTAAAGATTAAACTAAAAAATAGCGCTTAGAAACACAAAATGCCTCAATGAAGTGTTAACACGGTGTTGTGACGGAGTCGTTCCCAACAATCCGACACCAGCAGCACCGGACATGGAGTCGCGTAGACCCCCAGGGACAGTACCTTTGGTGAAGAGTAAAAACAAGCCGATGCGCGAAGTCGGGGATCGCGGGGTTTGTGCGAAATGTTGAATCCGTGCACTTTGAGCGGCGTCGGTCACAATGTGGTACGGCGACTTCCATGGAGTTGCGGACTTCGGCGGGGCTGCAGCTATGTTGGGCCTGCGAAGGTCGTCGCGTTCCAGCGAAGATCACGGAGTCGGTTGCAGGCGGCGTCACCGGATTCAGCAGCGGCGTCGGTCCAGAGTCGTCCAAAGTCGATTTCCTTGGATTTTCACCAGGTTTTCCTTTCAAGGGTCCAGGGACTGGAGAGGCCTTTGCTGTCCCTGAGGCTTCAAACAACAGCCCTTAGAGATTTCTTCACAAGATGGAAGGCACACAAAGTCCAGTCTTTGCCCTCTTACTCTTGCAGAAGCAGCAACTGCAGGATAGCTCCACAAAGCACAGTCACAGGCAGGGCAGCTGTTCTTCCTCAGCTCTTCAGCTCTTCTCCAGGGTGAGGTTCCTCTTGTTTCCAGAAGTGTTCCTAAAGTCTGTGGTTTTGGGTGCCCTTCTTATACCCCATTTCTCCTTTGAAGTAGGCCTACTTCAAAGTAAAGTCTCTTTTGAATGTGAAATCCTGCCTTGCCCAGGCAAGGCCCCAGACACTCACCAGGGGGTCAGAGACTGCATTGTGTGTTGACAGGCACAGTTTTTTCAGGTGTAAGTGACCACTCCTTCCCTCCCTCCTAGCACAGATGGCTCATCAGGAAATGCAGACTACACCACAGCTCCTTTTGTATCACTGTCTGTTGTGATGTGCAACCACCCCAACTGTCAAACTGACCCAGACAGGGAATCCACAAACAGGCAGAGTCACAGAAATGGTATAAGCAAGAACATGCTCACTTTCTAAAAATGGCATTTTCAAACACACAATCTTAAAATCAACTTTACTAAAAGATGTATTTTTAAATTGTGAGCTCAGAGACCCCAAACTCCACATGTCCATCCGCTCCCAAAGGGAATCTACACCTTAATTGCATTTAAAGGTAGCCCCCATGTTAACCTATGAGAGGGACAGGCCTTGCAACAGTGACAAACGAATTTAGCAATATTTCACTGTCAGGACATATAAAAAAACACATTACTATATGTCCTACCTTAACCATACACTGCACCCTGCCCTTGGGGCTACCTAGGGTCTACCTTAGGGGTGCCTTACATGTAAGATGATGGAAGGTTTAGGCCTGGCAAGTGGGTACACTTGCCAAGTCGAATTTACAGTTAAAACTGCACACACAGACACTGCAGTGGCAGGTCTGAGACATGATTACAGAGCTACTTATGTGGGTGGCACAACCAGTGCTGCAGGCCCACTAGTAGCATTTGATTTACAGGCCCTGGCACCTCTAGTGCACCTTACTAGGTATTTACTAGTAAATCAAATATACCAATCATGGATAAACCAATCAACCATACAATTTACACAGAGAGAATATGCACTTTAACACTGGTTAGCAGTGGTAAAGTGCTCAGAGTTCAAACGCCAACAGCATCAGGTTAGAAAAAATAGGAGGCAGGAGGCAAAAAGATTGGGGATGACTCTGCATAAGCAAAAAAGTCTAACAGTCGGTAAGTCCTTGTTTGTCTGTTTTTTGGGGAATCTGGCCGGCTGCTTCGGCTCTCACTGTTAATCTTTACAGACCGATAACCACTCGCCTCTAATACTGTACAGGAACACAATCTTGAATCTCATTTCCTTTCTTTGGTTACTAATGTTGCAACGCTTCATGTCCACATTCACAGGGGTCGCATGCTGCTGCTCCTTACTATTATTATTATTATTATCTTTTTTTTAAAGTTCATAGCTACCTGACAGGGCTTCCCAGTGCTTCAGACATTTGCTGCCTGTTTTTTGCATGGTGGCAACTTCTGAGCTCACACCTATTCTTTCTTGCATTCTGGTTGCGCATATCATACATTCATGGCTGACCTGGAGAGGCTCGGCGGCGCTAGAGGAACTCTTGACATCCACTCTCTCTGGTAGCCATTTAGTTAACAGCATCTGGGTTTAAGTCTTGAATCTCACCTACTTTAATCCCAGCCCTTGGTGTCCTTTTGATCACTTTGTCTCTATGATCTCTTGGACCTCAGTCTTACCTGTACGAGCTGACTTTCTGCCCTTGGGAAGCTTCACAAACTTCTTTATAATGTGGCGGCGTCCTATGGCTATAGTCTTTGTGCCAGAGCCTATTTGTTGGTCAGGTATCTTGATTTTCGGTTCTCTGGCAAGTTGGATTGCCTTCTTTAGAAATTCTTCTTGATTTCTCAGGAGCTATGCTAAAAGCCTCAAGTTATTGCTTGTTCCCCCTCACTTGGAAAATGAATGTCCATTCGATTTGGGTCAAAATATTACCTTGGAGGCCTTGAGTGCAGTTCTCAACTGGGTCATGTCTTGTCAGATCCCTGGTCTGGTCACATACCCACTAGAACATATTTTCAACATATCTCTAGCCACAACTGCTTTTCTTAAAGAAAAGCAATAAGTCTTTGCATGCCAGTCCAAAAACAATTTGCTTTCTCCCCAAAAAACTGATTATCAGCATTCTCCTAGAACTGGTCGGTTCCCATAGCTATCATTGACTCATGAATGCGTTAAAGAAAATATGCCCTCAAATTAGCTTCTTTGAGAAGAAATTATAAGTAAAAGCTATGTTATGGTACACTGTATTTCTCTGTTGTGTGTTCTATAATCACGCAAAGTGAGCACTAAACTCAAGGACTGTAGCAAGTCAAGTTGCAACTACCTTGAATAAATACTGTGAGGTTTTCCTCTAAAATAGATGAAGCAAGGGGAAGGACTGTATTTATGGAGTAAGGTACTGATCTGACCTCATCCTCTGATGTCATCAGGGATCCTTTCTTACATTTTAATGTTTGCATTTGTAGGAAATACAATATAATTTATTTATGTTGCACTAGTCGGTATCCAGCACGGATCCCTTGGATAGCATAGGGCTTTCTCTCATTCTGTGTATCTTTTCCTAATTTAATCTTGATTTTATTCAGTGGGCTGATGGCTTAATTTCTTAACGTTTTATAAATCACAGAGATAGCTTTGGTACAGAGTAGCCTTGTGAGCATTAAGTATTCCTTGGGGAATGATCCTGGATGTCTTGAAATTTAGATATGTAATTCCCTAGAGCATGTTTCAACTGTATGTATCAAAACCTCTGGGAGTCCATCAAAGCAAATTCTGCACTTTGGATGTGAAATTATTTCATTCATGCCTTACAACCCACACATCTCCCACTATCAGTATTCCAATAAGGTATCATTTTTGGAATCTGTTTAGCTGTAGTAAATCTATGAGTAGACTGATATCTTTTAAAGAGGTCACAAATGTGATTTTATTGTGCTAGCCTGTCTTTTTAATGCTAGTTTTTTATACCTCCAGCAATCTTTGATCAGTTTCAGTACATTTTGTACCACATATATTCACCTATATGGCAACCTCTGCACCCAAAGCATGTCTGTATGTCAATATGGACAATTGTCGTAAAGAGAAAATACATCATTTGTTTAGTACCACCAGGTGAGAGGCCCAGTCACATTTCCTTAAATCCATGAAAGTAATTCTCCATCATATACACTCCTGCATAGAGTTTCAAGCGACAGTCAAGGAGTAACATCCTCCAATAACAATGGATGATGCACTGTGTTTAGTTTGAGAAAGACCTTTTCTGTAATTCATAATGGTGTTTGCTATACAAGTTACAGAACAAGAGGGATAGTAATCATCTTGTACTGAACTGTGTCATGTGTCCTTTAATATGAAAGATGTTGTGTAATTCAGGAGTGTGCCTGTACCTTAACCTAATTTGCTAGTACTGTCCTGAAGCTTACATTGGCCACACAGAAGCGATGTCAATTCTCTCCGGTGTGGCATAAAACACATTTACCCTCTAGTGTTAGGATTTCTTTCTCAATTTCTATACCGTTCTAAACCCTCAATTCGTGTTAGATATTTTAGATATGGTCTGACCTTTCAGAACTCTTTGCTTCACGCAACATGACTGGTGATATGACAGAACCCTATATATTTCAGAATATTGAGCAGTGGCTTCTTTTAGTCATGTGATCAGTTCTCAAGTCCCAACGTTTCCATGCATCTTATTTCCATCATTTAGTATGTGATATATTATAATTCACGAGGGCTATATGAGGAGGGGGAAGTGGTCTACTATTCTTCTAGCCAAATATTATGTATCTTTAAATCGGGCTTCAGTTGTCATCATGTGACAATATAATCCAATCTGGAGAAAGATTTGTGTGCATTTGACTGAAAGAAGCAAAACTTCAAATCTCTGTCTCTTGTCATAAAGCCAATAACCCCTGTGCTGGTGTAAAGCAGCTCATTGTTGTCCTGTCCCTTCTCTTGTTATGTGTTACTGAAGATCTATCTAACTTCACATCCCATGAAATGCTTAGGACACTGAGATTCTCCCCAGCTGAATGTTGACCTTGAGGGGCAGGGATGAAGGGCCACATGTACTTAGAGCTTATGACGAGATAACTGACGATGCACGGTGTGGGTGATAAGGGATCTGTTTTCCACCCTGCAAGCGGAAGACTGTGCCATACTTTTACACCTTGACCTCTTCTTTTTGTAACCCGAAACCTTATCTTCTTGTCCATGTGTAAGACATGTGGTATTGAGACTTTAGGTTTATTATTGTGAAAATTCTGTTTTAGTTTAGACAATGTTGCATTTGCATTGTGCAGGAGTGCAAAATCCTTGGATATAACAAGAAACGTAGTGCACAGGTGTAAAATCCAATGTGATATTTCTAAAAACGCAACAGAATACATAAAAAAAAATCTTCTCATCCATGACTAGACTGAAATCTACTAATATGAAAACTGCTTCTGGGACAGTGAGAAGTAACACTCCATATTTTCCAGGGTAGTTGCCAAGAGGGTAGACATCCCAAATAGTGGTCTGTCCTAATGCCTGTAATTGCTGTGTTCACCCATGTGGATCTCTCCATATTGATTGTGTACAAAGGAGGTCACTTTCTGCATTATGAGTGCTACTGAAGGAATGAAAACCTGAAGGAAAACTAACATGGGACAAACATGCACATTTTTGCAT
Organism: Pleurodeles waltl; assembly: GCF_031143425.1. Taxonomy (NCBI): domain Eukaryota; kingdom Metazoa; phylum Chordata; class Amphibia; order Caudata; family Salamandridae; genus Pleurodeles; species Pleurodeles waltl. The sequence continues at coordinate 381,109,821 of NC_090444.1, read as the reverse complement.
AGTTACGAATTTACACCAGTTTTCAGTTATATGGGTTTCACGTGGTAATACAGTATCCTATTTTGTATTAAGCATTCAAAGTGCAATAGCCATTTTGATTTTATTGCCTAAGTTATTAACATTACAGGTACGGAATTTGAGCCAAGTTTTCTTTTCTGTCATCTTGAACAAGAGAAGAATCTTATGTGACTAGAGGGTATTGTGTGTCCCTCCTTCCTGACATTCTAGACAACTTTTAGCCTAACTTTCAGTTTTCAACCAGATAAACTAAGAACATAATTTCCGCCTTCCACCCTACTGCCTCGTCCTGTGGACTGAAAGTTATCCACATCATCAGAGCTCAAAGTGTCCATTGACCTAACATGAAAGCTAGAACTACACCAACATTTTGTGGTGTTTATATGCTGACGAAGCAGAGATCAGCCAATCTGTCAAAACCTGCAGTCTTCCTCTGATCTAGTCACGAACAGAAGGACTCAGGCAATATCCAACAGGGGAAGGCCTCTGGGACTGAGCAAACTGTAGTATTGCTTTTCTGTCTGGGTAATTGGATATAACTGGATATTCATGTGCCCTTGCGCTGCATTTGGTTTCAGAATTAGCAAGGGACCTCTGTGCACCCTTTCTATTGAAAACAATAACAACAGACCTTTTGGCTATTGCTTTTGCAGGATCAATTCCTCAACAAAGAGTTCAACACTATGGGTCCTATTCTCTTTGGTGGTCTTCAGTAATACACTTGTTGTTACATCTGGCTGGATTGTCAGAATCTTCCACCTCCACCCCAAGCTCTTGTGTGATATACTGATGTCTTGAGAGCCTCTGGAAATGTGTTTACTTCTGCCTTAGTTTTGTTAGAGAGCTTTTCCACCACACCTACTCTTTCTAAAATTTTATGGACATCCGTGTGTAACTGATTCAGATCTGTACTGACAGTGTCAGTCTTGTGCCCCAGGGCCTCCAGAGAGCCTGAGACTGCTGCCAGTACATCACTTAATGTAGGTTTATAGGCAGACTCTAAGTCCTGTTTATTTGGTGGATCACTTCATAATACTTCTTCGTTGGGAGCACACAGAAAGTTGTTTCTCTAGTTTGTTTTCTGCTTTCAAGTCTCCTGTTATTATTATATAATTTCTTTGAGCTTGAGGTAGTTATCAAGTTTTCTCAGCATTTCAGGATATATTATGTGACTGTCAGTGCTCTCACCTTAATTTCAGACCTGCATACCCTTGAAGGGGAATATGGTTTTGGGTGACAGGAGGGAGGAAGCATTTTATCACCTACCAGGACACCCGGAGCTCTGGCTCTGCATTTGCTGCAAGATCTGCTCCCATGCTCCCACAGTCGGTTAGTATTTTCTATCCTATGTCAAGTTTATCCCCTCAGTCGTGGCTGTACTTAGTTCCTCTGCCAGCAGAACCCTCCAGGGCTTAAATGCTAGTCCTCAGATGACGAGTCACAGAGGAATCAAGATCACTATTGTCCTTTCGGATTATACTTAGCAATCAGATATCCTCAAATCTATTTTGTCAGATCCAACAGAGTACTGAACTTCCTCTTTCAGTCATGAATATTGTCTTGCCTGGTTATTATTTTCTCCTCCTCCTTTAAGATACTTATTGTGTATCTCTACAATACTGCGTTTTCTCTGGATCTGTACTTCATTTAAGGCCTCTGTCTGACCAGAACCTGTTTCTGCTCCTTTCTGGAGTTATTTTTATAAATTTCTTCAGCAAAGACCTTGTGATGTCCTTGACCAACCATGCCTCACTCTCATGGGTGGCTCCTCAATTAGGGCGGAGTAGCGTCACCCCCCCCCCCGCCAGCAGCAACAGCTGCAAAACATTTAAAAGAAAAGGTAAATAAACGTAGTTTATTATCCTTTTCTTTTAAAAGACCGGGGCCACGGGGGGACGAGCAGTGAGAGGGAGTGCACAGCACTCCCTCTCAGAGCGCATATATGTTTGGCCAGCTGTCTTGGGCCAGCCAAACATACATGCGCAGTGTGCTCTCTCCAGCATGGCAACACAGTTGCCGGGCTTAAGAGAGCCTGCACAGGCTCCCAGTCTGCCTGGGAGAACCCTGGCAGGGCTCTCCAAGCCAATTCTGGTACTGCTTTGAGCAGCGTCAGGATTGGCTGCAGGGCAGGCTGGGAGCCTGTGCCTGCAGCGAGACGGAGGAGAGGAACAGCGCGGCGAGGAGCACGGTAAGGTTTTTTTTAAATGTATTTTATTTTATTGTTTATTTCAGCCCCCTTACGCTGCCCTGCCCCTTCCATGCCCAGGGAGCCGGTCCTGCTCACTTTACTCAGGGATTATTTACAGCCAAACCACACTTTCCATGTCAGGTGGCACTCACTATCTGCCCTCCGTCGCTCCAGGTTTGTTTGCAAAACATTGGAGCTGCGATACACCAGTATACCCAGAGGCCTCTGTGGGAAGAAGATAAATCTGTATCAGCACGGTGCAATACTTCATACCCTCTCTTCCACAAAGATCTATTTCTAGCATCTTCTAGATTCTAAACACAGAGTGTCTGGCTTCTAGCTTCTTTCAGCATGTCAGCTCAGTACGCAGGTAGATAAACACCTCAGGATGTGATCACGCATCCACTGTGTGTTAAACATCACCAGATGCCAGGTTTGCTTTGTAGTGTCTGGTTTGTGTTTGTCCAACAAGATGAACACAGATTTGTACAATTTTCATCACAACCAGGATCTTTCCTGGTCTTTGGTCACCTTGCTTGTGGGCACACCATGCCCCCACCTGTAACTCTAAAATTTAATTGAGATTGCAGTGCGCCTCAGAGCTCCTTTCCTTGCCAAATTATTTCGATGTATGCAGTATTCCTCTGTCGTGGGTCCTGAAGCAGTTCAACTCTAAGTTTATGGTGAATGTAGATGATGACTGAGAAATTGGATTGTTGGTTGACTAGTTTGTGAGCCCTTGTCAAGTAGCAGTCACAGTTCTTGTCAGGGTGAGGCTCAAGCGAACCCTAAATTAACCTGTGCTTAACCCTGTGGTAGATTGACACACAATAGTGAGGCTTAACTTATACACAACGTGTAAAGTGTTTGTGCAATACCTGAAACACTAATAAAGTGAAAAACATCACATAAATAGATTCCCACACCAAGTGAGAAAAATAGAACCTTCCTTAATAAATACAAGACTAAAACAACACAAATCTAACCAGTATAACCGCAGATATGCAATTTTAAAGATTTTAGTGGAAAAAGCTCCAAAAAGCACAAAGCGCCAGCTGTGGATATCTGGTTGCACCGGGCTGCGACAAAGTCACATGTTCAGGCTGACCCAGATGGAATGCCAGCCGGCTACATTGACCCAGCTAGCCCAGCTGAACTAAGTACTTTAAATCTTGGTTTGTGGAGCATTGCAAGGGATGCAAGGGCCTGAGCCCAGGATGCATCATGCAGTAGCGGTTTCGAAGACGTTGCAGGTTGTGGCAGTAATGTGGGTCTTCACGACGTGTCCAATCCACACAGCAGCGGAGATCTGTCGGTTCTGCTCTGGGTTGCCCTGCACAGCAGAGGCCATGCATCGGTTTCTCTGGATTCACAGAGGCTGCAAAGCACCTTAAGCCCACTTCCAAGAATCAAGAACTGGAGTTGCACCACTTGGCAGGGTAGACTCACACATTGCAGATTCGAGGTGCAGGAGCAAGGTTGTTGGAAGCCTGTTTTGTCCCTGAAGCTTCTGATCAGGAGGCCAGCCAACTAGCCCTTGGAGTCCCTCTAGGTGCTAGGTTCAAGAGATGCAGGTTCAATTCTTCTCATCTAGGCCAGAGGACAGCAGGCCAGTACAGCAGGGCAGCAGTTCCTTCAGAGCAGAAGTCCAGCATGGTGGCAGTCCTTTCAGCAGCACAGCGGTCCTTCTTCCTGGCAGAGTATCCACAGGCCCAAAAGTGTACTGAAGTGGTGGTGTCTAAGGTCCAGAATATATACCCAGTTGTGCCGTTGAAGTGGAGAGAAGCTTCTAAGACATGTCTTTGAAGTACACAGGTGCCCTGCCTTCCTGGCCCAGGCTCCAGATTAACTACAGTGGATATGCAGCCCTTTGTGTGAAAACAGGACACAGCCCTTTCAAGTGTAAGTGGGGCTAAGCCCATTTCCTCCCTCCCGTCCTTTCAGTGATGGCCCATCCAGTGACACCTAAGCTCCCTTTTGTGTGTGGCTGTCTAGGAGGAAGGAGGAATACACAAAGCCCAACTGTCACCTACACCCAGTGATGTGACCCAGAGAAAGGCTTCAGGCACCAAATGGCTAAGGCAAAAAAATGCTAACTTTCCAAAAGTGGTATTTTCAGAATTATAATTTAAAATCCAACTTCACCATAAGCTAGGATTTTAAATTGTGATTCCAGAGACACCAAACATGAAAGTGTTACGTACTGCTCTGGACTTCTCACTTCTGGATACCGGGTTGGCGAATACACCAAGTCTTCTACAGGTTCTGGATACTCCCAGATAAGGGCGAAACCTTCTAGTAGCCACAGTGCCGCTTGACAGGCTACGCCAAAGCAAACCGTACACTCCAGAAGGTGTCCCAGAGGGAAAAAAAAACCAACACTGGGGAAAAAACCTCAAACAGGAACTCCTGAAGAAAAACAAGAAAAAACAGGACTAAACAACAGGAAAAAAAAATAGGCAAAAATCTCCCAAGGCAAAAGCAGGAACAAAGAACAGGCAAAAATCTCCCAAGGCAAAAAGCAGGAACAAAGAACAGGAGCGAACAGCACAACCAGAAGGAAGTGTTTGCAACGCAAGGTGGAACAAGATTGACTGACTTATATACTGAGAAAAGGGAAGTGACATCACAGGAAAAGGAAAGAACACCATCTTGAATTGGGAAGAGCCCATAGACCAGTATAGGAAAAAGAAAGTAGTATAAAAGAAAAACAGAGCATGCTGGGACAAAAACACGAAGAAGACAAGATGGACACAACATGGACAGAGACAGGTAAAAAAAACAGACAAACCCACCAACAACAAAAAAGAAGAAAAAAGGGCTACAGGTAATTGTAGCGTGACCGGGAGCGAAATACATGCTTCCCAGAATGTGTAGTCAAAAAACGCGGGGAACGGCGCTCCGAGTATCGGTAGCGCATTCCATATCCGCGAGGACAGAAAGAGATGCTGCGTCTGAGCGCGGCAATACAGAAAGGGTCACCCATTCCTATTTGAAAATAACATTTATAAAATGTAATAAGGCAATTCCAGTGCTATCCTGTGGAAGAGGTAGGCCGTGCAGTAGTGAAAAGCGGATTTAAAGGTTTTTCTACTAGAACAAGTAAAACTTAAAAGTACATATTCAACATTTTAAATACATTGCGCTCTGCTCTCTAGGCTGTCCAGGGGTGTCTTAAATGTATTAAAAAGGAAGGTTTGGGCATGACAAAAGGTTTACTTTGCCAGGTTGAAATGGCAGTTTAAAACTGCACACACATGCCGCAATTTCAGGCCTGAGGCATGTTTCAAGTGTTACTTAATTGGGTGACACAATCAGTGCTGCTGGCCTACTAGTCACATAAAGTGTAAATGCCCTGGGTACAGGCATTGCCCCTTTACTGGGGCTTTACAAGTAAATTAAACATGCCAATTGGATATAAGCCAATTCAACATGTTTTCAGGGGAGAGCGCAAGCACCTTAGCACTGGTTAGCAGTATTAAAGTGTGCAGGGTTTTCAGGCTGGAAAAAACTAAGGGCCAGATGTAGGAAGCACTTTGCGAGTCGCAAACGGCAAAATTTGCCGTTTGCGACTCGCAAATGCGTGATTCCTATGCAGAAATGCATTTTGCGAGTCGGAACCGACTCGCAAAATGCATTTCCGAATCGCAAATAGGAAGGGGTGTTCCCTTCCTATTTGCGATTCGCAATGGTATGCAATTCCATTTGCGACCGCGTATGCGGTCGCAAATGGAGTCGCAGTTACCATCCACTTGAAGTGGATGGTAACCCATTCGCAAACGGGAAGGGGTCCCCATGGGACCCTTTCCCCTTTTTGAATGGACCCCATATTATTTTTTCAGGGCAGGGAGTGGTCCAAGGGACCACTCCCTGCCCTGAAAATTCCGAAACTAAAGGTTTTGGAATTTTTTGAAATGCAGCTCGTTTTCCTGTGAGGAAAACGGGCTGCACTTAAAAAAAAAAAAAAAAAAAAACTTTATTTAAAAGGCAGGTCGCTAACATGGAGACCTGCTGACGTCAGCAGGCCTCCATGTTAGCGAGTGCCTATACTCGCAATGGGGTCGCAAACTGCGACCCACCTCATAAATATTTATGAGGTGGGTCTTTGCGACCCCATTGCGAGTTGCAGAAGGTGTCTGAGACACCTTTCTGCATGTCAAATTGCGACTTGCAATTTGCGAGTCGCACAGACTCTCAAAATTGCAAGTCGCAATTAGATTTTTTCCTACATCTGGCCCTTAGCCAGCAAAAACAGGAGGTCTGAAGGCAGAAAGGTAGGGGGAAACCACACCAAGCATGACAGACCTAACAGTGACTTGTAGCTGAAAACAAAAACAAAACCATGGGCATTTTTAATACGAGAAGCTCTCGCTGACTTCCAAAAGGAACCATGGGAAAGATGAACAAAAGCAAACTATTGCTTATTTGTGAAAAAAGGATATCATCTTTACTACAGCTCAACTCTTGCATTCCTTTGACCACATAAATTCCATCTTTAGCTGCCCCTCAATTAAATCATTTTGAAAGCCTTGAGTGCTTTTTTAGAAAAGCTCTCCATAAGCAACTAATCAAATTACTTAGTCAAGTCTTCCAATCACCACATCACTTCACTATCATTAAGTTTCTCCATCATGGCTTGGGTGTTCTCCATTCTAGAACAGACTGTGCCAACTCTTCTTGTAGTGGTCACTTTCGGTTATCCTCATCCTAATTGCAATACATTCAGAATAAATCTTTAGACTTATTTTCAAAAGTATATATATCTCAGGCCACTCTGAACATTTGGCTATCTATCTCTGCCTGTTTAAACTTCAAGACTCTTTTGTTCCCCCACAATGCTCTGCAAGATCAGGGTTATAACTAGCGTCAGCCTACATCAGGAGATCCTCCCCATGGAAGAGATCTTGATGCAGATATTCTGGTTAACTCTCAGAGTCAAGATTCTTCAGTCATTCAGAGGGCGCAGTCCTTGTCCCCACTTGCTTCTTTTGTGGCTCTGGAAAAGACATGCCTTATTTTTCCTCCTATATCATGCTTGTTTTGCGTCACTTTTTCATGTCATACTACTTTGAACCTTCCTTCTCTTTCTTTCCTTGTTCCTTCTCCATTCTTTTCTAACCAGCACATCTTTAATTTGCACAGCCAGCACATGCTTTGCTATTCGCCTTCTAAAGAGCGCTATTGTTTGCATGAGCTATCTACAAGTACCCACGCCCACATGTCTATAGCTGAGCTATGTGTGTGCCACATTTTCTGAAGATTAGATACAAATTATTACGACATTAGTATGTCTGTTTAAAACATGCAAACTGATTTTGCAACCTGTAACCACGGGTGAAAATGTACGTATTATCTGAACTGGGTTCTAGTGTAGGTCAGTGGGTTCCATCCATACTAGACTTTTAGAACATCCATATAGAGAAATGTACATAAAAGTAATCTAATTGGAAGCCATTTAATTTGCGTTCATCCCTCAAAAAATGTTAATTGGATCTGTCACTCTTTTGCCCTCATTGACATTCCAGATCTATAAAATTTATTGAAACATTGCTGTAGTGATTTCCTCCCTCTTGCTGAGGCCACAAAGCTTTTTCTATGCTACTTGTGATCATTTCATCCCACTTCGTTTGCTTGCAGCCACTCATGTAAGATCTGTATACATGCTGCTGCTCCAAGTCTGGAGCACACTCTTTAGCTGGAAGCACCACTCTGAAACTCATCAGTAATGAATGCCACTCTAATCAACACCCTTCTCCCACCATGCAGTACAGGAGTAGTGGGACCCTAAGCCCCCTCCTTAGTCTTGTTTAATCGACTGTGGATAAACATACACTTGCTTGTGTCTGCGTGTACACAGCTCATAAATTAACTTTGGGGAGAGGGAACTCACAATCTCCCAAAGCTTTTAGTGTTTCCCAAACTATGGGTTGTCGGGAGCCAATTTGTGGTGGATTGTGAAAGTCCAAGCAATAAATAAAGATGCCTTTAAATTCTGGATTCATCTTGGCACATTTTCTGAGCATCAAAGACAGAGGTGAAGTATCATGCAATATCTTTTGACAAATTGCTGTTTATTTTTTTAATATTGAGATTGGTGTTTACAAACGCTCATTTCGCAGTCAGAGAAAGAAAGGTAAGTGAATTATGTGACTGTCTTGCTGGGCTACCCAGAGTATGAAAGGAAAGGCTGTAGGGCATCATTTCTTGGAACACACCGCAACATGTGTATACCTGCGTGTGCACTGCATGCATCCAGCAGTTGGGAAAACAAAAATGAACCACTTTTATGTAATTATGAAGTGTGATGGAAACAATGATGTTAATAGGATCAAAACAAATAAAGACACTATACTTGGTGATGGACAAATGATGAATATTCACTGGAACCCGATTTCCACACATTGTCATGTGTGTGCAGTATATGTCCATTAAAGCTAGGTGGGTCCCGAACGTTTGTAGTTCTAAAAAGTGGGTGTGGTTCTAAAAGGTGTGGAAAGCACTAGTCTATATGATATACAGGGAGTGCAGAATTATTAGGCAAATTAGTATTTTGACCACATCATCCTCTTTATGCATGTTGTCTTACTCCAAGCTGTATAGGCTCGAAAGCCTACTACCAATTAAGCATATTAGGTGATGTGCATCTCTGTAATGAGAAGGGGTGTGGTCTAATGACATCAACACCCTATATCAGGTGTGCATAATTATTAGGCAACTTCCTTTCCTTTGGCAAAATGGGTCAAAAGAAGGACTTGACAGGCTCAGAAAAGTCAAAAATAGTGAGATATCTTGCAGAGGGATGCAGCACTCTTAAAATTGCAAAGCTTCTGAAGCGTGATCATCGAACAATCAAGCGTTTCATTCAAAATAGTCAACAGTGTCGCAAGAAGCGTGTGGAAAAACTAAGGCGCAAAATAACTGCCCATGAACTGAGAAAAGTCAAGCGTGCAGCTGCCACAATGCCACTTGCCACCAGTTTGGCCATATTTCAGAGCTGCAACATCACTGGAGTGCCCAAAAGCACAAGGTGTGCAATACTCAGAGACATGGCCAAGGTAAGAAAGGCTGAAAGACGACCACCACTGAACAAGACACACAAGCTGAAACGTCAAGACTGGGCCAAGAAATATCTCAAGACTGATTTTTCTAAGGTTTTATGGACTGATGAAATGAGAGTGAGTCTTGATGGGCCAGATGGATGGGCCCGTGGCTGGATTGGTAAAGGGCAGAGAGCTCCAGTCCGACTCAGATGCCAGCAAGGTGGAGGTGGAGTACTGGTTTGGGCTGGTATCATCAAAGATGAGCTTGTGGGGCCTTTTCGGGTTGAGGATGGAGTCAAGCTCAACTCCCAGTCCTACTGCCAGTTCCTGGAAGACACCTTCTTCAAGCAGTGGTACAGGAAGAAGTCTGCATCCTTCAAGAAAAACATGGTTTTCATGCAGGACAATGCTCCATCACACGCGTCCAAGTACTCCACAGCGTGGCTGGCAAGAAAGGGTATAAAAGAAGGAAATCTAATGACATGGCCTCCTTGTTCACCTGATCTGAACCCCATTGAGAACCTGTGGTCCATCATCAAATGTGAGATTTACAAGGAGGGAAAACAGTACACCTCTCTGAACAGTGTCTGGGAGGCTGTGGTTGCTGCTGCACGCAATGTTGATGGTGAACAGATCAAAACACTGACAGAATCCATGGATGGCAGGCTTTTGAGTGTCCTTTCAAAGAAAGGTGGCTATATTGGTCACTGATTTGTTTTTGTTTTGTTTTTGAATGTCAGAAATGTATATTTGTGAATGTTGAGATGTTATATTGGTTTCACTGGTAATAATAAATAATTGAAATGGGTATATATTTTTTTTTGTTAAGTTGCCTAATAATTATGCACAGTAATAGTCACCTGCACACACAGATATCCCCCTAACATAGCTAAAACTAAAAACAAACTACAAACTACTTCCAAAAATATTCAGCTTTGATATTAATGAGTTTTTTGGGTTCATTGAGAACATGGTTGTTGTTCAATAATAAAATTAATCCTCAAAAATACTACTTGCCTAATAATTCTGCACTCCCTGTATATCTGTACATGCATTGCATTTATCTGATTTTCAAAAGAGGAAACTGAGACATGACTGCCATTTGTTTCTGTTTCAGGCGACAGGACGCACTCCTCTCATGGAAGCTTCAAGAGAGGGAGCAGTGGAGGTTGTCAGGGCTCTTCTTCGAAAAGGAGCCAATGTTAATACTTTCGACAACGAAAGATATAATTGTGTTCATTTTGCTGCCAAAGGAGGATTTTTTGAGGTATTCCAATTTGCTACGTTATTTAATATGCATTTCTGCTTTTCCAGCTCTGCACATATTACGGAGTTATTGCTGAGTCTCTATATGCAGTACTTAATTATTTCAAGCCCACAGAAGGTATCTGGTTGGAAGGACAGAAAGCTGGGAGTAGAGAACCAAAAATGGGGGCAGGAGGGCAATAGGGAGAGAGCCCAGATATATGGAGCCGAGAGTGTAAGAAATGACAGTGAGGGTGGGTGCTAGAGAATTATAAAGAAAGAAGTCATGGTAACTTGGGGTGGGAAGTGGAGTGTTTGGAGAAAGAGAGGTAGAGAAAAATAGTTGGTCTTTCTACCCTTGCAGGGGACTAAGGGATTGAGGTATAAAAAGCATTTTGTGGGTGTATTGCATTTGATTCGCAAAATCACAGAGCTTGCAACTGCCGAGCCCAAATTCACAAAGTACAAAGATATTTTGTAAGTCAGAACTGTGTGTAATAAGATGGGTTGTCACAGCGATCTCTTCCGGCGTAAAAAAAAATAAGCATTACACTGAGGTGCATGGTTCATTAAACAAAAAACGAAGAGAACAGAATCCAATGGGGATAAATTAAAACCTGTGCTACTTTGTTCCACATTGAAATAGTCATTTATCATGGGATATCTGAGTGTATCAGGACTGGATCAGTGGCAGAATATCGGAACCAAAAATCTTGTGTGGACAGAATATTGTGTCAAAAATATTGAGAGACAAAAATATTGATAAGGTAAGTGTAAATAGGTAAATATAGATTTAATATTCTTAACTCCACAACTACGTACCTTATAGATATATATATATATATATATATATATATATATATATATATATATATAGTCAAGTTACATATATGTGGCATTTTATATAGTAGAACTTTGCTTACCTATAGAATCTGACCTTCACAATATTTTCCCCCTCGATATTCTTGACACAATATTTAGTGCCAAAATATTTTTCGTTCCGATATGCTACCTAAACACCTCAAGATTGCCAATGCCAACAGTTCAACATTACTTATTCAAAGTGCCAAACAGAAAGATACTTTTACATGTTCCTTTGGACGTCTGTGTCCCTTGGCAATACACATAGACTAAATCATACATATACCCAACATACGACATAAATAGCAAACATATTGTTATTTGGTTGTTTCCTGTCCACCAGGTTTAAAACGTGTAGGTGTTCATCTTATAATTTAGTTCAAAATCCAAATGGAGGGAGATCGCAGCGAGACAAACAAAGAGCCCTCTGTTTACATCCTGCTCCTTGCAGACTCAATTAGTTAGGCCACAGTCAGTTTTGAACAGGTACAATAAGGGAGTTGTTTGATATCAGTGACTGGAAAGGAGTATATGGAATAAATAAATAATGTTAGTACTGAAGACCATGCTTCATAAAACGTCCTTTGATTGCTGAAAAAGACATTTAAATGAGCACTGGATGCATGATCCCTCTTTAAATAGTAAATTACGCTTACCTCTGCACACTGGTTATGTTGCAATCCACTTATACCATTGGCAGGAAGACCAAAGTACACACCTTAAAAGTACACAGGCTGCCAGAGTCGGTGCATGATGATCAACAAGCAATTCGGGAAGCGCTTGTTGAGGCGACACAATGTGTGGAAACAGGTGATCAAACAGAATTTTCTTGTACATTCAGAGTTAAACCTTGGTCAGTAGTAACACCCAGAGATTACACCTTTTGCTAAATGCCACTCACTGTGATTCGCAGTGTGGTGAGGACATAATAAGTGCGTACCCCATGGTCCTTCCAATTTGCAATGGCATGAAAAAGTTAATCAATACTGACCCATCAAAGTAGGTGGTGTAAATTTTGAAAATGGAAACTGTCTGTGACAGACATCTTCCTCTTGGTGAATGAAAGCTAAGGGCATCAGATGGAGGTAAAATCCTGTCCCACAAAAAGAATACAAACATTGGCAACGCTAATAGGTTTCAGCAGTGAAACTTATTGGCTGTGCAATGATTTTAAGATTATAGCTGCCGGCACATGCTCATCTGATGATGGACAGCTTTCCAAAACGACCCACTGCGTTTTTACCGCCGATTCAAGTGGTGCGTTGTTGATGCGCAGAAGCACGAGGACATCTCCACAAAGACGCACTAGTAACAATAACATTGCCAAAGGCACACAAGGTTGCTGGAGACGTTTACCCCGTGGCCCATCACGTACCCTTAGTGTACAATTATAAACGGGGCGTATAAAACATGCTAGGTTACGCTTACTGACATACTCGTAGAAAATACTCCGGTTGGGTAGGCCACAATGCTCATTCTACAGAAACTAAACCGCAAAGGAAGCACTTACAATTATAATCGTAGCAGGTGCCGCAGTTGAAGCTCAGCTTCTGGAGGTGAACTGATGATGTACTGGAGCGTAATCTGTATCTGACTGTGACGCGCGGGTTCTATCTTCCTCTCCTGGAGACACAGAGTAGAAGGTTCTCCCTTCATAAAGCACCTATAAGCTCCGCCCGCTGAGCCACGCCCCGTCCACCCTCGAAGTAGGTAAAGGAATTCCCGCTTCTTACCAAGATGATGGACAGCTTTCCAAAACGACCCCACTGCGTTTTTACCGCCGATTCAAGTGGTGCGTTGTTGATGCGCAGAAGCACGAGGACATCTCCACAAAGACGCACTAGTAACAATAATATTGCCAAAGGCACACAAGGTTGCTGGAGACGTTTACCCCGTGGCCCATCACGTACCTCTAGTGTACAATATAAACACAAAATCGTTTTTGTAGTAGGTTCTCCCTTTATAAAGCACCTGTAAGCTCCGCCCGCTGAGCCACCCCCCGTCCACCCTCGAAGTAGGTAAAGAAATTCCCGCATTTTTACCAGGATGATGGACAGCTTTCCAAAACGACCCCAATGCGTTTACCGCCGATTCCGGTGATGCGTTGTTGATGCTCAGAAGCACGAGGACATCTCCACAAAGACGCACTAGTAACAATCATATTGCCAAAGGAACACAAGGTTGCTGGAGACGTTTTACCCCGTGGCCCATCACGTACCCTTAGTGTACAATATAAACGGGGCGTATAAAACATGCTAGGTTACGCCTACTGACATACTCGTTGAAAATACTCCGGTTGGGTAGGCCACGATGCTCATTTTTACAGAAACTAAACCTCAAAGGAAGCACTTACAAATATAAACGTAGCAGGTGCCGCAGTTGAAGCTCAGCTTCTGGAAAGGACAAGCCACCCTAACTCTTGGGCCTGGCAAAGATAAAGCAAGGCTGTGCGCTCAGAGATCCCATAGCAGAAAAAGATCTAGAATCCTTCCTGGAGGTGAACTGATGATGTACTGGAGCGTAATCTGTATCTGACTGTGACGCGCGGGTTCTATCTTCCTCTGCTGGAGACACAGAGTAGAAGGTTTCGCCCTTTATAAAGCACCTGTAAGATCCGCCCGCTGAGCCACGCCCGTCCACCCTCGAAGTAGGTAAAGGAATTCCCGCCTTTTACCAGGATGATGGACAGCTTTCCAAAACGACCCCACTGCGTTTACCGCCGATCCCGGTGGTGCGTTGTTGATGCTCAGAAGCACGAGGACATATCCACAAAGACGCACTAGTAACAATCACATCGCCAAAGGCACACAAGGTTGCTGGAGACGTTTACCCCGTGGCCCATCACGTACCCCTAGTGTACAATATAAACAGGGCGTATAAAACATGATAGGTAACGATTACTGACATACTCGTAGAAAATACTCCGGTTGGGTAGACCACGATGCTCATTTTACAGAAACTAAACCGCAAAGGAAGCACTTACAATTATAATCGTAGCAGGTGCCGCAGTTGAAGCTCAGCTTCTGGAGGTGAACTGATGATGTACTGGAGCATAATCTGTATATGATTGTGACGCGCGGTTTCTATCTTCCTCTCCTGGAGACACAGAGTAGAAGGTTCTCCCTTCATAAAACACCTGTAAGCTCCGCCCGCTTAGCCACGCCCCGTCCACCCTCGAAGTAGGTAAAGGAATTCCCGCCTCTTACCAGGATGATGGACAGCTTTCCAAAACGACCCCACTACGTTTACCGCCGATTCACGTGGTGCGTTGTTGATGCGCAGAAGCACGAGGACATCTCCACAAAGACGCACTAGTAACAATAACATTGCCAAAGGCACACAAGGTTGCTGGAGACGTTTACCCCGTGGCCCATCACGTACCCCTAATGTACAATATAAAAGTAGCAAATGCCGCAGTTGAAGCTCAGCTCCTGGAAAGGACAAGCCACCCTAACGCTTGGGCTTGGCAAAGATAAAGCAAGGCTGTGCGCTCAGAGATCCCATAGCAGAAAAAGATCTAGAATCCTTCCTAGAGGTGAACTGATGATGTACTGGAGCGTAATCAGTATCTGACTGACGCGCAGGTTCTATCTTCCTCTCCTAGAGACACAGAGTAGAAGGTTCTCCCCTCATAAAGCACCTGTAAGCTCCGCCCGCTGAGCCACGCCCCGTCCACCCTCGAAGTAGGTAAAGGAATTCCCGCCTTTTACCAGGATGATGGACAGCTTTCCAAAACGACCCCACTGCGTTTTACCGCCGTTTCAAGTGGTGCGTTGTTGATGCGCAGAAGCACGAGGACATCTCCACAAAGACGCGCTAGTAACAATAACATTGCCAAAGGCACACAAGGTTGCTGGAGACGTTTACCCCGTGGCCCATCACGTACCCCTAGTGTACAATATAAACACAAAATCGTTTTTGTAGTAGGTTCTCCCTTTGTAAAGCACCTGTAAGCTCCGCCCGCTGAGCCACGCCCCGTCCACCCTCGAAGTAGGTAACGGAACTCCCGCCTTTTACCAGGATGATGGACAGCTTTCCAAAACGACCCCAATGCGTTTACCGCCGATTCCGGTGGTGCGTTGTTGATGCTCAGAAGCACGAGGACATCTCCACAAAGACGCACTAGTAACAATCATATTGCCAAAGGAACACAAGGTTGCTGGAGACGTTTACCCCGTGGCCCATCACGTACCCTTAGTGTACAATATAAACGGGGCGTATAAAACATGCTAGGTTACGCTTACTGACATAATCGTAGAAATACTCCGGTTGGGTAGGCCACGATGCTCATTTTTACAGAAACTAAACCTCAAAAGAAGCACTTACAAATATAATCGTAGCAGGTGCCGCAGTTGAAGCTCAGCTTCTGGAAAGGACAAGCCACCCTAACTCTTGGGCTTAGCAAAGATAAAGCAAGGCTGTGCGCTCAGAGATCCCATAGCAGGAAAAGATCTAGAATCCATCCTGGAGGTGAACTGATGATGTACTAGAGCGTAATCTGTAGCTGACTGTGACGCGCGGGTTCTATCTTCCTCTGCTGGAGACACAGAGTAGAAGGTTCTCCCTTTATAAAGCACCTGTAAACTCCGCCCGCTGAGCCACGCCCCGCCCACCCTCGAAGTAGGTAAAGGAACTCCCGCCTTTTTACCACGATGATGGGCAGCTTTCCAAACGACCCCACTGCGTTTGCCGCCGATTCCGGTGGTGCGTTGTTGATGCTCAGAAGCACGAGGACATATCCACAAAGACGCACTAGTAACAATCACATTGCCAAAGACACACAAGGTTGCTGGAGACGTTTTTACCCCGTGGCCCATCACGTACTCTTACTGTACAATATAAACGGGGCGTATAAAACATGCTAGGTAACGCTTACTGACATACTCGTAGAAAATACTCCGGTTGGGTAGGCCACGATGCTCATTTTACAGAAACTAAACCAATAACAATAAAATACACACACACTCTTTTAAACCTGTCTGACTAAGTATTTTTTACCCATGATTCTAATTATGTATTGTTATGTGCATATGTGTGTTTATTCATGTGTGTGTGTGTGTATAAATATATATATATATATGTGTATGTATGTGTATATGTTGTTTCTGTGCCTGGCATGTTTGTGGATCATTGCATGGCTCCTGATATCTATGAATTTCTGCTCTCTTTTTATCAAACTTATCTACCCATCACTCTTATGTCATGTCTCTATCAAACTATCCTCCATTCTCACTCGGACTCATCCCAAATCCCTTCGACCACTTTCATCTCCTAAATACCTCTGCCTAAGCTCTTCCCCTCCACCTCCACATCTAACTCACCAAACCTCACTCTACCTCTGTGACCTCCCACACAACCCTACTAAATTCTCCTGCATTCATCTCACCCTACTTCTATGCTCTCCCTAACCCTTCCACATCCTCTTTCCCCTCCGCTCCCCTATTATTCATCTCAAGCCTTTGGATTGAGTAAATGAAGGATAAACTCCCAATTAACACTTCTGGATTTCTTTCCTCCTCCACCCCTCCATTACTCCAGTCAATCTAACTAACAAACTCTCATGTCTGCAACTCAAATTAACTCATAATAATACTAAAACTGTACTCCTTATTAAATTATACTAATCCATCACTAATTCTTGTTGGGTACCGGAGTAGCGTGCTACTCATCGAAAAGCGCTTCGACGCCTCGTCAGGGGTAGTAAGCGCTATATAAATACGATTACAATACAATACAATACAATCTGTAGCGGACATTTTTAATAGGTTTGTAAAAACAGTACATTCAGACATGGCTGCAATGCTCGCACACATGTTAAAGAAAGCCATCTTTGAATGCATTTGTATTGTTTGGACGTGCCCAGAGAAAGAGTGCCAGGGAGGATGTGCATGCATCCATGGTTGCCATGTTTGCAATAAGTTTGTTCAAATATTAAAAATCAATTTCTTTGCTCCCACCGCATATGTGCATGAAGGGTAAGCAGTAGACAACCTGTAGATTGGGGAGGGGAGCAACATGCAGAGCGAGGGAGCAGAGGCAAAGTCAAGGGGAAAACAGCACATGGCGGAGACAGCAAGCAACACAAAGAAAAAGCAATATCAACAGAGGCAAGCCATCAGAATCAGAACACTATGAAATTTAAATGCTCCTAGGTGGGAACAAATGCAAGAATAGGAAGGCAAGCCATTTAATCAAGAGGAGACTATTGCAAGGAGTTGACCCAAAGCCCACTCTGTGTCTACTGGAAACAGCAGGACTGGCTACAGACAGCTAAATGCTGTCTGTAACCAAGATCCTAAAAAGGCATTTTTTGCGAATGCATAGATGAAGGTCAGCTCACAAGTCATAATTGCTGCATTCACAGACATTTAGTAGGAGTCACACATACTGACTCTTGCCTCCTCAATATGAATAAGGCAGGTTCTGTAATCCGACTGAATGGGCATTTTGTGCAGACCTTGTGGTACATTTGTCGTAGTGCACAATGAAGGTGGGGTCAGAAAGTAGTCAGACTGCAAAAAGATACTGACTGCTTTGTGACCCTCCTTTTATTCATTAGGCCCTTAGATATTACACAATCTGAGTATGGGGGTTTGAGTTGAAATCATATCAGTACATTGGGCTTCATATGATTCAGAATGACTTTTAAACATATGTATTCATTTTTACTGCTTGAAGAAATTACCCTGTGCATACATATGTATAAATGCACACACAAAAATGTATTTCTTTGTCTTAGGTATATTTGTATATGATTTTAGCAGTATAATGGCTTGGCAAAGAGGAAGCCACGCCTACAACCATTCCCTCAGCAGTACATGAAGTTGTAGAGGTGAGAGAGAACACACAGTGCCTTGGAATTCAGGTTTTACCTCTGGAAAGCACAACAAATCCCTTCAGTAAACCTTTTCCTTGTGAGTTCCCAGGGCAAAGTACTAATGTGTCCCAGTGGATCACAGACAATAGTTAGCAGTGAGGCTCAGGTCAAGAGGATCAGAAGGGGAAAGTTTGTTTGACCATAGAATGGAAACCAGAGCATAGGACCACCTCCACACAACTGAGTAGGATAAGTTGTACCTGACTCACCACCCCCCGTTTGTTGCCTATCAATTTTGGGTTTGTGAACAAAGGATATGACAAAGCCCAAGATGTAGATGAGATACTCCAGGCACAGGAAGCGAGCAGACAAGCTAGCTGCTTATCCTTCAGGTAAATGCACCTAGAAGGAGGGTGTATTGGGTTAGCTGAGCTCATTGAAAATTACATTTACACACAAGCCTGGCCACCAAATTCCCAGTCTTCATGAACTAAGAGCTCAACAACACACATGCCGCCTATTGCTCCTGCCTCTGAACCAGATTTGATAGTAGAATCTTCTTCCTAGCTGTGTACAATATTTCCTGGTGTCGTTAATCTTCATAAATGAAAGATTGTATGTTTTTAGATCTCCCAGACCTGGGTTTGTCCCTTCCCCTCCTTTAGGCTCATATACAAAGATAGATGTGCATTCAGCTTAAAGAGGGCAGAATTCAAAAGTGAAAGGCCAACAACTCCTTCCAATCTAATGTTTGTCCCAAACGCAGTACAAACACAGTTAGTTACCTTAGTCCATTGTGATGACATCTTAAAGATTTTACAAGGGAGATAAATGCCTCATAGCGCTGCTGCATTTAGTACTGTTGCCCATGAATCTCCACTCAATGTCCTTTCGTCCAGCACGGGAATTGAAGGTCAAATGCTGAAATGTTATGCTTCCTTCCTCTCATCTGGATTCCAATTTGTAAAAATAGGTTGTTTCTGACCTCTGATCCATACCATTCAGCTGCTGTGTACCCCACAGCTTTATCCTTTCAACCACCCTTCTCAATAATTACAAGGCCTCTGTGGGAACTTTGATATATATAATATTGTCATGCGTTAATAGGTTGTTGATACCTACAAATCCCATGTTTCTCACTCAAGTTCAAACAGTCTGGGCTATGGGCTTTTTAGAGACTTTCATATATTGTACTGCCTCTTTTGCCTTTCTCAGGGGATTTATCCACGTGAAATGCATGAGTTATCTCTGTTTTTTGTCCGTCCCCCACCCTCCACAGAAGGGGATCAGAGGTCAAATTATTATTTTCTTTCCCTAGGATCTTGTTTCTGCGATTCTTTTTAAAGGTCTGTCAGTGTCTTGTCACAGCCACAGCTCTACATATGTAGTCATTAAAATACTTGTCCAAACACTCATTTCAGTCCACAGGGGGCTGAGACCCACATACTTTATGCAAGATCCAGCTCTAAGTTCTATCTTGATGGAGTGGTGAAGCGCTCTAGATTCAGACACCTGCAGCTTGAGGTTGTGGTACGAACCCCTGTATTTCATCACCACCCCGTTACACGCATTCGACCCAGATCAACAGCGCTCGCTCAACACATTCGTGTCAATTCTGGATGCTACAGACATAAAAAGAAAGTATGTGAAGCAGGGGAGGAGTGTTAGCGCGTCTGACCTTAATAAGTAAACTTACAAGGGGATGCGAATATGTCGATGGACCTTTTGACTCGCAATTAAGATGTTCCCACCATAACTCTAGTATATGCAGATCAATAATCAAAAATCAATCAATAGCCCCAATAATCAGTGATAATCAATAGCATTAGTTATCAATAAAGTCAGTAATTGTCACACACCATGACCTTTCAGTCGTGAATAACTACACCTTTAGTAAAAGTTAGATTATGTATTTCCCTATATTAACAATGCTAAGGTTGCGTGCATTAATCTCAAAATCAAATGATACACATATAGAAACATAACTGGCTGTCCAAACCTGCAAAACAAATGCAATCTAATCAAAGCTTGAACTATTACACATTCTAAGGTTACAGTGCAAATTAATAATAAGAACAATTGCACAAATCATATCACATACATTTAGATTTAGCAAAGAAAAAACATCAAACGTTATCCTCTATGGCATACTTTCATTAGTGAGAATCCTTAACTAACACCAGATTAGCATCAGCATGTTGGGCATCATGCAAAACAATTTAATAAACACAAATTTGGAAAACATCTAACTAGGGCTCTATCAAAACAGTGCAGTTGGTACCTAGAAAGAAAAAAACAAACATACATTGCAAGTCACATTTAGAATTCATATACCTCTCCTCAATTTGGATCACCAAGCTAAGATTGTCTTCGTCAGCAGCAAATCAGTCTGTTCAGCAAGGCATCAGTATTCAGCATCAAAGTTCAGAAAATGCAAAGACATTAAGCAAAAAGATTTAGCACGTCTCTTGTCAAGACGCTCAAGGAATTAACAACCTTTCGGCCAGCAACAAATTGAGCAAATGTCCCTCTTTCCTTGGTGAAGTCCGGCTAAGTTAGATTTCCTAAAACTACTTCCAAAGTCCCTATTGGTCAAGGGATCCCATGTTCACACTTTGTCGAATAAAAGTAAAACTTCAAATCTTTTAATTCTACCACTACTCCCTTCACATGTCGCTGATTGGCTTCTCTTGCAATGTCCTCATCATCCGGCTCGTCAGGTAACAATATTGTTGCAGCTTATACTCCAGTCAGTGTCCCCATTGTTCCCCTCCTGAGAAAGTCAGTCTTACACATATTACACTCATACTGTTACATTTAGCAAGAACAGCATCTCCTAGCAATCGGTTCTCATGAGAAAGACTTTTAGCTACGAGCACATTTAGACAGTACAGTGGAAAATCACAGTTTAATTCTCTGAACCGCCATATTATTAAACATTAAGAAATACAGCTTGTCATGAGGATGTGCAAGTAGGCCAAGACCTTCGCTAAGTTAAAGCCTACAATTAATAACGCTAATACACAACCATTTATATCACATATTACGACATTAATCTAACAAACACTGAACATTTCATATTAATAAAACATTATTAAGTATACTTCATGAACATTGACGGCCACTCATCGTGATCACATTTTCAAATACGTGCATTATTTTTCTACGTTATTACATTTTCTTCACAAATCCATTACTCATAGTACAAGAACACTCATTAATAATTTTTATTAAACACCTGCACTAGCAGGAGAGAAGGCATTAACTTGATATTGTATAATTATTATCGGAACAAAACGTTTCTCATATATTGCACTTAAAGCGGAGTGACCCTCCTATTTATAAGTGTCCAAAAGACACTAGGCCCACTCTGCAGTAGATTTCCATAGCACACTACTTAACCCTCTTAAGCCCCCCACAGACAGCACAAGATGGTGTGTGCCACGTGGGCTGAGCAATACACTTTGCACTCTTCTGGCGTCTGATCGAACACAGCATCAATTATTGGAATGTGAGTCAGTTTGATGGCCTATCCCACCAGCACTTTGATCTCCAGTCAGTAATGCCAGTGGCCTGGGGCTCCAGGGGAGAGCTTGGTCTTTGAGCTGGGTACATTGAAAGATCCAAACATGTCGTTTCAGTAAGAAATAAGTTTGGAATTCGTACATTTTAAGGTAGGTCGCATTCCTCTGCTACCCTGTGTTTATTGTACCCTCCTACGTGAAACGCCAACAAATGCGAAAAGCTACATCACGGACGTCAATTCACCAAAATGCCAAGGGTAGCGGAAGTGACATCACACACCCTTTGGCCTCCACTTTCAGTCACACACACACACACAAATTCACACTTACATACGTTCTCTCACATAAAAACACACTCAGCCACAAGCACCCACGGCATACATTTGAAAAACTTTTTTCTTACCTCAGCTGCCATCGGAGGGCATATTCGAGCTAATTGTACCTCTTTTTTTATTACACTAATAGTGAATAATAGCAGAGTTCAGCACCAGTACATGAAAATACAAACACAGTGTACATTTTAGTAACGTTACGGTTTTAAAGTATTCCTAGGTGGCAGAGCATCAGGTAAGCAGAGTAACTGTAGTGTGACTATATAGTGCCTCTCCAATCTTTGGTTGTCCATAGCACTAGGTTCACACAGCACCAGTGTAAACACTGGGTTTAGAAAGGCACAGAAAGTTTAAGGTTTTGCTTGTTCTTGCGCCTCTGCTCAGGTATACTTAATTGATGTTTTCAAGACACTTTTCCCTCTACTGCTCTTTTAGAAATGATTGGCCCTGTGTGCGCTCCGGCAGACACTCACTAATCCACTTTCAGTCTTCCTCAATCTAAACTCCTTTAAACAGTGCTGCATTTGCTTATGTGATCCCCGTGGTAAATCCTCATTCTTAATCCTATAGGCAGTGCTGCTAGCTGCTTCTCTGGTCCCAGTGAAAATTCCGTATTCCAAGTCCTTTAGACAGTGTTGCAGTTGCTTCTCTAATCCCCGTGGTAAATCCTCATTCTTAATCCTATAGGCAGTGCTGCTGGCTGCTTCTCTGGTCCTGTCAGTAATTCTGCATTCTAAGTCCTCTAGACAATACTGCAAGCTGTTTGTCTGGTCCCGTTGGTAGCTCCTCATTTTAAGTCCTCTGTGCAGTACTGCTATCTGCTTCTCTGGTCCCAGTGGTAATTCCTCATTCTAAGTCCTCTAGACAGTACTCTTAGCTGCTTCTCTGGTCCCAGTGGTAATACATCATTCTTAGTCCTCTAGGAAGTGCTACTAAGATTCTCTGGTCCCGTCTGTAATTCCACATTCTTAGTCCTGTAGACAATGCTGCATCTGCTTCTCTGGTCCCATCAGTAATTCCTCATTCTAAGTCCTCTAGGCAGTGCTGCAGCTGCTTCTCTGGTCCCACTGGTAATTCCTCATTCTTAGACCTCTAGACAGTACTGCAGCTGTGTCTCTGTTCCGAGTGATAATTCCCCATTCTTAGCCCTCTAGACAGTGTTGGAGCTGCGTCTCTGTTCATACATCCACTACACTCCAAATCAAAATATAGGTAAAATATATTTTCATTTACAACACCAATAGCTCTCACAGATGCAATACCTATTGCATTGTAAATGCTTGTTTTCAGTGTGGGTAGCTGTGCATTTTGGGCCCTAGCTCAGCCGGCATCTGGGAAAACCTGGCAAGCCTGCACTTTTTTTAAACTAATCACCTGTAAAATCCCAGGGTGGGTTGCTGGCATGGTTCTCACCAGGTTTTCCTACCCAGAGGCCCTTGCAAACCTCAAACTTCAAACTTTAACAAGAAACACACATTTTCCACACATTTCTGAGAGGAAAACTACTTGAATCTTATGGAGAGCCACAAGTTTCCTACAACCCAGCATTCCCTTATGTCTCCCGATAAAAATGGCACTACGCTTGTGAGGGTAGGGCTAGTGCCTGCAACATGAGGGGACCCAAAACTAAACATGGACACCACATATTTCCACTGAAAACAGACCCTTTTTTAATGTAAAGTGGGTAGCTGTGGATTTCAGTCCCTTGCTTCTCTGGCATTTTGAGATACCTAGCGCAAACCTGCACATTTTCAAAACAAGACACTCAGAGGAATCCAGGGTGTGGTGACTTGAGGGCTCTCACCAGGGCTTCCTACTCAGAAGCTCTTGCAATTCAAACATCAGTCTTTGAGAAATAACACATATTTTCCTCACATTTCTGTGAGGAAAACTGATGGAATCTGCGGGGAGAAACAAATTTCCTACCACCCAGCATTCCCCAGAGTCAATCAATAAAATTGGTATCTTACTTGTATGGGTAGACCCAGTACCCGCGACAGGAAAGGGCCTAAAACAAAACACAGACACATCACATTTTCCCACTGAAAACTGAGCCTTTTTTTGCAAAATGTATAGCTGTGGATTTTGTGCCCTAGTTCAGCGGCAGCTAGGGAAATGTAGCAAACATTAACATTTTAAAAAACTAGACACCCAGTGTAATTCTGGGTGGGGTACATTGCTTCACTTCCGTCAGGTATTTCTACCCAGAAGCCCATGCAAACCTTTCACTCACATATCTGTGTAGGAAAGTTCCAGAGTCTGTGGGGATCCACAAATTTCGTATCACTCAGAGATCCCAAGACTCCCAATAATAATGGTAGCCCAGTTGTTTGGGGTGGGCTAAAAGACTATCACACAGAAGGCCCTAAAGCCCTACATGGATAGGAGTACCTGTGGCATTTGGGGCCATGCACACCCCGACCCATGGAAACTCCCTGTAGGAAAATAGCATCTTACTGACATACTTACCCCCACTTAGACTGTAATGCACTGGGATCATGCCAACCAGGACCTCAGTGTCTGTGTCTACCCTAAATTTGGTTGTTTGGTAACTTTTACACCCCGCAATCGGCATACTGGTGCACCCATGTAAGTCCCTAGTATATGGTACTTACGTTCCCAGTATACTGGTACATCAGAGGTCTTCCATGGGCTGCAGCATGTATTATGCCACCCATGGGAGCCCATGCAAACTGTGTCTGTAGCTCTGCCATTGCAGTCTGCACAAAATGATGCATGACCCTTTCACTTTAAATATAAGGCTTGCCTTATATTGCGGTCACTGCACTTGGACACTTTAAGCCACCCCTCTGGTAAGCTCTTCAGCCCTAGGTCAGGGTACCTGTTCCTAAGTGTAAAGGCACCTCTGCATAAGAAGAGGTGCCCCTACAAACCACTGACTCCATTCCCTGCATTTGTAAGTGTGGGGAAGCCATCTTAAGGTATGTAGCGGACACGGGTCAACACGAGTAGTCAAACTACGTAATGGCTTCCCCGAACCTAGACATGTTTGGTATCAAACATGTTCAAATCATGCAACTACAATGCCAGTGCTAGTCGCATAATACCATGTACCCTGGGGTTCCTTAGATGACCCCCCAGTTCTGCCTGTACAGTCTTGCAGGGTCTGCATGTCAACCATTGCTGCTGCCGACCCTAGAAACTGTTCTGCAGAACAAAGGATTTCCTGTAGGGTAGAGGTGTACCCACCTCTCCTTTTGAAATGGGTGTCTCTGGGCTGGGCTGGGGTGGTCTCTGAGCACCATCAGACTGCTTTGAAGGGCACATTTAGTGCACTCCTTGCATAAGCTGGTACGCACCCTTGCAGGAACCCCTGGTTCCCGCTCTGCTGCCAAACCACACAAAGGACATGGGAGTGACCACCCTCCTGTCCTGCTCCTCCCCTAGGGAGGTGCACAGAGGTCTGCAAGTGGTCGGTTCATTCTGCCATCTTAGAAACAAGATGTGCAGAGGCCTCTGTAACCATCTGACTGGTTAGACCAGGTAGATGACATCCCTGATCCCCCTCTGATAGGTGGGTGTTAGAAATGGGGGCTCTGGTTGTCAGTCAGTTTGCACTCTGTCCAAGCAGGGACCCTCACTCCACTCTTGGTAAGGGAGCTAAACTCCTAAGAAGACAACCCCTGCTCACCCCTTGGTAGCTTGGCACAAGCAGTCAGGCTGATCTTAAAGGCAATGTGTAAAGTATTTGTACCAACACACACACAGTAATACAGTGAAAACACTACAAAATGGACACCACACCGGTTTAGAAAAATCGGTAATATTTATCTAAATCAAACCAAAACAACAAAAATTTAACATACACAAGTAAAGACATGAATTTTTAAAGTAAAAAGAGTCTTACTCAATAGAAAACAATGGAGATGTTGTTACACAAAGTACCTGGTTTGCGTCAAAAATAAAGCTGCATGGGTGAGCAAGCATCAGAAAAGTCAGTGATGCGTTGATTCCTTACTCACAAGTGGGGCCGTGTGTCGTTTCTTCTCCGGTCAGGTAGGCGATGCCTAGTTTTTCTCCCCCCTCAAGGGAGTGATGCATCGATTTCCGGACAGGGCACTTTGGATCCATGCAGGTTCACGATGACTTTGATGCTCAGCGATAATGCGTGAGAAATCCGGTTGCACGGTGTTGGAAAACTGTGCTGCGCGGGATTTGCATCATTATCAGCAGCCGCAAGTGGGTGTTGCTTCGTTTTTCCAGCTGTGATGCATCGATCTCCCAACCGCGATGGAGGTGGGGCGTCGATTTCAGCCACGAAGCGGGTGGCGGATCGTTTTTCATCCGTGTTGCAGGTAGTGCGTCAAAAGTTTCCCCGCATGGCTTCCTGTGCGTGGATTTCCATCCTTTTCCTTCCAGCTTCACCTTTCAAGGGCCCAGGGACTATATAGGGCACCACTTGGCAGGTCAGAGTCTCTGCAGAGAGTTCAGGTGCTGGCAGAGCAAGTCTTTGATGGCCCTGAGACTTCAAAATAGGAGGCAAGCTCAATCCAAGCCCTTGGAGACACTTCACAAGCAGGAATATACCACAAAGTCCAGTCTTTGTCCTCTTTCAGGCAGAAGCAGCAACTGCAGGCCAACCCAGCAAAGCACAGTCACAGGCAATGGGGCAGTACTCCCCCTCCAGCTCCTCAGCTCTTCTCCTTGGCAGAGATTGCTCTTGAATCCAGAAGTAATCTGAAAATCTGGGGTTTTGGGTCCACTACTTATACCCCTTTCTGCCTTTGAAGTAGGCACACTTCAAGGGAAAGTCTCTGTTGTTCACAAGATCGTGTCTTGCACAGGCCTCGCCTCAGACACACACTAGGGAGTTGTGGACTGCGTTGTGTGAGGGCAGCCACAGCCAATTCAGCTGTAAGTGTCAGCTCCTCTCTCCACTCTAGCCCAGGTGACCCATCAGGATATTCAGTCTACACCCCTGCTCCCTTTGTGTCACTGTCTAGTGGAGATTCAAAAACAGCCCAACTGTCAGTCTGACCCAGATGTGGAATACACAAGCAGGCAAAGGCACATAATGGTTAAGCAACAAAATGCCCACTTTCTAAAAGTGGCATTTTGAAACTGACACTCTAAAAACCAACTTTACCACAAGATGTATTTTTAAATTGTTAGTTCATAGACCCCAAACTATCTACTCTCAAAGGGAAACTGCTCTTAAAAGATATTTAAAGGCAGCCCCTATGTTAACCCATGAGAGAGTTAGGCCTTGCCCCTATGTTAACCCATTAGAGAGTTAGGCCTTGCAACAGTGAAAACCGAATTTGGCAGTATTTCACTGTCAGGACATGTAAAACACATCAACACATATCCTATCTTTAACATACACATTACCCTGTTCATGGGGCTACCTAGGGCCTACCTACGAAGTGCCTTACATGTACAAAAAGGGAAGGTTTGGCCTGGCAAGAAGGTTTGAGCCTGGCAAGAGTACCACTTGCCAGGTCGAATTGGCAGAGGAAGACTGCACACACAGACACTGCAGTCAGTGGCAGGGCTGAGATGTTTTTGAGGGGTACTCATGTGGGTGGCACAATCAGTGCAGCAGGCTCACTTGTCGCCTTTGGTTTACAGACCCCGAGCACCTCTAGTGCACTTTACTAGGGACTTACTAGTAAATCAAATATGCCAATCAGGGATAAACCAATCACCAATGCAATATACACTGAGAGTATATGCACTTTAGCATTTGTTAGCAGTGGTAAAGTGACGAGAGTCCTAAAGCCAACAAAAACTGGTCAGAAAAATTAGGAGGAAGGAGGCAAAAAGTTTGAGGATGACCCTGCAAAAAGGGCAAGGCCCAACAGTGGGTCACTGCAGATAGTGACCAAATCCCTTTTAGGGTTACTGAAGGTCTCCCGTAAAGGTGGGTCCTTAGATTCGTCGAGCAAGATTCTACCAAGGAACTCTCTGCAAGGCTCTTCCGATCCTGGCCCCCGGAACTGCTGCTGGTCTGCTTTTGGAACTGAAACATGACTGTATCTAATTGGGAGGGCTCCTACTGCAATATTGTTTCTCAAGCTCCTGCAGGATTTCTGCAACATAGGTGGCCATGCATTCTCCAGGGTCACAAGGACTCTGTTTGCATCCAGGAAGGAAGAAGAAATCTCCCTTGGAGTGGAGGAGTTAACCCCCTGCATCCGCAAGCACCTTAAGACGACAACGACCGGCTGGTGGATCCTGCTGTCGGATGGACATCGAAAGGCTCTGCAACACATGTGGTGGTTTTGTGGTCCTCTCCATGTCCTAGTTGTCTTCTGGCCTATTTGGGAGATGGTGGGCCTTTTCTGCAGCCACTGGAACGGAGCCCCTGTGTGCCATGACTGGTGCTTTTACCAAGGCTTGTTGGCTCTTACCCCAGGAGATTTTCAAGGTCCAAGAAGCCAAGCCTTCAGCACTCTGCAACTCCAAGATCAGCTTAAGCTCTGCAGCTTCTCGGGCGTGGGACTCTGGTTTTGTTGTGCTGCTGAGCCCTTCCTGCGATTCCCTGTGCCTACTGCCAGTGGGTCACTCATCAGGAATCCAACCATTCCTCCTGTTTTTCCTTGATGCTGAGGGCCAGCCCTGACTCCCCTCCAAGTGTCGAGTCGTGTGGACCCTGCTGGTCCCCAAAAACCTGCAATCTTCTCTGTAATGACTTTTGCATTTGCAAATGCTTGTTGGTGGTCCTGCTAACCACTGACCCTCCTGCAGTCTGTCGACCGACCTAGGACTTTTCGTGGGTGACTCCAAGGATCTTCCTGCATCCCCTTTTGCTCCGCAGCTGGACTTCATCCTTTACTGACCGTCAGGAACTTCACTTTTGCACAGTGGGCATTGCCCACCTGCGCCGTCTGGACATCTCTGAGTGGTCTGAGTGGTACTGTCACCTTCTTTTTCCTGGTTCTTCACATCCAGAATCCATATTTGGGTTCCACCGACCAGGTCCACAGGTCGCGACAGCAGCTGGACAACCAACGATCCCATTGACTCTAGCGAGGGTTTCCGACGTCACTTCACTCCTATGCACCTGGGCCCTCTGGTGTAGGTACTCCAATCTTCCGGGTTATCCATGGGTGGGGGTACTATCCAACTTTCTTTTTGCCAAATGGTTACCTCAAGGTTTCCTGAATCGAAAGAATTCCAACCGGAACGGTCCCCTGCTAGCCTCTGGGACACCCGGCTCATTAACAAGTCTACACCTGGGTGCCTGTGGGACTTCTGTTACTTACTTCTGGTAAATCCTTACTCCCCGAGCCCTTAGGATTCTAACACACTTGCCTTAGTGGGGCACCTCCATTCTTATACCACTTTCTTATTACAGGGTCCCATGTATTTCTCTGCTTTTCCTGCTTGTTGCTAAGTGTAGATTTTGTGTGTAGATATCTCCAAGGGGAGATATACCAACATTAGTATAGTAGTAGTGTTGTAATAAAGAATACTTTACTTTTGCAACACCTGGTGTAGTTCTTTCTTGCGTGACAATCACTGACTGACATCTTGTGGTATGGTAAGTGCTTTACACTCTTCCCTGATAAACCTGAGCTGTTCTCCACAGCTACCCCTGGAGAACTTTGTTTATCTAGGCACCAATACACTATCACTTATGGGTTGCCTGGAATCAGTATAGGGTGACACACCGTAGGTGTATACCATAAACTGAGCTAGTCTCCTAGAATCCCATCCACAGACATTTTTTAAAACTAGATGCCCAGAAGATTTTAGTGTGGTGTGCCTTGTGTGGATCCAACAATGTTTTTCTACCCACAATGCCCTGCAAACCTCAAACTTTGCCTAAATTCACACATTTTACTTACATTTCTGTTATGGAATCTTCCGGAATGTGCAGGTACCCACAAAATCCCTACCACTTGCCCTAATAAAAATGCTGCCCCATTTGTGTGGCTGGGCCTAGTGCCCACAACAGGAATGGATGAAGCCAAGGTCATTGGAATCCCCTGCAAGGACTACCACTGACCCTGGTTTGATCCATTCTAGTCACCCCTGAAAGGTAGAAAGACTGTTTGCCGCTTTTGTTTGGGGGGGGGGGCATTCTCATGCCCATAATGGGCAGCCTGCATCTGGCTTTTAGTGGGCTTTCTACCTCCCAACCCCCCATTGGAGGCAGATTAGTGCAAACTCAGGGGCATATTTATACTCTGTTTGCGCGAATTTGCGTCGTTTTTTTAGACGCAAATTCGACGCAAAACTAACTCCATATTTATACTTTGGCGTTAGACGCGTCTAGCGCCAAAGTATGAGGAATGAGCGTAATTTTTTTGCGTGAACGCCTTCCTTGCGTTAATGAGATGCAAGGTAGGCGTTCCCGTCTACAAAAATGACTGCGACGCAAATGCGTCGTATTTATACTCCCGGGCAAAAATCACGCCCGGGAGTGGGCGGGGCAAAAAAACCCGCATTTGCGCCTCTTTTTAACGCCTAGGGCAGGCGTTAAGGGACGTGTGGGCTCAAAATGAGCCCACAGCTGCCCTCCCATGCCCCCAGGGACCCCCCCTGCCACTCTTGCCCACCCCAGGAGGACACCCAAGGATGGAGGGACCCATCCCAGGGACATTCAGGTAAGTTCAGGTAAGTATAATTTTTTATTTTTTTTGTATATTTTTTTGGCATAGGGGGGCCTGATTTGTGCCCCCCTACATGCCACAATGCCCAATGACCATGCCCAGGGGACATAAGTCCCCTGGGCATGGCCATTGGGCAAGGGGGCATGACTCCTGTCTTTACTAAGACAGGAGTCATGTAAATGGCGTCTGGGCGTCGTTAAAAATGGCGCAAATCGGGTGGAGGCGATTTTTTTTGCCTCTACCTGACTTGCCCCATTTTAAGACGCCCTAACGCCATTTTCCCCAACGCCGGCGCTGCCTGGTGTACGTGGTTTTTTTCCACGCACACCAGGCAGCGCCGGTCTGCTAGCGCCGGCTAACGCCATTCAATAAATACGGCGCCCGCATGGCGCTTCAGAATGGCGTTAGCCGGCGCTAATCTTTTTGGCGCAAAACTGCGATAGCGCAGTTTTGCGTCAAAAAGTATAAATATGGTCCCCAGTATCTGGCCCCCGGTGGGGGAGGGTGGAGAGGTAGGCAGGAAGACTGTTTGCCCCTTTTAGAGATGGAGGCATGGTCGTGCTCGTGGTTGGCAGTGGCCACCCCTTCCTTTACTAAGTTTTGATTTTCCCGCTGTCTAGGAGGCTTTTTACCCCACCTGCCGGAGGGGCAGATTGGGGATACATTTTATTCCATGACTAATTTGCACATATTATGTGACAAATTGTGAAACTTATTTCTGTAATTACTTTCCAAACTAAAGTACTTTAAATTACAGTTAGCGAAGAACTATAAATAGCATCCACAAATAAATACACATTTAGTTTAGGGCAGGGGTCTCAAGCCTGTTGTGAGCAATGAGCAACAATTGTGTCAGTAAAAATGATGAGCAACCTCCAAACCATAAAGTAATATATCGACATAGTAGAGCTTGTAAAACCATTGAAGCTGGTTTTAGCTCTGTAATGAACATAATATGCATAAATAATGCATATTAACAGTAAGCAACAACACTTAATGGTGCAAATTAGGCCCAAACTTAAACTATGATGATCAAAATCAGTGATCAAAATTTGTTAGGATTTACAAATCACTTTTTAGTGGCTGTCTCAAGAAAATGATGAATTGTTAAATTTAATGCAAAACAAAATGATGATGGACGGAGTGCTGACAATGCAAACACTCACCCCCAGTCACAGATCTGGGTTTAATCCATCGTTTTTTTGCTGCCCATGCCATTCCAGTTTGGACCCAGCCATATGCAAATCAGTCTTGACCCTGTTCCCTATGGGAACATTCCAGACCGAACTGCCAGGCCAGGTCTTCCCTGTACTGGAAACAAGCATCCTGGGACCGGTTTCGGGGTTTCACTCCTCATCAGCCAGGCTAGCTTGAATCCAGTGGCATGGGAAGCACGGGACCCACGTCTGGGCATACCCTTCCCACTTAGGGCGACATTAGCAAAACGATGATGGACGGAGTGCTGACAATGCAAACACTCACCCCCAGTCACAGATCTGGGTTTAATCCATCGTTTTTTTGCTGCCCATGCCATTCCAGTTTGGACCCAGCCATATGCAAATCAGTCTTGACCCTGTTCCCTATGGGAACAGTCCAGACCGAACTGCCAGGCCAGGTCTTCCCTGGACTGGAAACAAGCATCCTGGGACCGGTTTCGGGGTTTCACCCCTCATCAGCCAGGCTAGCTTGAATCCAGTGGCATGGGAAGCACGGGACCCACGTCTGGGGCATACCCTTCCCACTTAGGGCGACATTAGCAAAACAAAATGATGATGGACGGAGTGCTGACAATGCAAACACTCACCCCCAGTCACAGATCTGGGTTTAATCCATCGTTTTTTTGCTGCCCATGCCATTCCAGTTTCGACCCAGCCATATGCAAATCAGTCTTGACCCTGTTCCCTATGGGAACAGTCCAGACCGAATTGCCAGGCCAGGTCTTCCCTGGACTGGAAACAAGCATCCTGGTACCGGTTTCAGGGTTTCACCCCTCATCAGCCAGGCTAGCTTGAATCCAGTGGCATGGGAAGCACGGGACCCACGGCTTTGTCGCCCTAAGTGGGAAGGTTATGCCCAGACGTGGGTCCCGTGCTTCCCATGCCACTGGATTCAAGCTAGCCTGGCTGATGAGGGGTGAAACCCCGAAACTGGTCCCAGGATGCTTGTTTCGGGTCCAGTAAGGACCTGGCTTGGCAGTTCGGTCTGGACTGTTCCCATGAGGAACAGGGTCAAGACTGATTTGCATATGGCTGGGTCCAAACTGGGGTGGCATGGTGAGCAAAAGAACGATGGATTAAACCCAGATCTATGACTGGGGGTGAGTGTTTGACAATGTTCAGCATTCCGTCCATCACTTGTTGTTTTTGCTTTGTCGCCCTAAGTGGGAAGGGTATGCCCAGACGTGGGTCCCGTGCTTCCCATGCCACTGGATTCAAGCTAGCCTGGCTGATGAGGGGTGAAACCCCGAAACCAGTCCCAGGATGCTTGTTTCGGGTCCAGTGAGGACCTGGCTTGGCAGTTCGGTCTGGACTGTTCCCATGAGGAACAGGGTCAAGACTGATTTGCATATGGCTGGGTCCAAACTGGGGTGGCATGGTGAGCAAAAGAACGATGGATTAAACCCAGATCTATGACTGGGGGTGAGTGTTTGACAATGTTCAGCATTCCGTCCATCACTTGTTGTTTTTGCTTTGTCACCCTAAGTGGGAAGGGTATGCCCAGACGTGGGTCCCGTGCTTCCCATGCCACTGGATTCAAGCTAGCCTGGCTGATGAGAGGTGAAACCCCGAAACCGGTCCCAGGATGCTTGTTTCGGGACCAGTGAGGACCTGGCTTGGCAGTTCGGTCTGGACTGTTCCCATGAGGAACAGGGTCAAGACTGATTTGCATATGGCTGGGTCCAAACGGGGGTGGCATGGTGAGCAAAAGAACGATGGATTAAACCCAGATCTATGACTGGGGGTGAGTGTTTCACAATGTTCAGCATTCCGTCCATCACTTGTTGTTTTTGCTTTGTCGCCCTAAGTGGGAAGGGTATGCCCAGACGTGGGTCCCGTGCTTCCCATGCCACTGGATTCAAGCTAGCCTGGCTGATGAGGGGTGAAACCCCGAAACCGGTCCCAGGATGCTTGTTTCGGGTCCAGTGAGGACCTGGCTTGGCAGTTCGGTCTGGACTGTTCCCATGAGGAACAGGGTCAAGACTGATTTGCATATGGCTGGGTCCAAACTGGGGTGGCATGGTGAGCAAAAGAACGATGGATTAAACCCAGATCTATGACTGGGGGTGAGTGTTTGACAATGTTCAGCATTCCGTCCATCACTTGTTGTTTTTGCTTTGTCGCCCTAAGTGGGAATGGTATGCCCAGACGTGGGTCCCGTGCTTCCCATGCCACTGGATTCAAGCTAGCCTGGCTGATGAGGGGTGAAACCCCGAAACCGGTCCCAGGATGCTTGTTTCGGGTCCAGTGAGGACCTGGCTTGGCAGTTCGGTCTGGACTGTTCCGATGAGGAACAGGGTCAAGACTGATTTGCATATGGCTGGGTCCAAACTGGGGTGGCATGGTGAGCAAAAGAACGATGGATTAAACCCAGATCTATGACTGGGGGTGAGTGTTTGACAATGTTCAGCATTCCGTCCATCACTTGTTGTTTTTGCTTTGTCGCCCTAAGTGGGAAGGGTATGCCCAGACGTGGGTCCCGTGCTTCCCATGCCACTGGATTCAAGCTAGCCTGGCTGATGAGGGGTGAAACCCCGAAACCGGTCCCAGGATGCTTGTTTCGGGTCCAGTGAGGACCTGGCTTGGCAGTTCGGTCTGGACTGTTCCCATGAGGAACAGGGTCAAGACTGATTTGCATATTGCTGGGTCCAAACTGGGGTGGCATGGTGAGCAAAAGAACGATGGATTAAACCCAGATCTATGACTGGGAGTGAGTGTTTGACAATGTTCAGCATTCCGTCCATCACTTGTTGTTTTTGCTTTGTCGCCCTAAGTGGGAAGGGTATGCCCAGACGTGGGTCCCGTGCTTCCCATGCCACTGGATTCAAGCTAGCCTGGCTGATGAGGGGTGAAACCCCGAAACCGGTCCCAGGATGCTTGTTTCGGGTCCAGTGAGGACCTGGCTTGGCAGTTCGGTCTGGACTGTTCCCATGAGGAACAGGGTCAAGACTGATTTGCATATGGCTGGGCCCAAACTGGGGTGGCATGGTGAGCAAAAGAACGATGGATTAAACCCAGATCTATGACTGGGGGTGAGTGTTTGACAATGTTCAGCATTCCGTCCATCACTTGTTGTTTTTGCTTTGTCGCCCTAAGTGGGAAGGGTATGCCCAGACGTGGGTCCCGTGCTTCCCATGCCACTGGATTCAAGCTAGCCTGGCTGATGAGGGGTGAAACCCCGAAACCGGTCCCAGGATGCTTGTTTCGGGTCCAGTGAGGACCTGGCTTGGCAGTTCGGTCTGGACTGTTCCCATGAGGAACAGGGTCAAGACTGATTTGCATATGGCTGGGTCCAAACTGGGGTGGCATGGTGAGCAAAAGAACGATGGATTAAACCCAGATCTATGACTGGGGGTGAGTGTTTGACAATGTTCAGCATTCCGTCCATCACTTGTTGTTTTTGCTTTGTCGCCCTAAGTGGGAAGGGTATGCCCAGAGGTGGGTCCCGTGCTTCCCATGCCACTGGATTCAAGCTAGCCTGGCTGATGAGGGGTGAAACCCCGAAACCGGTCCCAGGATGCTGGTTTCGGGTCCAGTGAGGACCTGGCTTGGGAGTTCGGTCTGGACTGTTCCCATGAGGAACAGGGTCAAGACTGATTTGCATATGACTGGGTCCAAACTGGGGTGGCATGGTGAGCAAAAGAAGGATGGATTAAACCCAGATCTATGACTGGGGGTGAGTGTTTGACAATGTTCAGCATTCCGTCCATCACTTGTTGTTTTTGCTTTGTCGCCCTAAGTGGGAAGGGTAATGCCCAGACGTGGGTCCCGTGCTTCCCATGCCACTGGATTCAAGCTAGCCTGGCTGATGAGGGGTGAAACCCCGAAACCGGTCCCAGGATGCTTGTTTCGGGTCCAGTGAGGACCTGGCTTGGCAGTTCGGTCTGGACTGTTCCCATGAGGAACAGGGTCAAGACTGATTTGCATATGGCTGGGTCCAAACTGGGGTGGCATGGTGAGCAAAAGAACGATGGATTAAACCCAGATCTATGACTGGGGGTGAGTGTTTGACAATGTTCAGCATTCCGTCCATCACTTGTTGTTTTTGCTTTGTCGCCCTAAGTGGGAAGGGTATGCCCAGACGTGGGTCCCGTGCTTCCCATGCCACTGGATTCAAGCTAGCCTGGCTGATGAGGGGTGAAACCCCGAAACCGGTCCCAGGATGCTTGTTTCGGGTCCAGTGAGGACCTGGCTTGGCAGTTCGGTCTGGACTGTTCCCATGAGGAACAGGGTCAAGACTGATTTGCATATGGCTGGGTCCAAACTGGGGTGGCATGGTGAGCAAAAGAACGATGGATTAAACCCAGATCTATGACTGGGGGTGAGTGTTTGACAATGTTCAGCATTCCGTCCATCACTTGTTGTTTTTGCTTTGTCGCCCTAAGTGGGAAGGGTATGCCCAGACATGGGTCCCGTGCTTCCCATGCCACTGGATTCAAGCTAGCCTGGCTGATGAGGGGTGAAACCCCGAAACCGGTCCCAGGATGCTTGTTTCGGGTCCAGTGAGGACCTGGCTTGGCAGTTCAGTCTGGACTGTTCCCATGAGGAACAGGGTCAAGACTGATTTGCATATGGCTGGGTCCAAACTGGGGTGGCATGGTGAGCAAAAGAACGATGGATTAAACCCAGATCTATGACTGGGGGTGAGTGTTTGACAATGTTCAGCATTCCGTCCATCACTTGTTGTTTTTGCTTTGTTGCCCTAAGTGGGAAGGGTATGCCCAGACGTGGGTCCCGTGCTTCCCATGCCACTGGATTCAAGCTAGCCTGGCTGATGAGGGGTGAAACCCTGAAACCGGTCCCAGGATGCTTGTTTCGGGTCCAGTGAGGACCTGGCTTGGCAGTTCGGTCTGGACTGTTCCCATGAGGAACAGGGTCAAGACTGATTTGCATATGGCTGGGTCCAAACTAGGGTGGCATGGTGATCAAAAGAACGATGGATTAAACCCAGATCTATGACTGGGGGTGAGTGTTTGACAATGTTCAGCATTCCGTCCATCACTTGTTGTTTTTGCTTTGTCGCCCTAAGTGGGAAGGGTATGCCCAGACGTGGGTCCCGTGCTTCCCATGCCACTGGATTCAAGCTAGCCTGGCTGATGAGGGGTGAAACCCCAAAACCGGTCCCAGGTTGCTTGTTTCGGGTCCAGTGAGGACCTGGCTTGGCACTTCGGTCTGGCAAAAGAACGATGGATTAAACCCAGATCTATAACTGGGGGTGAGTGTTTGACAATGTTCAGAATTCCGTCCATCACTTGTTGTTTTTGCTTTGTCGCCCTAAGTGGGAAGGGTATGCCCAGACGTGGGTCCCGTGCTTCCCATGCCACTGGATTCAAGCTGGCCTGGCTGATGAGGGGTGAAACCCCGAAACCGGTCCCAGGATGCTTGTTTCGGGTCCAGTGAGGACCTGGCTTGGCAGTTCGGTCTGGACTGTTCCCATGAGGAACAGGGTCAAGACTGATTTGCATATGGCTGGGTCCAAACTGGGGTGGCATGGTGAGCAAAAGAACGATGGATTAAACCCAGATCTATGACTGGGGGTGAGTGTTTGACAATGTTCAGCATTCCGTCCATCACTTGTTGTTTTTGCTTTGTCGCCCTAAGTGGGAAGGGTATGCCCAGACGTGGGTCCCGTGCTTCCCATGCCACTGGATTCAAGCTAGCCTGGCTGATGAGGGGTGATACCCCGAAACCGGTCCCAGGATGCTTGTTTCGGGTCCAGTGAGGACCTGGCTTGGCAGTTCGGTCTGGACTGTTCCCATGAGGAACAGGGTCAAGACTGATTTGCATATGGCTGGGTCCAAACTGGGGTGGCATGGTGAGCAAAAGAACGATGGATTAAACCCAGATCCATGACTGGGGGTGAGTGTTTGACAATGTTCTGCATTCCGTCCATCACTTGTTGTTTTTGCTTTGTCGCCCTAAGTGGGAAGGGTATGCCCAGACGTGGGTCCCGTCCTTCCCATGCCACTGGATTCAAGCTAGCCTGGCTGATGAGGGGTGAAACCCCGAAACCGGTCCCAGGATGCTTGTTTCGGGTCCAGTGAGGACCTGGCTTGGCAGTTCGGTCTGGACTGTTCCCATGAGGAGCAGGGTCAAGACTGATTTGCATATGGCTGGGTCCAAACTGGGGTGGCATGGTGAGCAAAAGAACGATGGATTAAACCCAGATCTATGACTGGGGGTGAGTGTTTGACAATGTTCAGCATTCCGTCCATACTTGTTGTTTTGGTATGCCCAGACGTGGGTCCCGTGCTTCCCATGCCTCTGGATTCAAGCTAGCCTGGCTGATGAGGGGTGAAACCCCGAAACCGGTCCCAGGATGCTTGTTTCGGGTCCAGTGAGGACCTGGCTTGGCAGTTCGGTCTGGACTGTTCCCATGAGGAACAGGGTCAAGACTGATTTGCATATGGCTGGGTCCAAACTGGGGTGGCATGGTGAGCAAAAGAACGATGGATTAAACCCAGATCTATGACTGGGGGTGAGTGTTTGACAATGT
Source organism: Pleurodeles waltl (assembly GCF_031143425.1). NCBI lineage: Eukaryota > Metazoa > Chordata > Amphibia > Caudata > Salamandridae > Pleurodeles > Pleurodeles waltl. The sequence continues at coordinate 381,071,501 of NC_090444.1, read as the reverse complement.
TCAGCATTCCGTCCATCACTTGTTGTTTTTGATTTGTCGCCCTAAGTGGGAGGGGTATGCCCAGACGTGGGTCCCGTGCTTCCCATGCCACTGGATTCAAGCTAGCCTGGCTGATGAGGGGTGAAACCCCGAAACCGGTCCCAGGATGCTTGTTTCGGGTCCAGTGAGGACCTGGCTTGGCAGTTCGGTCTGGACTGTTCCCATGAGGAACAGGGTCAGACTGATTTGCATATGGCTGGGTCCAAACTGGGGTGGCATGGTGAGCAAAAGAACGATGGATTAAACCCAGATCTATGACTGGGGGTGAGTGTTTGACAATGTTCAGCATTCCGTCCATCACTTGTTGTTTTTGCTTTGTCGCCCTAAGTGGGAAGGGTATGCCCAGACGTGGGTCCCGTGCTTCCTATGCCACTGGATTCAAGCTAGCCTGGCTGATGAGGGGTGAAACCCCGAAACCGGTCCCAGGATGCTAGTTTCGGGTCCAGTGAGGACCTGGCTTGGCAGTTCGGTCTGGACTGTTCCCATGAGGAACAGGGTCAAGACTGATTTGCATATTGCTGGGTCCAAACTGGGGTGGCATGGTGAGCAAAAGAACGATGGATTAAACCCAGATCTATGACTGGGGGTGAGTGTTTGACAATGTTCAGCATTCCGTCCATCAGTTGTTGTTTTTGCTTTGTCGCCCTAAGTGGGAAGGGTATGCCCAGACGTGGGTCCTGTGCTTCCCATGCCACTGGATTCAAGCTAGCCTGGCTGATGAGGGGTGAAACCCCGAAACCAGTCCCAGGATGCTTGTTTCGGGTCCAGTGAGGACCTGGCTTGGCAGTTCGGTCTGGACTGTTCCCATGAGGAACAGGGTCAAGACTGATTTGCATATGGCTGGGTCCAAACAGGGGTGGCATGGTGAGCAAAAGAATGATGGATTAAACCCAGATCTATGACTGGGGGTGAGTGTTTGACAATTTTCAGCATTCCGTCCATCACTTGTTGTTTTTGCTTTGTCGCCCTAAGTGGAAAGGGTATGCCCAGACGTGGGTCCCGTGCTTCCCATGCCACTGGATTCAAGTTAGCCTGGCTGATGAGGGGTGAACCCCCGAAACCGGTCCCAGGATGCTTGTTTCGGGTCCAGTGAGGACCTGGCTTGGCAGTTCGGTCTGGACTGTTCCCATGAGGAACAGGGTCAAGACTGATTTGCATATGGCTGGGTCCAAACTGGGGTGGCATGGTGAGCAAAAGAACGATGGATTAAACCCAGATCTATGACTGGGGGTGAGTGTTTGACAATGTTCAGCATTCCGTCCATCACTTGTTGTTTTTGCTTTGTCGCCCTAAGTGGGAAGGGTATGCCCAGACGTGGGTCCCGTGCTTCCCATGCCACTGGATTCAAGCTAGCCTGGCTGATGAGGGGTGAAACCCCGAAACCGGTCCCAGGATGCTTGTTTTGGGTCCAGTGAGGACATGGCTTGGCAATTCGGTCTGGACTGTTCCCATGAGGAACAGGGTCAAGACTGATTTGCATATGGCTGGGTCCAAACTGGGGTGGCATGGTGAGCAAAAGAACGATGGATTAAACCCAGATCTATGACTGGGGGTGAGTGTTTGACAATGTTTAGCATTCCGTCCATCACTTGTTGTTTTTGCTTTGTCGCCCTAAGTGGGAAGGGTATGCCCAGACGTGGGTCCCGTGCTTCCCATGCCACTGGATTCAAGCTAGCCTGGCTGATGAGGGGTGAAACCCCGAAACCGGTCCCAGGATGCTTGTTTCGGGTCCAGTGAGGACCTGGCTTGGCAGTTCGGTCTGGACTGTTCCCATGAGGAACAGGGTCAAGACTGATTTGCATATGGCTGGGTCCAAACTGGGGTGGCATGGTGAGCAAAAGAACGATGGATTAAACCCAGATCTATGACTGGGGGTGAGTGTTTGACAATGTTCAGCATTCCGTCCATCACTTGTTGTTTTTGCTTTGTCGCCCTAAGTGGGAAGGGTATGCCCAGACGTGGGTCCCGTGCTTCCCATGCCACTGGATTCAAGCTAGCCTGGCTGATGAGGGGTGAAACCCCGAAACCGGTCCCAGGATGCTTGTTTCGGGTCCAGTGAGGACCTGGCTTGGCAGTTCGGTCTGGACTGTTCCCATGAGGAACAGGGTCAAGACTGATTTGCATATGGCTGGGTCCAAACTGGGGTGGCATGGTGCGCAAAAGAACGATGGATTAAACCCAGATCTATGACTGGGGGTGAGTGTTTGACAATGTTCAGCATTCCGCCCATCACTTGTTGTTTTTGCTTTGTCGCCCTAAGTGGGAAGGGTATGCCCAGACGTGGGTCCCTTGCTTCCCATGCCACTGGATTCAAGCTAGCCTGGCTGATGAGGGGTGAACCCCCGAAACCGGTCCCGGGATGCTTGTTTCGGGTCCAGTGAGGACCTGGCTTGGCAGTTTGGTCTGGACTGTTCCCATGAGGAACAGGGTCAAGACTGATTTGCATATGGCTGGGTCCAAACTGGGGTGGCATGGTGAGCAAAAGAATGATGGATTAAACCCAGATCTATGACTGGGGGTGAGTGTTTGACAATGTTCAGCATTCCGTCCATCACTTGTTGTTTTTGCTTTGTCGCCCTAAGTGGGAAGGGTATGCCCAGACGTGGGTCCCGTGCTTCCCATGCCACTGGATTCAAGCTAGCCTGGCTGATAAGGGGTGAAACCCCGAAACCGGTCCCAGGATGCTTCTTTCGGGTCCAGTGAGGACCTGGCTTGGCAGTTCGGTCTGGACTGTTCCCATGAGGAACAGGGTCAAGACTGATTTGCATATGGCTGGGTCCAAACTGGGGTGGCATGGTGAGCAAAAGAACGATGGATTAAACCCAGATCTATGACTGGGGGTGAGTGTTTGACAATGTTCAGCATTCCGTCCATCACTTGTTGTTTTTGCTTTGTCGCCCTAAGTGGGAAGGGTATGCCCAGACGTGGGTCCCGTGCTTCCCATGCCACTGGATTCAAGCTAGCCTGGCTGATGAGGGGTGAAACCCCGTAACCGGTCCCAGGATGCTTGTTTTGGGTCCAGTGAGGACCTGGCTTGGCAGTTCGGTCTGGACTGTTCCCATGAGGAACAGGGTCAAGACTGATTTGCATATGGCAGGGTCCAAACTGGGGTGGCATAGTGAGCAAAAGAACAATGGATTAAACCCAGATCTATGACTGGGGGTGAGTGTTTGACAATGTTCAGCATTCCGTCCATCACTTGTTGTTTTTGCTTTGTCGCCCTAAGTGGGAAGGGTATGCCCAGACGTGGGTCCTGTGCTTCCCATGCCACTGGATTCAAGCTAGCCTGGCTGATGAGGGGTGAAACCCCGAAACCGGTCCCAGGATGCTTGTTTCGGGTCCAGTGAGGACCTGGCTTGGCAGTTCGGTCTGGACTGTTCCCATGAGGAACAGGGTCAAGACTGATTTGCATATGGCTGGGTCCAAACTGGGGTGGCATGGTGAGCAAAAGAACGATGGATTAAACCCAGATCTATGACTGGGGGTGAGTGTTTGACAATGTTCAGCATTCCGTCCATCACTTGTTGTTTTTGCTTTGTCGCCCTAAGTGGGAAGGGTATGCCCAGACGTGGGTCCCGTGCTTCCCATGCCACTGGATTCAAGCTAGCCTGGCTGATGAGGGGTGAAACCCCGAAACCGGTCCCAGGATGCTTGTTTTGGGTCCAGTGAGGACCTGGCTTGGCAGTTCGGTCTGGACTGTTCCCATGAGGAACAGGGTCAAGACTGATTTGCATATGGGTGGGTCCAAACTGGGGTGGCATGGTGAGCAAAAGAACGATGGATTAAACCCAGATCTATGACTGGGGGTGAGTGTTTGACAATGTTCAGCATTCCGTCCATCACTTGTTGTTTTTGCTTTGTCGCCCTAAGTGGGAAGGGTATGCCCAGACGTGGGTCCCGTGCTTCCCATGCCACTGGATTCAAGCTAGCCTGGCTGATGAGGGGTGAAACCCCGAAACCGGTCCCAGGATGCTTGTTTCGGGTCCAGTGAGGACCTGGCTTGGCAGTTCGGTCTGGACTGTTCCCATGAGGAACAGGGTCAAGACTGATTTGCATATGGCTGGGTCCAAACTGGGGTGGCATGGTGAGCAAAAGAACGATGGATTAAACCCAGATCTATGACTGGGGGTGAGTGTTTGTTCAGCATTCCGTCCATCACTTGTTGTTTTTGCTTTGTCGCCCTAAGTGGGAAGGGTATGCCCAGACGTGGGTCCCGTGCTTCCCATGCCACTGGATTCAAGCTAGCCTGGCTGATGAGGGGTGAAACCCCGAAACCGGTCCCAGGATGCTTGTTTCGGGTCCAGTGAGGACCTGGCTTGGCAGTTCGGTCTGGACTGTTCCCATGAGGAACAGGGTCAAGACTGATTTGCATATGGCTGGGTCCAAACTGGGGTGGCATGGTGAGCAAAAGAACGATGGATTAAACCCAGATCTATGACTGGGGGTGAGTGTTTGACAATGTTCAGCATTCCGTCCATCACTTGTTGTTTTTGCTTTGTCGCCCTAAGTGGGAAGGGTATGCCCAGACGTGGGTCCCGTGCTTCCCATGCCACTGGATTCAAGCTAGCCTGGCTGATGAGGGGTGAACCCCCGAAACCGGTCCCAGGATGCTTGTTTCGGGTCCAGTGAGGACCTGGCTTGGCAGTTTGGTCTGGACTGTTCCCATGAGGAACAGGGTCAAGACTGATTTGCATATGGCTGGGTCCAAACTGGGGTGGCATGGTGAGCAAAAGAATGATGGATTAAACCCAGATCTATGACTGGGGGTGAGTGTTTGACAATGTTCAGCATTCCGTCCATCACTTGTTGTTTTTGCTTTGTCGCCCTAAGTGGGAAGGGTATGCCCAGACGTGGGTCCCGTGCTTCCCATGCCACTGGATTCAAGCTAGCCTGGCTGATGAGGGGTGAAACCCCGAAACCGGTCCCAGGATGCTTCTTTCGGGTCCAGTGAGGACCTGGCTTGGCAGTTCGGTCTGGACTGTTCCCATGAGGAACAGGGTCAAGACTGATTTGCATATGGCTGGGTCCAAACTGGGGTGGCATGGTGAGCAAAAGAACGATGGATTAAACCCAGATCTATGACTGGGGGTGAGTGTTTGACAATGTTCAGCATTCCGTCCATCACTTGTTGTTTTTGCTTTGTCGCCCTAAGTGGGAAGGGTATGCCCAGACGTGGGTCCCGTGCTTCCCATGCCACTGGATTCAAGCTAGCCTGGCTGATGAGGGGTGAAACCCCGTAACCGGTCCCAGGATGCTTGTTTTGGGTCCAGTGAGGACCTGGCTTGGCAGTTCGGTCTGGACTGTTCCCATGAGGAACAGGGTCAAGACTGATTTGCATATGGCAGGGTCCAAACTGGGGTGGCATAGTGAGCAAAAGAACAATGGATTAAACCCAGATCTATGACTGGGGGTGAGTGTTTGACAATGTTCAGCATTCCGTCCATCACTTGTTGTTTTTGCTTTGTCGCCCTAAGTGGGAAGGGTATGCCCAGACGTGGGTCCTGTACTTCCCATGCCACTGGATTCAAGCTAGCCTGGCTGATGAGGGGTGAAACCCCGAAACCGGTCCCAGGATGCTTGTTTCGGGTCCAGTGAGGACCTGGCTTGGCAGTTCGGTCTGGACTGTTCCCATGAGGAACAGGGTCAAGACTGATTTGCATATGGCTGGGTCCAAACTGGGGTGGCATGGTGAGCAAAAGAACGATGGATTAAACCCAGATCTATGACTGGGGGTGAGTGTTTGACAATGTTCAGCATTCCGTCCATCACTTGTTGTTTTTGCTTTGTCGCCCTAAGTGGGAAGGGTATGCCCAGACGTGGGTCCCGTGCTTCCCATGCCACTGGATTCAAGCTAGCCTGGCTGATGAGGGGTGAAACCCCGAAACCGGTCCCAGGATGCTTGTTTCGGGTCCAGTGAGGACCTGGCTTGGCAGTTCGGTCTGGACTGTTCCCATGAGGAACAGGGTCAAGACTGATTTGCATATTGCTGGGTCCAAACTGGGGTGGCATGGTGAGCAAAAGAACGATGGATTAAACCCAGATCTATGACTGGGAGTGAGTGTTTGACAATGTTCAGCATTCCGTCCATCACTTGTTGTTTTTGCTTTGTCGCCCTAAGTGGGAAGGGTATGCCCAGACGTGGGTCCCGTGCTTCCCATGCCACTGGATTCAAGCTAGCCTGGCTGATGAGGGGTGAAACCCCGAAACCGGTCCCAGGATGCTTGTTTCGGGTCCAGTGAGGACCTGGCTTGGCAGTTCGGTCTGGACTGTTCCCATGAGGAACAGGGTCAAGACTGATTTGCATATGGCTGGGCCCAAACTGGGGTGGCATGGTGAGCAAAAGAACGATGGATTAAACCCAGATCTATGACTGGGGGTGAGTGTTTGACAATGTTCAGCATTCCGTCCATCACTTGTTGTTTTTGCTTTGTCGCCCTAAGTGGGAAGGGTATGCCCAGACGTGGGTCCCGTGCTTCCCATGCCACTGGATTCAAGCTAGCCTGGCTGATGAGGGGTGAAACCCCGAAACCGGTCCCAGGATGCTTGTTTCGGGTCCAGTGAGGACCTGGCTTGGCAGTTCGGTCTGGACTGTTCCCATGAGGAACAGGGTCAAGACTGATTTGCATATGGCTGGGTCCAAACTGGGGTGGCATGGTGAGCAAAAGAACGATGGATTAAACCCAGATCTATGACTGGGGGTGAGTGTTTGACAATGTTCAGCATTCCGTCCATCACTTGTTGTTTTTGCTTTGTCGCCCTAAGTGGGAAGGGTATGCCCAGAGGTGGGTCCCGTGCTTCCCATGCCACTGGATTCAAGCTAGCCTGGCTGATGAGGGGTGAAACCCCGAAACCGGTCCCAGGATGCTGGTTTCGGGTCCAGTGAGGACCTGGCTTGGGAGTTCGGTCTGGACTGTTCCCATGAGGAACAGGGTCAAGACTGATTTGCATATGACTGGGTCCAAACTGGGGTGGCATGGTGAGCAAAAGAAGGATGGATTAAACCCAGATCTATGACTGGGGGTGAGTGTTTGACAATGTTCAGCATTCCGTCCATCACTTGTTGTTTTTGCTTTGTCGCCCTAAGTGGGAAGGGTAATGCCCAGACGTGGGTCCCGTGCTTCCCATGCCACTGGATTCAAGCTAGCCTGGCTGATGAGGGGTGAAACCCCGAAACCGGTCCCAGGATGCTTGTTTCGGGTCCAGTGAGGACCTGGCTTGGCAGTTCGGTCTGGACTGTTCCCATGAGGAACAGGGTCAAGACTGATTTGCATATGGCTGGGTCCAAACTGGGGTGGCATGGTGAGCAAAAGAACGATGGATTAAACCCAGATCTATGACTGGGGGTGAGTGTTTGACAATGTTCAGCATTCCGTCCATCACTTGTTGTTTTTGCTTTGTCGCCCTAAGTGGGAAGGGTATGCCCAGACGTGGGTCCCGTGCTTCCCATGCCACTGGATTCAAGCTAGCCTGGCTGATGAGGGGTGAAACCCCGAAACCGGTCCCAGGATGCTTGTTTCGGGTCCAGTGAGGACCTGGCTTGGCAGTTCGGTCTGGACTGTTCCCATGAGGAACAGGGTCAAGACTGATTTGCATATGGCTGGGTCCAAACTGGGGTGGCATGGTGAGCAAAAGAACGATGGATTAAACCCAGATCTATGACTGGGGGTGAGTGTTTGACAATGTTCAGCATTCCGTCCATCACTTGTTGTTTTTGCTTTGTCGCCCTAAGTGGGAAGGGTATGCCCAGACATGGGTCCCGTGCTTCCCATGCCACTGGATTCAAGCTAGCCTGGCTGATGAGGGGTGAAACCCCGAAACCGGTCCCAGGATGCTTGTTTCGGGTCCAGTGAGGACCTGGCTTGGCAGTTCAGTCTGGACTGTTCCCATGAGGAACAGGGTCAAGACTGATTTGCATATGGCTGGGTCCAAACTGGGGTGGCATGGTGAGCAAAAGAACGATGGATTAAACCCAGATCTATGACTGGGGGTGAGTGTTTGACAATGTTCAGCATTCCGTCCATCACTTGTTGTTTTTGCTTTGTTGCCCTAAGTGGGAAGGGTATGCCCAGACGTGGGTCCCGTGCTTCCCATGCCACTGGATTCAAGCTAGCCTGGCTGATGAGGGGTGAAACCCTGAAACCGGTCCCAGGATGCTTGTTTCGGGTCCAGTGAGGACCTGGCTTGGCAGTTCGGTCTGGACTGTTCCCATGAGGAACAGGGTCAAGACTGATTTGCATATGGCTGGGTCCAAACTAGGGTGGCATGGTGATCAAAAGAACGATGGATTAAACCCAGATCTATGACTGGGGGTGAGTGTTTGACAATGTTCAGCATTCCGTCCATCACTTGTTGTTTTTGCTTTGTCGCCCTAAGTGGGAAGGGTATGCCCAGACGTGGGTCCCGTGCTTCCCATGCCACTGGATTCAAGCTAGCCTGGCTGATGAGGGGTGAAACCCCAAAACCGGTCCCAGGTTGCTTGTTTCGGGTCCAGTGAGGACCTGGCTTGGCACTTCGGTCTGGCAAAAGAACGATGGATTAAACTCAGATCTATAACTGGGGGTGAGTGTTTGACAATGTTCAGAATTCCGTCCATCACTTGTTGTTTTTGCTTTGTCGCCCTAAGTGGGAAGGGTATGCCCAGACGTGGGTCCCGTGCTTCCCATGCCACTGGATTCAAGCTGGCCTGGCTGATGAGGGGTGAAACCCCGAAACCGGTCCCAGGATGCTTGTTTCGGGTCCAGTGAGGACCTGGCTTGGCAGTTCGGTCTGGACTGTTCCCATGAGGAACAGGGTCAAGACTGATTTGCATATGGCTGGGTCCAAACTGGGGTGGCATGGTGAGCAAAAGAACGATGGATTAAACCCAGATCTATGACTGGGGGTGAGTGTTTGACAATGTTCAGCATTCCGTCCATCACTTGTTGTTTTTGCTTTGTCGCCCTAAGTGGGAAGGGTATGCCCAGACGTGGGTCCCGTGCTTCCCATGCCACTGGATTCAAGCTAGCCTGGCTGATGAGGGGTGATACCCCGAAACCGGTCCCAGGATGCTTGTTTCGGGTCCAGTGAGGACCTGGCTTGGCAGTTCGGTCTGGACTGTTCCCATGAGGAACAGGGTCAAGACTGATTTGCATATGGCTGGGTCCAAACTGGGGTGGCATGGTGAGCAAAAGAACGATGGATTAAACCCAGATCCATGACTGGGGGTGAGTGTTTGACAATGTTCTGCATTCCGTCCATCACTTGTTGTTTTTGCTTTGTCGCCCTAAGTGGGAAGGGTATGCCCAGACGTGGGTCCCGTCCTTCCCATGCCACTGGATTCAAGCTAGCCTGGCTGATGAGGGGTGAAACCCCGAAACCGGTCCCAGGATGCTTGTTTCGGGTCCAGTGAGGACCTGGCTTGGCAGTTCGGTCTGGACTGTTCCCATGAGGAGCAGGGTCAAGACTGATTTGCATATGGCTGGGTCCAAACTGGGGTGGCATGGTGAGCAAAAGAACGATGGATTAAACCCAGATCTATGACTGGGGGTGAGTGTTTGACAATGTTCAGCATTCCGTCCATACTTGTTGTTTTGGTATGCCCAGACGTGGGTCCCGTGCTTCCCATGCCTCTGGATTCAAGCTAGCCTGGCTGATGAGGGGTGAAACCCCGAAACCGGTCCCAGGATGCTTGTTTCGGGTCCAGTGAGGACCTGGCTTGGCAGTTCGGTCTGGACTGTTCCCATGAGGAACAGGGTCAAGACTGATTTGCATATGGCTGGGTCCAAACTGGGGTGGCATGGTGAGCAAAAGAACGATGGATTAAACCCAGATCTATGACTGGGGGTGAGTGTTTGACAATGTTCAGCATTCCGTCCATCACTTGTTGTTTTTGATTTGTCGCCCTAAGTGGGAGGGGTATGCCCAGACGTGGGTCCCGTGCTTCCCATGCCACTGGATTCAAGCTAGCCTGGCTGATGAGGGGTGAAACCCCGAAACCGGTCCCAGGATGCTTGTTTCGGGTCCAGTGAGGACCTGGCTTGGCAGTTCGGTCTGGACTGTTCCCATGAGGAACAGGGTCAGACTGATTTGCATATGGCTGGGTCCAAACTGGGGTGGCATGGTGAGCAAAAGAACAATGGATTAAACCCAGATCTATGACTGGGGGTGAGTGTTTGACAATGTTCAGCATTCCGTCCATCACTTGTTGTTTTTGCTTTGTCGCCCTAAGTGGGAAGGGTATGCCCAGACGTGGGTCCCGTGCTTCCTATGCCACTGGATTCAAGCTAGCCTGGCTGATGAGGGGTGAAACCCCGAAACCGGTCCCAGGATGCTAGTTTCGGGTCCAGTGAGGACCTGGCTTGGCAGTTCGGTCTGGACTGTTCCCATGAGGAACAGGGTCAAGACTGATTTGCATATTGCTGGGTCCAAACTGGGGTGGCATGGTGAGCAAAAGAACGATGGATTAAACCCAGATCTATGACTGGGGGTGAGTGTTTGACAATGTTCAGCATTCCGTCCATCAGTTGTTGTTTTTGCTTTGTCGCCCTAAGTGGGAAGGGTATGCCCAGACGTGGGTCCTGTGCTTCCCATGCCACTGGATTCAAGCTAGCCTGGCTGATGAGGGGTGAAACCCCGAAACCAGTCCCAGGATGCTTGTTTCGGGTCCAGTGAGGACCTGGCTTGGCAGTTCGGTCTGGACTGTTCCCATGAGGAACAGGGTCAAGACTGATTTGCATATGGCTGGGTCCAAACAGGGGTGGCATGGTGAGCAAAAGAATGATGGATTAAACCCAGATCTATGACTGGGGGTGAGTGTTTGACAATTTTCAGCATTCCGTCCATCACTTGTTGTTTTTGCTTTGTCGCCCTAAGTGGAAAGGGTATGCCCAGACGTGGGTCCCGTGCTTCCCATGCCACTGGATTCAAGTTAGCCTGGCTGATGAGGGGTGAACCCCCGAAACCGGTCCCAGGATGCTTGTTTCGGGTCCAGTGAGGACCTGGCTTGGCAGTTCGGTCTGGACTGTTCCCATGAGGAACAGGGTCAAGACTGATTTGCATATGGCTGGGTCCAAACTGGGGTGGCATGGTGAGCAAAAGAACGATGGATTAAACCCAGATCTATGACTGGGGGTGAGTGTTTGACAATGTTCAGCATTCCGTCCATCACTTGTTGTTTTTGCTTTGTCGCCCTAAGTGGGAAGGGTATGCCCAGACGTGGGTCCCGTGCTTCCCATGCCACTGGATTCAAGCTAGCCTGGCTGATGAGGGGTGAAACCCCGAAACCGGTCCCAGGATGCTTGTTTTGGGTCCAGTGAGGACATGGCTTGGCAATTCGGTCTGGACTGTTCCCATGAGGAACAGGGTCAAGACTGATTTGCATATGGCTGGGTCCAAACTGGGGTGGCATGGTGAGCAAAAGAACGATGGATTAAACCCAGATCTATGACTGGGGGTGAGTGTTTGACAATGTTTAGCATTCCGTCCATCACTTGTTGTTTTTGCTTTGTCGCCCTAAGTGGGAAGGGTATGCCCAGACGTGGGTCCCGTGCTTCCCATGCCACTGGATTCAAGCTAGCCTGGCTGATGAGGGGTGAAACCCCGAAACCGGTCCCAGGATGCTTGTTTCGGGTCCAGTGAGGACCTGGCTTGGCAGTTCGGTCTGGACTGTTCCCATGAGGAACAGGGTCAAGACTGATTTGCATATGGCTGGGTCCAAACTGGGGTGGCATGGTGAGCAAAAGAACGATGGATTAAACCCAGATCTATGACTGGGGGTGAGTGTTTGACAATGTTCAGCATTCCGTCCATCACTTGTTGTTTTTGCTTTGTCGCCCTAAGTGGGAAGGGTATGCCCAGACGTGGGTCCCGTGCTTCCCATGCCACTGGATTCAAGCTAGCCTGGCTGATGAGGGGTGAAACCCCGAAACCGGTCCCAGGATGCTTGTTTCGGGTCCAGTGAGGACCTGGCTTGGCAGTTCGGTCTGGACTGTTCCCATGAGGAACAGGGTCAAGACTGATTTGCATATGGCTGGGTCCAAACTGGGGTGGCATGGTGAGCAAAAGAACGATGGATTAAACCCAGATCTATGACTGGGGGTGAGTGTTTGACAATGTTCAGCATTCCGTCCATCACTTGTTGTTTTTGCTTTGTCGCCCTAAGTGGGAAGGGTATGCCCAGACGTGGGTCCCTTGCTTCCCATGCCACTGGATTCAAGCTAGCCTGGCTGATGAGGGGTGAACCCCCGAAACCGGTCCCGGGATGCTTGTTTCGGGTCCAGTGAGGACCTGGCTTGGCAGTTTGGTCTGGACTGTTCCCATGAGGAACAGGGTCAAGACTGATTTGCATATGGCTGGGTCCAAACTGGGGTGGCATGGTGAGCAAAAGAATGATGGATTAAACCCAGATCTATGACTGGGGGTGAGTGTTTGACAATGTTCAGCATTCCGTCCATCACTTGTTGTTTTTGCTTTGTCGCCCTAAGTGGGAAGGGTATGCCCAGACGTGGGTCCCGTGCTTCCCATGCCACTGGATTCAAGCTAGCCTGGCTGATAAGGGGTGAAACCCCGAAACCGGTCCCAGGATGCTTCTTTCGGGTCCAGTGAGGACCTGGCTTGGCAGTTCGGTCTGGACTGTTCCCATGAGGAACAGGGTCAAGACTGATTTGCATATGGCTGGGTCCAAACTGGGGTGGCATGGTGAGCAAAAGAACGATGGATTAAACCCAGATCTATGACTGGGGGTGAGTGTTTGACAATGTTCAGCATTCCGTCCATCACTTGTTGTTTTTGCTTTGTCGCCCTAAGTGGGAAGGGTATGCCCAGACGTGGGTCCCGTGCTTCCCATGCCACTGGATTCAAGCTAGCCTGGCTGATGAGGGGTGAAACCCCGTAACCGGTCCCAGGATGCTTGTTTTGGGTCCAGTGAGGACCTGGCTTGGCAGTTCGGTCTGGACTGTTCCCATGAGGAACAGGGTCAAGACTGATTTGCATATGGCAGGGTCCAAACTGGGGTGGCATAGTGAGCAAAAGAACAATGGATTAAACCCAGATCTATGACTGGGGGTGAGTGTTTGACAATGTTCAGCATTCCGTCCATCACTTGTTGTTTTTGCTTTGTCGCCCTAAGTGGGAAGGGTATGCCCAGACGTGGGTCCTGTGCTTCCCATGCCACTGGATTCAAGCTAGCCTGGCTGATGAGGGGTGAAACCCCGAAACCGGTCCCAGGATGCTTGTTTCGGGTCCAGTGAGGACCTGGCTTGGCAGTTCGGTCTGGACTGTTCCCATGAGGAACAGGGTCAAGACTGATTTGCATATGGCTGGGTCCAAACTGGGGTGGCATGGTGAGCAAAAGAACGATGGATTAAACCCAGATCTATGACTGGGGGTGAGTGTTTGACAATGTTCAGCATTCCGTCCATCACTTGTTGTTTTTGCTTTGTCGCCCTAAGTGGGAAGGGTATGCCCAGACGTGGGTCCCGTGCTTCCCATGCCACTGGATTCAAGCTAGCCTGGCTGATGAGGGGTGAAACCCCGAAACCGGTCCCAGGATGCTTGTTTCGGGTCCAGTGAGGACCTGGCTTGGCAGTTCGGTCTGGACTGTTCCCATGAGGAACAGGGTCAAGACTGATTTGCATATGGGTGGGTCCAAACTGGGGTGGCATGGTGAGCAAAAGAACGATGGATTAAACCCAGATCTATGACTGGGGGTGAGTGTTTGACAATGTTCAGCATTCCGTCCATCACTTGTTGTTTTTGCTTTGTCGCCCTAAGTGGGAAGGGTATGCCCAGACGTGGGTCCCGTGCTTCCCATGCCACTGGATTCAAGCTAGCCTGGCTGATGAGGGGTGAAACCCCGAAACCGGTCCCAGGATGCTTGTTTCGGGTCCAGTGAGGACCTGGCTTGGCAGTTCGGTCTGGACTGTTCCCATGAGGAACAGGGTCAAGACTGATTTGCATATGGCTGGGTCCAAACTGGGGTGGCATGGTGAGCAAAAGAACGATGGATTAAACCCAGATCTATGACTGGGGGTGAGTGTTTGTTCAGCATTCCGTCCATCACTTGTTGTTTTTGCTTTGTCGCCCTAAGTGGGAAGGGTATGCCCAGACGTGGGTCCTGTGCTTCCCATGCCACTGGATTCAAGCTAGCCTGGCTGATGAGGGGTGAAACCCCGAAACCGGTCCCAGGATGCTTGTTTCGGGTCCAGTGAGGACCTGGCTTGGCAGTTCGGTCTGGACTGTTCCCATGAGGAACAGGGTCAAGACTGATTTGCATATGGCTGGGTCCAAACTGGGGTGGCATGGTGAGCAAAAGAACGATGGATTAAACCCAGATCTATGACTGGGGGTGAGTGTTTGACAATGTTCAGCATTCCGTCCATCACTTGTTGTTTTTGCTTTGTCGCCCTAAGTGGGAAGGGTATGCCCAGACGTGGGTCCCGTGCTTCCCATGCCACTGGATTCAAGCTAGCCTGGCTGATGAGGGGTGAACCCCCGAAACCGGTCCCAGGATGCTTGTTTCGGGTCCAGTGAGGACCTGGCTTGGCAGTTTGGTCTGGACTGTTCCCATGAGGAACAGGGTCAAGACTGATTTGCATATGGCTGGGTCCAAACTGGGGTGGCATGGTGAGCAAAAGAATGATGGATTAAACCCAGATCTATGACTGGGGGTGAGTGTTTGACAATGTTCAGCATTCCGTCCATCACTTGTTGTTTTTGCTTTGTCGCCCTAAGTGGGAAGGGTATGCCCAGACGTGGGTCCCGTGCTTCCCATGCCACTGGATTCAAGCTAGCCTGGCTGATGAGGGGTGAAACCCCGAAACCGGTCCCAGGATGCTTCTTTCGGGTCCAGTGAGGACCTGGCTTGGCAGTTCGGTCTGGACTGTTCCCATGAGGAACAGGGTCAAGACTGATTTGCATATGGCTGGGTCCAAACTGGGGTGGCATGGTGAGCAAAAGAACGATGGATTAAACCCAGATCTATGACTGGGGGTGAGTGTTTGACAATGTTCAGCATTCCGTCCATCACTTGTTGTTTTTGCTTTGTCGCCCTAAGTGGGAAGGGTATGCCCAGACGTGGGTCCCGTGCTTCCCATGCCACTGGATTCAAGCTAGCCTGGCTGATGAGGGGTGAAACCCCGTAACCGGTCCCAGGATGCTTGTTTTGGGTCCAGTGAGGACCTGGCTTGGCAGTTCGGTCTGGACTGTTCCCATGAGGAACAGGGTCAAGACTGATTTGCATATGGCAGGGTCCAAACTGGGGTGGCATAGTGAGCAAAAGAACAATGGATTAAACCCAGATCTATGACTGGGGGTGAGTGTTTGACAATGTTCAGCATTCCGTCCATCACTTGTTGTTTTTGCTTTGTCGCCCTAAGTGGGAAGGGTATGCCCAGACGTGGGTCCTGTACTTCCCATGCCACTGGATTCAAGCTAGCCTGGCTGATGAGGGGTGAAACCCCGAAACCGGTCCCAGGATGCTTGTTTCGGGTCCAGTGAGGACCTGGCTTGGCAGTTCGGTCTGGACTGTTCCCATGAGGAACAGGGTCAAGACTGATTTGCATATGGCTGGGTCCAAACTGGGGTGGCATGGTGAGCAAAAGAACGATGGATTAAACCCAGATCTATGACTGGGGGTGAGTGTTTGACAATGTTCAGCATTCCGTCCATCACTTGTTGTTTTTGCTTTGTCGCCCTAAGTGGGAAGGGTATGCCCAGACGTGGGTCCCGTGCTTCCCATGCCACTGGATTCAAGCTAGCCTGGCTGATGAGGGGTGAAACCCCGAAACCGGTCCCAGGATGCTTGTTTCGGGTCCAGTGAGGACCTGGCTTGGCAGTTCGGTCTGGACTGTTCCCATGAGGAACAGGGTCAAGACTGATTTGCATATGGGTGGGTCCAAACTGGGGTGGCATGGTGAGCAAAAGAACGATGGATTAAACCCAGATCTATGACTGGGGGTGAGTGTTTGACAATGTTCAGCATTCCGTCCATCACTTGTTGTTTTTGCTTTGTCGCCCTAAGTGGGAAGGGTATGCCCAGACGTGGGTCCCGTGCTTCCCATGCCACTGGATTCAAGCTAGCCTGGCTGATGAGGGGTGAAACCCCGAAACCGGTCCCAGGATGCTTGTTTCTGGTCCAGTGAGGACCTGGCTTGGCAGTTCGGTCTGGACTGTTCCCATGAGGAACAGGGTCAAGACTGATTTGCATATGGCTGGGTCCAAACTGGGGTGGCATGGTGAGCAAAAGAACGATGGATTAAACCCAGATCTATGACTGGGGGTGAGTGTTTGACAATGTTCAGCATTCCGTCCATCACTTGTTGTTTTTGCTTTGTCGCCCTAAGTGGGAAGGGTATGCCCAGACGTGGGTCCCGTGCTTCCCATGCCACTGGATTCAAGCTAGCCTGGCTGATGAGGGGTGAAACCCCGAAACCGGTCCCAGGATGCTTGTTTCGGGTCCAGTGAGGACCTGGCTTGGCAGTTCGGTCTGGACTGTTCCCATGAGGAACAGGGTCAAGACTGATTTGCATATGGCTGGGTCCAAACTGGGGTGGCATGGTGAGCAAAAGAACGATGGATTAAACCCAGATCTATGACTGGGGGTGAGTGTTTGACAATGTTCAGCATTCCGTCCATCACTTGTTGTTTTTGCTTTGTCGCCCTAAGTGGGAAGGGTATGCCCAGACGTGGGTCCCGTGCTTCCCATGCCACTGGATTCAAGCTAGCCTGGCTGATGAGGGGTGAAACCCCGAAACCGGTCCCAGGATGCTTGTTTCGGGTCCAGTGAGGACCTGGCTTGGCAGTTCGGTCTGGACTGTTCCCATGAGGAACAGGGTCAAGACTGATTTGCATATGGCTGGGTCCAAACTGGGGTGGCATGGTGAGCAAAAGAACGATGGATTAAACCCAGATCTATGACTGGGGGTGAGTGTTTGACAATGTTCAGCATTCCGTCCATCACTTGTTGTTTTTGCTTTGTCGCCCTAAGTGGGAAGGGTATGCCCAGACGTGGGTCCTGTGCTTCCCATGCCACTGGATTCAAGCTAGCCTGGCTGATGAGGGGTGAAACCCCGAAACCGGTCCCAGGATGCTTGTTTCGGGTCCAGTGAGGACCTGGCTTGGCAGTTCGGTCTGGACTGTTCCCATGAGGAACAGGGTCAAGACTGATTTGCATATGGCTGGGTCCAAACTGGGGTGGCATGGTGAGCAAAAGAACGATGGATTAAACCCAGATCTATGACTGGGGGTGAGTGTTTGACAATGTTCAGCATTCCGTCCATCACTTGTTGTTTTTGCTTTGTCGCCCTAAGTGGGAAGGGTATGCCCAGACGTGGGTCCCGTGCTTCCCATGCCACTGGATTCAAGCTAGCCTGGCTGATGAGGGGTGAAACCCCGAAACCGGTCCCAGGATGCTTGTTTCGGGTCCAGTGAGGACCTGGCTTGGCAGTTCGGTCTGGACTGTTCCCATGAGGAACAGGGTCAAGACTGATTTGCATATGGCTGGGTCCAAACTGGGGTGGCATGGTGAGCAAAAGAACGATGGATTAAACCCAGATCTATGACTGGGGGTGAGTGTTTGACAATGTTCAGCATTCCGTCCATCACTTGTTGTTTTTGCTTTGTCGCCCTAAGTGGGAAGGGTATGCCCAGACTTGGGTCCCGTGCTTCCCATGCCACTGGATTCAAGCTAGCCTGGCTGATGAGGGGTGAAACCCCGAAACCGGTCCCAGGATGCTTGTTTCTGGTCCAGTGAGGACCTGGCTTGGCAGTTCGGTCTGGACTGTTCCCATGAGGAACAGGGTCAAGACTGATTTGCATATGGCTGGGTCCAAACTGGGGTGGCATGGTGAGCAAAAGAACGATGGATTAAACCCAGATCTATGACTGGGGGTGAGTGTTTGACAATGTTCAGCATTCCGTCCATCACTTGTTGTTTTTGCTTTGTCGCCCTAAGTGGGAAGGGTATGCCCAGACGTGGGTCCCGTGCTTCCCATGCCACTGGATTCAAGCTAGCCTGGCTGATGAGGGGTGAAACCCCGAAACCGGTCCCAGGATGCTTGTTTCGGGTCCAGTGAGGACCTGGCTTGGCAGTTCGGTCTGGACTGTTCCCATGAGGAACAGGGTCAAGACTGATTTGCATATGGCTGGGTCCAAACTGGGGTGGCATGGTGAGCAAAAGAACGATGGATTAAACCCAGATCTATGACTGGAGGTGAGTGTTTGACAATGTTCAGCATTCCGTTCATCACTTGTTGTTTTTGCTTTGTCGCCCTAAGTGGGAAGGGTATGCCCAGACGTGGGTCCCGTGCTTCCCATGCCACTGGATTCAAGCTAGCCTGGCTGATGAGGGGTGAAACCCCGAAACCGGTCCGACGATGCTTGTTTCGGGTCCAGTGAGGACCTGGCTTGGCAGTTCGGTCTGGACTGTTCCCATGAGGAACAGGGTCAAGACTGATTTGCATATGGCTGGGTCCAAACTGGGGTGGCATGGTGAGCAAAAGAACGATGGATTAAACCCAGATCTATGACTGGGGGTGAGTGTTTGACAATGTTCAGCATTCCGTCCATCACTTGTTGTTTTTGCTTTGTCGCCCTAAGTGGGAAGGGTATGCCCAGACGTGGGTCCCGTGCTTCCCATGCCACTGGATTCAAGCTAGCGTGGCTGATGAGGGGTGAAACCCCGAAACCGGTCCCAGGATGCTTGTTTCGGGTCCAGTGAGGACCTGGCTTGGCAGTTCGGTCTGGACTGTTCCCATGAGAAACGATGGATTAAACCCAGATCTATGACTGGGGGTGAGTATTTGACAATGTTCAGCATTCCGTCCATCACTTGTTGTTTTTGCTTTGTCGCCCTAAGTGGGAAGGGTATGCCCAGACGTGGGTCCCGTGCTTCCCATGCCACTGGATTCAAGCTAGCCTGGCTGATGAGGGGTGAAACCCCGAAACCGGTCCCAGGATGCTTGTTTCGGGTCCAGTGAGGACCTGGCTTGGCAGTTCGGTCTGGACTGTTCCCATGAGGAACAGGGTCAAGACTGATTTGCATATGGCTGGGTCCAAACTGGGGTGGCATGGTGAGCAAAAGAACAATGGATTAAACCCAGATCTATGACTGGGGGTGAGTGTTTGACAATGTTCAGCATTCCGTCCATCACTTTTTGTTTTTGCCTTGTTAAATTAAATGAACATTGCTAAAAGCTGGAAGGAATTAAAGATCTCCCTACAAAGGAGCTGACATTTCGTCCCTATTGATACTTTGTATATTGAAGGATACATTGTATATTATTCAAAACATTAAGACAGTAATATTGGTCAAAACATGTTAAGTTGCAAAGATCACCTTATCCAGAGAGATTGAGGGCCAGTTTTACTAAGGGCTTGTGTTGCCCTTGTGTGACAAAAGGCAAGACAAGTCCTTTTGTGGGATATCCTATGCCATAAAGAGCCACCTTGCGAGACTCTGTGTAGTTTAGTAAATCCAAAATAACGCAAGCCAGCGCATATTGCTGCCTTGAGTTACTTTGCTGCAGGGAGGAGTGTGAGCGTTCCCACGCATCCACTCATGGTCTTTGACACAATTCACGATTTAGAAAGGTCTGTAAACGTTGGATTGCATGAAAATGGTACACCTCTTCGACCGCTGCATAACAGGGAGAAATATCCTTATTTCTCCTGTCACTTTTTGTTTGTATGCCTGCTGCATCCTGCAGCAGACATACAAAGAGGAAAATGCCTTTAAGGATTGTTATTGTGCGGGAAAGTGTTCCTTCCTGCACAAAACAACCCTGCCCATAACGTAGGCACCCTTTCTCCACGGTCCAAAGGTGTCTTTGTTGGCCCTAGGCAGCCACAAGTGTGGCAGGGGTAGGAGCCAGCAACAATGCGCCATATCTTTGTAAAAATGAGCCATTTCTTCTCTCTTCCTTTCATGCACACAGCGCAGTTATGTTGCTGGATTGCACTGCGTGAAATAGTAAATCTGCCCTAAGTGTCTCCCCAAAAACCTTCCAGCAAATGTAGTGGAAATGATGCAATTTACCTATATGTCTTATAACATTGATCAGAAATGGTAGGCTATAAATGGCCACTTTTTAAATGGAAGTTAAGGTTCTCACGCTATGATTTTTTGAGATGGTCCTTGACAAATAGTGCATTTGTACCAAAAAAGGCTAGTAACTTTGCCAGACTTGGTTGGATGCAAGACCTCTTTACCAGGGAGAATTTTCAATAATGCCACTGTTATGAGACTTCGCATATCTTCATAATGCATCTTTAACCACTTCTGTTCTGCAACCTTCCATAGTACCAACATATGCACATTTTGCAAATTCTATAATAGTCCTTCTGTCAAACTTAAAATCTCTAATATTTCTCATATCCTAAATGTATTTGGACTTATCCTCATCAGACGTGGGTCGTGCATAAAAGATGTCAGGCGGCAGTTCGGCTTTCTAAGTTGCATGCATTTACTTTGAATTGCTGGGATAGATATACAGTTCCACAATTCCATAACCACCCCAGATGCAAAGCTCAGGGTGTTATAAGCTTTCACAGTTCTCCAGCAAGCACAGGTGGCAGTTTTCTGTAAAGGCCTGCTAGCAAGCATTGAGGTTTTCCAAAGTGCCAGAGACATCCTTCGGAAACCTCAAAGGAGTTTTCAGTTATTCTCGAGTCACCTTACCTTTCAACCCTCCCCAATGCTAGCAGTGCATATTCTTGGCTAATCCAACAATGCCCGGTTTTCTCATTTTCATGTTCTATAAACACGTAGCAAACACTTTCCATTATGTCCCAGGTGGCACACTAGGCACCTTTATAATACTCTTGTTGGCACAAGGCATGATGTATATCTGATTCTGGGTAGTCTGTCCCTATCACATGCTGCAAAGAAAATTAACTAGGGTAAGAAGCAACAAACTTATGCTGTTTTTCCTCTCCCCAAATACACCAGCTACCAGATGCCTCCTGCTCTTGACTGTTGGGGCAGGGAAGCTTCCTCCTTCAGAGATGAAACCCACCATTAAGGAGGATCCAGTTTCACTGTCTCAGATCTATGGACCCTGAAACCTTGTACTGTGTCAGACAATGCCTCTGGGTTACAGGTGCCAGAGTAGTAGCCCCCAGAGGAACAAAAAATCAGGAAAGATTCCTAATCCTCCCTCCAAAAGAACATACGTGTATGTGCAAAGTAGCATTGACAAAAATAAACATAGGGTTTGAATGGTCTGATGAGCAGATTACTCTGAGATACATGTTGGTGATTTCCAGTAAATGAAAAAAATTCAAAAATATAAATTTTTCATTTAATGTTTTGCGCTACGTCCCCAAGAAATTCAACAAAGAATGCCCAGGGTACCAGGATGTGTCATTGATATATTTTACTGTTCTATGCATATCTATGTGGGCTTGCATGATCACGGGCCAGCAGTGTTGAGGGGAGTTTACCAGTCCATGGTAACACATTAGAAATCATTGGTAAAAAGCAGGGCAAAGAGTTCCCCCGGTGTCTGAGTACATGTGTTAAAAAGTATTTTACGAGGTCTGCATAGCTAAGTGCCTTGCTTAGTGTATGTTTGAGGGTCGCACTTGCGTCATTTTTACAAACTGTTCTCGTTTAGAGCAAGTACCTCTTTGTTCAACTATTTGCATTACCTTACTTAAGATGTTTGTTTTCTGCTCTTTCATAGGTTTTGAAGGTCCTTGCTGCATACAAAGCAGATTTTACAACTATTGCAATGGATGGAAACACAGCACTTCACCTTGCTGCCAACGGAGGTTTCGCTGAATGCGCCAGGTATATAGCCCAAAGAGGTAAGTGACAGTTTTGGTTGAATATGCAAAGATAGCATTTTTACTTTGTTACTCCCACTGTAATGCAGAGGTCTATATTAGCGACGGGCAATTGAACAACTTTTTCCTACTATTAGGTCTGGCCTAGAGACCTACCTTGCCAGTGTCTTGTTTTCTTAAAAAATAATATATACCCATACTAGTAATACATAGATAAAGGTCAGCCCTCTTATAGCATTGCTTTCCTGCATTATCTGTCACATACTGGATCAGCCTACAGACCTTCATGCATCAAATGGTGCAGTGGATAAACCCCACTGAGCCACTGGATTTGTTGCCATTCGAATTCTCTTTTAGGATCAGCCCACTGTAGAGCCATTTGGTATTTTGGTTGTCAGGCTGAGTGTCGGCATTTTTCTGCTTTATATCTTCAATACTGATAGATAAAGAGATCTGTCACTGTTTGCAACAACACTGCAAACCAGTTTTCTAGCTTGTTGCCCCGGTGGTTAGGAGACAATAGCACAGTCACTAGTTGCACAGTCCAGACAGAGCATCATTTGGTTGCTTTCACTGCTGGAGGAGCAAACAACACCACATCTCTTCTTTGCTCCTATTTAAAAGCACCCATTCTAAGATGGCCCTATACCTTTAAAGTTTTAGCTACAAGACTATGGAAATTGCATAACTCTTTTAATAATACATGGAATTCCTTTTTATTGTTTGTTTTTGTTCCAAAATATTTTCCAGCCGTAAATGTGGCACTTTACGCTGCATGCCTTCTTTCATATATGTGTTTTTTATTGACTTTTATAGATATAAACACATTTAACAAGATTATACATTTATACATTTGTTACATTTGTGTCAGGGGTATCATGAGACAGTTCACATTACAGTACTACCATGTAGAAGGAATAAGTTTAACCTTTAAACAATAACTTCTAGAAACAGTAATCTTTCACTGGTCCCTCACAGGTGTGACTGAGTACATTTGGATGTTTTGAAATTTTTGAACTATCATCCCATATGGTAGGTATCCCACTTGTATGTTTGTTTTGTGCCATAGGAAATGGCATACAGGTCAGAGGTTGCAGGTGGGGGATCACAGGTGGTGCGGAGAGGTCAAAAGGGGATAATGTTGATGTGACTCATGCATGAGTCTGTTGCATTCCAATGGATATGTAATCTCAGGGGGTGTCTTTCATCATTGTTCTCTGCTGGCTATGGAGCATTGTATCCCAATTTGATATTTGCACATGTTCCGTTTTTAAGTCTAGTGTTAGCCAAGGCCTTTTGATTTCAATAAAATATGTATATAATACACTTATACATAAGGGCTTTCAGCCACCTCTCTTCATCCATTGGTCTGTTGTTGTGTCATTCACATTTTGCTTCCCCTCACTACAACGTATAGCATAGGGATGTGGGTCAGCCTACTTAAGCCACTGAATAATTTCACTTTGAGTGATTTAATTTTGGTCTCTCACAAGGAGCACATCCGCACATTAGCTAGTTCATTTCAGTGCCAATGTTTTTGTTTTTACTTTATAATTGCTTTAGTGTTGCCTTTGTGTTTAGAGAGTGATGTGATAGCAGGGTGCTTCTAATGCACTTCCCATCTTCCTGATATCCCATCTCCTGCCAGTGCTGTTATAAATTCCTTTTTGAGTGTTTGCTTTTCTGACTGCTGCTGTTTCACAGCATACCAGATTGTGCCCATTTGAAACTGTTCTGTATTAAGTTATCCTCTTTCAGGGGTGTGGAATTTAATTCTACTTGTCCATGGGACAGGTTGCTTCATAAATTTTATAGTCCTGTAAAATAATCTACTTGTCCTTTAGGTGCCATGTAGCGCTGCAACACATTATGGCAGCAATCTCAATAATAAGAACTCTGACAATAGCATCTCAGATTATGCCAGGGCTAATACTACAGAAGGGCTTTAATACTAGCATTTTTTTTATTTTGCAATCCTTTCGACTGATCTGCATACTGGGGCTGGAGGTAACGGTAAACAGCAGTTCAAAGTTTGGAATTACCTTTTGAGTCTCTGCAGGCCTACTAAAGTGCATGTTTGGAAATTTACTCCTGACAAGGACAGAAGTGAAGCTTCTTTCTTTCATGGTTGGGAAAAAAGTGGTCAGATTTAAAGCAAACTTGTACACACTCAGTAGATTTTCACATGAGTAAATCTACTCATGCTAATTTGCTTGTGCTAAAACACAGCCCACAAATACTTTCTAATAGTACGATTTTCTGTCTACTTTTGTAAATACCTGTGAGTTCATGAAATACATTAATCTGCACTAATGCAAAGACATATACCATGGATGCAGTTTTGTGACTTTCTTTCAGAACTGGACCTCTAATTAGGTCTTGCGTTAAGCAAGATCTTTTGTTTTTATTAAAATTCTATGTCTCTCTTTATCCATCTATTAGCTGCTTTCACTGTGAGTGACAGCAATCTGCTCATTCACAAGGAACATATTGGCACACAAAGTAATTTTGTTCAATTCCAAGAACTACTGTGTTAATGTGCGTTTTTGGAGATCAAAATTATTTTTGCTTTTTAACAATGTTTGTTATAGTGGTGAGGGATTGGCAGCTCCCGCAGCAATAAAGTTTTACAAAAGCCATGTAAAAGCAAGACACACATTGACAAAACCAAAAAACTGACCATTAATGTCAGACCTATTGGTTTTGCCAATGATTGCTTATTTTCATGTTTCTCATAATCTTGTTGAAACTGGGTACACTGATTTTCCATTATGAGTATTTTTTGGAAACACTAGCGTGCATTAATACATCTTACTGAATGGTGCTTCAAAGGAATGGCCCTAACATTTTCACTGTAGTTTTGCAAAACAATTTATTCCTAATTGCGCTTTTCAGTGAAGATTTTATTTTGAAACCAAAAGAATCATCAATCTTGCTTATAAGATTCTTCAAATATTTGCATTTAATCAGAGAGCATTCTGGGAGTTTTATACATAGCCTCTTATTGTTACACTCTGCAAACATGTGTATACTCTTTTTTTTTTTTTAACTGAACCACAGTCAATAGTGCAGTCCACGCTTACAACATTTATTTACAGCGCTCGTCCTTTTAATAAAGGCTTTGCATTAATGAACCATTAATAGAAATTTGAACAGCTTAAAAAGTAGACACAAATATTACCTCAAATGCAGACAATTCCTTTCCCTGCTCTACAATGTGGTAGTGTAAACTGGCAGCCAAAGACTAAACATGAAATCCTGTTATTTTTTTACCTCAAACAATATGTTCTGTGTGTCGGGCTATAGGAATTCCACACCCCTGCTGTTTTGTTACTTTTTTCTTTCCTTCCTTATTCCTTCTTTTTCTTTCCTTCTTTCTTTCTCTTTTTATTCTTTCTTTTTCTTTCTTTCATTTGTGCCTTCCTACAATCTTTCCTTTTCTCTTTCTTTTGCTCGTTCCTTCTTGCTTCCCATTTCCCTCTTTCTTTCCTTCTTTCTCTTTCTCTTTTTCTTTCTTTCTCTTTCTTTTTTCTTTCTTTCTCTCTGTCTTTCTTTCTTGTTCTTTCTCTTTCCTTCTTTGTTTAGTTTGCCTTCTTTCATTCCTTGTTTCCTTCTCTCATGCTTTCTTTCTTTCTCTCTTTTGTTCTTTATCTTTCTATCTCTTTCTTTCTCTCTTTCCTTCTGCTCATTTCTTTCATTCTTTCGTTTTCCTTCTCCTTTCTTTTTTCCTTTTTTCTTTTCTTTTTCCTTTCTCTGTTTCCTTCTCTCCATCTTTCATTCTCTTTTCTAATCTTTTTCCTTATTTCTTTCCTTCTATTTCTCTCCCTTTCGTTTCTTCTATGTCCTTCTGTCTTTCTTTCCCTTTCTTGCGCTTGACATCTTTATTGCCTCCTCTCTTGCCTTTTGTACCTGTCTTTTTTTCAGGCCAGACTTTTTTCTTTCCTTCCTTCTTCTCTCTTTTCTATGTTTCTTGCTTTCGTTCTCAAAGGCAAGAGGCTTATAGCCAATGCTAGACTAATCGACTTTTGTAGGTAACTGTTAGCCACGATTATGTGTATAAATTAGTTATTTGTAGGGGTGTCAGCCAGATATCATCCATTAGTCATGGATTGGTGTCATTCACATTTTTCTTCCACTCACTCCAGCAATCAGTAAGGGGCAATATATCAGCCCACTTCAGCCACTGACTGAGCTACATTGTACCAACCTTTCATAAGGAACACATCCACACACAAAGTAGTTCCCTTCTGTCCCAGGGAGTAATTTATTTGTCTTTTTTAGACCAAAAAAACCTTCTTGCCTATAGCAAATGTTTTTTTGTTTTCTTTTAATTGATGAGGGCCCAATATATACCCAAACAATAATGTTTTGCAAAAACCATGACAAACCAAAACAAGAATTGCCATAAGACTGGCGTAATGCCAGACCTATTGGCTTTGCCAAGGTTGGTTTGACTGTGCAAACTGGAACTCACTAAACCTCCAGGTTCCATCCATTTGCTTAGCACTAATTTCCATACTGTAAGGTCTTGTGCCCGCTTCCATTTCCAAGAGATGGCTAATAGTCCTTTGGGGAAAAAAATTGCATACTTGGCAAATCTGTATAGGTAATTTATTTTTCTTAGTGAGGATTATAAACTGCTAAACGCTACTTTTATGGTAAGGGAGTTTTATGTTTGCTGACTCTTAAGTTGTTTTTAGACCCTGTGACCAAAACTAGTGTATTTGCTTCCATTCCCGGTCAGTGATGTTTTCATTTTAAGTCTGTCTCCCATGTGTAATGCTGTGAGATTTTAGTCATCTGGAGTAATGACACATACAGGTGGTCATTTTGAGTTTGGTGGGTGGAGAAGCCCGCCCGCCAGACTCCTGCGATCAGGTTGCCGGCAGTTCAGCCACCTTCCAGTGGGCTCCATTACAAGTTCCCCAGTGGGTCAGCGGGCAGAAACTGTGTTTCTGCCTGCTGGCCTAGCGGGGAATAGCCCACAACATTGCCGCTGGCTCATAATGGATGAGGCAGCAATGTTGCGTTACGTAGGGTGCAACAGCGCCAGTCACAGCAGACAGTGAAAAGCGCAACTGGGCTGTCCATGGGGGCCCCTTCACTGCCCATGCCAAGTGCAGGGTCATAATGACGGCCATAATCTATTTACAGCTTTCCTGGTGTGTCTTAGCTTGAATATTATTTCCGCTATGGTGTGAGTCATTGGATTTACCGAACCTTGCGGCAAAGTCTTTTGGTCTTATTTATCAAGACATTAAAAGTTATGAACTGACCTGTTGGAACGGTATATATCTGTTGTCTTCTGTTTGGAATGTATATTGCTCTGTGCTGTTGTATGATTCGCCTAGCATTAGGATCTCTGTTTGCTTATGCAAATATATTTGTAGTGCGTGCTGTCTTTGTAAACTCAAAGGCACCCCATGTAGACACTGCAGGAGCACAGATTACTTTTTTTTAGGTGTTTCTTCCCAAAAATTCTTGGCAACCCTTGGGAGCATGTTTTCTTCTCCCCTTGGGAAGTTTAAAAAAATGCAGGGCAATAATGGGCCCTTTACCAAAGCGTCAGCATGTGACCCACTGCAGTTGAGGTGCTAGGTGATAATTTTGTAAGCTACTTATGCTGAGGCCTCCTACGTTAAGATGCAGTTGTAATTTAGCAAGGGATTGTTGTGCCTTTGCCCATCTCCCTCATCGTTTTTAGGTTTCGCCTGCAGATAGCATGCATGCACACTTAAGAAATCTTTTGTTGGTACAAAAAATTAAAAGGGGCTTGGAACCAGTCTCTTACTTACCTGAACTTATAATGGGCTTACTCCAACATTGCTTCGGATTGACCAGCACGCCGTCTTCACGTCACTTCCTGTCGCCGTCTTCATCTTCTTTGCCGATTGTCCACCGAGTTGCCTGTGAACCTAGTATTCATTCCAGTCACTTCCTATTAGACTCTGGCCAGTGTCCTTCCCAATGTCTGCGACGCTGAAGGTACTTCTTTTTCTTCTTCTGTGCTGTTTTCTTTCTTCACTGACGTCTTCCTTCATTGCTGCCATCTTCTCTGTTTTCTTTCTTTGTTGCTGTATTCTTTTTTATTCTAGCACTGCGTCTCCTTACTTCGCTGATGTCTTCTTTCTTCAATGCCTTCTTCTCTGTCTTCTTTCTTAGTTTCCGTCCGTCTTCTTTTTTCTTTCTGCATACCGTGTTCTGTCTTCTTTACCTCATGCCGTCTTCTGTCTTCTCACATCTACACTCTTCTCTCTTCTCCCGTCTTCTCTCTTCTTCCATCTTGTCGCCTTCCCTCTTCTGTCTTCTCACACCTTCTCCCTACTTCTGTCGTCTCCCGTCTTCTCTCTTCTTCTGTCTTCTCTCTTCTTCCGTCTTCCCTCTTCTTTCATCTTCCGTATTCTGTCTTCTTCCTTCTTCTGTCTTTTTCCATCTTCTCTTATCTTCTGTCTTCTCTCTTCTGCCGTCTTCTGTCTTCCTCCTTGTCCTGTCATCTTCTGACTTCCTCTGTATTCTGCTGTCTTCTGTCTTCCTCTGTGTTCTGTGGTTTTCTTCAGCCTTTCACACATGGCAATAGCTTTTGCCTTTGTCTTTTTTTCTTTGTGACTAGCTCACAAATATTAGAAAACATTTATAATAATGTTTGTTTTAATTTAATAAAACGAACATTATTATAACATTTTCAAATATTTGTGAGCCAGTTACACAGAAAAAGACAAAGGCGAAACCTATTTGCTATGCCAATGCTTGTTTTGTACTATGTTTGCTTCGGTTGAAAAGTGTTATCTGTGGGGTAGTAAACAAGTAGAGAATACATAGTACCACAACTGTCTTGGCAATGACTATCATTCCCATCACTGAGAGGGCTAATTTATTAAAGAACTGCACAGGCATCATGGTTCCTGGTAGCTTTTTCATTAGATTATCTTCAAATATATCCATTGTTTGCCTGAACATTTGTACTACTCAATATTTGATGGTGACATGTTCCCATTTCAATGGGAGCTTGGGTAATCATTGTGTCCCCAAGTCCGCTGGTGATTTAAGTTTAGATGGGCATGGCTATTCTGGTAATTTAAGTTTGCAGAGCAATATGTCGTCTGCATAAAAGGAGCCCTTTTCTCCCTAGTGGAAGGCCCATACTTGCCCCATTTCCGGAATGTTGCGGCCAGTGGCTCCATTGCAAATGTGAATAACAACAGGGATAAGGGACAGCCTTGTTGTGTGCCCCTTTTATTTTGCCTCAGGTCATATAATACTCTTGATGTCTTCATTCTTGCTGTTGTGCTGGTATAGAAGAGTTTTTATACCGGTAAGATTTTCTGGACCAAAGCCTATCTTCTGTAGTATTATGAGGAGGTAGTCCTACTACAGAGAATCAAAGGCCTTCTGCATATCTATGACTGAAACCTCTGGAACACCTTACGTGCCTGCTGCCTCTCCATTTACCTGAAAGCATCATTTAAATGGTTAGTGCTGTGCAGCTTTGTATCACAAATGCCGACTGATCTGGACATACAGTGTCTTTCAATATAACATAATTTTTTTCACAATTATTTCACCTAATATACAATTAGCTTTTAATATGGAGAAGTGCAGTATGATGACACCTGAAGTGGATCTACGTAAGATTTTATTGTGGGGCCCATGCTGTTACACCTTATGCACCAACTATTCCACTTGCCGGCAACTTCAAACAAAGACGTTATACTACAATGGAGCTTCAACACTGGAAAACAGTGTGACTGCACTCAGAGACCTCTATTAAGGGATTATGACCACATCTCACAACTTAATTGTGGAAAACGGGCTCCTTGGAGTTCAGTTTCTGACATATGATGGACTAATTAACTCCATTCACAGAATGTGGAACATTAATGATGATGCACCTTAAACTCACACATTAATAAAAACCAAGCTACTCCAAGGGTCGCTTATAAAGGTGGGCTAAATATATTTCTGCACACCCCCTATATACTCTGGAAGGGAAATGGGCAAAGGTTACAGGGAGGGAACTGAACAAGATGGAACGAAAACTGGTGTTTTCCTACATACATAGGCCCTTATTACAACCCTGGCGGTCAGTGATAAAGTGGTGGTAATACCACCAACAGGCTGGCGGTAACTATCGCCAAATTATGACCATGGCGGAAAGATCTTCGAAAGACAGGCAACGTACCACACTGACCGCCAGGACGGAAACAACAGGCACCACGGTTGTAGCCGCCTACAGCAAGGCGGAAGTCAAAGTTCCACCTACCATATTATGATTGCACAATCTGCCACCTTTTCCGGGATGGTACCAACGACATCAAAAGCCTGGTGGAAACACTGCACAGAAGTAAAAGGACTCACCACTGGAGACAGAGGGAAGATCCATGCCGCATGGAACCAGAACTGCAAGTGTTCCTGATGATATTCTACGTTCTGCTCCACCACAAACACCAACGCCGGTGAAGACGACGATGGTGAGTACAGCCGCCTAGCACACAAGGGAAGGGGCGAAACAAGAGTGACACATGCATACACCATACCCACCCCAGACACACACCATAAACACAACCAGCTGCCCAAGAAAACAAGTTAATCCCCGTAAATCGAATAATACAAGGACAACAGGAATTTACTAAAGTGATTGTATTAAGATCAACACAGTATAAATAATAATATGGCCAATGCTACAGATATGTACAAATGTACAAAAAAGGGACACTTCCCTGGCCTCAGTTCACGTGGGCCACATGGCCACAGGGCAAGGTCCAAGGCCCCACTTACTTCCTGGATCAATACGGAGAGAACACTGCAGGGGCATCAGTTGGCAAATAGGCAGGCACCTCATGAGGAGAGGGGCACCTCAGCCGGAGGCGGAATCAAGACCACTGGTTCTAGAGGTGGCAACATACCCTGTGCTTTGTCCTAGGGATTGTTAGGCCACAGTCTCTCAAGTGGGTGTCTTCCCACTGGTTTTGTAGGGGACAGGCCACACAGCAGCCCATGGAGGCAGGATCACATTGTGTCCACCGGCGGTGACGGCTGCACTGTGGTGGTGGTGGTAGTGGGAGGCTCCTGCTCAGCCCCGGCACCCTGCAATGGCTGCACTGTGGTGGTGGTGGTAGTGGGTGGTTTCTGCAGAGCCCCTGCACCCTGCACCCTGCACCCTGCAATGGCTGCACTGTGGTGGTGGTGGTGGTAGTGGGAGGCTCCTGCACAGCCCCTGCACTCTGCGTCGGCTGCACTGTGGTGGTGATAGTAGGAGGCTCCTGCCCAGCCCCTGCACCCTGCGATGTCTGCACAACTACGGTTGGTGGTGGGGGCTCTGTGACAGCTGCTGGTGCAGGCTCCTTCCCCTTTCGGATGACAGGTGCAGGCTCCTTCCCCTTCTTGCCTGCTGGTGCAGGCTCATTCCCCGTCTTGCCTGCTGGTGCAGGCCCCTTCCCCTTTTGGATGGCAGGTGCTGACTCCTTCCCTTCTTGCCTGCTGGTGCAGGCTCCTTCCCCTTTCGGATGGCAGGTGTGGGCTCCTTCCCCTTCTTGCCGGCAGATGCAGGCTCCTTCCCCTTCTTGCCTGCTGGTGCAGGCTCCTTCCTCTTTCGGATGGTAGGTGCACACTCCTTCCCCTTCTTGCCTGCTGGTGCAGGCTCCTTCCCCTTCAGTATTTGTGGCCTGGAATCCTTTCCACCATGAGTAGGTGCGGATGGAACTGGGCCCGTGAACTGTGTGGCTGAGGTGCTTGGCTGGGTTCTTGACACCCTGGCCATACGTGCAGGAAGGGGAGAGGGGTAGGGAAGAGGTCAATGGTGGAAAGGAAAAGCTTTTTAGGGACATTGGGGCAGGAAAAGGGAGAAGTAATGGGAGTGGAGGATGAGGGAGTGGTTGTTGGAGGTGTTTGTCTGCTGGATTTGGGTGCAGATGCATGGGCTGTATGCTGTTGTGAGGTGGATGGCTGTTGGGTGTCTGAGTGCTTGGGTTTGTGTACTTTAGGAGGGGAGACAGACACAGTGGGAGAGGACACAGGGGATGTGTGCATGGATGTTGTGGAGGTGTCTGCCAGTGAGTTGTGTGTGTTCGGGTTGGTATGGTGATGATGCAGACAGTGGATGATAATATAGTGCATGCAGGTGTGAGTGTGGACATAACTAGGTGGGAGGTGGAGGAAGAGGGGGAGACTGTGGAAATAGTGGATGCTGTTATGTCTGCAACTGAATGGTGTTTGTGTGAGTGCCTGTTGGATGAAGTGTGGTGCTTGTGTTTGCCTGTGACACTCTTGGGTGTTGTCCTGTGTGCCCGCTCGTCTGGCTGTGTGCTTGGGATGGGTTGGGGTTAAGGAGAATGGGACTGGGAAGTGGAAGTTGGAGGGGGGACAATGGCTGCCATCAGAGAGGAGGCCAGAGCCTGGATCGATCTCTGTTGGGCCGCTAATCCAGTGTGAATGCCATCCAGGAATGCATTAGATTGTTGCATCTGGGCTGCCAACCCCTGGATGACATTCGCAATGGTTGACTGCCCTACAGGGATGGATCTCATGAGGTCAATAGCCTCCTCACTCAGGGCAGCAGGGCTGACTTTACTGCCATTGAATGTCCACCCTGGTGATTCGTGGGTCATAATGTGGTGAGCGTTGTTTTGTTGGCGTAACGGTGTAAGTTTTGATACCTCCACTTTAGCACTGACCTTTGGACTGGCGGATTTGTCTATGTGGCTCAATTCTGTCGGAATTGGTGTCATAATATGGTGAACAGATATCCGCTGCTGCAGCGGTAAGTTGGCAGCCGCCAATGTCATAATGAGGGCCATAGTGTCTTGAAATGCCTATTTCGAACAAATACAGTTTTTTTCTTGTGTAGGGCCTATCTGACAACAAGAAAAGTTAACACAATATACCCTGGGGCGACATACACTTGTTCGAAATGTTACAAACCCAGGTCCAGGTGTGTCAACATTTAGGGAGGGGGATACTACACGCTATAGCCCCTATTGCAAAGCAAGTATATCTGAACAACTTTGAGAGTTGTTTATTAGGACTGCTTCATCGACCTAAGAAGCACAAAGTTGGATTGAAATTTCTGAATTTAGCCCTGATTCTAGCTAAGAGAACAGTTGCCATGTGCTAAAAAAAAGCCACTCTCACACCATAATTATTTAAATGTTCTTTATCACTGTACCTCTCATTGGGCAGAGGCGAAAAGCACAGCGCTCCATTTGCACTTGGGATTAAGAAGAGGCCCTATAGTTCAGTCCTGGTATGAGATACTGTTAAACATGGTTAAGTTAAACAAGAATGATGACTTACACCCATGATGCTACACAGTGACAAATATGAAACAGAAGTCGATTGAGGTCAAACTCTACAATATGCTTTAACTTAACGAGACAGAATTGGATAAAACACATTAGACACTTTGAGGAACATGTAATGTAAATCTACCCTCCGTCCTATCCTGTTAGATAGTATGCTATATAATGTCCACCAGTTTTGAATCTGGCGTGTTTGTCATGTTCTACAGCTACATTTATGTTTTAACAGTAGAAATAGGCACCTACGTGTTCGACACAGTTTGCAAGTAAGAATGGACCTGCCAACTCCCTACTAGTAAAAGTGAAAAAAGGGTACAGTCCTTTCTATGTTACCCAATTGTATGTAATAATTCCCAAAATGTCCCTATTTGATTTCCAGTTTTGTATTTGTTGTGTCAAGTTCACAAAGATATGTAAGAGAAGCGTGGCCAAGACGGAGATCCAGTAAGACGTGTCTCCCGTGAGCTCCTGCTTGCCACCCCTTCCCCCCTTGACTATCGGAGCTGGTAGCGGTCATCCACACTCCCCACCCTCTTCAGGATCGAGCCCAGAGACAGGTGAACCTCATGGAGGGGTCCCAGAGACGAACGGAACATCGGTGCTGGGCATGGGCGGTGCCCGGGCCCGATGGGCGGCCATCATGGAGCTGCGGCTGGGCCCCGTGGTGCGGGCCTAGCTGGCTGCGGCGCTGGAGCGGGCTGCCAGAGTGGAGCCCGGGCAGCACGGCCCACTCCTACGAGGGACCAAAAGCGAGTACAGGCTCCTGCGGCGAGATGTCACGGCCCAGCGGCATAGGGCTTCAAAAGCTGGGCTGGAACATTCGGTCACAGGTGAGGGAACTCTCTCCCCCCTAGCCAGCTCTCGGAAACTTCAGCCGACAATCAGACTCCAACGAACAAAGGGTATATTCAACATTTGCTGGCCGAGTTTCGTACGGACATCAACGTGTTTGCCAGGATTTTATACACACCCTTTCAGACCTTGACGAATCAGTTCGACAAGTAGACTCATGTCTGACAATACTTCAATTGACTTCTGCCGCCCAGGTCGTGGAGAACATGGATCGCACAGCGTGCATCAAGAAACTCGAGGCAAACTAAAACCCCTTGCAATACAAACTGGACGACCTGGAGAACCGGTCCAGATACACCAACATTCGCATTAGGGGAGTTGGTGCAGCTGTCCCCCTATTGGACCTCGAGACCCATGTTCAAGCTCTCTTCGCCCACCTTTTGGGCCCAGCCTGTGATCATCCGGTGCTTCTAGGTCGTATGCATAAGGTGTTTTCGCAGTAACAACAACCGAAAAACCTTCCTCCTGATGTCCTCACTAGGGTTCATTATTTTCATATATAGGAGAAGATCATGCATGCGGCCAGGTGACAGGAACTGGTGGTCTTCAGGGGCGATAGCCTCTCTATGTAGCAGGACTATTCTATCCATACCTTAGCCAGACGTAGAGAGTTCCAAGATGTAACATTCCACCTGCGTGAGCGCAAAATTGCATATCGGTGGGGTTTTCCGCAGCGTCTACATTTTACCTATCAAGATAAACGAGTATTAGTCACAAACTCCAGCGGAAGCTGGCGAGGCACTCAGTCTGTCGCCTCACCAAGATGGCAGAGATTCTCCTGGACCTGCTATGCCATCCCTGGTGGACTGAGGGGGCGTTATCCGAACATGAAGAGTAAAAAAAAAAAGACGCTTGTAAACCACGTAGGGCGGACGCCCAGGTTCACCACAAGCTTCCTCTAATGATGACATACCTGATTGATGAACTGGTGACTCGACTGGCCTGGATCAAGACAGGGGGCGGCGGAGCATGCATGAGACTCTACTATATGTGTTGTGAACTCCCACTACATGGTTTTGAGTTTTTGATGGGGGGTCCCAGTTTCACAGTGGGACTCGCTTCCTCATTTCTGATTTCCCGCCTAGTTTGAGGAAGTTACTCTTTATTCCACGGCATATTGCTTGTTATTCTCAGGTAGGCCCACACGGCCCCCACTTATGTGGGGGCAAGTCTGGGCACTTTACAATGGTGCATTAGGCGTCTTTGTTTGGTCATTGTTTGATATTATTCGTGTGTTTTGTTACATGTTGCTTGACACATTGACATATCTAGGCCAATCGTGCTATGGGAAGACACCGGACGACCCTAGTGTTGGTCTCACTGGGATGGAGCTTTCTATTTTGTAAGCTTATGGCACTTAAGTTGGCTACCATAAAAATACAGGGCCTTAATTTCCCCATTAAACACAGGCTGCTGACTAACTGGCTCTGTCACCGGGAAGTCAACGTCGCTCTCCTACAGTAGACACATCTGCTTAGGGCAGATACTAGATGTAGGAAGTTGGCTCTGTATGTGCTATTTCAAAGTAAGGAATAGCATGCACAGAGTCCAAGGGTTCCCCTTAGAGGTAAAATAGTGGTAAAAATAGATAATACTAATGCTCTATTTTGTGGTAGTGTGGTCGAGCAGTAGGCTTATCCAAGGAGTAGTGTTAAGCATTTGTTGTACATACACATAGACAATAAATGAGGTACACACACTCAGAGACAAATCCAGCCAATAGGTTTTTGTATAGAAAAATATCTTTTCTTAGTTTATTTTAAGAACCACAGGTTCAAATTCTACATGTAATATCTCATTCGAAAGGTATTGCAGGTAAGTACTTTAGGAACTTCAAATCATCAAAATTGCATGTATACTTTTCAAGTTATTGACAAATAGCTGTTTTAAAAGTGGACACTTGGTGCAATTTTCACAGTTCCTGGGGGAGGTAAGTTTTTGTTAGTTTTACCAGGTAAGTAGGACACTTACAGGGTTCAGTTCTTGGTCCAAGGTAGCCCACCGTTGGGGGTTCAGAGCAACCCCAAAGTCACCACACCAGCAGCTCAGGGCCGGTTAGGTGCAGAGTTCAAAGTGGTGCCCAAAACACATAGGCTAGAATGGAGAGAAGGGGGTGCCCCGGTTCCGGTCTGCTTGCAGGTAAGTACCCGCGTCTTCGGAGGGCAGACCAGAGGGGTTTTGTAGGGCACCGGGGGGGACACAAGCCCACACAGAAATTTCACCCTCAGCAGCGCGGGGGCGGCCGGGTGCAGTGTAGAAACAAGCGTCGGGTTCGCAATGTTAGTCTATGAGAGATCTCGAGATCTCTTCAGCGCTGCAGGCAGGCAAGGGGGGGGTTCCTCGGGGAAACCTCCACTTGGGCAAGGGAGAGGGACTCCTGGGGGTCACTTCTCTAGTGAAAGTCCGGTCCTTCAGGCCCTGGGGGCTGCGGGTGCAGGGTCTCTCCCAGGCGTCGGGATTTTGGATTCAAAGAGTCGCGGTCAGGGGAAGCCTCGGGATTCCCTCTGCAGGCGGCGCTGTGGGGGCTCAGGGGGGACAGGTTTTGGTACTCACAGTATCAGAGTAGTCCTGGGGTCCCTCCTGAGGTGTTGGATCTCCACCAGCCGAGTCGGGGTCGCCGGGTGCAGTGTTGCAAGTCTCACGCTTCTTGCGGGGAGCTTGCAGGGTTCTTTCAAGGCTGCTGGAAACAAAGTTGCAGCCTTTCTTGGAGCAGGTCCGCTGTCCTCGGGAGTTTCTTGTCTTTTCGAAGCAGGGGCAGTCCTCAGAGGATGTCGAGGTCGCTGGTCCCTTTGGAAGGCGTCGCTGGAGCAGGATCTTTGGAAGGCAGGAGACAGGCCGGTGAGTTTCTGGAGCCAAGGCAGTTGTCGTCTTCTGGTCTTCCGCTGCAGGGGTTTTCAGCTAGGCAGTCCTTCTTCTTGTAGTTGCAGGAATCTAATTTTCTAGGGTTCAGGGTAGCCCTTAAATACTAAATTTAAGGGCGTGTTTAGGTCTGGGGGGTTAGTAGCCAATGGCTACTAGCCCTGAGGGTGGGTACACCCTCTTTGTGCCTCCTCCCAAGGGGAGGGGGTCACAATCCTAACCCTATTGGGGGAATCCTCCATCTGCAAGATGGAGGATTTCTAAAAGTTAGAGTCACCTCAGCTCAGGACACCTTAGGGGCTGTCCTGACTGGCCAGTGACTCCTCCTTGTTGCTTTCTTTGTTCCCTCCAGCCTTGCCGCCAAAAGTGGGGGCCGTGGCCGGAGGGGGCGGGCAACTCCACTAAGCTGGAGTGCCCTGCTGGGCTGTGACAAAGGGGTGAGCCTTTGAGGCTCACCGCCAGGTGTCACAGCTCCTGCCTGGGGGAGGTGTTAGCATCTCCACCCAGTGCAGGCTTTGTTACTGGCCTCAGAGTGACAAAGGCACTCTCCCCATGGGGCCAGCAACATGTCTCTGGTGTGGCAGGCTGCTGGAACTAGTCAGCCTACACAGACAGTCGGTTAAGTTTCAGGGGGCACCTCTAAGGTGCCCTCTGGGGTGTGTTTTGCAATAAAATGTACACTGGCATCAGTGTGCATTTATTGTGCTGAGAAGTTTGATACCAAACTTCCCAGTTTTCAGTGTAGCCATTATGGTGCTGTGGAGTTCGTGTAAAACAGACTCCCAGACCATATACTCTTATGGCTACCCTGCACTTACAATGTCTAAGGTTTTGTTTAGACACTGTAGGGGCACAGTGCTCATGCACTGGTACCCTCACCTATGGTATAGTGCACCCTGCCTTAGGGCTGTAAGGCCTGCTAGAGGGGTGTCTTACCTATACTGCATAGGCAGTGAGAGGCTGGCATGGCACCCTGAGGGGAGTGCCATGTCGACTTACTCATTTTGTTCTCACTAGCACACACAGGCTTGTAAGCAGTGTGTCTGTGCTGAGTGAGGGGTCTCTAGGGTGGCATAAGACATGCTGCAGCCCTTAGAGACCTTCCTTGGCATCAGGGCCCTTGGTACTAGAAGTACCAGTTACAAGGGACTTATCTGAATGCCAGGGTGTGCCAATTGTGGATACACTGGTATATTTTAGGTGAAGGAACACTGGTGCTGGGGCCTGGTTAGCAGGGTCCCAGCACTCTTCTCAGTCAAGTCAGCATCAGTATCAGGCAAAAAGTGGGGGGTAACTGCAACAGAGAGCCATTTCTTTACACTAGACGTCTGCGATTTTACTGGTATTTTACACAGTTTCACTCAGCTTATGCTTCTAAGACATGGGGTGGCTTTGTTGTTTCGTAGGGGGCTCTCCTTTCAACTTGACGCTATTCATAGAGACTCGGAGGGGTCCAGGTGGGTGTCAGGGTTTCTCTGGGTCCTTCTTAGTTACATTAATGTCAATGTATGACCCCACTATTGATGGTGACTTCTTCTACACTACAGTGTTCCCCAACATCTCCCATTTCGCTTGTGGACCGAATATTCTGGGGGGAGATCTAAATGCCATACTTGATCCTTGCATTGTCAGATCTGGAGAGGAAGTGGGCAGGAGACAATCTCCCTTTGCTTTACTTCAGGGCATGACGATCTCTCCCTGCTTGATGCTTGGAGACATCTTCATCCTTGAGAACGTGATTATACATTTTACTTCAATGTTCATAAAACTTTCGCACTCATCGATTACGTTTTGGCCTCCTCTGTTTTGGCTTTGCGGCTCCTCTACTTCGCGTTTGGAGTCAGGGCACTGTCAGATCATGCGCCCGTGTATTTAGATATAAGGCCCGATGCCCCTCAGCCTCCTTTCCCTCATCCTTGGGTAATGAATGAGGTGGCGTTTTGAGATCCTTCCCTTCGTGATAGGATTAAAGATACAGTAGAACATTACTTTAAGGAAAATGACACAGGGGATGTGTGCCCTGCGACCCTCTGGGACATGGTAAAGGGTGTTTTTCAGAGGCGAGTTGATATCACACATAGCTGCGCTTGAACGCATGGCACAATTGCGAAGGCAGGAATTAGAAACAAATGTGGCTATTGCAGAAACCTGCCATAAGCACTTGGGTACGACTCGCACTCAGAAACATTAGTGGCAAGTTAGAGCACCTTCTCGTGAAAGAGGCAGCTAAGAAACTCCTTTACATTGGTTAATACAGACTACGAGTGGGGGGACAAGTCAGATAGATTATTAGCATACAAACAACGCCTCCACTCCGCATGTAACCACAGATGAAATCTGGGATGATGAAGATCGCCCCTTCACCTCTACTCCGGACATAATGAAGGTCTTCCACAACTACTATTCAGTCTTGTACCAGTCTCAGGCTCTGTCCGAGCGGCTGCAGGATGCAAACCTGGATTTTTTGTACCCCCCTGATTGCAGGGAAGATTTATTACAACTCAAATATGAGATTAACTCGGAAGAAGTCTTAGCGGTCATCTCTGGGTTACCTGCGCGGAAGGCCCCTGGCCCGATGGGTTTTCGACTATGTTGTCCAAGGCCGTTGTTCATCTCCTAGCCGCATCCCTAACATGAGTCTTAAAATATTTCTTAACTACCAGATTGGTCACTGTCACAATGATTGATTCTCATATCACTCTGCTTTTAAAGCCGAAAAACCTCCCACTAGATGCACATCATATCGCCTCATCGCCCTCCTTAATTGCGATGTAAGAATTTTTGCGTCTGTCATGGTTTGGCGTCTCACATATGTCTTACCCTGCATGATCGCCCCACAACAGTCGGGCTTCATACCAAATCGCCAAGCCAATGACAACACATTCTTGGCTACAACCCTTATGGAAGTGGCAGAACGCATTGGTCAGCCCCTGCTCCTTCTTTCTTTAAACACCCAGAAGGCATTTGATAGGGTAGACTGGGCCTTCCTTTTTAGGTCGAGCCTAGGCAGCGCATGTGCTGTCTCGGTGAGACATGGTGTAATCAGTACAGGGGCTTAAACGTTGGCCATACACTTGTGATTGCTGGGTTCCATTGTCACTCTCGCTATCTTGCTTTTTATTTGTTTATGGCATGCATTCGGCATGCCTCCTTTAGTGTTTATTCCTCCCCGAGCGCAGCGACCTAGTACACTATCCCTCCACTGGTTAGAAGAATAGCATGAGTTTGTGGAACTTCTTTTTTGTTGTTGTGAAAGGGATTAAAATGCTTGTGTGTCTTCGCTTGTGTTTCCTTTTCAGTTTTTTTTTTTTTATTTGTGTTGCGGGTGTGCGTAAATGTATTTGCACAAGCACACAATCGCTCGTGACTCTGCTCATGTTTGTTTTTAGGTTGCATTTGTTTTGTTTTGTTTATGTGGCAGTTGCGCCAAAAGGTTACTTCTAACTTCAAGCGCAGTTTTTTTTCTTTTTTATTAGCTCATTCCATATTTAATTTGCTCCGTACATTATTGGATGCCATTGGGAAGGGTGGGGACAATGGGTCGCGGCGGCAGTGTGGTTTTGCCGTGGTACTGTCTCATGCTATTTTTGTTTAATTGCACATAAAAGAAAACCAAAAGAAACAGGGAGTGCTGTGTCTGTCCTGCCTGATCTCGTCTTTCTTCGTGTCCGTGGCTACTAATCAACTGTCTAAGCAAAGAACTGGTGGCTCCGTGCTTAAAGCGGCATGGCGCCAACCAGTCAAATGTCAGACAATGTTTTTTTAGGGCACCCGCAGCCCTGCGGGTCACTCCGAGGTACAACTTGTTGCTGTCTCTATACAGTGGGCAGAGGACGCAAGGGCAGCTGTGTCTACCGCCACAGCCGGGATCCAGTGCAAAGGTAGGGCACCCCACTGTCAGCCTGATGGTGTGCTTCTGCTTTTCTGCCTACAACTGTAAGCTTCGAACATGCACCCGTCTTTTTCATGTAAACAGTTTGTTCTCCTACAGGAAAAACTGAGGGCGAATGCATATCGACATAAAAACAAGTCTTTTAGGATCTTTTTTTTAAGTTAGATTTTTAAAAAGCAGCAGAGCGTGGTGCATTTAACACTGGAGTTTACCACAGAACGAGGTCCTTGCTGTTTATTTTACAATATCTGATTTGCTTGGATCCGGAAACGCAAACGGGATTATGTGTGGGATGCATTGAAATACAGGGCTACAGGCAGGCAAAATCGATTGTAACTTTTGAAGACAATGTTGCTGTTTGTGTTTTCTATTTAGTTTTTTGCCTAGCAGCATGCTTTTGTTTCAAGAGGAGTCTGCATGTAAGAGACTGCATGTGACTCTCCTGATTAAGGGTTGACAAACTGCCAGTCACTCTTATTAAATTACTGCACCTTAAGGGTACCTAGACGAGCATGGGGCCTACGAACAACATGCATTTTATACTCTTACTGCCTGGCATGAAGGAAGACATAGCATGTCCAGTGTGTGTTTTCTCGCTAACATCAAAGTGTTGTTCTGAGCCCTTAATGATCTATGATTTGTCACAGACAAGATTGCTTTCTCACCCATTCCATTAATATGGTCTTTTTGAAACCCACTGCAAGTGTTGAAAAAAGGCTCCGACAAAAAAAAAAACAAATTATTAGATTCAAGATTTTGGCCAAGTGGTTGGGATGCCTGGGATTAAGTAGCATTGTGTTGGAAATACACAAGCTTACTTTCCAGACATGTCAATGGCCTCAAAATGTAAAGTTACACGTGTTTCCATAATCCGGAGGTAGCTTCTGTGCATTCTTATGAGGCAGGCTGCCCATGCGGTTATAATCAGGGTCACTGGAATTTTGCGATTGTGCAGCTGCAGTGATTTTCGCATAATTAGAGATTTGCCGATTTTCCACATAATCCATCATGTGAGGCATAATCTGCAGATTTTAACAAAAAAAATGGTTTCTAGCTCAAACGGTTCAAAAGTTAATAAAAACGTACTGTTGCATGGTGGAAGGCCCATCACAAAGCTGGACAGGTTACCTTTCTGTTGCATATTGTTATATTTGAGCATTAAATTGGAACTAATGAGGTGCAACCAAGGCCCAGACAGGGTTGCCAGGTTTTAAAATGACTTAATAATGTAGTAATACTATATCAAACTGTGCCACAATATGCTGCATAATCTGCCCTTTCTTAATACATAATTTATTCAGATCTGTCTCATAGTTTGGCCCTCTTGGTCCGCATAATTCTGGTGGCCCTGGTTATAATTCTACCCTTTGCATGAAACTCGCTATTCAGATTCTGTCCTCGCAAGGCTTGTTAAACGCACACCACATGCTTAGTATGAACGCACACAACATATTTCTACATCCTACTACAAAAAATACCAGCACACCACAATAAACTCCATAGGATGCCACTACACACACTACCATTCCACATATTTGCACATTCTTAACTATGTAACACACATTCTCACAGTACATAATTCCAGTACTCTAAATACAATTTATTTACTACCCGCACAGTTCAGCACCCCACAATTCCACAACAAACAATACACATACAACACATTTCTCAATTTCCCCTCTACCAACACTGTCATCTTCCCACACACCAACTTGCCCCTCTTATCCTCTCTCACAATGCCACTACTCCCTCTCATCTCACAGTACAACTACTCCTCTCATCCGTTCATCACATTATCTATCTCCTATATACTACTTCCTAACACATACATCCTTCCTATACCTCCTAACACTGTGCACTGATCCTCTTCTCCCACCCCCACTCCCCTTCCACTTCTCCCTCTATCTCTCTTATACTCTCTCTCACCCATCCATCTCGCTCTCTCATGCACTGTCCCCAGCTCACTAATATGGTGAACTTCAGACCTTCACACACTG
Source organism: Pleurodeles waltl (assembly GCF_031143425.1). Lineage (NCBI taxonomy): Eukaryota > Metazoa > Chordata > Amphibia > Caudata > Salamandridae > Pleurodeles > Pleurodeles waltl. Next base: position 381,028,806 of record NC_090444.1, on the reverse strand, counting down.
TTTCTTTTTCGTCCCTTTTCAATGTTTCCATCCCTCAAACACACACTTTCCTACTCTTCTAAGGGTGTCTTCTACAAACACAAAAGCTCCCTCCTTAAGCATCTGTGGCCTGCTCTCCTGTTCTTTCTCACACACTATTTCTGCTCTTCTCTCTCAATGTCAATAACAACTACCTGCACCAACTAGCACTCACCACTATTTATTCACTATGCCACATAGTTCTACGACACAAATACACTACACAACACACAATTACAAACCACGCAAATCAATAACTAACAATTCCAGTGCAACACACATAATTCCACTGCACACCACATACATCCACTACATTACAAAACACATAGGTAAAAGGAGTTATCATTTACAATTCCAATAGCTCTAACTCTCACAAAAGCAAGACCTATTGAATTGCAAATGCTTGTTAAACTTCAGGTTAAATTCCACGTGGGTCCCAAATAGACGACCTAAATCCAGTTTAACTTCTGCCGACCCAGGGCAAAATTGAACATCAACAGAACTCTCTCTGTGTCCATCCCTCTCACAAGGGGGACCCGTCAAGGCTGCCTCTTTCACTCTCTATCTGTGAACTCTCTATGGAACCCCTGATGGTTAGAATCCAGGATTACTCTGATATTCAGGGTATCAAGGTGTCAAGGTGGGGGACAGGGAGCAGAAATTGGCTCTGTTTGCGGATGATATTATCTGCTTCCTTACCCAACCCTGCACTTCTATCCCGGCTCTGATTAATAAACTTGATGCCTTTTCAGCAGTCTCAGGCTTCAAAATTAACTTCACAAAATCTTGGGGTATGGGAGCGACTGAAGTCTGGGGCACTTTGGAACAACTCGTGTGACAGGCAGGGTTTCAATAGACATCGGACAGCATTACATGTCTCAGCAGTCATCTCACATCCCCCGCCAGGCGTTGTTTCATGGAAAAATCCCCCCCCTTGTGAAATGCCTTATTTAAAGATCTTTATAGATGGGGTAAGCTGGAGATTTCCTGGTTAGGCAGACTCAACTGTCTCAAGATTAATTTCATGCCACGCCTTCTCTATGTTTGGGCCTACCCTTCCTCTTTCTGTTCCCAAATCCACACTAGCCCACATTGATGCTAAAGTTACTAGTTTTGTCTGGGACAGTAAATCTCTGGGAGTGGCAAGGGCAACTATGAGCTGCGCTAAATTTGATGGAGGCCTAGGGTTTCTAGACATACATACTTATACCGCGCGGCGCAGCTACACCCCGCCATTGATTGGAATTACAACCCTGACAATAAACCATGGGTACAGGTTGAACAAGAGTACTGCTGGGTGCCCCTAGATGGCCTGTTGTGGCTTCCTCTCACGAGAGACTCTCCTGGTCCCCATCTTCTTCCATTGACTTCCCTCTTACTGACATACTGGGGGGAAATAAGTTCTAAATATAAGTACCCCTCTTACCATTTTCCTCTCACGCCACTGGCCCCTAACTGTGACTTGCCTCCTGGGGCTATTCACCCTGGACTATATCCCTGGTTGATAATGAGGCCCCGTGATTGCAGACCTTCTACATTGATGGCTCCCTGAAGTCAGGTGACTCTCTCCAGGAACAGTTCGGTCTACCCAGGTGTGCGTCATATTGCTTAGTTCAAGCTTTACACTGGGCAGGGCCTTCTAAGAGCCTGCGCGGTGATGAAGCACGACCAATCTGACATAGAATCTCTTTTTAGCTCAAGTACTCGATGTAAAGGCATTTCATTACTCTACCGCTATATCTTGGCCCTCACACCTTCCAATAAACACACCTATGCAGCAGAGTGGGAGAGGGAGCTGGGGACGGTGATCCCGGATGTCACATGGTAGTCCATCAGGCAGAGGGCTTGTGGTTCTTCTATATGTTTGAAACATAAAGAAAACACATGCAAACTTATCACCTGTTGGTACCGGATCCCTGTCCATCTGCATAAAATGTTCGGGAGCTTAGATGTTTGCCGGAAGTGGTGTGGGGAGCCGGGAACTTTTTTACATGCTTGGTGGGCATGCCCCTCCATACAATTCTTTCTGGAATACTATCATGCAGAACATATAAAACATCACTAACATTACTTTGCCACCCAAGCCACTGCTTGTTCTGTTCCGGGACCCTGGGGATGAGAGGGCTCTCCTTACAAATACTCCTAGAGGCAAATTTATATATTTGGTCCTTTTAGTGGCACGCTTCTGTATAACCGAGATGTTGAAATAGCCTCACGTCCCTACCATAAACCTGTGGTGTAGTAAGGTGTGGAATGTATACTCTATGGAGAAACTCATTGCAATAGTTAGAGACAAACAGACTAAATTTGAATTTCTTACCTATATCCACCACCATGACAGGTTACGGGGTGTACACCTCACTATGTCAAAAACATTCCGAGCCTCAGAATGTGGACTCTTTCATCTTTGGAGCCTCAAGAGGAAACCTGACGATGAAGCTAAATTATAGCTCCTTGAAAAGCTTGAGGACCGCACGCTTGGCAGCTCCTGCTTCCTTCCCTTAGGCAGTTGAATATACGCATGGCCCTGCTTATTGTTTATTGCTTATCACTATACTTAGTGCTACCTCACCCATTCAATGTGGCAACATACTCTCATTGATATTGTAAATTGTCTTTCCATCTTATTTTTATATGCTGCTTTGTCTCCCGAAGTCTGATTGTTTTGATTAATGTGTCATGCTTATTATCAATTCTTAAAAATGCTAAACTAAAGCTTAAACAAACAAAACAAAGGCTTGTAAGAGTGGGTAAAGAGTACTACTTTACCTACTACAAAATGCCTTTTTGAATAGGCACCTATGTGTGGTTGACAAGCATACCAAAATATTATATTCATTTAAAAAAAAAAAAATTACAAGTTAATATTGCCAATCCTTGCACAGAGCATGCCAGTGCCAGGGGGTAAAATGTGTTTTCTTGGATACTACGTGTAGCAATACTGGGCAAGTTGACAATGGCCAGACAAGTTTCCGATTTCACATATATTTCCCATGGAAATGCAGGTTTTCCCTCCTGCCCTTTGATAACCGATGGCAATCCTTTGTCGTGAGGAAGCTTATTAAAACGGTTTACTTTTAAATGTTACACACGAAAAGGATTCACTGACAGACCTTTCTTGCTCTGACTGGCTGTCAGACCACAAAGCAGATGGTCTGTTTCTAGAATTGTAGGAACATTTTCCAAAGTCTAGTATTCCTATTAAATCTGTCTTGTGTAGGACTTGTCTGAGGCGAAGATCAACTTATGTGTGTGACGACCTGTCAGGACTATGGGAATACTTGAAATGCATGAATCCACAGGATTCTGATTTACTCCTAAGCATTATGGTTGTCCCCCAATGATTGATTTTAGCCCTTTTGAAGATGTGTCACTCTGTTTCTTTCTTTAAGTTCCCCCAAATTGCACCCTGGGTAATTGTCCTAATTTGGTGCTGCGAGTGAACATTTGAGGACAAGGCTCAGGGCTTGATGGTTAAGATCTTTTCTTAAAGTCTGGCAACAAACTGTGAACTTTCCACATAGAAGTTGTGAGCAGACTCCACATACTCTAGGGGTAGCCCTAATAATGAGGACGGGAATTTATTACAAATAGATCTGGATTGTCATAGACATGGTACTGCGTCCAGAATTTATTTCTGGCTGAGGACTAGGAATGTTGCAGGCTATACCTCAGACACACTCAGACCACTTCCCAGTGATACTGTTGCTCGAGCTGCCTAATCCCCTAAACAGGCAGAGACTATGAAGGATGCAGTCTGCTATGCTCCTGGCCATGTTTCAAGGAGGAAATAAGACATGCCGTCTATGCATATTTTGACATCAATAAGGACTCAGCTGAAATGCATGTTACAATCTAGGTGGCATTCAAGGCTGCCAGAGGGAAGTGTGTAGTCAAAGGACACAGCATATGCAAGTCTGTATGCAGGAGATTGAATCCATTGGAATATGGATCTAACATAGTGGAAGACTCGCATAATGAAACCGTCTGGACAGGGTTGCTGCTAGAGATACATACTAAGCTACAAGATTACATAGAAGAAGCTGGTATGGAAAATTAGTTCCTTAGGCAAATCTACTTCAGCTCAGATATAGGTAGAAGGTGAAAGGCAAAGAAACACGCTAACTGGACCACTGCAACCTTAGTAAGCTGCATCAGATGTAGTAACCATTGACTCAGCTGATGGCTCACCACAATACCATCCTGAATATATTCTGAAGAGTATTTTTATGAGCAGTGCAATTCCAGGGATACCCCAACTGTTACGTTATACCTTTCTATCTAGATAGGGCCAGCTTAGCTTAGCTTGGGTAGAAGCGAATGACGAGGAGGCTCTATGCTCTCCTATCACACATGAGAAAGTGAAAAACCCTATCGGAGTACTGAGGAATGCTTGGGCCCCCAGAAGTGATGGCCTTGCAAATTAGTTTTATATAAAAAAAATATGTCTATATTTCTTTGCTCTGGCACTGGAGTCTCTGGCTAGTATGTTTAGGAAGTTTTATGGAATCTAGGGCATTATGTTTGCACAATGTAGAATGCTACTGTCACTCTGTTTTGATTATTATTAGTAAAGAACCCAGAACGTGCCCTGAACTTCATAGTCAGAGAAGTTATTGCAGATGGTATGACCTTACAATTAACTGGTCAAAATAGATAATGATGCAGCTGAAGGTGCTACCACCGCCTCCATTTTAGAATACTTGATAGAGTGGCATCGGTCTCCAGTCAGATACCTGGATATATAATTTTACTTTGATATAGAGGTCCTGCTGCACGACAACTATGGCAAATATCTACATAAAATTGCTATATAGAGTAGTGGAATACATTACCGAAATCAGTGACTGGTTGAGTAGCCATCATGAAGATGGTTGTTTTGCCTTAACTCATATCTCTTTCAAAATATTGCAGCCCCTCTAAATCACAAATTCTTTAACCAATTAAACTATCCCATGTATGGGCTAGCACGGGCAGGGAAACATCCCAGAATAAGTTGGAAAATCATGCCAGTGCCTTGCGAGGTAGAGGGGTTTGCAGCGCAAAACTTTAAAGTGTATTATGTAGTAGTGCAGGCCCAGTTTGGGAACCACGGGTTTCACAATAGTAGACAAGCCTGCACGATAATTTTGAAAAGGGAATGGTGGCCGCAATTCCACTGAATATAGTGTTCAAGACTGGTGGGAATGTGTGGCGTAGACGTAATATACACACCATTAATACTGCTGATAAATAATCAACGCATACATGTGGCATGTGAGCTGGTAGCTATGAAGTGAATACAGCAACGTTAATGAAACATTAGGAGGGATACGTATGCGGATAACAGGTGTACATTACTACGAGAATACCAAAATAGAGGCCCCTGAATATCTTTGGACAGCTTTCTGTACCGCAAGCTATGGAGAGCTGTAAAAGAAAAATAATCCTGTCTCTTTATTTCACACCAGCAACTGTTTTTTCACCCCTGCTTTCTCATTTATTCCTGGTTTCCTGTCATTCTCTAACTCCTTCTTTCTCCCTTTTGTGGATTTTTCGCTCTTGTTCTTGGATGATGTCTGATGATGAAAATAGGTCCCAGTACCCGCAAATGAGTTTCATCTTAATGCTAGACTCCAAGGCCTTTGTCTCATTTGCTACAAATAGGGTGCTGGGCACCCAGTAATTGCTGTGAAAGGAGTCCAGCTATATTCCCAGGGAGAAGACCCCACACCTAGCCATGGCAAAACATAGAGTTTGTCTCTCCTTAATCAATGCTAATCAGAGGACTGGCTCTGTCCTAATGACTCATGTAGTTTGATTCCAACTATCTGTGCTACTTTTCTGAAACACACTTGTAGACCTCACTCCAAGAAATATTGCATTTATAATCGCACGTTTGTTTGGATTAAAGGGACTCCTTTTTATTCATGTTGAGCCATGGTAATTAGCTCGATGTATTAAACCATGCATTTGATCAAATGATGATGACATGTATACACAATAATGAGGGAGTCTCCCAAAAGAATGGAAATCGTTCATGTCTGTGACTTTGCTTGCGAGTCATAATACATTATTTCTTCTTGCTTTAGGTGCAGATCCGAAGTGGAAGAATTTGTTGCACTTAACACCGAGAGCTGTTGCTAAGGATAAAGGTTTCAAAGCAGCAGCAAAGGAATTGCGCAAAGCTGAACGCCTCTTCACAAAATTTTCCAAACCAGGAGTCAAGAACCCCAATGCGCCATGGGCGCTTAGTTTACATGACTGGTCATTTGAAAACCAGACAGCCATTCGTGAAGTGCTTCAACCCCTTGACAAAGGTGATGGGACAGTCCTCAAAGAAGATTTTGCAAGAGTTCTAGAGGACCTTGGCGCTCCGGTTACTCCAGAAGAGATACAGACCATAATACAGTTGCATGAAAAATCACGTTCAGGGACCCTCAACCTTGAAGAATTCCTCAAAGGCTCGAAGTACTTACAGAAGGCATATTTGCTATCATCATATGGACCTAAAAAGAAAAAAGCAAAGAAAAAGAGAGGAAAAAGAGCAAAATTTACTATACCTATGCCAATTTGCACTGTACCTGCTGAGTTGATATTTCGCCGAGAAGACGGTGGTCCGCCCAATTTCATGATTGAAGCCTTTCACTGCATCACAGATGCTAATCGTTATGACTGTGACCATCCCCCTGGGAATCCTTTGCAGGATGACACAGGATGGTATGTCGATGACCCTGGGAGGATCTACACCAATATTAGTTATGCCACAAAAGCAGGGGATGTTGAGTCACTTAAAAGAGCCTTGGAGGAAGGTGTGCCAGTGGATGTGAAAGACATCTATTACAAAACTCCACTGATGTCTGCATGTGCCTTTGGAAATATGGATGCTGTGAAATTCCTTTTGGAGAAGGGGTACGTTTCCGTTTGTATCTTCCACCAATGCAGTGTTTTGATGAATTGTGCTCTGGACAAAATAGGAACTCAAAAGAATGAAAAATGTCATTAATATACTTATATATTAAGAAAGCACTTTTTTTTTTAGCTCTTGCTGTTTTAAGGTTTGTGTGGTTACATCTGCTTTTTTTATAATTACTGTGGCTTTGATGTATTACATTTTAGTACTTTAATAGAAAGAGGAAAATAGAATAGAAAAAAAGGGGAAAATCGTTTTTTAATCAAACTGTGTGTTTTTTTTAAAATTAGCATTTTTAAATTGTGCAAGAGTTATTTCCGAGTATTTTTAATGTTCTGGGAGTTTAGGAAGAGGAGTTTAGTTAAAATAGCCTGTGGAGGGAGTGGAAATCGTTTTTACTTGTATTAAACAGGAAGTGAGAGTCAGTAAGAGCCTTCCTTCCTGTTGGGACCGCAAGTTAGCGGTCTAGTGTTAGGGAGCCGATTCTGGGCTGGGCCTCGGTCCTGCAGGCATAAATGTGCCGTAACGAGCGACCGCGCTTGAGAAAAAAGCCCTTTTTTTTAGCTCTTGCTGTTTTAAGGTTTGTGTGGTTACATCTGTTTTTTTTATAATTACTGTGGCTTTGATGTATTACATTTTAGTACTTTAATAGAAAGAGGAAAACAGAATAGAAAAAAAGGAGAAAATAGTTTTTTAATCAAAGTGTGTGTTTTTTTAAAATTAGCATTTTTAAATTGTGCAAGAGTTATTACTGAGTATTTTAAATGTTCTGGGTCTTTGGGGAAGAGGAGTTTAGTTAAAATAGCCTGTGGAGGGAGTGGAAATCGTTTTTTATTGTTTTAAACAGGAAGTGAGGGTCAGTAAGAGCCCTCCTTCCTGTTGGGACCGCAAGTTAGGGGTCTTGTGTTAGGGAGCCGATTCTGGGCTGGGCCACGGTCCTGCAGGCATAAATGTGCCGGAACGAGCGACCGCGCTTGAGAAAAAAGCACTTTTTTTTTTAGCTCTTGCTGTTTTAAGGTTTGTGTGGTTACATCTGCTTTTTTTATAATTACTGTGGCTTTGATGTATTACATTTTAGTACTTTAATAGAAAGAGGAAAATAGAATAGAAAAAAAGGGCAAAATCATTTTTTAATCAAAGTGTGTGTTTTTTTTAAATTAACATTTTTAAATTGTGCAAGAGTTATTTCTGAGTATTTTTAATGTTCTGGCGGTTTGGGGAAGAGGAGTTTAGTTAAAATAGCCTGTGGAGGGAGTGGAAATAGTTTTTACTTGTATTAAACAGGAAGTGAGGGTCAGTAAGAGCCCTCCTTCCTGTTGGGACCGCAAGTTAGCGGTCTACTGTTAGGGAGCCGATTCTGGGCTGGGCCTTGGTCCTGCAGGCATAAATGTGCCGGAACGAGCGACCGCGCTTGAGAAAAAAGCACTTTTTCTTTTTAGCTTTTGCCGTTTTAAGGTTTTGTGTGGTTACATCTGTTTTTTTAATAATTACTGTGGCTTTGATGTATTAAATTTTAGTACTTTAATAGAAAGAGGAAAACAGAATAGAAAAAAAGGGGAAAATCGTTTTTTAATCAAAGTGTGTGTTTTTTAAAAATTAGCATTTTTAAATTGTGCAAGAGTTATTTCTGAGTATTTTTAATGTTCTGGCGGTTTGGGGAAGAGGAGTTTAGTTAAAATAGCCTGTGGAGGGAGTGGAAATAGTTTTTACTTGTATTAAACAGGAAGTGAGGGTCAGTAAGAGCCCTCCTTCCTGTTGGGACCGCAAGTTAGCGGTCTACTGTTAGGGAGCCGATTCTGGGCTGGGCCTTGGTCCTGCAGGCATAAATGTGCCGGAACGAGCGACCGCGCTTGAGAAAAAAGCACTTTTTCTTTTTAGCTTTTGCCGTTTTAAGGTTTTGTGTGGTTACATCTGTTTTTTTAATAATTACTGTGGCTTTGATGTATTAAATTTTAGTACTTTAATAGAAAGAGGAAAACAGAATAGAAAAAAAGGGGAAAATCGTTTTTTAATCAAAGTGTGTGTTTTTTAAAAATTAGCATTTTTAAATTGTGCAAGAGGTATTTCTGAGTATTTTTAATGTTCTGGTGGTTTGGGGAAGAGGAGTTTAGTTAAAATATCCTGTGGAGGGAGTTGAAATCGTTTTTACTTGTATTAAACAGGAAGTGAGAGTCAGTAAGAGCCCTCCTTCCTGTTGGGACCGCAAGTTAGCGGTCTAGTGTTAGGGAGCCGATTCTGGGCTGGGCCTCGGTCCTGCAGGCATAAATGTGCCGGAACGAGTGACCGCGCTTGAGAAAAAAGCACTTTTTTGAGCTCTTGCTGTTTTAAGGTTTGTGTGGTTACATCTGTTTTCTTTATAATTACTGTGGCTTTGATGTATTACATTTTAGTACTTTAATAGAAAGAGGAAAATAGAATAGAAAAAAAGGGGAAAATCGTTTTTTAATCAAAGTGTGTGTTTTTTTAAAATTAGCATTTTTAAATTGTGCAAGAGTTATTTCTGAGTATTTTTTATCTTCTGGGGGTTTGGGGAAGAGGAGTTTAGTTAAAATAGCCTGTAAAGGGAGTGGAAATCGTTTTTACTTGTATTAAACAGGAAGTGAGGGTCAGTAAGATCCCTCCTTCCTATTGGGACCGCAATTTAGCGGTCTAGTGTTAGGGAGCCGATTCTGGGCTGGGTCTCGGTCCTGCAGGCATAAATGTGCCGGAACGAGCGACCGCGCTTGAGAAAAAAACACTTTGTTTTAGCTCTTGCTGTTTTAAGGTTTGTGTGGTTACATCTGTTTTTTTTATAATTACTGTGGCTTTGATGTATTACACTTTAGTACTTTAATAGAAAGAGGAAAATAGAATAGAAAAAAAGGGGAAAATTGTGGCCAGGCTCTGTATACAATCCACCTGAAGGCAGCCAACCTCCCTGCAGACTGCCAAACCCACACCACGCACAGCCTTTTGCAACACAGTGTAGTGTTGGCCTTTGGGCCCCAGGGTCCCCATCCCCCAGTACCAAAACATATATTAAGAGGAGGGGGCATGCAGCACCCCTCCCCAAGTGTTTATAGACCCTGGGTACCCTATCCTCATGGCCAAATTCAACAAAAAAGGGCAGGGCCCCCCTCACACAGACTTAATAGGCCACATTGCAAGAGAAGGGGGCGTGCGCCCCCCTCCCCGAGCCTTATCAGGCTCTGTGACCTACAACCCCTGGGGCTGAATTGCAGAAAAAATGGGAGGGGGACCATGCGGCCCCCCATCCCCAAATCTTATCACACCCAGGGATCCCATCCCCTGAGGCTATAGCCAATCAAAAAGGGGAAGGGTACAATGATGCTTCCTTCCATGAGCCTTATTAGGTCCCGGGGACCCCATCCACTGGCACTGTATGACATTATAAAGGATAGGGGGACCGTGTGGCCTCCCTCTCTGACTCTTATTAGGCCCCAGGGACCCCATCCCCTGGGGCTGTATTTTATTAAAAAACGGGAGGGGGCTGCAGGGCCTCCCTCCCAGACCTTTATATGCCCCGGGGCAGTACCTTATTTAAAGAGGAGAGGGTAAAGGGGAGTGGATCACATGCCCCTCCAAGCCTACTTTGACCTGGGGAACCCCCTCCCCAGGGCATACCTTAAAGTTAGATGGGTGCCCCGGTGCCCACCTGGGTGGAGTGGCGTAGCATACAGTTGTGCAAGTTTAGACAGTGGAGTGTAGAGGGATGGAGTGAAGGACAGTCTAGTAGAGTGGCATAAAGTATAATAGAGTATAGTGTAATAGCGTACTCTGGAGTGGCGTAAAGTGTAATAACGTACAGTGTAGTAGCGTACAGTGGAGTGGCATATAGTGAAGTTGTTTGGACTGGAGTGGTATATTGTGGAGTGGGGTAGAGTGTAATAGCATATAGATAAGTGGGATGGAGTAGAATACCATACAGTACAGGGGCAAAGTCTAAAGTTGCCTACTATATAATAGCATAGAATGGAGTGGCGTACAGTGGAATAGCATAGAGTGGAGTACAGTGGAGTGGCATAGAGTAGAATAAGATTGAGTGGAGTGGCGTATATTGGAGTGGTGTAGACTGGAGTAGTGTACAGTAGATAGGGTAGAGTGAAATAGCATATAGTGGAGTAGCATAGAGGGAGTGGTATCCAATGGACGAGAGTAGAATGGAGTGGCATAGAGGGGAGTATACTAGAGTGGCGTAGAGTTGAGTGGCATGCAGTGGAATAGTAAAGGTTGAATAGTGTACAGTGGATGACATAGACTGGAATAGTGTATAGAGGAGTAGCGTACAGTGAAGTGGTGTAGACTGGAATGGCATACACTAGAATGGGGCAGAGTATAATAGTATATAGTAGCGCACCATACACTGGATTGTTGTCCAATGGAATAGAATAAATGGAGGGGGTAAAGTGCAGTAGCATACACTGGAAAAGCGTAGAGTGGAGTAGCATACAGTGGAGTGACATGCAGTGGAATAGCAGAGCGTGGAGTGGCTCACAGTGGAATGGCATATACTAGAGTAGCATATTGCGGCGTGGCATACAGTGAAGTGGTGTACAGTGGAGTTGCATCTGACATTGTGTAGCCCCAACTCAAGCTTGCTTTTCCTGCCCTGCCCTCCTCCTTGCTATTCATTGTCCAAGTCCATGCCCCTGCTCCCTAATTACAGCCCTGTGTGGCCGTTGTTCTGCCACTGTCCTTCCCACCTGCCCTGAACAGTTAGCCTGCTGCTCTATCCATCTCCTCCCTACCCTCTGTTGTCCGAGAACCAGCCCACTCCCCCCTGCCCTGTATGGTCTGATGTGCTGCCACTGCCTCCTTCCTCCTGCCCTTCATAGTCCGTTATACTGCAACTGTCTCTCCTGTCTGTCTGGTATTCCCCTCTGCTCCCTGTTGTCCATGCGCATGGCCCTGTCCCCTCCCCATTGTTTTCCATGGTCCGTTGTGCTGCACTGCAGTTCCACTTGCCCTGTGTGGTGTACTGTGCTGCTGCAACCCTTGACACTTGCCCTGTAAGGTCAGTTTGGTGCCCCTGCCCATCTCCCGCCTGCCCACTGTTATCCAAGTCCATGTCCCTACCCCCTACTTCCCTCAGTGATCCAATGTGCCAAAATTGCAACATTTTGAACTTGGGAAGAGGGAGATATTGTAAAAAAAATAAACTGGGGAATTGATTTTACCAAGTTACGTAGGTTGAAAAAGAGGAGATTTTAGGCAAGAGGAAGATATAATAAAGCCCTTTTGGGTTTAAAAGCATCTGAAGTCTCCTGCCTGAATCAGGTCTGTTGGCATGTATGTTTGTACTGCCACTGCCTCTTCTTTCTGCCCTCAATGATCTGTTATATTGCCACAGCCTCTCTTGCCTGTCCTGCATGGTTGGTTTGTTGCCCCGTCCCCCTTTCACTTGCTCTCCATGATCCATTGTACTGCTATTGCCCCTTCTGCATTACAGCTTTCAGTATGCCTTAATAAATGCTAGGTCCCTTCCCAAACATAAACAGGAAATCTGCGAAATGATTGATAATTGGCAGATTGATTGTCTATTTATCACTGAAACCTGGGGTAAAGTAGAATCGGACCCAGACTTCATTGTTGCCTCTCCACCAGGTTTTACCTTCCACAGACTTGATAGACCTCAGAACGGGGGGGTCTGGCCATTATCTATAGGTCTACGTTGGCATGCACATGCATTAGTTCTTCGACAGATTCATGTGAGGCAATGGCATTCACAATTTCTCAAAACAGTGGGGTACTATTAGAGGGGCTGTTGATATATCGTCCACCTTGACCGATTAAACATTTTTTACAGTCTTGGCCTAAGTTGATAGAACCTATGGTTCTGTCTGCAAAAGCTGTGATATTGGGCGATTTTAACATGCACTTTGATGAGACGTCACTCCTAAGATCCGTGAATTCATTGACTTTATGGAGGCCCTGGATTGGACCTCCAGAGTCTCGTTGGCCACCCATATTGCAGGGCATATTCTGGATGGGGTGTTTGCACGAGCTACTCAACAGGTGGAGGTAACCATGATACAGTTTAGTTGGACGGATCATCATCTGCTGAAATTTAAACTCATCTCAAAGAATGTTGGGGCTGCTAACGTAGAAACGAACAAGGTAGTCAGGTTATGGAAACAGGTTAAAGTAGAGGAATTAGGCCCAGCTTTAGAAGCTGGTTGGGATAAGGCTAAAGCTATGGCCTTGCCCCTGATTGACAGCTTTCTGAAAGGAGTGGAAATAACTATGGAATCACCCCTGGTTTACAAAATACCTCAAACTCCTTCAAAGAAAGTATCGACAGCAGGAAAGACGGTGGAAACTTGATCTAGTACCTGAAGAAAGGGTGGCCCTTAAGTCCACTCTAAAGGCTTATAAAGCAGCACAATTTATGGCCAAATCTAAATTTTATACTACCAAAGTAAAGGAGCCTATTAATGCCCCCAGGGAACTTTTTAAGACTATTAAGGCCCTAACTATGCCCATGAAGCCGGCTGGTCTAGAAAAACTCTCCGGGTTTCTGTGACAAAGTTGCTTTCATTTTGAAAATAAGATATTGCAAATACATAGCAACTTTGATACCCAGATCATTCCCGAAGTATTACCCCCCATGATAACAAAGAGTGCTACAGCAGATGGCCAGTCACTAATGTCATATTTTCAACCCCCTTCCATTGATACTATTAAAAAGAAGATTCTTGAAATTAAATCGGGCTCCCCTCTGGATCCGTGTCCTCCTTCCATTTTTTACTTGGTTCCGGATTTAATGGCACGGATGTTGGTCCCCATCTACCAAGAGGTAGCTATGTCTGGGGAGTACCCATCTATCTGGAAAGAAACAATAGTGCCCCTTAAGAAAAAACCAGAGGGGGATAATCAGGACATGAGTAATTTGCGGCCAATAGCACGTGTCCCGTTTTTGGCAAAGATTCTAGAAAAAATTTTGAACTCTGAATTGATCGAGTTTCTAACAAAGGCGGATGCTCTTGATATCTCCCAATACGGGTTCAGAAAAGGGCATAGTACTGAAACTGCCCTAATCTCATCCTCTGATACTATTCGAAGGATGGTTGATGAAGGCAAGGGAGCCGTTTTGGTTCTTTTAGATTCATCCGCTGCCTTCAACACTATCTCTCCCACACTATTAATGTCCCGTTTGCATCATGTGGGTTTGAGGGACAAGGCACTTAAACTTTTGAAGTATTTTCTTACAAATAGATGGATCACAGTTAGATGTGGTGATTTTAAATCTAGACCTTATCTTCTGCCATGTGGGATTCCTCAGGGATCTTTCCTCAGCCCCACATTGTTTAATGTGTATGTAGCGCTTTTGGCTAGTCTAATCCGTACTATTGGTTTCATTCCATCTTCCTATGCTGTGACTCCCAGCTTATTATTCCTATTAATCAGCCATGGGAGGAGGTTGCAGATCGGTTCAATAATTGTATGGTGGAAGTGAGTAAATGGATGAAGACCAATTGGCTAAAAATGAATGCCACCAAAACTGAAGTTTTATGTTTTGGATCTGGAAAGAATTTATGGAACTCACGATGGTGGCCCTCTGAATGTGGTAACTGCCCTGTGCCCACTACTGTTACAAGAAACCTAGGCATTTTGTTCGAACATCTGTCTTTTAAAAAACAGATTAATCATGTGGTAAACATCAGTTTATGGTCAATTAAAATGCTCAGAAAAATCTTCCCCTATCTGTTACATGAATGGAGAGTATCTGCTATCCTGGCATTGGTAATGTCTAAAATAGACTACTGTAATGCACTGTTTGTTAATCTGGATAAGGAGCTGATAAAAAGACTCCAATTAGTTCAGAATTCCGCTGTCAGAGCGGTTCTTAATTTCCCAAGATGTATATCAGTTAGGGAAAGTTTCAGAAAATTACACTGGTTACCAGTGGCGCAGCGTATCCAGTTTAAGTCGCTCTGTCTTCTTTTTAAGGCAGTTCATCGAATAGGACCACAGTACCTGACTTCCAGACTCCTCCTGCATGTACCTAAAAGAAGCTTGAGGTCTTCCCAAGCTCACTTGATTCAGGTCCCTCGCACACATAAAGCCAAATGGGGAGACAAAGCTTTACAGTAGCTGCAGCCAGAGGATGGAATTCTCTCCCACAGATTATTAGGCAAGAATCAGGTTATATGAAATTTAGGAAAATGGTGAATACTTGGCTCTTTCCTCGTAAATTTTTTGGTACATCAAGATCAGGGTCTTTGATTTAGATTGTTTCAGTTTCTTCTATTGGATGTTTTTCTATCTTCATTATTCCTGTTATTTTTCTTATCCTCTTCTATCTTTTACTACGTGCTTTCTTCCCACTGCTTCGATGCTCTTTGAGTAGGAACGATCTTTATAAATCTCGAATTACATTACATTACATTACAAACGTGACACATGCTAGAATTATAGTGGAGCCCGGTTTCCTAAACACACCTACAAACGTGATGTGAGGAATGTACTAAAATGTTTAATGAATGAGGCATTGTAGGTTATGACCAATCAATGTCAGCCAACTTGCTTGCATCTTTATTTATGAAGAAAGTGTAAATTCTCGTAAAACAAGAATGTTATGCCTCAACATCGCTACTAAACTCCATTTATTATTTGTAGTTTAACGTTTCACAATATATTGAAAGTAAAACTGACAATACAAGATTGGAGTTTCTTCTTTTAGTAGTTTAGAGGTCACAAACAGTTTCCTTTCTATATTATATATATTTTTTTAAGGTGCTGCACATACGACTTCGCCTCCTTCATCTTTAGTAAAACAAAGGGCCTCATTATGACTTCGGCAGATGGAAAAGGCCATCTGCCGAAATTCCGACTGGTAGGTTGCCGCCAGTGTTGCAGCCTCCCCACTGGGCCCATTATGAGTTTTCCGCTTGGTCAGCGGGTGGAACCTCAGTTTCCGCCCGCTGGCCCAGCAGAAGATGGCCTACAACATTGTCTTCGGCTCATAGTAGAGCCGGCGGCAATGCTGTAGTACATAAGGTGCACCAGCACCAGCACAATGCTTACTGTCTGCAAAGCAGACAGTAAGCATTGTGATGGTGCTTGCCACAGGGGCTCCTGCACTCCATCTCTGCCAGCCTTTTCATGGTGATGTTACCACCAAGAAATCGCTGGCGGAGAAGGAGGTTTTAATCCGCAGGGCAGCGCTGCTTGCAGCGATGCTCTGGCAGATTAGGACCGCCAGCACCGTCATGCTATTGTGAAGTCGAAATCTGACAGTCAGACTGCGGTGCTACCGCCTCAGTCGTAGTATGGCTTTCTCATTGGTGGCGGTCCGATTGCCACCGCAAACCTGTCTGTCTTTAGACTGCCAGGTTTGTAATGAGGCCCAAAATGTATTCTGCATGTCCACTTATTTGACGGTTGGTACATTTCCCATTATACCATTGTATCCAACAACTATAATAGTGCTAAAAACAGAAAGAATACTATCATATCTCCATTACCTTCATCATATCTCAAAATTAGGTTAGATTGTTTAGGTTTATCGTGTCCATCATCAATTAAAAATTCCTTCCAGATAATTCTTCTGACAACACTTACAGGTCGAAGAGAGATGTTGGCCAATTGTAGCTACTTTGATCAGGTAATAGCACAAAATATTGGATTTTGCAAGCTAAATGAGCATTAACTATTTAAAAAAATGCCTTATATTAATTTCTTTAATTTTTGTTGTGTGTTGCCTTTTCAGAGCTTCCAGAGCATTGTTTTAACAAGCATTTGCAATGCAATGGGTCTCGCGTTTGCTCGAGTTAGAGCTATTAGCATTGTAGACTCCTAACCGAACTTTTCTTGCCAGATAAACTGATAATGAAAAGCAAAACAGTTTCACACATGTGAACTGACTGCCACCATGAGCGTGAAGGTGACACAGAAAAGGAAACAGAAGTTTGCTTGCAGTCAAATGTATCAGCAAAAGTGCAATTATCCAAGTAACCAGCAAAAGTAGAATTATCCATGTAACAGGGTCGATGTCATGCAAAGTGCTCGACTACTGCCCAGCGCGATTGCACTTCCTACGAAATAAAAAGAAATAGCTATTCGGAAAACATGGAGCCTTGTATGTTTTCGGTAGTTGGCCGGTGCGCTTGAGGAAATAGGATGACGTATGCATGCCTTTCACTAATGAAATCAAGCGGATTTTAAAAGGCAAGCCCACGAACCAACCAAACTTATGGGTGTGGTTAAAAGCCCACGGAAAGATTACAGCAGGAGCTAGAGTACTTGCGCGCACTCAACCCTAAAAAACAGTCATCACAAGCAAGCTTGATTATTAACCACACATTCTGTTATAACCTTTTTTGAAACTTTTTAAATATCTTGTTTGCCACAAATCCTTGTTACTGGCAGATTTTAATTGGGTGATAAAAATATTTATTCCAATATAATCTAAAAGAAAAGACTATAGTTGGCGAAAATTGTCAAGCAAACTCCTCATATGCGAGGGATCAAAACATTGTTTAATAATAAGAGCAGAACAACGTGTCCAACAGTTTGTCTCTGAACAACTCACTTTATAAGACACCAGCTTGGAAAATGTCTCCCAGCGTGTGGAATGCTGAGCCTAAGCCTAGGAAAACCAGCTTGAATATACATCTGTCTATATTCTACTAAATTATGGACTGAAGTATTCAAACAGACATTTCAGAAAAGTTACTGGAACTAATATATTATTTTTGCTGATGCTTCCATTATAGTTATGTCAGCCACCATAACAACGAGAAAGAAACATATGTTGAGGAAGGCTTGAAGTACAGGATGACTTTCATCTGGAAGTACAGTTGTCTCTGCTTCACCCTGTACATCACCATTACAGCATATTTCAGATTTCAGTCATGTTCATCTGTGTACCATTCTACCTCCTTGTGATCTTTTAGAACCTTTCTAGGTTTCTATATTCCTATATTCCTATAAATAAAATATTATTGATTCCTGCATCCGTCCATGTCCACCCTTCATAAACTCTCAAACTCCATCAAGACTGCATGCCATTTGATTGCTTATCCATTTTTGCTACCAAAATGCTAATACAAGGAAGAGCTTGCTGCTTTCAGTAAACTCCACGTCTGCCCTATTCATAATATAATCTGTTTTGGGCAAGGATCATTTACCCACCTACCATTTCTGAGGTTGCCCTTTCCCCACAGATCATCCCTCAGTATTCCATAATTTTAGAAGAGTTCCACGTCCTGTGCAAAAAGCTTTCCATTTGTCATGTTAACTATAGGGATTTTGTATATTTCCCATGTACAGGACTACGCAGCCTGTCCGTAGATTAGCATCTAATTGAACTTAATTCTGATGTGGTTGCTAATTGTTCCCTACTTTCCATCTTGCGTGTTCTTCTAGTATCCCTGTGCCACTTTACTGTCTTTTTTCAGTGATCACCTTTTATGAAGAATATACAAATTTATAATGGACGCAGGGTTTAAGCACGTTTACCTCCAAGGTTGTATATTTCTAAAAGCCAATGTTATTATCAGATAACTGGGTGACTAAGGCATACCCAGGTTGGTAAAACCTAAACAAGTCTAGTGTCTTCACCACAAAAGCTGTCTGTGCTTCTCTACGTTATCTGAAACCCTCCATATCACATTTTGTCTCAACATGATCCCCCTTTTTCCTGTTCATTTAAAAAATGTTCTATTGTTCAACTGTAGTCATATCTTGAGGTCTCAATTGTGATCTTGCCCTCCTCATCCAATGTGAACAATTGCATCCTTTCAAGCCACACTTAACTTTATTACCTGAAGCATTTTTAGTTCATTCGTCTAACAATGGAAGGTTTCATTGAGGTGGTCACTACTGTGATTAGAGGTGGTCCTGATACGGTGAGGTGTAAGCTGTCAGGCTTTTCTTAGAGCATAGGTATTGGTAAGGATTTCTGACTAGTTCTAGTCCGATCTCTGCTAGTAAAAGAACAGAAGCCTTGTAATATCATCCACATGTTTGTTTGCTCCTCTATGTTTGGGATCCTTTGGTAGGCACAACGCTTAAGAACTAACCAACAAGGACAAGAGGATAGACCCAGGTAAGTTTTGGTCCTGGTGTGAAACACTTATTAGCAGGGCCCATGCTGGTGAGAGCCACTACCTTGATTCCATGTAGCCTATACTCTTTGTCCAAAGCTATTCGGGCCAGGTCAGATGGGGTGTGATTGGAGCAGGTACCTGATGTTGAGCACACTTTGACAAATCTTTCCCAAAACAGTCTGTTGTTGGCTTTAAACTTTTGTCTTCTAAAGGAAGATAGGATTAACTGAATGTCAGTTACAACACATTAATACCAGAGCAAGAGAAACTAGTAACTTGAATGTACAGCTTTACATGCTGAGGAAATGTGGATTACTGGTGTGTGCATGTTGCTTTATGTGCTGGAAGAATATGGATTTCTACCATGGTAATAGCACTTCTGCTGAGACATTTTTGAAACTGACATGAATGGATATGATGCTATTGATGTGGGCATCAGTGTGGTTTTATCTGCATGGCTATATATATGCTGGGGCAAAGCTGTATTTAGCCATGACAGTAGGTGTGTATATACTGGCGACAGTGTAGATTGTTTGTATACATTTTCTGATACACACATATATGAGTTGGTGCTGTGAAGAAATATTGCTCCCTTTGGCAGACCATTTATTGTTGGTATATTTGATTTTCAGTTGTGATTTTTGCTCCCAATTCAGCAATGGATGCTGAAAAGTCTTCATACTTTCTTGATTGTAGCAACAAAATGGATAGTAGGAAAATCCATGTGTGTCTAAGGCCCTCATTATGACTTTGCCGGTCTTTTCAGCAGACTGCCGAAGCCACAGACGCAAGAGGTCCGCCAGTGCTGGCGGTCTTCCCACCACCGTATTATGAGTACTGAAGGATTTCTGCCACAATTTGGATGGAAATCCTACAGTAGTCGTGCTGGCGGTCGGAGGCGCATGAGCGGTTTCATCACCGGCCCCACCCTGCCAAAAGGACTCCACCAGCCGTATTACAACATTTAATACGGCCTGGCGGTGTCCTGATGGCGGGGATCTGCCGGAGGTTGAAGTGCCTGTTCCTGTTCCCTGCCGGACGACCTCCTCGCCAGACAAGGTAAGTTGATCGTTCGACATGGGGGGGGGATGGTAGGGTGGGGGATGTTGTGTGTGCGTGTGTGAGTGAGTGTTGTCTCCGTGTGTGAATGTAAGTGTGTACGCGTGTGTGTATGCATGTGTGTATGGGTGTTTGAATGCGTGTTTGAATGCACGTGTGTATGGGCATTTGAATGTATGTATGATTGTTGAAGTGAGTGCGTGTTGGAATGTTTGTGTGAATGCGAGTATGGATACATGTGAGTGAATCGAGTATGGATGCGTGTGAGTGAATGTATGTATGTAAGTGATGGTGAGTGAGTATGCAGGGTGCGTGTGTATGTGTTTGTGTGCATGTATGCAGTGGGGTTGGGGTGGGGATTAGGGCGCTGTTCTAATAGGGAGTGGGAGGAAGGGGGTTCTGGTATGGAAGGAGGGTGGGGGGGTTTCGGATTGCAGGGAAGGTTGGGGGAGTCATCTACCGGTGACAGGAAAGAAATTTCCTGTCACCTGTAGCATTTCCACCAGGGTTTTCGTGGCAGTGCTACCGCTGCGGAAACCCTGGTGGAAATCTGACTTGTGATGCAGCCGGCGGTCTTCAGTGGACCGTCGAGTCGGAGATGCTAATCTCCAGCCCGGCTGCCACCCACCCTGGCGGTATAATTAGGTATGTGGCTGGTGGCAGAGGCCAACCGCCACACTCATAATGTGGTGGTCTTCTCTGCCGGCCCATCGGCGGTGAGGCTGCCACTGTGACCATGGCGGTCTTCAGACCGCCAGGGTCATAATGAGGGCCAAAGTGTTTAAATCTGAAAGTGTTCTGGATCTTTTGGGTGTTGTACTGTATTAGATCGTATTGCATTAGTATATATAGATGAATCAAAGTTGAAATTAAGTGTTTATATTCTTAGATTCTGGATACACGGCCCTTTCCATTATTGCACGTGACACTCTTGTGCCCTGTCAATCAGATGCTTGGTATTAGCTCACTAGGCAAAGAAATTAACAAAGCGTTATATGGGTAGAGTAACCTAGAAATGGTTAATAATGCAGATAGCATAAGTGCATTAATATATTGTTTTAAATATAAAGAAGGGAAGGTCTTGTGCTTTAGAACACGTGTATCACATCTCTTTTCTCATTTTTCTCCTTATAACAATGCTAATGTGCTCATTTTTCTCCTTATAACAATGCTAATGTGCTCATTTTTCTCCTTATAACAATGCTAATGTGCTCATTTTTCTCCTTATAACAGTGCTAATGTGAATGCAACTGACAATTTCCTGTGGACGCCTTTACATCACGCTTGCCATGCAGGCCAACAAGATATCGCTGAGCTTCTAGTTAAATCTGGAGCAAAAATAGATGCCATCGCCTTAAATGGATCAACGCCACTTATGAGAGCAATTGAGAGTTGTAGCTTGACGTGTGTGCAGTATTTATTGAGTGTTGGAGCCAAAGTCCAGCTTACCAACAGAAAAGGTAAAACTTTCAAAGCACATTTTTGGGGGACCTTGTATTTTTTATCACTATAATTGTAAAATTTCTATCTTTGTTCTCAGAAGTTTCCTTCTCATTAGTCCAATTATTTATCCAGTCGCTGGCAGGCATAAAAAATATCACAGGCTTTCAAAAAAAAGAACTGTGAGCATGTCACAAGCTAAGTGTTCTTACCTATTTTCCTGATAGCAGTCGATTCGATTCATAAAACTTTATTAAGCTAATTCAAAACAGACATAAAGGTACATAAGACATGTAATAGTACAACATGATACAAAACGTTTAGCAGACATAAAACATTAATAAATAGATCCATAAAATGCACATTAAAAATGAATGAATAAATAAATGAATGAATATATAGGCCATCATAATCATGAGATCGATACAGAAGTCTAAAATGAAAGTAACAACTAATCCACAATAGTTTTTCTCACACTGATGGCCTTCAATATGTAGAGCGCAACATTAAAACATACGGAGGGATCCTTCAATGCAAGCAAAAACTTCAGGGCAACTTTTTAGTATCTAATGTTCTGAGCAACACAAATGGGTTTAAGATAAAATTGCCTATTAAGCAAATAGAAATTAAAACACCATAAAGTGCAACGTTATTGGTTTGCTCACACCATCACACGGGCACTATTAGGAGGGTGGGACTTCATTTTAAGAAAAGCCACTAGATGATAAACAATAGCAAATGTGAGTCTTGGCAAAACAAAACAATGCTGCTTATTGGTAACGTAAGACAAATACCTTTTCGAGCCTTTCTCCGAAGAAAGAGACATATAAAAGGCAACCGTCAGTGTCATCATTTCAGTGCCCATTCACCATTCCAGTTTCTGTTGCAAAAAAGGTTTGCTTAATACCCTTCTTGATGAATGATAACACCTGGAGGGGATCCATCTATACTGACGATTTAAACTCTGTGTTAAAAGGGGAATTAAATTAAGCTAGCCAAGGGATATGTGAGACATTATCCAGGGTTAGACAGTCTAAAATGATTGATTTGGTAAAACTAGTTTCCTCTTTCGCCCATATAGAAAGCCATAAAAGCAAAGGTCTGACCAAAAGCACCAAACTCCTGATGGGCAATCACAGCACGGGTAGGCAGAGTAAACGTTTTAAGAAACTATGTTCCTCAACTTGCATGACTTTGCTACAGGTATAATCCCAAAGGGCAGCCCCATATGTGGCAGTTGCTACCCCTCTTGCCTTATACATTTCTACCATTTCTCTAATGAGTCGGTCACCAAGTTTATTAGAAAACCTCAAAATCACATGGGAATTTCTACTCATTTTCACTCTAGCTGCTAAGAACTGCTGTGCTCAGGAACCATTACACAAAAATAAAACCCCTAAATAATAAAAGAAGTTTACATTAACAATTGGGGTATTGCCCTGGAAAAAGGTTTTGTGTTTTTTAGTTCGAGCGTTAGCGTTCGGCCTGCTGTATACTAAAGAGGCCTGCTGTATACTAAAGTGTACAATAGAGTGAGTTCCAGCATTTTGATTTGTTAGTTGCAGTGCCCTTCAGAAATCCTTGCTTGTTAGTGGTCAGTTCTGCCTCTTTGTCCTGCCTTTTTAGGTCGAGCGTTAGCGTTCGGCCTGCTGTATACTAAAGTATACAATAGAGTGAGTTCCAGCATTTTGATTTGTTAGTTGTGGTGTCCTTCAAAAATCCTTGCTTGCTAGTGGTCAGTTCTGCCTCTTTGTCCTGCCTTTTTTACTTTGGGAGCAGCACAAAGTACTGTGTAATTACGCCACGTCCTGTTTATCTCTTCTGTAAGGGACTTTTTTTGGCATTTGCTTGTTTCACCTCAACAGTGTGGGTTCTTGTTCAGTCCCTCGTCCCCACCAGCTCCCTCTGTAAACATAAACCAACATCAGAGGAGGGCTTTTCCAGGGCCAGCTTGCCCTCGCTCTCTTTATTTTCAGTCTGTGTGGCAAGAAAAGTCCACTCAGTAATTTACAGCGCTAGGAGCTGTAACTCGAGCAAACACAAGAGCACTGCATTCCCCCACCCCACCCCCAGCTTTGTAAACTCCTAATCGGACTTTTCTTGCCACACAAATGAAAAAAACTGCAGGGTGATCGCGCTGCGTTTTTTTTCTTCTTTTCATTTCTGTGGCAAGAAAAGTCTGGTTAGGAGTTTACAACGGTAATAGCTCTAACTTGAGCAAACGTGTGACCCGTTGTATTGAAAATGCTTATTAAATGCTCTGGGTTACGTCCGATTCTCCCATTTTCACAGGCTGCAGCAGCCCCTCCCCAACCTAGCACGACTATCAGACGGCCCTTCTCACGCACTCAATTACAATGGACAACCCTGACCTGACACAGCATGTGCTGCGCCTCCTTGGACCCCTCCTTAGGGCATGACAAGGAGGAGTCACCAGGGGAGACTCTGCTTCTGAACAGCAGAGTTCATTCTCCCCTCCCAAGGATGATTAGTTGCTGCTATGCAGGAGTTCTCTCTTCGTTATCCCACTGAGTGGCAACACCTCCATTCACTCTGGCTGGGAGAAATATATCTTCTACATTACCTTAACAAATCCAGAAATAAACGGGAAGGCAAGCCCTCTTCTTGCACTTTTTTCACTTAATGGAGAGGCTCTGTCACTCTGTAAGTGCCATCTGCAACATATTCGTCTTGCCTTACAGGCAGAGGGTGGCCAGTCTTTTCTTTACTTTTGTCAAACCAGGGTCCCACAGAAAGTATTTAAGAGTTGTTGAAAAAATCAGATCTTTCATCATGGAATCCTTTCTCAAACAACATGCAAAATAATGCCCCTTCTTACAATACAAGTGAAACTGAAAGAGACAGAGGTCTTTAGTTTAATGCTTAGGACGCAACAGTGAGTAATGTGCTCTCTGCTGGGATGTTTTCCTATGTTGAACAGGTTTTATTCTGCACACGCCCTGCTCACCCATTCTTTCTATGGTCGATAAATGGATCGTTAAGTTAATGACACCTGTTACAGTGCCATGAAATGCCGGAAAATGCTTTGGAATGCTTTTACAACAACTCAAATTGTACGCACCTTTCCTCTTTTTATTCCCTGTTTCTGGAATGCTCTGCTTTTACACTAGTGTCTGCAACTCATTTCATTCTTCCACACCGAATACATCATCGTCCTTTTATCACATTTCCGACACGATGTGCTGATTTTTTCCATTTGGGTGACAATAGTGGGCTCAAGCACTATTTCTTGGGGGCTAAGGCTTATTCATGGCACAAGTCTTAAAGAAAATAAGTGGGGGGACTGGCCAAGTTAGACACTATGCAAGTGACATCACGGCACATGACACCACGGCGTGTGAAATCGCACCTGGAATCACAGGTAGTGGTATCACAACCCATGACCTGACAGGAAATAATATCACAAGAAGTGAGATCTGATCTTAAGACCTCACGCATATGCTTACCGCAAGAAAGCAAAGCCTTAGCTAGGGATCCCTTTGCCCGTTGTGGAGCAAATGTTTTCTTCAGCTTGGGCCGAGTGTAAAGTGCAGAATAATTGTACGTTTTCCTTTGGAAAGTGTGTATTTTAGTGTTTATTGCTGTTCTTTTTTATTTCTTTTTTTAAGACAGGAAAAAAAAGAGTGCAGGAAATAAAAAGTGGAAAATTAGCGAGGAAGCTGTGTAATTAAGCTAAGACGTGTAGCACCTAGTGTCTGCGAGAGGCAAAATGCCTACAGCACCTGGTATTCCAGGCGGTCTCCCATCCAAGTACTAATCGGGCCTGACCCTGCTTAGTTTCTGGGATCGGGCACATTCAGGGTGGTATGACTGTAGGCAGGAAAAGCTGCAGTTTCAGCTCTCTTCTGCTCACCAAACCCACCGCCCAGATCCTGCTGCTCTTAATTGCACCTGCACAGGCTCCCCTTGGGAAGTCGGACATGCACTCACTGCCGGAGGTCCAATGCCCCAACCCACATGGAACCCATTTTTAGGGTCGAGCCTGCGTCGCATGTGCTTGCGCATGCGTTTCATTTGCGACACGCGTTAGTAGTTAGAAAAGGGCTCGGAGCCCCGCCCATGTCACGTCAGTGTCTTTCATCGGTTCGTGGGCTTGCCTTTCAAAATCTGCTTACTTTCATTAGTGGAAGGCATACATACGTCATACCTTTTCTGGTGGTTAGCCCTCCTCGAGCGCAGCGACCAAGTACTGAAAACATGCGAGGTTCGCTGTTTTCTGTCCGGTTTGTGGACTACTTTTTATCTTTTTTCGCAGCGCGATCTCGCTTGGCAGAAGTCGAGCGCTTTGCATGACATCTACCCTGTTACATAGTTAATTGCAATTTTGCCTGTTACGTAGAAAATTGCACTTTTGCCGATAGGTTTAATGTGGCAAGAAAAGTCCGGTTGGGAGTTTACAATGGCTAATAGCTCTAACTTGGAGAAATGCGAGACCTGTTGCATTGCAAATGCTTGTTTGACTTATGCCCTCAGCCCATTGTAAATGTTTATTTATTATCCACCAATCTTTTAGAAGTCAACTCCCCAAAAGCACTTGTCAGTTTCTGCAAAATAGCAGCAATTGTTACCTAGCTTTCAGTTTTGCAAAGATATTTCCATTTCTTTAGCAACTTTTGCCCTTTAAGGTCATTATCTTAAATGTCTCTGTCTCTGATCTGTTTGTTTCTTTCTGCCTCTCTCTCTCTCTCTTGATATCTCTCTCTCTCTCTCTCTCTCTCTCTCTATATATATATATATATATATATATATATATATATATACGAATACATGTATATATATTCTCAGTGTATCTCAAAATGAAGTCAGAACACATAACTTGTTCAGCTTTTCTCCACTTTTGTGAAAACCAGTCCTCTTTCAAGTATTTATCTTGAAAAAGAATATGTTGCCTATCTGCACTATCTGGACCCAGTCTTCCCCTTACTAAATTTACATTGCCTGAATACTTTCGAGTCTAATAAGGTGGTCAGATGTTCAGAACAAAAAAACGAGATGACTATAGACTATAGAAATAGGACTACACGTTGGCACAAGACTGGTGGTATTAGTGCTAAGAGAGTTTTTTGCTATGGTGGTGGTATAAAAATACAAAATTGGTAAGTTCTCATGCTCATTTTTATGTTACTTAGTGTCGTTTTATAGCCACAGTTTGCTATTTGTACGGATGGTGGATTGGTGCCTGGAGGTACATTGTTGGTGTTTCAAGAGTGTACTATTTGCGCAAAGTTAGTGATGTCACCTTCTGTGACCACTTATGTGAAGAAAGGGCACTTACATGGGTTCTCTGGTGTTGATATCTGTTCAAAGTCCTCTGCTGTGCCTGCAGTGCATTGGGATTTGGCTTTTGGTGGTGCTGAAATTGTAATTCCATATACTGACTCCTATTGAGCAGGTCTGGTAGCCTATGGCACCAGGAAGGGCATGAGATTCTTTGAGTTTATTTTGGTGAGGGCAGACCTGGCAAACTGCAAAAAAACTTCACAGTGTGAGGAGAGGGCAGTGCTTTGGAGAGGACAGGGTCTCCTACCTACAGCTACCTGAGAAGCACCGTACCCTCTGCAAATTCTCTCACATCCTTTCACCACCCAAACAAAAGGGTCTCTGAGTCTGTCACCAATGTTCTGGGTTGTTTTCAGACAGCTTTATGGGCATCTGCTGCTTACAACCTCCAAAAAAGAGCTGGAAAGCCGCTCTGAGCAGTGCTCCCAGCTGTCTTTTCTGCCACCATGTGACTTTGGCTCCTCACTCGGTGACCGTGTGAAGGGACCCAAAATCGGGTGAAACACAGTGGCACCATGTGAGTTGGCAGGTCTTTGAGGGAAGAATAGTCAAGAAGGTGTCAGATCAATACTGTCACAGCAGGGGTTCAGCAAAGGCACAGATGTACTCACGTTAACTGAGGACAGACCAGCAACATGCACAACAAAATTCACACATGTAGCTAGCTATGCAGTGACCCTGGGGTGCCAAAAGCTGAAACTGAGACACTGATCTTTGATGAGGAGGGAGATAAACATATATAGACAGTGGCGTAAGGAAGTGACACAGCAAACCAAGAGCGATGAAACATTCACAACGTGCATAGGAATATTGGGTTTAATTAGTTCACTTTGAGCACTGCAGGCACTTAAAACATGTACTCTGCTCTCTCTGTTCTCTCTTCTCCAAGAAAGCCCATCATTATACAGCTCCTGGCCTGCACTTAAAAGGGGGATAGAGAGCCTCCGGCAGGCAGATGCAGTGAGTGACTGCACCCACCTGCAGGGGATGCCTGGGTGGTCAAGTGGACACCCTTTCCCCCTTTGCGGTGATCTCCCTCAGCTGGCTTACCGAGGTGGTGCGCAGAGGGCCTCTTTGCCTCAGCACCAAATCCATTATATGTTGCAGGTGCAGAGATAAAGTGTTTCCCTCATTTGCATGGGGCCATGCCCCATGCAAATTAGGGAATGTCCCTTTAAAACAGCACAAGGTATATCTGTATTAGGGAAGAGATAAACAAGTATCTGAAGCCCCCTCTATAGTGTCACAATGCCAAGGGGGACAGAAAGATGGTACACACGTCTGGTGGACCTCAGGGGCACTTCAGGTAATACAACCCTGGTAAGTGTGCAGAATGGACATAACTTCATAGGGGATGATGTGCTTTGGGTTATCCAACACCCACCTCCAAGTAAATGCATTCTTGGATTAGTTGGTGGGTCTGAGCATTCTGGTATGGGTGTGCTAGAGCATATGTCAATTTATTGACACTTTTCACACTCCAGACACAGGCACAGTCAACCCTGAGTCTTTGAAGTGTTTGTTTTGAACATCTCCCTGCTCCCAAAGTGTATTCATTGATACCTGATGACTCTTAATGTGATTGAAATAAGCCTTTTAATTTTAAGAGTGTATTTTTTCATAAGAAGATATTGTCACACGTTTTTTTTCTAGTACTTAGAGGGATTATATCTTCAGTGCAATGGCAATGAGGGACACGGTGCATATATAAGTGTTCTTTTTTTGTGACTGTTCTGCCTTTTTTTGATGGGAGGAATAGGCGAGCAGAACAGACGACCCCTCTATGTATTTTTATCCTTTATGTGCCAGAGCTGGACTGGAAGTTGTGTGAGCGTGTCTGCCCTTATTTGGTCTTTAATAATTTATGGATAAGGGGCGCGTTAGAGGTTTGAGGGACCTTTTAACTCTGCTAAGAGTGTTCCACCATGGACACAAATTATATTCATAACCTAACCAGCAACAATACAACTTGTTTTATCAAATCATTATCAGAAATCTTGAGTCAGAAAACTTTACACACCATGGCCCATGTGACCATGAATAACCACACCTTTTGGTAAAGTTAGAGTGTTTATTTCCCTAGATTGACAATGCTAATATCATGTAAAGTGATCCTAAAACCAAATGATAAACATATATGAAGAACACAGGCTGACCAAAGCGGCGATGCGTTGTTTTTCTCCCTTGCAAGAGAGCGATGCGTTGATTTCCAGATGTGGGACCTTGGATCCGTGCAGCGTTGGGTTGACTTGGACGCCCAGGGTTGATGCGTGGAAAATCTGGTCGTACAGTGTTAGAACACCACGCTGCGTGAGGTTTGCGTCATTATCAGCCTCCATAAGCGGGTGTTGCGCGTTGTTTCTCCAGCTGGGTTGCGTCAATCTCCCAGTGGCAATGCAGGTGAAGTGTCAATTTCAGCCGTGAAGCTGGCGGCTCGTCATTTATCAGCCACGTCCTGGAAGGTGCGTCGTAAATCTCCTTGCACTGTGTTCTGTGCGTGGATTTTCAGTTCTTGGCTGCCAGCTTCACCTCTCAAGGGCCCAGAGACTGGATAGGGCACCACTTGGCAGGGCAGGAGTCCCAGCAGAGAGTGCAGGTGCTGACAGGGGAAGTCTTTATTGGCCCTGAGACTTCAACAACAGGAGGCAAGCTCAATTCAAGCCCTTGGAGATTCTTCTCAAGCAGGAATGCACAACAAAGTTCAGTCTTTGTCCCCTTTCACAGACACAAGTCTCTCTTGTTTTTAAGATCCTGCCTTGCCTAGGTAAGGCTCCCGACACACACTAGGGGGTTGGAGACTGGATTGTGTGAGGGCAGGAACAGCCCTTTCAGGTGTGAGTGACCATTCCTCTCCTCCCTCCCAGCACAGATGGCTCATCAGGATATGCAGGCTACACCCCAGCTCTTTTTGTGTCACTGTCTAGAGGCGAGGTGCAAACAGCCAAACTGTCAAACTGACCCAGACAGGGAATCCACAAACAGGCAGAGCCACCGAATGGTTTAAGCAAGAAAATGCCTACTTTCTAAAAGTGGCATTTTCAAACACACAATCTAAAATCAAACTTTACTAAAATATGTTTTTTTTAAATGATGTGTTCAGAGACCCTAAACCCCATATTTCTATCTGCTCCCAATGGGAATCTGAACTTTAATAATATTTAAGTGCAGCCCCCATGTTAACCTATGAAAGAGATAGGCCTTGCACAGTGGAAACCGAATTTGCCAGTATTTCACTGCCAGGACATATAAAACACATTAATATATGTCCTACCTTAAACATACACTGCACCCTGCCAACGAGGCTACCGAGGCCTACGTTAGGGGTGCCTTGCATGTAAGAAAAGGGAAGGTTTAGGCCTGGCAAGTGGGTACACTTGCCAAGTCGAATTGGCAGTTTAAAAACTGCATACACAGACACTGCAGTGGCAGGTCTGAGCCATGTTTACAGGGGCTACTAATGTGGGTGACACAACCAATGTTGCAGGCCCACTAGTAGCAG
This sequence comes from Pleurodeles waltl, assembly GCF_031143425.1. Classification (NCBI taxonomy): domain Eukaryota; kingdom Metazoa; phylum Chordata; class Amphibia; order Caudata; family Salamandridae; genus Pleurodeles; species Pleurodeles waltl. The sequence continues at coordinate 380,998,544 of NC_090444.1, read as the reverse complement.
TTAATTTACAGGCCCTGTTCACTTCTAGAGCCCTGTACTAGGTACTTACTAGTAAATCAAATATGCCAATCATGGAAAGCCATTTACACATACATTTTACATAGGAGCATTTGCACTTTAGCACTGGATAGCAGTAGTAAAGTGCCCAGAGTAACAAAAACAGCAAAAACAGAGTCCAGCACACATCAACAACCTGGGAAACGAAGGCAAAAAGTTTGGAGAGACCACGCCAACGATGCTAAGTCTAAAAGTACCTAAGCAAAAAGAATAAAAACCTGCAACAAAGGCAATTGCATTTTGTTATACCTGACCTGAATGGATCAGCAAGCTGTGATTTCTTCATCAGTTTGACATCGGTCTAGTCAGCATATTCAGGGGAAAGTGAAGGGGACTGGCTCAGCCATGACTGGGCTCTAGGTTAACTGAATCAGCTTAGAAAGGGCATCATACTAAGGAAACATCATCTTTAACATTAACAAAATTTAGCAGTGAGGCTACAGGTTACGAAGAAAGGACATCAAGAACTGCTCTGCTTCTGGTAAGGTCAGTCGGGATAAGTCAAAACCACAAAGGTACTTTCCCGAGATCTGAATTGGCCAGTACGTCCTGTGTTTTCAGTAGAACTAAAAAACAGTATTTTTTAAATCTGTGATAAAGTTCAGTAGTCTTTCACACGTCGATGATTGGCTCCTCTTCTCCCGCTCCCGTCACCGGTTCTCGTCAGGTAACATTTTGTTGCAATCATAACTCCAGTCAGTGAAGCCATTGTCACGTCTTGGGAACTTCAGCTTCTCACGCACCAAAGATACAAATGTGTCTATGGCTAGTACAGTACATTACAGCGCATGGTTCTCACAGGAAAGTTTGAGGCATCAACTAATTTAACGTTACAACATTACAAAACCTTGGTCAGCACTGTGTGAACACAGAACAATGACAATATGAAGTCTGCTGAGACAGAAAATTATTTATGAACATTTATTTATGTCATGAAAGTTAACATGAGGTCTTGTCGACTAGGCCCATAATTTCACAATTATTCTATGCCTAGTGTATTTAAGCAAATACATTTCATTAATACATTAATATGGTCCACTAATACATTTAGGGGGTTATTACAACTTTGGAGGAGGTGTTAATCCGTCCCAAAAGTGACGGTAAAGTGACGGATATACCACCAGCCGTATTACGAGTCCATTATATCCTATGAAACTCGTAATACGGCTGGTGGTATATCCGTCACATTTGGGACGGATTAACATCTCCTCCAAAGTTGTAATAACCCCCTTAGTTCTGTATGTGCGTATTAATTCTAAAAGTTAATATTATTTCTTCATTAATGTCGTACACGTTATGCTTGCCACATAGGTGGGTACATTTTCAAAACACTTGGGGCCATATGTAAGAACACATTTTCCCATAGACACAGAATGGGCAAAACCCTTTGTTACATCTGGCCCCTGATTTCTTCTATATTACCATAATTCATGTAAATTCTTAGTTGCTAACCAATACAGATTTATTATTAATTACTTCAGCTTTCACAGTTGAAAGCAGCCTTGGAAAATACTTTAATCTTTGCACTTTGTTGCAACGAGTACACTCAGTAGCAGCCTGACCCTCTCCAGGAAATCTTAGGCTCCCCCGCTGAGGACATTTGAAACTGGTTTGGGTTTCACGATTCATTTGACAGAATAATTTTTGAAATGTATGCCTTTGTTTAAAGTCCATATAGTCATTATCTTGGCGTAGTATCCAGGGCCTTGGACAAATCAATCAATCAATCAATCACTAGATTTATAAAGCGCACTATGTACCCATCAGGGTTTCGAGGCGCTAGGGGGGAGGAGGGGGTAGCTGCTAATGTTAGAAGAGCCATGTCTTGAGGAGTCTCCTGAAGGTGAGGAGGTCCTGGGTGTGGCGTAGCGAGGTTGGGAGTGAGTTCCAGGTCTTGGCGGCGAGGTAGGAGAAGGATCTGCCGCCAGAGGTCTTGCGCTGGATTCGGGGGAGGATGGCGAGGGCGAGGTTGGCAGAGCGAAGTTGGCGTGCGGGAACGTAGAAGTTGAGTCTGGTGTTCAGGTAGGTGGGTCCGGTGTTGTGTAGTGCCTTGTGTGCGTGGGTGAGGAGTTTAAAGGTGATCCTCTTGTCCACGGGGAGCCAGTGGAGGTCCTTCAGGTGGTGCGAGATGTGACATCGGCGGGGTATATCGAGGATCAGGCAGGCGGATGCGTTCTGGATGCGTTGGAGTCGTTGGATGTCTTTAGTTGGGATGCCTGTGTAGAGTGCGTTGCCGTAGTCGAGTCTGCTACTGACGAGGGCTTGGGTCACCGTCTTTCTGGTTCCTGTTGGAATCCACTTGAAGATTCTGCGGAGCATGCGAGGGTGTTGAAACCGGAGGAGGAGACTGCGTTGACCTGTTTGGACATGGTGAGAGCTGAGTCGAGGATGACGCCGAGGTTTCGTGCGTGGCTGGCTGGGGTGGGTGGGGGGCCCAGGGCGGTGGGCCACCAAGAGTCGTTCCAGGCCGATGGGGAGCGGCCGAGGATGAGGACTTCCGTCTTGTCGGAGTTTAGTTTCAGGCGTCTGTTGCTCATCCACTCGGCGATGGATTTCAGTCCCTCGTGGAGGTTGGCTTTGGCGGTGTGAGGATCTTTGGTCAGGGAGAGGACGAGCTGGGTGTCGTCGGCGTAGGAGAGGATGCTGAGGTTGTGCTGATGGGCCAGTTGTGCGAGGGGGGCCATGTAGACGTTGAACAGCGTTGGGCTTAGCGAGGAGCCTTGGGGGACGCCGCAGATGAGGTTGGTGGCTTCGGAGCAGAAGGGTGGGAGTCGGACTCTCTGGTTTCTGCCGGAGAGAAACGAAGAGATCCAGTTGAGGGCTTTGTCTTGGATACCGGCTTCGTGGAGGCGATTTAGTAGGGTGCGGTGGCAGACCGTGTCAAAGGCAGCGGAGAGGTCCATGAGGATGAGGGCTGAAGTTTCGCCATTGTCCATTTGTTGTCTGATGACATCTGTGGCGGCGAGGAGTGCAGTCTCTGTGCTGTGGTTGCGTCTGAAACCGGATTGGGAAGGGTCTAGGATGGAGTTGTCTTCGAGGTAGTGAGAGAGCTGTGCGTTGACGATTTTCTCAATGACTTTTGCTGGGAAAGGGAGGAGGGAGATCGGACCGAAGTTTTTGAGATCGTTGATGTCAGCCTTAGGTTTCTTGAGGAGGGGTTGGATTTCTGCGTGCTTCCAGCTGTCCGGGAAGGTAGCGGTGTTGAAGGAAAGGTTGATGATTTTGCGGATTTTGGGGGCGATGGTGACGTCGGCTTTATTGAAGACGTGATGTGGGCAGGGGTCTGAGGGAGATCCTGAGTGGATGGGGTTCATGGTCTTTAGGGTTTCGGCGTCGTCTACGTGGGTCCAGGTGGTGAGGCGGTCGGCGTGGGAGGAGTTGTTGGGGGTGGGGTCAGGCGGAGGTGCGGTGTTGAAGCTGTCGTGGATGTCTGCGATTTTCTGGTAGAAGAAAGTGGAGAGATCGTCGCAGAGTTCCTTGGATGGTGGGACGTCGTTGACGCTGGCGTTGGGGTTGGAGAGCTCCTTCACGATGCAGAAGAGTTCCTTGCAGTCGTGTGCGTTGTTGTTAAGGCGTTCTGTGAAGTGGGAGCGTTTGGCGAGTCGGATCAGTTGGTGGTGTTCGCGGTTGGCTTCCTTGAGGGTAGCAAGGTTGTCAGGTGTTCGCTCGAGGATCCATTTTTTCTTGAGTTTCTGGCAGGTGCGTTTGGAGGTGGTCAGTTCGTCTGTGAACCAGGCTGTTTTTTTCTTTTCTTGGTTGACGGTGGGTCTCTTGAGTGGTGCTAGGATGTTGGCGCAGTTGAGGATCCATTGTTGGAGGTTGATGGCGGCGGAGTCCGGGTCGGTGGGGTCAGGTGGTGGGTTTTTGGCGAGGGTGCTGGCGAGTTGGTTTTTGGGGATTTTTCCCTGCGGCGGTGAGGCGGTAGTGGGGTGCGGTGGTGTTCGGTGTTTTTCTTGAAGGAAAAATGGACGCAGTGGTGGTCGGTCCAGTGGAGTTCGGAGGTGTGGCTGAATGAGATGTGGTTGCTTGCAGTGAAGAGTGGGTCAAGGGTGTGGCTGGCGATGTGGGTGGGTGTGTTGACCAGTTGAAGGAGTCCGAGGTTGGAGAGGTTGGTGGTCAGTGATGCGGTGTTGGCGTCATTGTTGTTCTCCAGGTGGAAGTTGAGGTCTCCCAGGAGGATGTAGTCTGAAGAGGCGAGGGCGTGGGTGCTTGCGAGGTCGGAGATGGTGTCGCTGAAGGGGGCTCTTGGTCCAGGAGGACGGTATATGAGGGTTCCTCTGAGGGTAGTGTTTGGGTCCGTGTGGATCTGGAAGTGGAGGTGTTCGGCTGTCTTGAGGGTGTCGTCCGTGTAGGTGTGGATCTTGAGGATGGATTTGTGGCCGATAGCTATTCCTCCGCCGATTCCATTGGTGCGATCTCTTCTGGTGATCTTGTAGCCGTCAGGGATGGCGATGGCGATGTCTGGGGCCGAGGAGTCGTTCCACCAGGTTTCGGTTAGGAAGGCTACATCTGGGGCGGTGGTGTCGAGCAGGTCCCAGAGGTCGATGGCGTGCTTTCGTGCGGAGCGTGTGTTAAGGAGGATGCAGTGCAGGTGGTTTGTGTTGGTTGTTGCAGGCTTCGTTGTTCTGTTGCAGGTAAAGTTGCAGTTGCGGCAGGAGAAAGGTCCTTTGGTGTGCTTTGGGGTGGCTTGGTGTAGGAGGCTGGACTGGCTTGTAGTGAGTACCAAGGGGTACTTGCACCTTGCACCAGGCCCAGTTATCCCTTATTAGTGTATAGGGTGTCTAGCAGCTTAGGCTGATAGATAATGGTAGCTTAGCAAAGCAGCTTAGGCTGAACTAGGAGACGTGTGAAGCTACTACAGTACCACTTAGTGTCATATGCACAATATCATAAGAAAACACAATACACAGTTATACTAAAAATAAAGGTACTTTATTTTTATGACAATATGCCAAAGTATCTTAGAGTGTACCCTCAGTGAGAGGATAGGAAATATACACAAGATATATATACACAATAGCAAAAATATGCAGTATAGTCTTAGAAAACAGTGCAAACAATGTATAGTTACAATAGGATGCAATGGGGAAACATAGGGATAGGGGCAACACAAACCATATACTCCAAAAGTGGAATGTGAACCACAAATGGACCCCAAACCTATGTGACCTTGTAGAGGGTCGCTGGGACTATTAGAAAATAGTGAGAGTTAGAAAAATAACCCTCCCCAAGACCCTGAAAAGTGAGTGCAAAGTGCACTAACGTTCCCCTAAGGACAAGAAGTCGTGTTAGAGGAATAATGCAGGAAAGACACAAACCAGCAATGCAACAACTGTGGATTTCCAATCTAGAGTACCTGTGGAACAAGGGGACCAAGTCCAAAAGTCACAAGCAAGTCGGAGATGGGCAGATGCCCAGGAAATGCCAGCTGCGGGTGCAAAGAAGCTTCTACTGGACAGAAGAAGCTGAGGTTTCTGCAGGAACGAAAAAGGGCTAGAGACTTCCCCTTTGGTGGACGGATCCCTCTCGCCGTGGAGAGTCGTGCAGAAGTGTTTTCCCGCCGAAAGAACGCCAACAAGCCTTGCTAGCTGCAAATCGTGCGGTTAGCGTTTTTGGACGCTGCTGAGGCCCAGGAGGGACCAGGAGGTCGCAAATTGGACCAGCAGAGAGAGGGGACGTCGAGCAAGACAAGGAGCCCTCTCTGAAGCAGGTAGCACCTGGAGAAGTGCCAGAAATAGGCACTACGAGGATGCGTGAAATGGTGCTCACCCGAAGTCGCACAAAGGAGTCCCACGTCGCCGGAGACCAACTTAGAAAGTCGTGCAATGCAGGTTAGAGTGCCGTGGACCCAGGCTTGGCTGTGCACAAAGAATTTCCGCCGGAAGTGCACAGGGGCCGGAGTAGCTGCAAAAGTCACGGTTCCCAGCAATGCAGCCCAGCGAGGTGAGGCAAGGACTTACCTCCACCAAACTTGGACTGAAGAGTCACTGGACTGTGGGGGTCAATTGGACAGAGTCGCTGGATTCGAGGGACCTCGCTCGTCGTGCTGAGAGGAGACCCAAGGGACCGGTAATGCAGCTTTTTGGTGCCTGCGGTTGCAGGGGGAAGATTCCGTCGACCCACAGGAGATTTCTTCGGAGCTTCTGGTGCAGAGAGGAGGCAGACTACCCCCACAGCATGCACAAGCAGGAAAACAGTTGAGAAGGCGGCAGGATCAGCGTTACAGAGTTGCAGTAGTCGTCTTTGCTACTATGTTGCAGGTTTGCAGGCTTCCAGCGCGGTCAGCAGTCGATTCCTTGGCAGAAGGTGAAGAGAGAGATGCAGAGGAACTCGGATGAGCTCTTGCATTCGTTATCTAAATTTTCCCCAGAGACAGAGACCCTAAATAGCCAGAAAAGAGGGTTTGGCTACTTAGGAGAGAGGATAGGCTACTAACACCTGAAGGAGCCTATCAGAAGGAGTCGCTGACGTCACCTGGTGGCACTGGCCACTCAGAGCAGTCCAGTGTGCCAGCAGCACCTCTGTTTCCAAGATGGCAGAGGTCTGGAGCACACTGGAGGAGCCTTGGACACCTCCCAGGGGAGGTGCAGGTCAGGGGAGTGGTCACTCCCCTTTCCTTTGTCCAGTTTCGCGCCAGAGCAGGGCTAAGGGGTCCCCTGAACCGGTGTAGACTGGCTTATGCAGAATTGGGCACCTCTGTGCCCAACAAAGCATTTCCAGAGGCTGGGGGAGGCTACTCCTCCCCTGCCTTCACACCATTTTCCAAAGGGAGAGGGTGTCACACCCTCTCTCAGAGGAAGTTCTTTGTTCTGCCATCCTGGGCCAGGCCTGGCTGGACCCCAGGAGGGCAGATGCCTGTCTGAGGGGTTGGCAGCAGCAGCAGCTGCAGTGAAACCCCAGGAAGGGCAGTTTGGCAGTACCAGGGTCTGTGCTACAGACCACTGGGATCATGGGATTGTGCCAACTATGCCAGGATGGCATAGAGGGGGCAATTCCATGATCATAGACATGTTACATGGCCATATTCGGAGTTACCATTGTGAAGCCACATATAGGTAATGACCTATATGTAGTGCACGCGTGTAATGGTGTCCCCGCACTCACAAAGTTCAGGGAATTGGCTCTGAACAATGTGGGGGCACCTTGGCTAGTGCCAAGGTGCCCTCACACTAAGTAACTTTGCACCTAACCTTTACCAGGTAAAGGTTAGACATATAGGTGACTTATAAGTTACTTAAGTGCAGTGTAAAATGGCTGTGAAATAACGTGGACGTTATTTCACTCAGGCTGCAGTGGCAGGCCTGTGTAAGAATTGTCAGAGCTCCCTATGGGTGGCAAAAGAAATGCTGCAGCCCATAGGGATCTCCTGGAACCCCAATACCCTGGGTACCTCAGTACCATATACTAGGGAATTATAAGGGTGTTCCAGTAAGCCAATGTAAATTGGTAAAAATGGTCACTAGCCTGTTAGTGACAATTTGGAAAGAAATGAGAGAGCATAACCACTGAGGTTCTGATTAGCAGAGCCTCAGTGAGACAGTTAGTCACTACACAGGTAACACATTCAGGCACACTTATGAGCACTGGGGCCCTGGGTTACCAGGGTCCCAGTGACACATACAACTAAAACAACATATATACAGTGAAAAATGGGGGTAACATGCCAGGCAAGATGGTACTTTCCTACACAACCCCCCCCCAAACGAAGGACAATAAGACTAGCCATGACCTGATGAGTCTTCATTGTCTAAGTGGAAATATCTGGAGAGTCCATCTGCATTGGAGTGGCTACTCCCAGGTCTATGTTCCACTGTATAGTCCATTCCCTGTAGGGATATGGACCACCTCAACAATTTAGGATTTTCACCTTTCATTTGTTTTAGCCAAAGTAGAGGTTTGTGGTCTGTCTGAAAAATGAAGTGAGTGCCAAACAGGTATGGCCTCAACTTCTTCAGTGCCCAGACCACAGCAAAGGCCTCCCTCTCAATGGCAGACCAACGCTTTTCTCTAGGGGTCAACCTCCTACTAATAAAAGCAACAGGTTGATCCTGGCCCTCAGAATTAAGTTGTGATAGGACTGCCCCTACTCCTAATTCAGATGCATCAGTTTGGACATAGAATTTTTTAGAGTAACAAGGGCTTTTCAGGACAGGTGCAGAGCACATGGCCTGCTTCAGCTCCTTAAAAGCTTTCTGACAGTTTGCTGTCCATAATACCTTTTTAGGCATTTTCTTGGATGTGAGGTCATTAAGAGGGGCAGCAATGGAGCCATAGTTCTTAATGAACCTCCTGTAATACCCAGTGAGGCCTAGGAAGGCTCTCACCTGAGTCTGAGTGGTAGGGGGAACCCAATCAATAATAGTTTGGATTTTCCCCTGAAGTGGTGCAATCTGTTCCCCACCAACAAGGTGTCCCAGATAAACCACCTTACCCTGCCCTATCTGGCACTTTGAAGCCTTGATAGTGAGGCCTGCCTTTTGCAGGGCCTCCAAAACTTTCCATAGGTGGACCAGGTGATCATCCCAGCTGGAGCTAAAGACAGCTATATCGTCCAAATATGCTGCACTGAAAGCTTCCAGCCCTTGCAGGACTGTGTTCACCAACCTCTGAAAAGTGGCAGGTGCATTTTTCAAACCAAAAGGCATTACAGTAAACTGGTAATGTCCTCCAATGGTAAAAAATGCAGTCTTAGGTTTAGCATCTTCTGACAATTTGATCTGCCAATACCCTGCAGTCAAATCAAAAGTGCTTAGATACTTGGCAGATGCCAGTGTATCTATGAGCTCATCTGCCCTGGGTATAGGGTGAGCATCAGTTTTGGTTACCAAGTTGAGACCTCTATAGTCTACACAAAACCGCATTTCCTTCTTTCCATCTTTGGAATGGGGTTTTGGTACCAGTACCACAGGAGAAGCCCATGGACTGTCAGAGTGCTCAAAAACTCCTAGTTCTAACATTTTCTGGACCTCTTGCTTTATGCAGTCCCTGACATGGTCAGGCTGCCTATAGATCTTACTTTTGACAGGTAAACTGTCTCCAGTATCTATAGTGTGCTCACACCAAGAAGTGGTACCTGGCACAGTAGAGAAGAGTTCAGAGAATTGATCTAGGAGATTTATGCAATTGTCTTTCTGCTCAGCAGTAAGACAATCAGCCAAAACTACACCTTCCACAAGAGCTTCTTGATCTGTGGAAGACAAGAGATCAGGTAGAGGATCACTGTCTTCTTCCTGTCCCTTATCTGTTGCCATGAGCAGGGTGAGATCAGCCCTGTCATAGTAGGGTTTTAGGCGGTTGACATGGAGCACCCTAAGGGGACTCCTGGCAGTGCCTAAGTCAACTAAATAGGTGACTTCTCCCTTTTTTTCAACAATTGTGGGGGGGCCACTCCATTTATCTTGGAGTGCTCTTGGGGCCACAGGCTTCAAGACCCACACTTTCTGCCCTGGTTGGTACTGAACCAAAACAGCCTTCTGATCATGCCATTGCTTCTGGAGCTCTTGGCTGGCCTGAAGGTTTTTACTGGCCTTTTTCATGTACTCAGCCATCCTTGATCTGAGGCCAAGTACATAATCCACAATATCCTGCTTAGGAGCTTTTAAAGGTTGTTCCCAACCCTCCTTTACAAGTGTGAGTGGACCCCTAACAGGGTGTCCAAAAAGAAGTTCAAAGGGGCTGAAGCCCACTCCTTTCTGGGGTACCTCCCTGTAGGCAAAAAGGAGGCATGGTAGAAGGATATCCCATCTCCTGCGGAGTTTTTCAGGGAGACCCATAATCATGCCTTTGAGAGTTTTATTAAATCTCTCCACCAGTCCATTTGTTTGTGGATGATAGGGTGTTGTGAACTTGTACGTTACACCACACTCCTTCCACATGGCCTTTAAGTATGCAGACATGAAATTGCTTCCCCTGTCTGATACTACTTCCTTTGGGAAGCCCACCCTGGAAAATATTCCCAGGAGGGCCTTTGCCACTGCAGGTGCTGTAGTGGTCCTTAAAGGAATAGCTTCAGGATATCTTGTGGCATGGTCCACTACCACTAAGATGAATCTATTGCCTGAAGCAGTAGGAGGGTCAAGGGGGCCAACTATGTCAACCCCTACCCTTTCAAAGGGAACCCCAACCACAGGCAGTGGGATAAGGGGTGCCTTTGGGGTGCCACCTGTCTTGCCACTGGCTTGACAGGTTTCACAGGACTTACAAAATTCCTTTTGTGTCCTCAGACATCCTAGGCCAATGAAACAATGGAACCAATCTGTCCCAAGTTTTCATTTGACCCAGGTGTCCAGCTAGGGGAATGTCATGTGCCAGGGTTAGGAGGAACTTTCTGTACTCCTGAGGAATCACTAATCTCCTGGCAGCTCCAGGTTTAGGATCCCTATGCTCAGTGTACAAGAGGTTGTCCTCCCAGTAAACTCTGTGAGAGTCACTGACATCCCCATTAGCCTGTTTGACAGCTTGCTGTCTGAGACCCTCTAATGTGGGACAGGTTTGCTGTGCCACACTCAGCTCCTCTCTGGCAGGCCCCCCTTCACCCAAAAGCTCAGCAGTGTCTGCTTCCAGCTCCTCTGGTGTAGGTTCTGCACAGGGAGGGAATTCTTCTTCCTCAGAAGTAGAATCCACTGTAGAGGGAGGGATAGTAGGAAGTGGTTTGCTTCTACTAGCCCTAGCTTTAGGGAGCACTTGGTCCATTGTTCCAGGATCCAAGCTTCCCTGTCCTTTTTGCTTTTTGGCCTGAGCCCTTGTCAAAGCAAAAATATGCCCTGGGATGCCCAGCATTGCTGCATGGGCCTCCAACTCCACATCTGACCAAGCTGATGTCTCCAAATCATTCCCTAATATACAATCTACAGATAAATCTGAAGCTACCACAACTTTCTTTGGACCAGTAACCCCCCCCCAGTTGAGATTTACAACAGCCATGGGGTGGCTAAGTGTGTTGTTGTGAGCATCGGTTACTTGGTACTGGTGACCAAGTAGGTGTTGTTCAGGGTGGACCAGTTTCTCTATGACCATAGTCACACTGGCACCAGTGTCCCTGTAGGCCTGAACCTCAACACCATTTATTAGGGGTAGCTGCTTTTACTTATCCATATTAAGGGGACAAGCAACTAAGGTGGCTAAATCAATAGCCCCCTCAGAGACTAACACAGCCTCTGTGGCCTCCCTAACAAGGCCAACCCCAACTAAGTTACCAATAGTGAGCCCAGCTACTCCCTTGGATTGGCTATTAGTAGGTTTGCTCCCACCACCACTGCTATTAGTAGGGACACTAGGTGTAGCAGTAGGGGTTGTAGTGGTAGGAGGCTTGGTGCCTTTCTTTGGACAACTGGGATCTGTTGTCCAATGGCCTTTTATTTTACATAAATAGCACCATGGTTTCTTTTCCTTGTTCTGATTAAAAGAGGATTTGGGCCCACCACCCCCACCAGAGTGTTTTTGTGGGCCTGATGAAGACTCATTTTTAGATTTGTCCCCACCCTTGTCAGAAGACTTACCATCCTTCTTTTTGTTGCCATCTTTGTCACCCCCTGTATGAACTTTTCTGTTCACCCTTGTTCTGACCCATTTGTCTGCCTTCTTTCCCAATTCTTGGGGAGAGGTCAGATCAGAGTCCACCAAGTACTGGTGCAACAAATCAGACACACAATTATTAAGAATATGCTCTCTCAGGATCAAGTTATACAGGCTGTCATAATCAGTAACTTTACTGCCATGTAACCACCCCTCCAAGGCCTTCACTGAATGGTCAATGAAATCAACCCAGTCTTGTGAAGACTCCTTTTTGGTCTCTCTGAACTTTATCCTGTATTGTTCAGTGGTTAAGCCATAACCATCCAGGAGTGCATTCTTAAGAACTTGGAAATTATTAGCATCATTTTCTTTCACAGTAAGGAGCCTATCCCTACCTTTTCCACTAAATGATAGCCATAGGATAGCAGCCCACTGCCTTTGAGGGACATCCTGTACAACACAGGCCCTCTCAAGTGCAGCAAACCACTTGTTAATGTCATCCCCCTCCTTATAAGGGGGAACTATCTTATGCAGATTCCTGGAATCATGCTCTTTTGCAGGATGACTATGGGGAATACTGCTGCTGCCACCATGGGTTTCTAAACCCAGTTTCTGTCTCTCCTTCTCTACTTCTAAAGTCTGTCTATCCAAATCCAGCTGTTGCTTCTTGAGCTTCAGTCTGGTCTGTTCCACTCTCAATCTATTGAGCTCCCTTTCTAACAATCTGTCATCAGGGTGGGTGGGAGGGACATGCCTTGAAACAGAAGTATGGTGAGAATGGACAGAAGGAGACCTGTCTCTTACAGAAGCCACCCTAACAGCTTGGCTAACAGAAACATCACTACCAGTATGGTGAGAATAAATGCTTTTGCTATGATGTGAGACAACACTATTTATATGGTGTGGCTCATCATCATTACCAACTATGCTAGACTGTCTAGTAATGGGCAGGCTAGGAAGTTTCTTTCCTGAATCTTTTCCTGGGGGAGTCCCTGGATCAGATTGAGAACCATTAGCTACTTTTTCAACAGATTGGGCACTTATGGCCTTATCCTGTACTCTAAGCATGTTAATTAACAGTTCTAAGGAAGGATTCTTCCCTACACTCAAACCTCTCTCTATGCAGAGATTCCTTGCTCCTTTCCAGCTAAGGTGATCATATGCAAGTTTGGACAGATCAACATTTTGGCCTGTGCCAGACATTTTTAGAGAGAGTTAAAGTGATAGTAAAAGATAAAAAGTTTGTCAGAGCTTTTAGAAAGACAGAGAAAAAAAAACTTTTAAAACTTTTTAGAACTTTTTAGAAAGTTAGAAGTACTTTTCAGCACTTAGAAAAGAGTGAAAAGAGGAAATGCAAAACTTTTTGGCTATGTGTATATACACTGAACTTGTTTTGTATATTTTTCTCTTATGAAAAGTACAATGACAAGAGTGGTAAGTAGTCTCAAAGCACTTATCCCACCGCTGCACAACAAATGTAGGAGGCTGGACTGGCTTGTAGTGAGTACCAAGGGGTACTTGCACCTTGCACCAGGCCCAGTTATCCCTTATTAGTGTATAGGGTGTCTAGCAGCTTAGGCTGATAGATAATGGTAGCTTAGCAGAGCAGCTTAGGCTGAACTAGGAGACGTGTGAAGCTACTACAGTACCACTTAGTGTCATATGCACAATATCATAAGAAAACACAATACACAGTTATACTAAAAATAAAGGTACTTTATTTTTATGACAATATGCCAAAGTATCTTAGAGTGTACCCTCAGTGAGAGGATAGGAAATATACACAAGATATATATACACAATAGCAAAAATATGCAGTATAGTCTTAGAAAACAGTGCAAACAATGTATAGTTACAATAGGATGCAATGGGGAAACATAGGGATAGGGGCAACACAAACCATATACTCCAAAAGTGGAATGTGAACCACGAATGGACCCCAAACCTATGTGACCTTGTAGAGGGTCGCTGGGACTATTAGAAAATAGTGAGAGTTAGAAAAATAACCCTCCCCAAGACCCTGAAAAGTGAGTGCAAAGTGCACTAAAGTTCCCCTAAGGACAAGAAGTCGTGTTAGAGGAATAAGGCAGGAAAGACACAAACCAGCAATGCAACAACTGTGGATTTCCAATCTAGAGTACCTGTGGAACAAGGGGACCAAGTCCAAAAGTCACAAGCAAGTCGGAGATGGGCAGATGCCCAGGAAATGCCAGCTGCGGGTGCAAAGAAGCTTCTACTGGACAGAAGAAGCTGAGGTTTCTGCAGGAACGAAAAAGGGCTAGAGACTTCCCCTTTGGTGGACGGATCCCTCTCGCCGTGGAGAGTCGTGCAGAAGTGTTTTCCCGCCGAAAGAACGCCAACAAGCCTTGCTAGCTGCAAATCGTGCGGTTAGCGTTTTTGGACGCTGCTGAGGCCCAGGAGGGACCAGGAGGGACCAGGAGGTCGCAAATTGGACCAGCAGAGAGAGGGGACGTCGAGCAAGACAAGGAGCCCTCTCTGAAGCAGGTAGCACCCGGAGAAGTGCCAGAAATAGGCACTACGAGGATGCGTGAAACGGTGCTCACCCGAAGTCGCACAAAGGAGTCCCACGTCGCCGGAGACCAACTTAGAAAGTCGTGCAATGCAGGTTAGAGTGCCGTGGACCCAGGCTTGGCTGTGCACAAAGGATTTCTGCCGGAAGTGCACAGGGGCCGGAGTAGCTGCAAAAGTCACGGATCCCAGCAATGCAGCCCAGCGAGGTGAGGCAAGGACTTACCTCCACCAAACTTGGACTGAAGAGTCACTGGACTGTGGGGGTCACTTGGACAGAGTCACTGGATTCGTGGGACCTCGCTCGTCGTGCTGAGAGGAGACCCAAGGGACCGGTAATGCAGCTTTTTGGTGCCTGCGGTTGCAGGGGGAAGATTCCGTCGACCCACGGGAGATTTCTTCGGAGCTTCTGGTGCAGAGAGGAGGCAGACTACCCCCACAGCATGCACAAGCAGGAAAACAGTTGAGAAGGCGGCAGGATCAGCGTTACAGAGTTGCAGTAGTCGTCTTTGCTACTATGTTGCAGGTTTGCAGGCTTCCAGCGCGGTCAGCAGTCGATTCCTTGGCAGAAGGTGAAGAGAGAGATGCAGAGGAACTCGGATGAGCTCTTGCATTCGTTATCTAAAGTTTCCCCAGAGACAGAGACCCTAAATAGCCAGAAAAGAGGGTTTGGCTACTTAGGAGAGAGGATAGGCTACTAACACCTGAAGGAGCCTATCAGAAGGAGTCTCTGACGTCACCTGGTGGCACTGGCCACTCAGAGCAGTCCAGTGTGCCAGCAGCACCTCTGTTTCCAAGATGGCAGAGGTCTGGAGCACACTGGAGGAGCTCTGGACACCTCCCAGGGGAGGTGCAGGTCAGGGGAGTGGTCACTCCCCTTTCCTTTGTCCAGTTTCGCGCCAGAGCAGGGCTAAGGGGTCCCCTGAACCGGTGTAGACTGGCTTATGCAGAATTGGTCACCTCTGTGCCCAACAAAGCATTTCCAGAGGCTGGGGGAGGCTACTCCTCCCCTGCCTTCACACCATTTTCCAAAGGGAGAGGGTGTCACACCCTCTCTCAGAGGAAGTTCTTTGTTCTGCCATCCTGGGCCAGACCTGGCTGGACCCCAGGAGGGCAGATGCCTGTCTGAGGGGTTGGCAGCAGCAGCAGCTGCAGTGAAACCCCAGGAAGGGCAGTTTGGCAGTACCAGGGTCTGTGCTACAGACCACTGGGATCATGGGATTGTGCCAACTATGCCAGGATGGCATAGATGGGGCAATTCCATGATCATAGACATGTTACATGGCCATATTCGGAGTTACCATTGTGAAGCCACATATAGGTAGTGACCTATATGTAGTGCACGCGTGTAATGGTGTCCCCGCACTCACAAAGTTCAGGGAATTGGCTCTGAATAATGTGGGGGCACCTTGGCTAGTGCCAGGGTGCCCTCACACTAAGTAACTTTGCACCTAACCTTTACCAGGTAAAGGTTAGACATATAGGTGACTTATAAGTTACTTAAGTGCAGTGTAAAATGGCTGTGAAATAACGTGGACGTTATTTCACTCAGGCTGCAGTGGCAGGCCTGTGTAAGAATTGTCAGAGCTCCCTATGGGTGGCAAAAGAAATGCTGCAGCCCATAGGGATCTCCTGGAACCCCAATACCCTGGGTACCTCAGTACCATATACTAGGGAATTATAAGGGTGTTCCAGTAAGCCAATGTAAATTGGTAAAAATGGTCACTAGCCTGTTAGTGACAATTTGGAAAGAAATGAGAGAGCATAACCACTGAGGTTCTGATTAGCAGAGCCTCAGTGAGACAGTTAGTCACTACACAGGTAACACATTCAGGCACACTTATGAGCACTGGGGCCCTGGGTTACCAGGGTCCCAGTGACACATACAACTAAAACAACATATATACAGTGAAAAATGGGGGTAACATGCCAGGCAAGATGGTACTTTCCTACACTTGGCAGCAGGCAGTCGAGGAGCCAGGGTTGAGTGCGTGGAGTTTGCTGGCTGAGTAGCGAAGGCTGGTGGCGCGGGGGCGTGAGGACCAGGGGGGGTGGCGCTGGGCGCGGTCCAGGCGCGGACAGGCGCAGACGGGCTTGCTCGGCGTGGACGCGCAGCGCCAGCCATTAAGAAGGGAGGGGGGAGGGAGGAGCAGCTGGGAGGTGGGAGGGAGCGGCGAATGGGGGCGCAAGGGGGGCGGGGCCGCAGGGAGGCAGCGGCAAGGGGGAGCGCCCAAGGGGCGAAAAACCAGGGAAAGAGCAAGGCATAAAACAGTAAGGAAAAGTTTAAAAACAGGCACAAAATACAATTATGGCACAAGTTACAATCGGGGTACAGCAATCAGAGGGGCACAACGGGGGCAGAAGCGCAAGGAGGCAAGGCGCTGAAAAAATTGAAATGCACTTACAGGACGGCGGAAAGGGGCACAATCAGAAGGGGCACAATGGGGGCAGAAGCGCAAGGAGGCAAGGCGCTGAAAATTAGAAAAACAGTTACAGGACGGCGAAAAGCGGCACACGGGTCAAGTGAAGCTTACTAGAGCCCACTAGACACCAGGGATGAGGCGCAGGAGGATGCCTGCGGGTGGAGGAGGGCCTCGAACACGCTAGCAGCAGCGTGGGCGTGGGTCAGGGGTAGGAGACAGCAGGGTGGTACTGCGGACGTGGGGGGCGAGCTCTAGACCTAAGGCAGGTCAGGTCGCTCACTCGCGACGCGCAGTGCCAGCCATTAAGAAGGGAGGGGGGAGGGAGGAGCAGCTGGGAGGTGGGAGGGAGCGGCGAATGGGGGCGCGAGGGGGGCGGGGCCGCAGGGAGGCAGCGGCAAGGGGAGATCGGCAAGGGGGAGCGCCCAAGGGGCGAAAAACCAGGGAAAGAGCAATGCACAAAACAGTAAGGAAAAGTTTAAAAACAGGCACAAAATACAATTATGGCACAAGTTACAATCGGGGTACAGCAATCAGAGGGGCACAACGGGGCAGAAGCGCAAGGAGGCAAGGCGCTGAAAAAATAGAAATGCATTTACAGGACGGCAAAAAGCGGCACAATCAGAAGGGGCACAACGGGGGCAGAAGCGCAAGGAGGCAAGGCACTGAAAATTAGAAAAACACTTAAAGGACGGCGAAAAGTGGCACACGGATCAAGTGAAGCTTACTAGAGCCCACTAGACACTAGGGATGAGGCGCAGGAGGATGCCTGCGGGTGGAGGAGGGCCTCGAACACGCTAGCAGCAGCGTGGGCCAGGGGCAGGAGACAGCAGGGTGGTGCTGCGGACGTGGGGGGCGAGCTCTAGACCTAAGGCAGGTCAGAGGTCGCTCACTCGCGACGCGCAGCGCCAGCCATTAAGAAGGGAGGGGGGAGGGAGGAGCAGCTGGGAGGCGGGAGGCAGGAGGGAGCGGCGAATGGGGGCACGAGGGGGGCGGGCCGCAGGGAGGCAGCGGCAAGGGGAGATCGGCAAGGGGGAGCGCCCAAGGGGCGAAAAACCAGGGAAAGAGCAAGGCACAAAACAGTAAGGAAAAGTTTAAAAACAGGCACAAAATACAATTATGGCACAAGTTACAATCGGGGTACAGCAATCAGAGGGGCACAACAGGGGCAGAAGCGCAAGGAGGCAAGGCGCTGAAAAAATAGAAATGCACTTACAGGACGGTGAAAAGCGGCACAATCAGAAGGGGCACAACGGGGGCAGAAGCGCAAGGAGGCAAGGCGCTGAAAATTAGAAAAACACTTACAGGACGGCGAAAAGCGTCACACGGGTCAAGTGAAGCTTACTAGAGCCCACTAGACACCAGGGATGAGGCGCAGGAGGATGCCTGCGGGTGGAGGAGGACCTCGAACACGCTAGCAGCAGTGTGGGCATGGGTCTGGGGCAGGAGACAGCAGGGTGGTGCTGCGGACGTGGGGGGCGAGCTCTAGACCTAAGGCAGGTCAGATGGAGTGTGAAAGTGTAGCTGCTGGCACCAGTCAAAGAACAGCTCTCCTCCTCGACTTGAGCTTTACGATCAATGCCTAAAAGTCCCACCTCTCTCCTTTGTGGAGGCTGTGGAAGAGGACTCTGAGTTTTCTGATTCAGATTCTAATACCAGTTCTGCATGTCTTGTGTCTGCGGGGCCTCATGGCCTCGGGCATCCTGCTGGTGACACATCCCATATGGCAGAAGAGAGGCCTTCACTTATTCCAGCATCAGGAGAGATTCACAGCTCAAGTGCAGATCTCACACTTGGTTCATCTGGATCTGCACTGTTGACTGGACCTCTCCAACGTTTTGTTGGGTGGTCTTTTGAGCCCTCTGCAGGCTCAGGCTGCAGACTTTGATCATCTTCTGGGTCAAGATCTGCTATGCCCTGGCATAGGAAAATGCTGTGGAGAGCATTTGTGTCCATTTAGTTGGGGCCATGACTGACTTCAAATCTCTTTCCAGGCATGTTGGTTGCCTAAGTCTTCCAGTAGCTACATGGTCATCCTTGCATATTTTTTCAAAGCATTATGAGCGGTACATTACCAGAGGTGTGCTCCAGGGCCTCCTCAGATAACCAGCACTACTCAATCTCATCTCCCAGAGAGGTATTTCTTTGGGACTTATCCATGAGGTGAGGTGTCTGCGGGAAGAGGTATCCATCAGAAAATGTTACTTACCTATGGTAGTGATAGTTCTGGTGGATAAGTAATCTTCCTGCCGGTCCACCCCCACCCCATGAAGTTTGTGCCATAGCTATTAAAATACTATGGTATGCAAACATATTATGTGCTGCTTTTTGCTGCCATTTCTGTCTGAATCCCTCTCCACAAACCTCGATTGGGGTTCAGAAAACATACCAGTTCACCAGTATGCACCTAATATATTTTGGTGCTGTCATGTCCAGAGTTGTAGTCATGGCTGACCAGGCAGCCTGCAGAGAAATTGTTGGGAAAAAGTGTTCTGGAGGAGCCTGAAGCCTGGGAAAATAATTCATAGGGTGAGGAATATGTGGGAAGTTTATGTATCCACCAGTAACATCATTGCCAAATGTAAGTTACATTTTTCTTCAGAACGTTCAATACGCTTCTGAAGGTGGAGTTCTGTGTGTAACCAGTAGGTAGTCATTGATTTTGGCACACAGAGAACATAGAAAAAATCATATTCTCTTCACCTAATACGTATAAAGTGTTAGTATAGCCTAATGCCACCAGCCCAAGAACAAGCAAAACAGTTTTAAATTTGTAGACCTGCAAAAAGAGTTCATCTTGGCAGCCCTGAGATTGAGAGTTAAATTGAATGATACCATCATAAAACTGCTATATTTACCTTTAACTTACCAATGCGATACTTCCATGGTATTTTGTTCCTAAGTTGTGGACCAAGATATAAAAATAATTAGTGTGGAGGACTGACTTTTCTTTTGCCATTTTATTTCCTGTAAAGTGGTTTCAGTCTTCAGAGCATTTGTTGAAGGTCCCGAGGGAGAGAATTTGCCTTGGAGCAAAGATAGCTGACATGTATTCAGTGTTATACCCGGAGGCGAGGATTCCTCATCTACACGTGTAACTTTCCTACACGATAGCCAGGAAACTTTACATTCATCAAACTATATCCCAATATATGGCTCATTGTAACCCATTCTCTACCAAATAATGCCCTGTAAGCCCCCCAGCAAAATACAAGGAATACACTTTGCACAGTTCAGCCCCCAATCACAGCCTCCCTAAAGACCAATGGAGCCAAATGCAGTTGCCATGACTCCCAGCAATTGAGTAATCACTTCACTTTTGTGGGATTTAAAATTGTCTTTTGCTTTTCAGATCACCCATGCCAGCCAGACCACCCATTGCTCACATGATGCAGTTCCCCACACTCCACTCACCTGTTCATCTAGTGCTGCTACTCTCACAATAGCTGGACATCAGAACTGGCAGCACTGATCACATTCCACCCTTAACTCCTTCCACTTCCTTGACAGATGTTTTCCAACCCCCTCTGTACATTTACCCGCATCCTCAGTTCACCACACCTCTAATTGTATCCTTTCGCTTAAAACGTTCCTTTTACTGCGCCACACTTAATAAAATGTCATCTACCCTAGTATAAGTACACAAAATGGGATGGAAAACAGTGTTACAGCGTTGTTTTTGATTGACATAAACTTAATATAAACACTTTGTTAATCTCCTCTTTTATAGTGTTTGGCTGTCACTTATTACTTGTGAACTGAACCTTTCTACACTGTGTTTCGAAGAGTCCCAGTTCTAAAGAGGGGCTTGCTTATAAAGAAGTTTGAAACTGTTTCTTCCAGAAAGTGACCTCTTACAGTGCTTCTTTATGGCGGTAATGCCCTGCTTCATTGCCTCCCAGACCCCACACTGGCAATCCTTAACGGCCCCCTACATTCTACAGCACATCTCATCCACAGCCTGAAGAAATAGGATAACATCACCTCCAACATGATGGCTCCATTTACTGGGCCGCATCATGTTTAAAAAAACTAGCTGCATCATGTACAAAGTCATCCTGACCAACACCCCACTAATATTGCAGACCAGCTCACCATCTCTGCAGCCCAGACACGACCAGACTGCAGACTAAGAAGTCTAAAAAAGAAAAACAAAGCAGCAGGGCTTTTCCATCTATGCACCCAGGATCTGGAAAAAGTTCCCCAAATCCTCCTGAACCTCTGCAACGCTGCTTCAGTTTAGGAAAGAGTTGAAGACTCACCTCTTAAAAAAAACATTACATCACAATGTATTACCATCTACAACCCACCTACTGCTGCTATCACTCATTGACTTTATGCTTTGATCCCCGGCAGCGCTTTGCTGCTAATGACTAGGTATGCACACCAGAAATATCATACACATGCATACATAAAGGTTACATCAGCTATTCGACCTATATTCTCAGACTGCAAGCGATTTTCATTGAAATATTAGCTTTATATATGTCTTTGACAATGCAAACATTTTGTCCCCAAACCTCGGTTGTACAGTTTATAAAAGTATGCACACTTTTACTATTAAAAACATACTTTTTTTTGTAGGACAATATACTCAATTCCACTAAAAAGCTTATCAGTGATACAAAAAACAATGTTTTTGTCCTGAAGAACTAGTCTTTTATTTTTATCAAATGTATGTTTGGTGTCTCAACACTGGTTTGCCATTTCGATAAATTCCTCACACATACTAATCCCATACATAGATAGATTATAACTTACATGCCCAATAATTATCATGTCATGCCATGTCTGCACATAAAATGGCAAGAATCAAAAATATTATGCCAGAAATAAAATTTCACTAGGGGTAAGTGCATTACACAATCACCCTTACACATGCTTGTGCACACTCCTACTCACCCCAGCCCTCTTACACACCATTGCACAGACAGACACCTGCAGACCATTCAAGACATTTACGTATGGGAAATATTTTACGGTTCCCTATAAAATATGGTTTTCAGCATTATAATGACAGCCCCAAACTGCTCTGCAGAGTTTCAACATTGTCAGCACTACTAGGATTTTTTGGGAGGGTTGTCTAAATTACTCTGCAGTGTTATCCAGATTATGTGGCATATTCTCTGGCAGCATGGAGCTAGAAATATGTTTTTTGTAATCTGTAAATTATGCATATTGTGGGGCAAATCATATGATAAGTGCTGTAAATCCATAATTATGTGGTAAAGGCTGCAGTCAGTGAATAGCATGAGTCTACTAACCATCATCAGCCGATTGTTTTATTAAAAGTGAAAGATAAAGAAAACCTAAACATTCTGATTCTAATAAATGTCCACTTGTAGCTGCATGTTGAATCAAACAGCTCTTTCAAGCTAAATAAGCTTGTACGGTAATCTAAAAAACACATTAAGGGTGACCTAATTAAAACGGCCTAATATTGCCATCTCCAGATTCCTTGCAACATTCACAAATGAGTCGACCATCAAACTTGCGGTTTATGATGTCACAAGAATCTTTTAATGGCAATATTGGACCAAATGAATTGGGAATTATGTATTAATTCATTCATTCTCTCTCTATCTGTCTCTCTCTTTCACAAATAATAAACCACACAGCTGAAGGCTGAGTGGTTTGTAAATTGTCACCAGAACCCCAAGATAACAACATAGGATCATATTACGTGTTATGCATTAGGAATGTTTTATTATCATTTTTATTTTGGGCAGTAAGCTTGCAAAAAATGTTTTTTCAAAGAGGAAAATGTTGAAAATAGTGAAATACTGAACCTTACCTGTTTGGTTGTCCGCAGAGCAAAGAAGATAACTATCTTTAATTATATAGTTAAGAATGTAGAATTAAAAAAAAAAAGCGCCCTTCACTTTGATTAGAAAAAAACATTCTGTATGTTGAAGGGAAAGATTGTTGTAGTATGTTATCTTCATGGTGCAGCTAACAATGGCCACTGATCGGAATTACAATGTTTAGGTTTGGTTGAATGAGAAAACTTTTGAATGGTTAGAGCCAGTGGAAGTATGTTGTGTCTGCAGCATATACTGCATAATAATGGATCAACAGAATTCGCCACAATGTTTGTGTAGCTCAGAAGGGTGAAAATAATACTGCAAAATGTGCAGCACAATGCTGAACAATTTACCATTTCATACTGCATAAATCAGATAATGTTAATTCATAATCTGGTCATCCCTTACATCATATTCCTAGCAGCTCAATAAAAAAAATGGCTTGGGTTGTATATATATATATATATATATTTATGGGTTATATATATATATATATATATATATATATATAATGGCTCGGGTTATATTTTATCAATCTAAAGCTGTAATATGGTGTCTAGAGTTGTAAAAGTATTTTGTCATTTTACAGCTAGGCATGGATGGCACTATGCTAATCATATGCTTAACATCTTTGCTAGAAAAACAGACATTTGAAGTGAGAAGATTCAGAGTGTTGGTGCTGGTGGATGCTCTGGATAGGAGCTGCTCTCCATAGGACTCAGGAACTACCCAGAGTTTCCTGCTTCCTTTTTGTTCATCATTTATGTAGCACTATAAGCCCAAAGGGGTATTTTATTGCATGCCTCGCGGTTCTCACTTGATTCCTGTCATGTGGGAGGCCCTGTATTCCTTACAGTGTGACTGACAGAGCCAGGGCCTATAAAACAGCCAGCCACATGTGGCTTGCTTGAGCTGCATGGTCAATGGTTGTGTAACATGCCGACGATGGTAATCACACTGTGAACAAGATGCAGGGCTTGTAATTGCCTTTCCATCGCTGGTATACAGTGCTCTACTAGAGAGCTGTTTACTGGAGAGCTTCAGGATGTGTTTTCAGGTCCCTGATCTCTAACACTGTGCAGGTATTTCAGTGATCTATACTACCCAAATAAGGAATCCGGGTATCATTTTTGATCCCTGCTTCTCTTTTACTGAACAGACAAATCAATTAATGTCGTCCTGTTTTTTTCACTCTAAGAACAGTGAAAAAAAAATCTCCCTTTCCTACCCCATGATTTGTAGAAAACAGTCATCATTTCTCTAGTTGTGTCAAAGCTGAACTATTGCAATGTCTTATACTCCAGGGCACAATTAGGCAGTCTAAAAAAACGTCAGAGACTCCAAAATGCCTCAGTCTGGCTCCTTGTGAACATAAGGAAGTTAGAATCAGTTTTACACTGACTTCCTAAGAACAAGAGCTCTCTGTACTGCACACAAAGCACTCTTCTACTCCGGTCCGGTTCCTCTTAAAAACAAAGTTGCATGGTACATCCCACATAAAAACCTTTACTCAGCACAGCTAAGAAGCTGATTGTTCCAAAATGTTGTAAAGCTTCCTGGGGTGCAGATGTTTCTCTCATACCATGTTTAGGCAGTGGAATCAAATGCAGTTGAGAAACCAGCCTACCCTACGGCTCTTTAAGAAACATCTTAAAACCTGGTTATTTACTCCTCCCGTTATAACTCTAAACTGAGTCCATTTCTTATTCTCCCCTTAGATGGCAGCACCAAGATGCCTCTAGGCATTTGTCGTGCTTTACAAATATTATAATATAATATAATATAATCTAGAAATGTGATTGTAGGAACACGGGAACAACGCAAACGAATAGAATATATTTAATGACGCATTTCATGCTAAAAACAGCGCAAAATGCATAATTTTGTTTAATTTCCGAAAATAAAATGAAGCGAGTTTCACACAGGCCTACTGATAGATTGAGTGTACCCACTAGAATTAGACAACGCAGCTAGACAGATGCTCTAATAGTGCACATATTACTGTACTGAACTACCAGACTAGGACCCACTCTAAGATAACTTTTTTCATATAGGGCCTAATACCACAGTTTGCAGTTTAGAAGGCTTGTGGAAAAGAAGTGTTACTATTACCTAATTTAATACCACTCAATTTATCAACCTCGAAAAGCTGAAAGGTTCAAATTGCCCTTCTAGGGATTCAACACTATGACCTGAAGATCGCAGATCACTTGATCTGCTCAAACAATACTGCTTTACACAAAGGACTTGAAAGACTAGAATCTCTGCCTCATAAATGATCTCAAATATAGTCCAGTTAATTGGGAATACTTGCACAAGACTCTCTATCCTTCTCCCTTTCACTCCGCCTTCTATCACTCTCATTCATTCCATTAGCTTCTTCCTTTCCTTATGTTCACATTCCCCCGTCCAACTTCTCAAGTTCTTTGCCATCTTTTTTTCTTTTTTCACATCACTCACCATAGTCCACAACCCTTCCCACTAGTTTATAAATGTGCAACTTGAATCCGTGGGGGCAGGTGATCTTGGGACTGGCCCTGCTTAACTCACCAAGGATTACTGATTTGCGAAATAAGAGTCCCTGCTCTGTAGAGGAAAGGAAGCAACCACTCCTAAAACGTGTTAAAGGAAGGAGTGGAATAATAAACTAGAACTAAGGCTAGAGAGAGCTGAAAGAAAAGAAAAAAAAGCGGAAACACCTAAAACTGAATTGGTGACAGGAGGGTAGAATTAAATCAGACTTAAAGCATTGGGTACTCGTAAAGAGACCTACCAACTTCGGAATGGTATACAGACCCTAATTCTTTATAGATTTACAGGGAATTCAAAAGAGTCTAGTTCTTGAGCTCAGAGTTCTTTCGAAGGGCCACTAAAAAAAGGTTAATAAATGGGAGTAAATGGAGTATTCGCCAGCAGTGTATTTGAATGGGTTGTTTAAGAGCAAGTTATTCTTAAAGGAAAATATTATGATTACTTCTCCACTCCACATCACAGGTGGCCTCCCCACTCACCTCAGAGCCATTTTAAGGATTTTTGGTGCCCCGGACTAGCAATATTTTGGGGCCCCCTCTTGGAAAAAAATGAATGTATTACCTATTTCAACCTCAAAGCCTGATGATACCAAAACATACTGAATGGTAAGTTAACTTTCAGAAAAGGAGGTATGCAAACACAGCCAAAAACTGAAGGTGTCAGGAGCCCATCGTCTAAATATTACCAAAGGAAATCTTTAACAAGCATTGATAAAGACATTTGTCTTACAGTAACATTTTACATGAAATTCACTATCAAACCAACAACCTCTTCCTCTCATTATAGGGAACACACAATAAATGTTATTGTGGAGGATATTTAGTGGAATAGTGAACACTATTAAAATAAGGTATATGCACAACCTTATGTGCTAGATCGACATATCGTAATTAAATCCACCTCCTCAATTGGCGTTCTCACTGGAGCAGATTATATAAGAGCACTGCTGAGGATTTTTCCTATTCCATTGAATGAAATAACATATTTGCATCCTTAATTCTCTTCCCTGCCTGTCCACTTTCTCTCTGTTACTGTTTTGGGTAGACAGTGACCTCCAACTATGGTGAGTAGGAGAAATTAAAGGGGGTGGGAGACAGGTTGTAGGTAGAAAGGCAGAGAGAATGGTGTAGCAAGATAGGCAAAATACAGGGAAAAGGAGACAGAGAAAGAGATAATATAGAGAAGTAGGTGAGGTAGGGAGAATTATAAGGTAAAAATAGAAAGTCTGGGTAGCCAGAAAGATACATACAGGTGGAAAGAGGCGAGTATATAATGTAATGAGAGGCAGAGCGATAGGCCTGGTTATATAGTGAGGTAGCTAGAGCCAGAAAAAGAGATAGGGAAAGGAAAAATTGAAGAGACGAAGAGGGGTTGCTTACATCTAGGGGTGACAAAGAAAATGCCTGAAGGAAGAAAGAAAGGTGAGTTTGACATAAAGGCAGATGGAGATAATGATAATTAATAGATGAGGTAGTGAGAGATGTATAACGAACTGCAAGGTAGAGAGAGCGGTAAGAACGAGAGAGGGGCAAAATGAAAAGATGTATATAGAAAAACAGGTCAGGTAAAGAGAGCAGTGCGAAAGAGCGAGAAGGGAAGAAACTCAAGAAAGGAAAGGCATGAAGTGTAGAATGTGAGATGAGGTGTTGCGATATAAGTGGTAAAGTAGGGAGACATAGGTGAGGCACAGAAAGAGAGGTGAGGTTGATGCAGCGATAGGGAGAGAGAGTGAGAGAAACAGAGGGTGAGAAATAGAGTGTGTTGTGGATAAAGAAAGAGGTAGAGACATTGGTGTGAGTTAGACAAATGTACAAAGAGGGCGGTAGAAAGAGTGAGGTGAGATAGGGATGGTGAACTGAAAAAGAGAAGGAGGTGCAGAGAGAGATGAGGCAGAGAGGGGTTCTGATAGAGAAAAAAGATATAGAAGTAAAGGTAGCGATATAGAGTAAAGTATTGAGGGAACAGGGATAGGAAGAGGAAGAGGAGAGGTGGAGAAGTTGGTTAGCAAACAAGTGGTAGAGGTTTGCTAGTGAAAGATCATGGGCATTTATATAGAGATAGATGACATGGTGAGAGAGATGTAAGACACAGAAAAATGAGGCAGAGTCGGAGAGGTGAGAAAGTGAGAGGGTTAAGTGAGACCTGAGCTCTACTTCCCTCCAGGTAGAGTGATCCAGGTCACTGGCTAACAGACAATCTACAGACATGGCAGGGCTCACAGCTACTTTCAGAGTACCAGGGACCCCCACACTCTAAGGGAACCAGAGCCACCGGTAGATGGCTCTCACGAATGTCAGCAACTATGACTTGGTGGAATGTGTTAGGTAGGACCTGCTCTGCTGACACCCGCTGACATTTGACAGCTGGCATGCTGGCTTCTGTGTTATGCAGAACCTCCACCCCTTGCCCATTAATGGTGACCCACTGCCTATACTTAGAAGTATCAGCAGATGTGGGATTTCGGCACCATATCTGTATCCCCCAGGGTCACTAGGGTAACCACTGTCTACTCCCCAAAACTATCTGGAATTACCCCCTCCTTGAGCTTTGCACTAGTCAACCCTAGTGTTTGCCCACCAGTGGGGGGCTGTGCTCTCTTTGGACATTTGGAGTCACCCTTAGAGTGACCATACTTGGAGCACTCTGTACATTTTGGTACAAACCTCCCTGTCTTGTGATCATAGAACCCTTTCTTTATAGTATCAGAATGGAAATGGTTACCACTACTCCCTTGGGATTTATTTGAGAGAACTCCTTACTTTTAAGTCCCCCCCTCCTTTGGAATCCTGACCACCTTTGTGGGTCTCCCCCCTAGATACCCTTTTGAACACTCTGGTGCTAGCCCAGAGGTCGGCCTCCTCAACAATCTTCCTGGAATCAGTCAGCTTACTGTCAACTAAGTGCTGGCGCAACTCGGTAAAACAAATACTGAGCACATGCTCGCTCAGGATTAAATTGTACAACACAACATAATCACTGACTTTGCTGCTCTGCACCCAGCCATTCAGTGCTTTACTGGAGAAATCAATTAAACCTACCTAGATTTGGTTGGGCAGCTTGATACTGTCCCTGAATCTTTGGCAGTACTTCACAGGGGTCAGTCCACATTTGGCAATCAAAATGGCTTCCATGGGAGTGTACTTTGTTTGGTTCCCAACCTCTAATGTCAGAAGTGTGCACCTCCCAAGTGTTGGCATGTGTTTCCATAGATCCGACCCCCAGTGCTCTTCAGAAACCCCATGTGCTCTCAGTGCAACTCAATAACCAGAAAAACACTTATCATTGTCATCTCCCACCACATAACTGGGCGCCAAATCCTTGGGTATACAAACCTTCTTGCCTTCATCAAGTACTATACGTATGCTGCCAACTCCACTGCTGGAATCTGCCTGCCTGGCCTTGAGTTCCAGCTCTTTCAGACTCAGTTCATGAGCTAACAACAGTTTCTTCTCTGCAAAGGTTATTTCAGCCTGCTTGGCTTCCCTCTCAGCCTCTCTTTTTAATTTCTCTCTCCTCTCTCCTTTTCTCTGCGGTGAGGCAGTGACTTGAGACACTGCTCCCTTCCCTCACAGATGGCACAAATCCAGGTATTGTCCTCTTCAACTTCTGCAGGTAGCTCCTCAGAAGAGCCCTTCTCAGGCTCCCCTAACCCATCAGCCTCTTTGGAGCGGGATTCTGCCCAGGCCTTCAGCAACTTTTGAAACTCTACCTTCTTGGTGGCTCCTAGGGCAGATACCATCATCCCTTTGCAGACGTTTTTCAATTGGTTAACTGTATACTCCTCCAGCTTAACCAGCTCACACTCCACTTGTAGAACCAGCCACAGACATGATGTAGTAAAAATGCAAAGCAGGGAAATTTGCAGAAAAAGAAAAAAAATCACAAAGATCTTTAAATGTGAGTAGGTAGTATACGTGTAGCTATTGTATGGCACTGCACAAACACAAGTCCTATCCTCACCGCTGATCACCAGTGTTAGGAATTGGGTCTCTAGTTGGCAGAGGTATACACCCTTGTCCAGATAGGGGTCACAATCCTAGTCAGGGTAAGTCACTGCACATCCTAAATTATCCTGTGCTCACCCTGTAGCAGCTTGGCACAGAGCAGGCAGGCTTAACTTAGAAGGCAATGTGTAAAGTATTTGTGCAATAACTCATACTGTAACAAAGTGAAAAACCCACAAAAAGTACTCCACACCATTTAGGAAAACAGATAATATTTATCTGAATCAAATAAGACAAAAACGACAAAAATCCAATATGCACAGGTCAATATATTACTTTTTAAAGGTTTAATTGAATCCCAATCATTAAGAATCAATGGTTGTATCCTTGTAACACACAGTACCTGGGATGTGTCAGAAATAACAAAGCATGGGGGCCACAGAGGAGGAGATGCATTGAAAAATAAGGTGCTGTGCCAGATTTTCTGGTGCAGCACAGGCAATGCGTTGTTTCTTTCCATGCTGCAAGGTGATGCGTCGATTTCCAGGAATGCAGCCTTGGTTACTCACTGTAATGCAGGAGTATTTTGACGCCCAGGGACGATGCGTTGAAAATCTTTGGCGTGCTGGTAAGAAGGAGCAGGTGGTGCATCGATCTAGTAGGCGATGCAGTGATTTTTCAGCCGCGAGGCAGGTGCTTCATCAATTTTTGCAGGTGCTACATCAGTTTTCTCATGCACAGGGATTTTCTTCTTCTTGGTGAAGTCTTTGTGGCCCTCAGACTTCAGAACAGGAGGCACGCTCAAGCCAAGCCCTGGAAGAGCACTTGTGGGGATGGCAGAGACCTTCTGGCAGAGTTAGGGACCAGCAGGCAACAGGGCAGCAGTCCTTCCAGCAAAGCAGTACAGATGAGCCCTTTCGGCAGCCAGGCAGTCCCTCTGACAAAGTCCAGTTGTAGGTCCAGAAGTGTTTGATTTGGTGGGGTCAGAGACCCAGTATATATTCCCAAAGGAGCCTTTGAAGTGGGGGAAACTTCAAAGAGTTGTTTTGAAATACAGAAGTTCTACTTTGAACCAGCCCTGTCGGCCAAGTGCCCTATTGGGGTTATCTGTCCTTTGTGTGAGGGCAGGCCACTGGCCTTTGAAATGTAAGTGAGAGCCCCTCGCCCTTACAGCCCAGGGAAACCCATGTATATGCAGATGCAGCTGAGTATCCTGTGTTTATGGCTGTGTGGGTTGAATGCATAAGGTGAGCTGTCAACCAGCACAGACCAGACAAGGAATGGAGACAAGCTGTAAGGCACAGATGGCACTAAATGCAGGGAAATGCCTTCTTTCTAAAAGTGGCGTTTTTGAAAAGTAATGTAAAATCCAACTTTACCAGTAAGTAGGATTTCTTACTACCATTCCAACCATACCACATATGACAAGTCTACTTCACTCAGATCTGAATTTACCACTTAAAAAGTATATAAAGGAATTTTCAATGCTGGCCTATGAGAGGAGCAGACTTCACAGTAGTAAAAAACGACTTTGGGAGTTTTTCACTACCATGACAAGTACAACTTATAAGTACATGTCCAGCCTTTTACCTACATAGCACCCTGCTCTATGGGTTACCTAGGGCCTACCTTAGAGGTGACGTATATGTTACAAAAAGGGGAATTTAGGGCTTGGCAAGTCATTTTAAATGCCAAGTCGAAGTGGCAATAAAACTGCACATACAGGCCTTGCAATGGCAGGCCTGAGACATGGTTAAGGGGCTACTTAGGTGGGTGGCACAATCAGTGCTGAAGCCCTACTAGCAGCATTTAATTTAAAGGCCCTGGACACATCTAGTCACTTTACTAGGGACTTATTGGTAAATTACATATGCAAATTGGTTATTAGTCAATGTTACCTTGTTTAGGGGAGTGAGCACAAGCACGTTAGCACTGGTCAGCAGTGGTAAAGTGTGCAGAGTCCTAAAACCAGCAAAAATGAGATCAGAAAAATGGAGGGAGGTGGCCTAAAGGTTGTGGGAAGACCACCCTAAGGCTGTCAGGTCTAACAACTGATAAACAGTACCCCTGCTTTAAAAACAGGATTATATCTCAGATGACATATGTTACAAATACTATTACTCAGTAGCACAGAAAGGATACTCATTTCACTTATGCAGTAGCTTAGTATATATCTTTAAGTCTCAGAAACGTTTACAAAATACTCACAGGATGATGTCATCATTGATATCATTTTAGATGTCATCAGTGATGCCACTGACCATGTTATAAGTGATGTAATATATGAGGTCATAAGCAGTGAATAGCATAGTCGTAAGTTATAGTTAGCTATGATAACTATAACTTTTGAATTTCTATGGATTTGTGTGTGTAAAATCTGAGCCTAACTATAATGTCCCTGTAACCTTTGTTTTTTTCTGTGAATTTCGAAAGTTCTTTTAATTTTGTATTTTTTAGTGAAAAATAAAATAAAAAATAAAATATATATATATATATATATATATATATATATATATATATATATGTGTGTGTGTGTGTGTGTGTAGGAGCTTTGTGGTGCGTTCAATTAAGCAATAATCTGTCACCGGATGAAACAAGAGATACCCAGGAGATTATCAAAATCCTGAATTAAATGGGTCTGAAAATCAATTTTAGTGAAACTGACTTCAAATCGAGATCAATAACAGTTCCTGTCTTACCATATGACACTATTGATGTGTTACAGGAGATAACAGTTACACAATTGAAACACCTGAGGAAATAAATGTATAAAAAACAAAGAACACAATGAAATCTAGCTTGGTCACAAATTAGAACCCTTTGCACCTTGAGGCAAGAATATATTGTGTACAAAACATCTGTTAAAGGTGGGAACAAAGCGCTCTGGAATGAGAACATGTATGGGGCAGAAGCTGTCCGACAGCTGAATGATGAGAATTGCTATAAGGTAGTGAACAGAGGTTACCACAAGGAACTCATAAAAGGATATATTGAAAACCTGCCTTTTTGGAAAAATTTCGTAAATTTAGAACTGGAAGAATTCCAGTTTCTTAGGAAGGGGCCTGCTATACCAAGGCTCTATTTACTATGTAAGGTGTATAAGGACAAGTGTAAACCACCAGGAGACCAATTGTATTGGTCAAGGGGAGTCTTCCTTAAGGAACCTCGTGTTCATTGATCATTTCCTTTTTCCCTTTGTTGAAACATTACCATCCTATATTCGAGACAGCACAGATTAGACATCTTAGTAACATAAGATCCCTGTACACGAGTATAAAACAAGAAGGGAAAGGCTGCCATGAAGCATTTTCTTAGGGCCAGACCTCTGCCGCCATTCGAACACAACAGAATGATCATTGAAATGGTTGAATTTTGTCTCCATAAAAACTTCTTTTGGTTTAACAATACATTAACTGAAAAACCAAGAGTGGGGCACCACACCCAAGGAGACAGAGCACCTGTAAAGACAATCAAGTCAAAATTCCCTTTAAGAATTTCTCACTATTTATACGTCTGTAGAATCACTCAAACCATTTACTCACATTCACATACCTCTCAAACTTTTGTCATGAATTGATTTTGTACCACATATGTATTAGGTTTTGAAGACCTTCAATATTAGATGTACAAAAGTACATCCTATCTTTTTACACAGGTTCTCAAAATTATATTAATCCTCTCATTTACCACCGATACATCTTTTAATCAATTGCACATCAAATTAAAACACATTCATAATTACGGCGCAAGCAATCCAAACATCAATATTCATTTTCTATTATGGAATACTGTGATCAAATTTGGCAGTCACTAAAAACATATAAAATACGGCCAAATCAATCAAGACCAACACAAAGAAATATTTAGTTTTGAAAAAATATACGGGGGGAACAGATCAGACAACAAACAAATGTCTTTTATTGCTAATCTGAATGGATCACAGTTCAAGATACCTGATGTTATACAATGACCACCTATTGCATCTCTCCGTCGATCAGATTTGGTCCCAGAGGTATGTCGATGCATTTTGGTGGCATATGCAAATATTAGCTACCCTCATCACAAGATTTCAAATAATATCTCCCACAACACACATAACCAGCATCTGTGAGAGCAAGGCTTGAGCTGAAACACATTGGGTCTGTGTTTGTCAAATAAATCTAATACTTAGCACCTCAGTTCCAGTTGTGGCCATCAGCGCTTTTCTTTTCATGTGGAGGAGTGTCCGTGATATATATATATATCTATATATATATATATATATATATAGATATATATATATATATTTATAAAGGGACATTATAGTTAGGTTCTGAATTTGCACGAGGAAAACCATATAAATTCAGCTGTTATTGTTGGAGATATTTCCGATAACTATAACTTGTGCCCTAGGGTAACAATAACTCTTGCCCTTGCCATGCACGGCTAATTACCCCACATATTACATCATTCATTTAATCTTCTGTAGCATCACTGAAATTATCACTGCAGTATGTGTAATAAAATTATTGATGAGAAAGCCTGCATGGCGGGGGCGCGAGTTATAGTTACCCCAGGGTACGAGTTATATGTAAATTGCACCACGTTTTTGCCCATGAGGGGTCAGGATACTTTTACACTGACCTTTACCTCAATATTCACTTTTATTCTACCCTACCCCACACACTGAGCCAATAAACAAAATGGCAGACACAATGTTTTCTCTCAGGTAGCGGCCAGCTAATCAGGGCCTTGCTTTCTCCCCCAGATCCGCATCCCTAAATATCTATATTTCCTTTTTCTATGATATCTCTAAAAACTACTGAACAGATTTACACCAAATCACAAACGGCACACTTTCTGAACCACGATCTAGCTGTCTGCCAAATTTGGTGTGATTCCATCCAGCGGTTTGGGTTGTAGTTGTGTCTAAAATCCCTATGGGAAATTGCATGGGGAAAACGTGTTTTGGGACTCCTGCCCTTTTTCTCGGCCCCTGCTTGACAAATCACCCCAAAAAGTTCAAGACAGCAGCTGAAGTAGAGTACTAGTTTTGAGAAATTTGTGAAGGTTCGTCAAACGACGCCAAAAAAAATATATATATATATATATATATATATATATATATATATATATATATATATATATATAGTTGCCACTGTGTAGTTATAGTTAGGACCATGCTTCCACAGGGAACATTTTGGGGTGGTTCTTGTAACTTTGACGCTCTTTGAGGAATCTTCACAAACTTCCAAAAAAGTCTCATACATCTCAGCTCCTTCCTGGAAAGTTTTGTGGTGATCTGTTTAGTGGAGGCAGAGGAGAAAGGAGGGTCCCAAAACATGTGTGTCTCACCCATTTTTCCATACAAAGTTGAACAGTGATACTGCAAAAAATAGCTGAACAGGATTACAGCAAATCTGACAGAAAGCTACATCTTGGTCCAGAAAGTGAGTTTTTGTGATCTGGAATCCTTTAGTATTTTTTTTTTAAATTAAAGTTTTAAAACGTTGTATATTTCAGGCTGGGAGGATCCGCATAACAGACTGACCTATAAATTGGATCTTATTGGCTGCCACCACATAAAGAAAGGTGTGATGTTGGTCATCTTAGGACTCGGATTCTCAGTCTCCTGTCCCAGATAAAAGGAAAAAAGGAAAAAACATATATGGGGCAGGGTAGAGATACCCTGTCCCCTCAGCATGTTGGGTGTTCCGAGAGGGATTAAGGGGCCAAAAATAGCACAGCACTGATTTAAAAAAAATGGCCTCAACTTTTATTTAAAAAAACGTCCAGGGTGGACCAGAGTCCAGGAGTGGAAACGTAGATATATTTTCGGGAGAGGTGTCTCTATGAAGCCCTGGAGACCCCAACCCATGAGGCCATATCTTTAAAATTAGGGCAGGGGTTCATAGCCATGCACATAAGGAGCTTGGATAAAGGTCCTGGCCATAGGCCCCTTTTCAAATTTAAGCCACACTGGGTGGGCCAGGGCCTGGGGAGGTCATTGCATAAGAGAGAGTGTGGAATCCCTCTTCTCAGACCATTACATGGCCCAAGAGACCCAACCCCCACATCATGATTTAAATGTATTAGTTGGCCCAAGGGACCCCATTGCTCTGGGCCTAGATGAATAAAAAAGATGCTGTGGGTCCCCTTGCTCTCCCGGACAAGGAACAACTCAGTGTCCTTTGGGATGGGAACCCTGGGACACTGCCACCTTCATCATGCCCTTGGGTATGGGGTCCCCAGGGCAATTATATGGCTCAGGTTGGGGGGACCACTCCCCAAATCACTGTTGGCCCCTGGAGATAGAGTCTCCAAGATCTTCCAAGGGTTCAAGGCTGCAAGACCTCCGCTCTGTTAAAAAGATATCAGCCCCAGAGGATGGGTCCCCTGGGTCTTCAAAAGGCTCAGGAGGAGGGCTGCAGGCACCCTCCCCTTTAAACAGATATTGGCCTTAGAAGATGCATCCCCAGGGTTTTCGAAAGGCACAGGAAGTGTGCCCCATGACACCTCCTGAAATCAGAATTACATCGGGCCTCTGCAGGTGGGATTCCCCAGGCCATTAAATGGGTAAGAGTGGGGGCAGCAGGCTGCCCGCCCCTGCCCCCCCCCCAAAGAAAATGATAAAGCAGCAATGTTAAATGATCAGAGTAACCGTTCATTTCATATTCACTTCTCCAGCTGGAAAGAGCCCCATAATGCCCTGGAACTGTTTTTTTTAAATATATTTTGTTGCTAGAAGGAGCAGAGGCACCACCAAGCTTTTTAAAAAAAATATGTTGTGGGGGCTGCAGGTAGTGCAGCAGCTCCCCAGGGAACAAAAGTTGCAGTATGTCTCCTGGGTCATTGAATTCATGACCCTATGAGGGCTTGCCATATATTTAAAGCACTCCGAGCTGGAGCTGTATGTCCTTCAGCTGGAGTGTGGAGGCACCTTGTGGTGAGTTCTATGGCTGCATTTTGTGGCTTGAAGAATGTTAAAGAAAGACTATATTGTGCCCTAAGGTGACTATAACTCGCGCCCCCACCATGCACAGTTTTTTCTTCATTAATTTGACTGCTAATGCTTAATTTATATTTTTAATAACGTTAAAGAAGTTGTCATGAGTACTGTAATATAGGAGTGCAGGGTGTAAGCATGAGTTATAGTTACCTTAAGTTGTAAGTTATAGTTACTTGAAAAACCTCTAACTATAACTGCTGAATTTCTAAGGTTTTGTATGAGTACATTCAGAACCAAACTATAACATCCCAGTATCTTTTTTTTTTTTTTGTGAATTTCTATGTTTTTTTTAAATTGCATTTCCTAGCTATAAAGTCCCTGTAGCCTTGGTTTTTTCCATTGAATTTTTAAGAGTTTTTTTTATTGTGAAGTAATTTTATTAGTATATGGTAATCTAATCACCACTGTGCATCCCCTGCAATCAACCTCCCAATAACCACCCAACCCTGTGCCATACACATGCACGGTGGGTGTTGGCCAGGCCCTGCAGCCTACCCCTATAACTACTCCACTCCATGCAACGCATGGTCTCTGGCTCTACGTGGCAGTGGTTGGCCACACGGCCTCTCTCTCGGGATGTGAGAAGGTGCCTCTGGGTGTGAAAGTGGGTATGAGAGGGTCTTTGTGGTTGTGAGAGTGGGTGTGAGAGTTTCTGGGTGTGAGAGTAGGCGTGGGAGTGGCTCTATGAGTGGATGTTTGAGAGTCTCACTGGGTCTGTAAGTGGATGCGTGCATGTCTGAGTGAGTCTATGAGTGGGTGTGTGAAAGTCTCAGTGGGTCTGTGCTGGGTGCATGAATGTCTGAGTGGGCCTGTGAGTGTTTGCATGAGTTTCTAAGTGGGTCTGTGAGTGACTGTGCGAGTCTCTGAGTGGGTCTGTGAGTGTGTGTGTGAGTGAGTTGGTCTGTAAGTGGGTGCGTGAGTCTCTGAGTGGATCTGTGAGTGGGTGCATGAGTGTCTAAGTGGGTATGTGAGTGGGTGAGTTTCTGTGTCGGTCTGTGAGTGGGTGTGTGAGTGAGTTGGTCTGAGTGAGTGCATGAGTTTCTGAGTGGGCCTGTGAGTGACTGTATAAGTCTTTGAGTGGGTCTGTGAGTGGGTGCATGAGCTTGAGTGGGTCTGTAAGTGTGTGCATGAATGTGAGTGGATCTGTAAGTGGGGGTATGAGCGTCTAAGTGGGTCTGTGAGTGGCTGCATGAATGTCT
The DNA here is from genome assembly GCF_031143425.1 of Pleurodeles waltl. Classification (NCBI taxonomy): domain Eukaryota; kingdom Metazoa; phylum Chordata; class Amphibia; order Caudata; family Salamandridae; genus Pleurodeles; species Pleurodeles waltl. Next base: position 380,961,557 of record NC_090444.1, on the reverse strand, counting down.
GAGTGGGTCTGTGAGTGGGTGCTTAAATCTCTGAGTGGGTCTGTGAGTGGGTGGGTGAGTATCTGAGTGCATCTGTGAGTGGTGTGTGAGTGTCTGTCAGGGTGTCAGTAGCTGTGTGAGTGACTCGGCCACAAATTAATCCCACCTGCCCTTTTATCCAACAAGAGTCCACAGGTTTACCCAAGTTCCTTCTTCCTCCTTGGGTAAATATCCAGTATGTATTCTACACTACAGCTGTATAATGTAGCACAAGGAAATGTCGATGATTGTTCCTGTTGCCTCTTTCTCTAGAATTCTGTGATAACATGAATTCTGCTTTAGAGATGCCAAGGAGTCTACAAAACGTAAATCTCCACCAAACCAGGGTCCTTCCTGTTACCTATTTGACGTATGTGCTTCTTTGTTTTGTGAAGAAGTCCTCATATTCCTTGGTATCTAGAACACACCACCAAAATCGGCAGGAAACGCACTGGTGGGCCTCTTGGTAAGCTGTACATCATCCTAGCAAAAGGCGGGAAGACATTTGCATACTACTAAGGTGGACAGTGCGGGGCCAAGCGGGCACATCCTTCAGGTGATTGTGCATGTTTGCATACTTGTAGCAATTTAAAGGGAGAACCTCGTACTCTAAGGGAGAGGGGGCCATGTGGAACCTCAGCACCCAAGGCCCGGCCATAAGCAAATGGAGGAGGGGGCCGTGCAGCCCCCCTCACCAGGCTGATTTTGGCACTGAGGTCTCCAGCCCCCAGGAACGGGTCATAAACAAATGGAGGGGGGGAGCTCTCTCCCACTGGAAGCAAAGTGTTTGCTCTGACTTGGTTGGAGCTGTCAAAGCTCCCCCCAAGTCAGAGCAAACAGCTATGTCCTGCGGGTGGGCACCCCGGGACATACCACTAATGGTACATCTGGGAATGTACCAAAATCAATGGGTGGATGCGTGGAAACACCCATGCTGTACCCATGGAATGCCTCCCTGGGGCAGAGTAATGCAAATCAGGGCTTTGCGCTGCTTTGTGTTACTCCAGATTTATCAAGCCATGCCGGACTACGCAAGGTGGCCTTGCATGGCTTGATAAATCTGACTTTAGTGGTTTGTCGCCCTTGAGTCAACTTGTGTGGTCAAGGGCAACACAACGCTATGATAAATCTTGCCCCATGTGTTCATGTGGGGAATGAGACAAGGCTTTTGAAGATCTTGAAGTGATATAGGGCCAGATGTATCATGCATTTTTGCGATCGCAAATGGTCGCAAAAATGCATTTGGTATGTATGAATCCCAATTTGTGATTCAGTAACTTGTTACCGAATCACAAATTGGAATCGCAACTACATACCGATTCGTTATTAGGAAGGGGCGTGTCAAGGGCGTACCTTCCTAATACCAAATCGCAGACGTATATAGGAATGTTTTGTGACCGAAATGCGGTTGCAAAACATTCACATTTTACCACTTGCTTCAAGTAGGTGGTAACCCATTTGCAAACGGGAAGGGGTCCCCAAGGCACCCCTTTCCCTTTGTGAATGGTAGAGAAAATATATTTTAAGAGCAGGCAGTGGTCCCATGGTCTTGCTCTTAAAAAATGAAAAGAAAACATTTTTCTTTTTTAAACACATCCCATTTTCCTTTAAGGAAAACGGGCTGCATTAAAAACAAAAGGTTTATTTAAAAGCAATCACAGACATGGTGGTCTGCTGAGCCCATCTGGCCACCATCCCAGTGATTTTAGCCATTCAAAATGGGTTGCAAATTGCGACCTACCTCATGAATATTAATGAGGTAGGTCAATTTGCGAGCCGTTGGGAATGGCTAAATGAAACTCCTGGAGTTTTATACGTTCAAATAGCGATTAATTAATTGTGATTTGGAGAAAATCGCAATTAAGTCATCGCTATCCAGATAATTTATACATCTGGCCCATAGTGTTTTTATTGAAAACCTCTTTTGAAAACATCTGCTTTATTTTGTATATTTTAGTCACCAAGAACAATGAAAAACAAGCCGTTCTCTCTTTCTTTCTCTCTGTGTTTCTCTCTCCTTTTCCTTTCTTTTTACTTCCCTGTCTTCTTTCTTTCAAGTGACTTGACTGTGTAAAATGCTTGACCAAGGGCAAAGTTCTTAATAGTGCAGCAAGTGCAGTGGCTCTAGGGCCTATCAGTCTGATATGCCCACTACACTCCAATTAGTGGGTGTTCTTTTTTTACTTCAAAACCAGGGGAGGGAGCAAAATGTCCTTGCTTGCATTAATACTATACGACCGTGCTCGACACGCGTCACCGGGTGGGATTTTGGCACTTATGGCGGACATGTCCGAAATTTCACATCCTAGCTAAGGTACTGGAACTTTGAAACTACAGTTATACCACGAGTACAACACTCTTATCACAACAGTACTGTATAACAAAATTACAAGTACAAAATTACCTCGACACCTATAACAGTGCATTACAATACTAAAACGACAACACTACAATACGGTATCAACACATGCATTCTGATTGCCACAGCTTATGATTTCCGTTGGTCCAGTGGCAATCTCACACAAGACATATATCCACCACCCCAGAGTGTGAAACGCTATGACAAAGCCACCTTTGCATTTGCAATTTTTTTAAATCTCAAAACTGAATTTGTTCCAATTTGCACTTTATGCCGATGGTCTGCTAACTATATTTAAATAAAAGGGTTGTCTTTATCGTTTAACAGGACAGAATGCATTGGATATCGCAAATGCATATGCTGACTACAGATTAATTGATCTCATCCAAGCAAAACTGGATAGTTTGCCAAAACCGAAAGATGATAAGAGGAAAGGAAAAGGAAAAGAAAAAGCTAAAAAAGCAAACAAGGGAAAATCACAATCCAAATCTGAGATTCCGGTTGTGGTGCAAGAGGTGAGTGATTGAGAGCAATGAAGGCATAGCACACACCTAACTCCTTTATGGGTCTCAAGCTTTAGCCGTCTGGCAAGAGGTATTGTCATCACCACAAAACACATAATACACAACATATAAATACGTACAGAAAAATACACTGAAAGGGGCCTTTCAACAGCTCCTGTCTGCAGTGAGCCAGCTGGCTTTAGACATTGGCTAATATGGCTCTCCATCAATCTTGTTACCAGTCAATGGCCTGACGTGGACCTGATGAAAGTAGTGCCTCATCTCTTTTTGAATAGAAATATACATTGGGTGCCTTGCCTGCGAACTCCCATGCATCTCCCCCGTTGTATACTCATCTGCCTGCCACCAACCCAGTTGGGTGCTCCCCCTTCTATGCATCTCCATTCACTTAGCCCGGCCAAAGTGTTAAGTAGTCATAATGGAGTTGAGCAGACAAAGACAACATACCATTCCTATGTAGTCCAGTGAAATCCAGCTCTCGATCATGCTGAGCATTAATTGCTTCTTAATATGTAGCAGAATGGCATTTCCCATTGCTGTCCTCTTTAACCCAGTAGGTGGTGCACAGTGCTGGACAGGGAGATCTCACCAGATCCTGGTTCCGGTAGCTATTTCTGGGCTGGATCTGGGATCCAGCCGACCCAGGAAAACATGCAGAATTTGTCCTTTTCAGACACCTGTACATAATTCAGCACCTCGCTCTTGTTTCCTGAATTCTGTAAGGAGAAGCAACCTGCAGGCAGGGAGGGAGCATTCTTATTTTAACATCCAGCAAGGCCCAAAATAGTAGTCTAATTTAAAGGGACATCGGCCTTCCTTTTGTTTAAGACCTAGATACCAATGCAGTGGAAGGAATCGAATGCACACAGCCTGTTACCACTTCACAAATACTTAAGAGAAACTACTGGAAGCAGGTTTTTAGCTTTGTTAAACTTCCTACTTAAGAGATGTGACTGCACTGTAAGAATGCACTATGAGTGGCTGTACGAGTAACTACACAAATATTGATTTAAATGGCACCTAATATTTATTTTATTTTATTCTTTTATAGCTTCACTCATCTCAGTGTAGGTTGTCAGACAGTGACGCAATAATGTATACAAGTGTGTAAATCAATGTACAATAAATCATACAAGTGTCTAAAACAATGTATAGGAAAATTACATAAGACAATAAGGGTTACAAGGTGTAGGAATCACATACCATCCATACTTGTAGACAAATGTAAATAGAGTAGGGTCGGGAGAAACACAAATTCAGGATATAAATGTAACAGTGATTGTGGTTTTCTGTACTAACAAGACTTCATTACTTCACAAACAACCTATTTGCAATCTTAGACCTATTTGCAAACTTAGAATACCAAATGATTGAAAAAAAACAATAAGGATATAAGCTCATGTCTTACAGTTTGCATTCAGCTCCTTGATGCCAATAAATAGATCACTTTGCTAAATTAAAACACATGCAATTTATGAAATAAAAGTAACAAAATGATCTCGGAGTTAAAAGCAGTTGTCCCTTTACCTCTAGAAATATGTGACCTGCAGATTACATGATTTATAGGCACATAAACACTCTCTGCTACTTTGAGTCAAAACTGTAACTCGACATAACATAGAACGCTCAGAAAGGAGAAAGCAAAAGGTTTTGGGGTTGTGCTGCTGAAAGGGTCAAGTCCAGCATAAATGAAATGCGCACCTCCTTCCTCCTGTTTGGATGTTAAAAGACTGCCAAATGGAATGCCATTGGTGCAATTTCACCTCCACATTATTCAGCTGTTCAAGCAGGACACCGGCTCAGGCACCTACAAAGTGCAGATCGCGACAGGGTAAAGCGTGGTGGCAGCAGGTGGGGCAGAAGCAGTGTGACCTGACCTAGCTTGTGTTGAGAAAATAATGGAGCACTTCACCCAGCAACTGCAAGTAAGCTTCGGAATAGTGGTGTGAAGCAGTGCCTGGGACGGGGCTGCAGCAGTCTCAGCCTCAGGGGGCTGTCATGTTGCAGCACAAGTGTTGGGATTGAAAAAAATCCCATAAATTGGTAGTCAAGGTATGGCAGAGGAAAGGGTGTGGAGTCACAAAGGGCAGAGCTTAAAAAGCAGAGCATGACATTCAAGTTATACATTTATTTAAAAAAAAAATCTCCTGCAAAGAAATTAGCAACAGGGTCATATGTGACAGGAAATCTGTTTTCGCTGACTTTATTGGTCACAAAGAGCTGCATTTTAAAATACCTTAAATGATGAACACATATGCTGCAGAGATCAATGTGAGCTCATCAATTTTGAAGGGATTATAAAAGCTGTAAAATAATTCTATTGGTTTCAACCCCCTCGACCAGTAACCCAGTATCATACATTGGCGTTCAGCATTGAGCTTTGGACTTGTGTATGTGCAGTGCCATACACTGATTTTGTTTCACATCAAAATCCCAGATAAACCATTTGATGCCAATTGAAGTAAAATTCTCATTGAATGGTTCATTTGCTTTTTCCAAATGTACTCTGATTGCTACCTGACTATCTGTGAAGTTTTCTGCGGTAATGGGATTTTTGCTGGCCAACCTGGGCAGCTAATCTGTAGTTGAGCCCAAACAATTCTGTATGGAGAGGGGACTGTAAACCGAGAAAAGCACCAAGAAGTTGGAACATCAGAAGGCTCAGAGGGTCTGGACGGAGGTCCGCCAGTTGCTGATGGTAATGAAGGGGATAATATGGATGCGCAGAAGCAGGGCCTGGATACCAGCCCTAACATGCAGCACTAAGAGGAGAGGGAAGACTCCTCTCCTGAGTTGAAACTCTTTGCCAGAGCAGGAAGTAGTGTATTTTCACAGGGCCTGTCAGCAGAGGAGCTGGTGGACAGGAAGGCAGATAGGGAGTTTCAGTTGAAAATGGCCAAGCTCAAGATGTTGGAAAATAAATTGGCCGGATGATAGAGGTGAATGGCCCATGAGCTAAGTCTCAGGGAGCTGGATATATGAACTAGACAACAGTGCCCAGCAACTATGGTGCCAGCATACCCACAGTGTCTGAAGGGGACAAGAAAGTTTGCATACCCAAAGATCTAGTGCCCAACTATGTGGTAGGGTATGACATAGAAAATTGGTTTTCTCCCAATAAGATGGCTCTTAAGATGAACAGGGTCCGAGAAGGGTTTTGGTGGGCCTCTCTCTGGAAACATATACCTCCAGTGAGGAGGGATACCTTGCTTACACTAGAGGTGAGGGACCAAATGAAGTACATACCAGTGAGAACTATCCGTGTCACCAAGTTTTGACTCACCACAGAGAAGTACAGCATTATGTTCAGCAATAGCCAAAAGATGCAGAAACGGTCCTGGGTAGATTTTCTTGATTACACCAGCAATACACTAAGTGATTGGGTGCAGGGCAGCAAAGTTGATAATTTTACTGGGTTGGTTAATCTGATATTAAGAGCACACATTTTCAGTACGTTTTGTGGAGCTGTGCCAGCACCTGGTTGACAGCAAGCTCACTGACACCAGAGAGCTTGCAAAGAAGGCCGACCTCAGGATCAGTATTAAAGTGTTTAAGAAGGTACTGGAGAGTAACCCCAAGAAGGGTGGTTAATGTTCCCCCCAACAGAGTGAGGGTGAGGTCAATAAGACACAGGCAAGTCATAGAATAAGGGGAAGGAAATGGTTCCCATGTCCCTTCTGAGAAACAGTATGCTGCTTTGAGTGCTCCCACTTAGGACACAAAGAATGGCGACTCTGTCACAAGAAACCACCCACTGGTGAGAACTCTGCTGGGACGGCCAATGTGGTCTTAGGAGTCAGTAGCCCTCAGGGGTAGGTCGTAGACCATGTCATGATCTCCCTTAGCTGGGAGATAGACTCAGAGGATGAGGCTGTGAGCCCTGAGAATAGAAGTTGTCACTTCCACCAGGTGAAAGTGAATGGGATCTCTGTCTGCTCTGAGGGACACCTAGGCCGGCCAGACCATATTAGTGGAAAGGCTGGTTTCTCCAGAAGAGTATACTAGTCAGGTGTGTAGGGTAACTCAGGCTTAAGGGCAGGCCTTTTTCTGCCCCGTGGCCCTGGAAGAGGGTGGGGAGGTGATCCCATGGAGGTTTACAGTTAGTCCCCAGATGGCCATGGACTGCATTTTGGGGAATGAGTTGTCCCCTGGTTTCAGGAGAGCTGGGAGGGTCCACCTAGGGTGCCCTAACAGTTCATTTTTCTGGGGGGAACCACTCCCAAGTGGAGGGTACGGGAGCCCAGATAGAGGGTCGTGCAAGGAAGGACTCACCACTGACTTCTGTTCAGCCTCAGGGAACAGGCTTTGGGCTGAAAAGCCAGTCTCAGGATACCACCCCCAGACTGGTGTGAGATAGAGTGGAAGTAGGGTGCCTAACACCCAGGGCTGTTGCCCCCCACTCTGATGAACCTCTGAGGTCAGAGAAACCGCAGGAGACCATAGTCAGTCCCCAGGATGGGAGAGAGGCCTACCCAATGTCCCTGCCTGGAGCTTCCAGCTAGCAGTGGTCTGTGCTGATGGGCAGAATTTTCCTCGAGTTGGGGACAGATAGCCACATCACTTTGTTGGCCATGGTGGTGCTGTCTGCCTATTTGGATGCATCTGTGATCAAGTTAAGGTTAGGTGCTGCACAGATGGGGTTCACAAGTGGCAAGAAGGGTTCCCCACAGGTCGGTTGAGTAGCTCAGGACAGTGTAGACAGCGGGATCCAACTGATTTCAGAGAGCCGTAGAATTGACAAGTGCCCCTGCATAAATCACCTAAGCTACTGGAAGCTCATCAAGGCATTGATTAGTTTACCCTGGCGTTTGGCTGGAGGGTGGTTGTGTTGGACTTGGCACTTTCTGAAGGGTCATCCCTGAACTTTTTTCCTTATCCCTTCTGTTTTCTAAACTCATTTTTGTTGGCTTTTAGTAGTCTGCACACTTTACCACTGCTAATCAGTGTGAAAACGTTTGTGCTCTCTACTTTAAATATTGCAAAATTTGCTTACACCCAATTGGCATATTTAATTTACTTGTAAGTCCCTAATAAAGTGGTACCACATGTACCCGGGGCCTGTAATTAAATGTCACTGGTGGGCCTGAAGCTCTAATTGTACCACCCACTTAACTAGTCTTTTTCAACATGTCTTAGGGCTGCCACTGCTGCCAGTGTGCACCGTTTTAAACTGCCATTTCAACCTGGCAAAGTAAACCTTTTTCCAGGTTTAAACCTTCCTTTTTAATACATGTAAGCCACCCCTAGGGTGGGTCCTAAAGGGGCTATAGGGCAGGTTGCAGTATATTTAAAATGTTGGACATGTACTTATAACTTTTACATGTCATAGTAGTGAAAAACTCTTAAATTCTTGTTCCACGACTGCCAGGCCTACCTCTACCATAGGATAACATTAGATTAACTTGTTATATTTAGTAAGTGATAACTTTCAATTTGGTGTAAGGGCAATATTATAGAAGAGGGGCCTGTGCGCCCACATTGCGCACCTCTGGGCACTTTGGTATTACAGAAGGGGCCCCAGAGGCTTCTACGGCATCTTCTATAATACCGATAGCACTGGTGCACATATAGCACCAGCGCTATCACCAGAGGGTGTTCCCTCATTTGCACGGGGCTGTCACTGTGCCTCTGTGCCCGTATTATAGACGTGGACACAGAGGCAAAGAAGCTGTCAGGAGGCGCACTAACAGTGCACCCCATGATGGCAGCCCTCCGGAGGGGGGAAAAAAGTCCCAATGATCCCCCACAAGACATCCCCTTGCAGGCAGGTGCAGTCACTCACTGCACCCGCCTGCAAGGGGATCTCTAATCCCCCTTAAAAGTGCCACTCACACCTTGAAACGCAGAGCGGCTTTAAAGCAGCTGCTCAGTTTTTCCCATGAATGCGCTGCCCCCAGGGCAGGGCAAGTTCATAGCTGACCTGGGGGAATTGTATTTATGCTAACATGGAGCATTTCCCTTGTTTGAGCCAGGTGCACCTTTTAAAAGGTGGCCTGTGCGCAAACAAGGAAAATGCACTGTATTTGTGATACGCCCCAGGTAGGAATGTAAAGTTTGGTGTCTAAAGAATCATAATTTAAAACCCTCTTCAATGGTAGCAATTCTGAAAATGCCACCTTTAGGAAGTTGGAATTTTCTTGTCCCAACCATTTGGTGCCTGCAGCCAGTTTCCTGGGTCACAAAATTAGGTGTAGCTGGCAGATGGTGTTTGTGTATTGCTGTCAGACAATGAGACAAAGGAGCATAGGTGTTGGCAAGGCGGGCCATCTCTTACTTGATAGGGGGAGGGGGATGTCACCAACCACACTTGCACAGCACAAAGGCTTAGCCTGAGAACACTCTCAAAGGGGTTTGACACTAGTCCCTTGTGAGTTTGACACTAGTCTATTGTGACTCCAGACAAACTAGGGCCAGGACATGGAGGCAGGACTTTGCAGACACCTCAGGGGGTAGAAACCTCCAAAACCTTCTCCTATCTCAAAGTGGGCACCGGGTATAAGTAACAGACCCTCAAACCCAACTCTTCAGTACACTTCTGGACCTGTGGACGACACAGCAAAAAAGGTTGGTACTCTGTTGGACCTATGTCTTGAACCCAGGAGCGCCAGAACTCCAGTGTTTGACTAGCCTACTGATCAGAGCCTCTGGGACAGAAAAGGTTCCAGCTATCTTGAACCCAGCACCTAGACTATACTTGCTGTGAATATTGCACCTCAAGTGGTGCCAGCCCTGTCCTGAACCCATGGAAGTAGGCCTAAACGTGCTTTGCCAGCCCAGATATGTTCCTGTGGACATAACCGACACAGCACGACCCATCTCCTCACAGCTGCACTTTGGAACCGCCACTGTACAGTGCATCTGTGATGCAGAACTTTGCATTGCAGCCCACAGTCTCCTTGGAACCACTACTGGATGTCACATTGACACAGACCCTCACATTGTAAGCCCATTGTCAATGGCATCCTCAATGACGACGGAGGACTCTACACCACAGCCCCGATTCTTTTGAACTGCTGGTGCACGACACCGGACTTTGCATCTCAAACTCCTTATTGACGGCATCCTTGCCGGCGATGCAGGACCTCGCTTCACAGCCTCACAGCTCCCCGGAACTACCAGTGAACCACACATCTTCAATGTTGCAGCTCACAAAGCACTGCAACTAGGATCTAAAGTACTTTTTCAGCGGGCCTACCATGGTCCCTGTATATGGCCTACACTCTGTTGCAGTCAGCCTGAACTTGTGACTTTGTCCCGGTCCGGCGCAACTGGATAACCACAATCGGTGCTTTTCTCTACTATTTTCTCTTAAATCTTTAAAATCACATAACTCCGCTTCTACTGATTAGATTTTTGTCATTTTGCTCTCAAATAATTTATAAAATGTTACTCTGTTTCCCTAAATTGGTGTGGAATTTTTCTTGTGTGAAGTTTTCGTGTTATTACTGTTTGAAGGGCTGCATAAATACTTTACACCATGCCTCTAAGTTAAGCTTGACTTCTTTTGTGCCAAGCTACCAGAGGATTAAGCACAGGTTAATTGGGGTTTGCATGTGACTGCAGCCTGACAGAAATTGTGTCTGCTGCTTTAGTAGGGTTTCACCCCTCAACCACAGTTCCCACTATTTGCGTGTACTTGGGCACAAGGCACCCTTTCTCCACCTTAGCAGTTAGCTCCTGCTGTTGAACCAAGAGACACTCAGACATTGCCTGCGTTTAATGAGAATAGTTTCTTCCTTCACTTTGTAGTTTTCATGAGGCTTTGTTTTGTATGAATATCTAATAGCCTTGTTTGCTGTAGAAAATGATTGATTACTCACTTACTCATGGGAGTTTGAGGCTATAGAACAAGAGCTCATGGCATTGCCATCAATTAGTGTGCTCACCTAAGGTTTACCAGAGAACCAATTGTCACGACAGTTCATCAAATAAACTGAAAGGAAAAAAGTTACCTGCAACTGTAGCTCTCCAGTATTGGCATCTTTCATAGATTCACATGCTTGAATCATTCCTCGTCATCGAAGTGGGCGTTCTACTGTATAAATATAAAGCAGTAATGTGATATACATATGTCCAACAGGCTGTAAAACAACATATTTAGTGACTAATTCACATCCTTTAAAAATAACTAAACTTCTGCCAGACAAGCTGCAGCACCCTTTTAACCACTCCCCTCAGGGCCTACCATACTTCAGATTTTCAAAGACGAGTGCTTGTAATACATTGCCAAGCAGGAATGGTGAGCCTCTAAGGGGAGGAGGGTAGGTTGCATGTGAATCTATGAGAGATGCCAATACTAGAAAACTACAGGTAAGTAACTTTTTCTCCAGGATTGGATCTTTCATAAATTCACATGCTTGAATCAGAATAGTAGGCATTTATGCATAACTTGATATTATTAACATATCTCAAAAAGTGGATGGTCGGTAAATATAAAACCGTATAATTTTCGATTTGGCTCACCTCACTGGAATAGATTCTTTAAAACTGCTTGGCCAAATGCCATGTTGTTCTATACTGTTGAATCCAAACAGTAATGTTGGATAAATATGTATCTGTTTCTCCAAGTTGCTGTGCAAACAGATGTCTTGTACAGACATGCCAGAAAAAAGAGCTGTTGACATAGACATACTACTGGTTGATTGTGCTCTCACTGATCCAGCAAAAGGTCTACCTGCTTTAATATGCCAAAGACTATGGCTGATGAAATCCAACATGCTTTGCTTTGTTTTGGGACAATAATTTCCATATGCTACTAATAACTGATCCTTTCTCCTGAAGGCTCTGGTTCGATCAATATCAAATTGTATGCATTGTTTAACATCTAGCATATGTAGTGTTCTCTCTGCTGTGTCCTTGAGATTTGGAAGAATGTTTTTAATACCACTTGTTCATTTAGATTAATTTGTGCCGGTACTTTAGGGATAAAAAACAAATTTGTCCTTAGAATTGTTCGATCATCTCTAAACTGCATATAAGACTCCTTGATGGTAAAAGCTTGAATCTCAATAAATTTTCATGCCGGAGTGAGTGCAAGGAGCAATGCCTGCTTCCATTATACATGTGTAAGGTCTGCTTTATGAATAGATTCCAAGGGACTGTTCATTAGCTGTGATAGGGCTTTATTTAGCTGCTGAATGAACTGGGGGATTCTTCAAAGGAGGAAAAGTCCTCAAAAGTCCTTTCAATAAATCTTTTATAATTCTGTTTTGCTGCGAAGATGAATGTGTCAAAGACCTCCTATAACAAGACTTGGCTTCCAAATGCACCTTATCCAAAGAGTGTGACAGACCAGATTTTGATATATATATATATATATATATTTATATATATATATATATATATTTATATATATATGTAACAGATAAGGCAGTATCGCTGAGGTTACAGTGGACCATGTTGTCAACATAACATAAACAAATGTTTCCACTTGAACTGCATTAGCTAAGTTTGCTTTGACTTTAGCTAGGATTTCGTTACAGTCCTGCAGAATGTCTAGATGTGAGAATTTTTTGAATTCAGCAGCCAAACCTACAATTTTAAGGATTTGGGTCTGGATGAAGCACTTGATTGCTGTTCTTTGTGAGATGATTGGAGATTAGTGTTCATTTCTGATGTTTCACCTCCTATAGGAGAAGTAGCTTGGTGAACTAATATTGTCTGATCCACCTTGGAGCTATCATAATTATTCTGCATGGTTCTCTCTTCATCTTTTGGAATTAAAGATATTGCAGGGAAAGCGTAGGTAAATTATTCCTGACCATGTAATCGAAAAGGTATACCCCATGATTGTGGTTGGTGGTGCCAGCTTGGAAAGAATTGACAGTTCCGGTTTTGGTCTGTAGTGATGAAATCGGAAACCTTTTGGTTGAGCTCCCATTTGTGAGAAGAATTTGTCATTCTTCTTAAAGTATTTGTCCACTGATTGTGATTGCTCAGAACATGTTCCACTCTCAGTTGAACTTGGTGCTTCCATGACCATTCCCAAATCTTTTTGCGCTTTGCAAGGTAAGGGGCGAGAACTTGTTCCCCATTTCTTGTTTATGTAATGCATTGATGTAGTGTTGTCCATCAGTATCAGGACTGAAGACCTGGCTATTCTCGTCAGAAAAGCCTGAAGGATTAATTTTACAGCTCTTAATTCTAGCAGATTGATGTGAAGAGCTTCTTCTTGAGCAGTCCATTTTCGCTCATTTCTTGGTCCTGTAAATGAGCTCCCCAAACCGCTACAGAAGTGGAAAATGGTATCATGAATTGTTGTATGTGGGCTGAGAACATAAGCCCTGTCGATAAGTTTAATTTTTGCAGCCCGCAAGGGACAACAACTTATATTTGTAAGGTGATATTTATAATTTTGTCGAATGAACCTTCCGTTTGTAGCCATTGTATGTCTAATTCTTCCTGGAGACCCCTCTTTAATAAGTGGCAGAAAGAAATGCACAATTACATCATCCTTAGAAGAGGTTTGTCAAGTTGAACCGAAACTGACATTCTTTTTAAATAATTTTCTTGTTAATTGTATTAGTTTGTAGCGTCTGCCTACTGTTGGGCATGCTTTGTCTTTTATGGTACCTAGACCCACCCCCAGAAACCTAATCTTTTGTGATGGATAGAAGAAAAACTTCTGACCGTCTAACCTAAAGCCCAAGTATCTGGATATTTGTAAGCAGGCTTTGGTTGACTTTTTTGCAGCCCAACAAGAGAAAGCCTTTATCAACCAGTCGTCTAGGTAAAGAAACACTTGATGACCCCTTTGTCTCAAATAAGCTGCCACTATAGCTAGCATTTTGTGAAAATACGAGGAGCTGATTTCAGTCCAAAGGGGAAAACTTTGAATTGGCAATGACTGCCGGCCACTTCAAATCCCAGAAACTTATGGTGTTTTGGATGCATCAGAATACGAAATATGTCTCTTGGAGATCTAATTTTGTCATATAGTCTCTGTCAGTAAGGAGCTGTAGAATCTCTTGCAACGTGACCATACAAAAAGACTACTTTTTGAGGTATTTGTTCAATTCTCTGAGGTCCCATATGGGTCTCTATTCTCCAGATTTCTTTCCTATAATAGAAACCAAAATTGTCTCCAAAAGGATACTTTTTGTATAGCTCCTTTGTTCAACATTGTGATGATTTCCAATTGCAGTTAACAAAGATAAACAGATGTTTTTCTTTGAGAAGTATGATTTTGTATAAACTCCAAAGTGTGACTGAATTGTACTAGGTGTAAAGCTCAACGGCGTGTTGTAATAAGATTCCTATTTGAGAAGTAATTGGTTATATGTCCTCATATTATCTTCTCTTTTAACAGTTTTGTGACTGGCACCTGAATCACGTCATTGTCTTCTAGTGGGTCCTAAGCTTGAGGGCCTTGCTTCCTTTGGTGCGCCTGCTTTAGATTGTGCTTTGAAGCTGCTGAAGATGGTGGATTGTGTTGTCGTCGTCGATACTGATACTGCTAATAAGGTTGTTGGTAAAAATAATATGGTTGATAACAGTATGACTAGCAACCTCCTCTATGGGAAAATCTTCCTCTACCTCTGATCCCTCGAATGGGCTGACATCTTTGTGGTAGACTACAAAGCGACTTAGCAGTGTCTGTACCTGCCTTAATTGTCTTTACTTGTCATCAACATGTATTTTGAAGGTTGATTCTCAGTCATAAGGCATACTGAGTATTTTGCTTTGGACCTCAGGTCCAAAAGATGTTGATTTCGGCCATCCATGTCTTCGGACAGCATTTGCTCCTGCTAATTGTGTAAAGCATGTAGGTGCGATGTCCAAGGCACAGTCAATCATTTCTGATAATTCCTTTTTTTCCTTCCAGGAGAATTTCTTCTGGAAAGAACTCAAACGTTTGCATATCTCACCACATCTGTCAATCATGATGTCCAAGAACGGCAAGGGCATTAGCTGGTCTTACTGTGGTTAACCCTATGGTATAGAACCTCTTGCGTATATTATTGTGACATCTCCCTTCCCGACCTGGAGGAGTAGTGCATTTTGCAGTTGCATTTCTTGAACGGCATTGGGCTGCTTGCATTACTATGTAATCAACTTTAGAATGTCCATAAGACAAGGTGAAGTGTTGTCCAGTTCTTTATATTTCTTATCCAGACAGGGGATGACACAGCCACTGGGTTTTTCATTATTTTAGTTCCCTCATTCCAGGTGAAGTCTATTATGGGAATTACTAACACTGACTTTCACAATGGTTCTTTAATGTTATAAAGAAAACAGCCATTTTGTTGAACTGGAATGGGAATATAAGATTTTTTGATACCCTATCTAAAACAGTATGAAACCCTTCTATGTTGTCGGAGGGCCAGTTTAGGATCACGAAGTGGAGAAGTGGGAGCTAAATAGTCATCCCATTCTCATCCCTTATCCTGGTCTTCCTACACATCCCCTTCCTCTCTGTCATCATCTGAATATTCATCTTCCTGCATGTATGGCAGGATAGTCTATACTTTAGACATTTGAGTTTTGGACTTGTAACCCTGTGAGAGGTTTGCAGTGTTGATGGCTGAATGTCTGAAGAATGTGGTACCAAAGGTTGATTTGGTGGTGTGGACTTGGCAGAAACCTTTTGTGGTGATTTGCTAGCATTTAATGGAAACTGGAGGGAGCCAGTACCATGCTTAGATTAGTCGGTATGTATAGCATGCATGAGTATGGTGAATGGAAGAATCACAATTGAATGCACACAAATAGGATACAAACAGGAGCCTTGTGAGTTTCTGGTAGCTGGTAAGGCATTGGTGTGATGGCTGAAACATGTTGACCCAGGGAAACAGGGGATACTAATTTCCTTAGCGCATTCCCAAC
The DNA here is from genome assembly GCF_031143425.1 of Pleurodeles waltl. NCBI lineage: Eukaryota > Metazoa > Chordata > Amphibia > Caudata > Salamandridae > Pleurodeles > Pleurodeles waltl. The sequence goes on along the minus strand of NC_090444.1, from coordinate 380,945,831 downwards.
TGTTTTTAACTCCGTCAGGGTGGCCTTTGAAAATAAAACTAACCCTCAAGACACCCTAGACTGTTAAATCTAGGATTCCACCTAATAACCAAAGCGCTCCCTGGGCTACCAAGGTTGAGCCCGTCCAGCTACACTAGGTATCTGGACGAGAACTCTATGATGGAGCATTGCACTTAGATTGCCAGGGGGTGAGACTCATTTTAACACCATATTGTGATCTCCCTGGGCTTTTACGGCGATATAAGGCAAGTCCCCTCCTATTGTTTGTGAGCGGTTAGTTGTTTGGGAAGGTGAGAGAGCCCTGTACCACTTATCACTCTCTTTTTCTTTGAATATATGGTAATCTGCAAGTATACATGTTAAGTCTCATATCAGTGCTCTTGGAACTTGCATCATCTCCTTTTGACATGTAGATTCTTGCTTCAATGGTTTCTATTCATGAACATATTGAATCAGTGTTGCATTCTTTAACTTCCCGGGTGTCTTCAAGAGGGATGTATTAACCCTCTATGTAGTCATCATCCTGATATTTAACAAGGAGGTCAGTTAAGCTGTATGTGGGGCCATGTGGGGCCATATGGTCCATCTTCATCTTCCTCATCATTGTTAGATTCCTCCATATCTAACAGGTGACTTGGTGGTAGAGGTGACACTTTACAATGAGATCTATGTTCAGGTATTAAGGGCATTGGCATATCCTTTTCTGAAATGAGGATTTTTTTTTGTGTTGTTGATGATTTCCTAATTGACAGTTGGTGAGGTGGTTGCCGTCGTCAATAAAAAAGTAAATGGCATTACAATCGTCATCGTGGACAATATCATTGTCGTAGTCTCTGTTGTTGGTGTCGACTGAGTTTGCAGAGACACCTGATTTGGTAATGACGCAACAAGGTTATTGTTGATGGTTTTACTGTTTCTGACGGTTTGCTCATCGTTCGCAATTCAATTTTTCTGTTAATCAAAGCCTTACATGATGGAGTTGTAAGCTCAGTCCTGGATTTTGAGGGATCCTCCTCTTTGAAGTACCTTGAAGATGGGCTTTGCTCTTCTGAAAGACTGTGATGACTTTTCTTTAGGCCTTTTTAGGAAGTTCTTAAATTCTGTGATGCTTTGATGAATGACCCTCTAATCTCTCTCTTGTGAGACTTTCTGAAGGATTCTGCGGTATGTTCACTTTCCTCACCAGAGAGTGGTTTAGTCTTGAGCGTTTGAAGTCACAGTAGTAGCCAACCTTCTGTATCCTTCAAAGTCTTGGAGGAGAGAGTGTAATAGATCATGCATTCTCCCACTTGTGCAAAGGATTTAAGCAATAAATGCATTCTTTTTGGGGATCTTCTGAATAAAATATTTTCTTTCCACAGGAGCCACAGGCCTTGAAAAGGCACTTTTTTGAGGTGTCTGACATAATAGTCTGTCAAAATCTTTTGCCAGAGTTAGAGAGAAAATATTCTCTAAATATTACTTGCTATCGAAGTTGAAATTTTGAAAATTGAACTCCTTTCTAAAGAAAATTGAGCATAGCTTAAGGAGACTCCCATCACATGATGTGCAGTTGAAAATCTGAGGTATGGGAGCCCCTGAGAGGAGTGGTTAACAGGGTGTTGCAGCGTGATTACTTGAAGTTCAGTTCTTTTTAAAGGATGTGGATTGGTTACTAAATATGTTGTTTTACAGCCTGTTCGACATACGTGGAACACATTACTGCTTTATAATTATACTGTGGGACTCCCACTTCGACGGCGGGGAATGATTCAAGCATGTCAATTATTGAAAGATTTAATACTGGAGAATATACAGTTTCTAATAATAATTGTTTTGTTCATATTTAAAGTTCTGTGGGAACTACAATTTGAACTAATTATCAATATTCCATAAGCCATCTGCAAGAGTACGTAAATGTAGTTTCTCACTGCCTCAAACAATGGACAGATTAGCAGCCAGTTGCACAAACGGTCTCAGTAACCCCCATACCAAGTCCGCCACTGAGCCCCAATGATTATAACATGTAAAAGTGCTACACCTCATGTCATCTTCAAAGTTGGTTGGATTGATATGCAGCACATATTGATGTCAATTGCCTAGTAATGCGGAGTTAGCAAAATCAAAAATATCTTGCCTAACGCATAGCTAAAAACATCTTGAAATGAATGTGTCTTATTCACTATTTTAAGATTAGGAATATGCAAGATCTACTGATTTACCTGACATTGTGTGAGGAAATTGAACTTCACATTTTTAAGCCAGATCCAACAGGTGGTCAGAAATTTGCCTCAATTAGCCCCTTTTGGGCCAGTTTTCTCCATATAATGAGAATCATTTAAAGACTGTGCCAATCATACTGATTTTTTCTTTGAAGAATTCTGCCAGAGTGGCATGGTTTACTGTGTCAAAAGCTGCTGGCAGGTCCAAGAGAATGAAGAGTTAGCCGCTGCCTTTACCAAGATTGCATAGTGTATCACTGACTAGTTTCAGTATTAGCATTTCCGTGCTGTATTAGATCATTTTCATCTACAATCTGTCTGAGATTCCAGCCACGCAGTTTCCCTAGAACTTTGCAAGGAATTGATTGATCAAGGACTGATTTAACACCAGGCAGACTTTTAGTCATCTCTTCCTTGGAGAACATTACAGAATTATTCATTTAATAGTGGTTACTACATAGTACACATTTCACAAATTTGCAATTTGACCAAAGTTATAATATTGCCTCAATTACGCCAGTGCCATTGGTGTCAGTGAAACATCAAGCTCTTCATCATCATCAAGTGCTTACATGTAGTCATTAAAATTACCCCATACTTTCGAATAGACCTCGAGATCAGCCACATTTCAATCAGTATTTATAACCTTAACCCCTAGGGTGCCTTGGACGAGGTCACCTCGTCCTACACCCGGGAACTGGGGGGAGCGCTAGCGCTCCCCCCATGTGCACTCCACCCACCCCCCAAGGCAGGGATGGAAGAAGAAGCCCTTCCCCTTCCACCCCGACCCCCCCCCCTCCACCCCCTCTGTGACGTCAGCGCGCAATCGCGTGCTGATTTGTCACAGGGCCTCCTCCCATCGCGCTGGAAGCTCAGCTTCCAGCGCGATCGGAGAGTCACGTGGGGGAGGCCGAGAGAGGCTTCAAAGGGAAGGAAAGTTATTTCCTTCCCTTTGAAGTCTCTCTCTGCGCCCACTAGACACCAAGGATTTTATTTTTTATTTCTGAAACTGGCATAAGGGAGCGACCCCTTGGGCAAGGGTTGCTCCCAGGGGGGGCATTTTTTTCAAGGCCTGAATTATATTTAGGCCATTTCTGCCAGATCAGCCTATTTTGATTAGGCCTATCTGTCCCCAAGGGGGGCAGAAACCACTAGGCACCAGGTTTTTTTTTGTTTTGTTTTTGTTTTACAGATGGGGAGCGACCCCTTGGACAAGGGTCGCTCCCCTGGAGGGGAAAATTGTATTTCGGCCATTTCGCAGATCGGGCGATTTTTGCTATGCCAATCTGCCCCCAAGGGCGAGACCACTAGGCACTGGGATTTTTGTTTTTTGCACCAATGTCACGCAGGGGGAGCGACCCCATAGGCAAGGGTCGCTCCCGGGGGGGGGGGGCAAATTTATTTTAGGCAGAAACCTCTAGGTGCCAGGGCAATTGTTCTGTGTGGTTTTTTTTAGTTTTTTTTTTTTAGAGATGGGGAGCGACCCATTAGGCAAGGGTCGCTCCCCTGAGGGGCAAATTGTATTTAGACCATTTCTGCCCTCCTTGGGGGCAGATCGGCTGATTTTAGGTCAATCTGCCCCCAAGGGGGCAGAAACCACTAGGCACCAGGGATTTTCTTTTTGGCGCCAATGTCACGCAGGGGTAGCGACCCCGTAGACAAGGGTCGCTCCCGGGGGGTGGGGGGGGGGATATATTTTTGCCCATTTCTGCCCCCGGGGGGCCGAAACCTCTAGGCGCCAGGGCAATTATTTTTTTGTGTGTTTTTTTTTTTTTTTTTTTTAGAGATGGGGAGCGACCCATTAGGCAAGGGTCGCTCCCCTGAGGGGCAAATTGTATTTAGACCATTTCTGCCCCCCTTTGGGGCAGATCGGACGATTTTAGGTCAATCTGCCCCCAAGGGGGCAGAAACCACTAGGCACTGGGGATTTTTTTTTTGGCACCAATGTCACGCAGCAGGAGCGACCCCGTAGGCAAGGGTCGCTCCTGGGGGAGGGTTGGGGGGGTGAGGGGTCAAATTTATTTTAGGCCATTTCTGCCCTGGGGGCAGATTGGCCTATTGTTATTAGGCCGATCTGCCCCCAGGGGGGGCAGAAACCTCTAGGCGCCAGGGCAAATTTGTTTTTCGTGTTTTTTTGTTTGTTTTTTTAGAGATGGGGAGCGACCCATTAGGGAAGGGTCGCTCCCCTGAGGGGCAAATTGTATTTAGACCATTTCTGCCCCCTTTGGGGGCAGATCGGCAGATTTTAGGTCATTCTGACCCCAAGGGGGCAGAAACCACTAGGCACGGGGGATTTTTTTTTTGGCGCCAATATCACACAGGGGGAGTGACCCCGTAGGCAAGGGTCGCTCCCGGGGAGGGGGTGGGGGGGCAAATTTATTTTAGGCCATTTCTGCCCCCCTGGGGCCCGCTGAGCTAGAGGCCAAAATCCACAGGTAGGCACTTTGCAACAAACACCTCTGTTTTCTGTCAAAAAATTTGAGGTGTCCACGTTGTGTTTTGGGGCATTTCCTGTCGCGGGCGCTAGGCCTACCCACACAAGTGAGGTATCATTTTTATTGGGAGACTTAGGGGAACATAGAATAGCAAAACAAGTGTTATTGCCCCTTGTCTTTCTCTACATTTTTTCCTTCAAAATATTATATAGTGTGTAAAAAAGACGTTTATTTGAGAAATGCCCTGTAATTCACATGCTAGTATGGTCACCCCAGAATTCAGAGATGTGCAAATAACCACTGCTCCTCAACACCTTATCTTGTGCCCATTGTGGAAGGTTTTCTTGATAGCTATTTTTCACTCTTTATATTTCAGCAAATGAATTGCTGTATACCCGGTATAGAATGAAAACGCACTGCAGGATGCACTCATTTATTGGCTCTGGGTACCTAGGGTTCTTTATGAACCTACATATATCGCCGCAACCAGAAGAGTCCAGCAGATGTAACGGTATATTGCTTTAAAAAATCTGACATTGCAGGAAAAAGTTACAGAGTAAAACGTAGAGTAAAATTGCTGTTTTTTTCACCTCAATTTCAATATTTTTCTTTTTCAGTTGTTATTTTCTGTAGGAAACCCTTGTAGGATCTACACAAATTACCCCTTGCTGAATTCAGAATTGTGTCTACTTTACAGAAATGTTTAGGTTTCTGGGATCCAGCATTGGTTTCACGCCCATTTCTGTCACTGACTGCAAGGAGGCTGAAAGCACCAAACATCGTAAAAATGGGGTATGTCCCAGTAAAATGGCAAATTTGTGTTGAAAAATTGGGTTTTCTGATTCAAGTCTGCCTGTTCCTGAAAGCTGGGAAGCTGGTGATTTTAGCACCGCAAACCTTTTCTTGATGCCCTTTTCAGGGAAAAAAACACAAGCCTTCTTCTGCAGCCACTTTTTCCCATTTTTTGAAAAAAACGAAATTTTCACTGTATTTTGGCTAATTTCTTGGCCTCCTTCAGGGGAACCCACAAAGTCTGGGTACCTCTAGAATCCCTAGGATGTTGGAAAAAAAAGGACGCAAATTTGGCTTGGCTAGCTTATGTGGACAAAACGTTATGAGGGCCTAAGCGCAAACTGCCCCAAATAGCCAAAAAAAGGCCTGGCACAGGAGGGGGAAAAGGCCTGGCAGCGAAGGGATTAATAAAGCATACTAGTGTATTTAGCCATTCTTTCATTATTGGCACCGTAAGACCATCCACCTTCTTGCAGTGCTTCTTTTGGTTACAACCAGACCAAGGGATAACCACCAATTTAGAGTTATTGTAAGAAAGGGCAAATGGCATAATTCTTAAAACAGCGATACCACCTCACCCACAGTGGGTAAAATTGCATCATTTCTATCCCCAATAATTAGCAGCTTTAAGGCAGGTCTAGGAAAATGCTGAGGATCAAAATCTGTTCCACACTTCAGACATTTACCCAATTTATTAAGTGTCCTAGGAGTCACTTGTAAAATGCCAGAAACTAGTCATGTTTGGTCTTCATGAAACAGAGATTAAAGAGAGTTACCATTACGCAACTGAATGTAAAAGTACATCCCTCACTATGCATTTTAAAATTAAAAATAAACAAATTCAATAGTTTCTTCTATTTATTAATCTTTTTATTGTGAATAAGTGAGCATATTTGTTGTTAAACCCTGGCAACTCTCCTTTCACTGCAGCCACCTGTTGTACTGAGTCCACTGCCGCTTTCCAAGGAAAACCGGAAGAGAAGCGTGGCTCACTTAAGTGATGTGATAGTTGGCGCAGCCAATAAAGTAGACATTACCTTTGTTCCAAAAACGGTAAGTACTGTAAAAAAAGCGAAACGATTTAGTGATTAAGTAAATGGTTCTCATTGAACGAGCATTTGCACCATTTCCCTGCTACTGTAAGCTACTTAATAAATTATTTAATTCTAGCAACTGGGGTGAGTCCAGTAGTGGAATCCCTGACGGTAACAAGGGTAATAAATGGAAATTACCTGAAGCATATAGTGATATATCAGAATATAACTGACAATCACTGTGTCCATTGTGTGCCTTTCTAATATTAGCTCCAATTGAGTGATTATTTGGCTGACCATGTCTCAGGAAATGACAAAAAACTAATTATACTGGAAGAGTAGTTGTTACTTTATTGTTGAAGTCAGGAAAAGTTTGATAGTAAGTGAGAAATTGGGAGCATTGTGTTTACCATTGATGCGTTGCAGAAAATATTTAAAAGAAGCATGACATATAGTAAACTGAGTTACGGATTATTGAGTGTAATCAAGAAAATTGAACAGTACTGTTCTGGAAGCAGTGAATTTGAAAAGTAATGCAAAATGTAGAATAGGTTCATGACACTGAAAAAGTCTTGTGTTTCAGATTGGTTAAAGGGTTCTTTGATGTAGCTTTTCAGAAGCACTGGATCTATTTAGGGTTACAGAGAAAGTTACAGGTTTCTTCTGTAATAACTACATTACATTTGAAAACAACCAGGTAATCTAAACTTTAATGAGAATCTAAACCGAAGTGCTTCATCTTAAAACTGACACCTAATCAGTGCAATGTGTTAGTAAGTATTATAAATATAATTCCACAGTTAAAAATACAGATGAATCACTCACTTTTTGCATCAAAATACTAAGCTAAAAATGCACAAATTAAGGTTCTTACATACTGATTAATGCTGGTAGTGTAAGAATGCCAAGGGAACATTTGGGGGCTATGTTATTGTATTATTCAAAGATTTCACAGTTTTGGAATTATACCATTGTATGTATCCACATCATTTAAACAAGGAAAATAAGCCATCGTGTTTAATTAATTATCACCTGTTAGAACCCCTTTCAGGGTGCCATGAGGCACGTAGGGGCTACTAGACCCAACTGTAGGGGGCTGAGGTCTTTTATTCTTTGTGTACCGGGGCACGATTTACTATGAATCCTGACTCAGTGGACCAGGCACTCTCAGGATAGCGTGGTCCGAGCAATCCAAGATTTCCTGCGTAAGAAGGTGTGGATACTGGACAGTGAACATAGGCTCCCAACACTAAATGTATGCAGCAGTAAGTCATGTTCAGCAAGCTATTCATTTTTATGAAAAAAGAGAAGTAATTTCTTTCTAACGCTAACCACACAAAGGAAAAAGATGACATTCACAAACATTTACACAATTTCCCTTGAGGTTGTGGCTCTAGTGTTTCTTTGGTGATTCCCTTAGCTATTCACGTTAGAGATAGTAGTTATTCCTCCATTCCCTATTAGTAATATCCAGGGCATGCCCTACTAGCAGTCTGTGCCTCAAGAGCCCAGTTTGACTCTCAATTAAAGTCGTGTTATAGCACCACAGGTATCCTAGTAGCAAGTTCACCTAGGGCGGACAGGCCCGAAACCAGTCTTACCTGCATCAGCATGTGTGAAGCTTTCAGTGCTCTGGAGTGCACCCCATCAGCAGGAGCCCGCCTTCATGTGAGGCAGCTGCACACGGCACAGGTGGCTGTGCTCAACAATTGCACTGTGTCGCACTCCTGAAGCAACTGGAGATGTTCTTCGGCTTCTCTTGCAGAATAAGTGGTCGTTCGGCTCCCGGTGGGGGGTGGCTATGACGATCCTGTCCAGGGTCCTTCACCTTGGTAGCAGTGCTCCCATGGCGATCTCACTTCTCTAGCACTGCGGAACATTTTGCAGTTCTCTGTGGCCATGGTGACCCCCTCTGGCATACGCGGTCACTGCAACTCACAGAACCGGGGCTTCGGCCCGATCAGCACAGCGATGCTCTCCACAGCATCCTTCCTAGCATTCAGGGTCACCGCCGCATTGTCACACAAGGCTACAGCCCCTTTCCTCATAGCAGTCTTTCTCCAGCAGCCCCCTCCTCGCTATCATGCATGGGCTCCAGCCCAGTCGGTTCAGCACAACACACAGTTAATTTCACAGCAGCCCACTTCTGGCATACCAGGGTCTCCAACTTTGTTCTGCACATGGGCAACGACCCGATCAGTAGAGTAGCTGTTTCCTTACACCTCACACAGGGAGTCCACTTGACAGGGCTCCCCACTGGACCTCACTCCCTCCAATGCTTTTCTTTTCCTCACAGAGCAGACTGGTCTTGGCTATCAGGCAGGCACTGGTGCTCTAGGCTCCAGGGTCGGTGGTCTTGGTTACACCTGGTGATGTCCCCTCATGTAGCAGGTAGAGTAACAGGCCTTGATCCCAAGTCCTGGTCACAGGCAGAAGTCTTTCAGAGCTTCCCCTCCTCACACAGCCCATCTGGCTGCTTGGCACATGATATAGCCCATTTCTAGACACCATATGTGATTTATTGTTCTGCTTCTTTTGAAGTGTCCAGTCCTCTGGTCCCTCATCCTCTTGAAAAGCAGTCTGTTACAGCAAAAGTGTCTCCAAAGCTGATAGTCCCACGAACTGGCCGTGGAAGTCAGTCACAGTGATAAATGCATCAAAAGGTTAGCCCAGGGCCCCTCACCCATACTCTTTATGATTCTCTTATCAGGCCCATCTTCTTCCTGATATGTGTCCAGGCCCCTTTCTTGTGACCTCTCACAGAATCAAAGAGCACCTTTTGAAGTTTACAGCGGCAGCCTGGACTTCTCCTCAGCGTGTGTCCCAGCCTTCTTACATGAATGAAGCAATACACAAATCTGTCTGGGGTATCCTTCTACCTCCTCTTCATATTACACCATGCAGGGCTGGGTCTGCCAAATTGGAACCCAAGTCCATCCATGTATTGTATCATTCACAATCACGCATACACCCAGTGCATGTATACAGCATATATACACTGCACAGTACAGCATCCTCCATACACAGTACCATTCAGAGGCATACATAAATAAAGTACTTGCATTTATCATGCATGCACTGCCCAATACTGTATCTTTTATGTATTGTACCACTCATAAGCGCACATACATCAAGCATATACATTTAACATGCACACACCGTCCCGTTCATGTATTGTACCACTCACAGGCACACACGCACTCAGCACATGCATTTATCAGAAACACACTGCAGTACACTATATTCTTCAGGTACTGTACCACTCATAGGCACATATACATCTAGCACATGCATGCACCATGCAGGCACTGGACAGTAATGCACTATCCCTGTGTTGCACCCTTCCCTGTTACACATACACCCAGCGCAGATAAACCACTACTTTGCTGTGTAGCGCTCCACGCCAATCTTATGTAGGCCGAGAGTAAGTGAAGTACAGAGCAGCAGAGCTTTAAAAGTGAGTGAGTTTGCAGGCCTCACTCCAGTGTCACAGGTTAAAAAGGACCTGTTCACGCCTACTGATCACTACACAGTATGCCGCCACCACCATGGTAATTCTGCTTAACTTCAGGTGAAGACGCTAGCCTTCCACCACTGAGGGCAGCACTTTGGGTGCCCCTTCTGGTCCACAAAGTCTGCAGTGTGAGACAGGCCTATGTCAGGGCACACTTCCATGACCCATGTTTGCCTGTGACAACAAAAATCAGCCTTAGGGATCTAGACATCATTACAGTTGGGCATTCAGGGCAGGGGTGCACATCTGTTCCCATGTAGAGGACTTTTTCTTGCCAAGATCTCCCTTCACAACCTCTAAATCAATGGTACAACAAGCTGAAGTCATTTGCAGATTGCAAGCACAATACTATCTGAGACTAAAATACTCAAAAAAGTAAGGGTTAAAGAATGATTAATGGAGCTCTGAAGGCAAGCTACAAAGGCAGGAGTGCAGCCAAGGATGGGAAGAGAACAAATACACTGTTGTGCATTTCATCTACTGTTGCACAATGCTGCTCAGTTTTGTTCAAGTTGAGAGAATGTTGGTTTCTCTGACCTGTTCACTGTCAGTTATTGAACTGATGATGAGATGCTCAGGGATGAATATGTGGGTATACCCATGGTCTATGGACGGGAGGGCCTATGTATGTGGAATTTTGATACATTTTTCCACACTGACCACAAGATGGTGCCGTTCCTGCAGGTTCTGTAATAACTGAGGGCCTGATTTAGGGGTTGGCAGGCAGTACTTCCTCCGTCAATGTGGTGGAAGATATTAACTCCATAACCCTGATGGGCTACTGACCACCAGATTTAGAGATGACTGACCGCCCAGCAGTCATCACTGTTCCTTTCAAGGTACAAACGCATTTCTTTATTGAGAAATCAAAGCAGAGCACTTCAGAATCAATACAGAAAAACAGAAAAACAGGAGAGGGGCGATTAGGAGGGAATCAGGAAGGGGGCAAGATATTGTAGTCGGAGACATAACAATAAATATGTATTGACAAAATGCAAGCAGTGTGTAGATCCACCTGGTGCAGGCAGGTCTGGCTAAAGGACATGTAATAAGAGATCATGGGGGGACACTGTGGATCAGAGGGGGAAATGGAGAGGGGAAAGGGGTGATGGGGGGGTGGAGGTGGAGGAGCGAGCGGGGGGAGCCGTTTGCCCTGAGCCCGGGGGTGTGTCAGGATGTAGTCAGCCATTGTGGCATCCGGAGGAGGGGGACAGGGTCATGTTCGTGATCCAGGGGTCAATGTTAGCAGGTTGGGGCCTGGAGGAAGGGCATCCACGTCTGGAGGAAGGCCTCTGCTCTGACCTGGAGGCTGAAGATGAGTCGCTCATGGGAGGCCGTCTGGAACTTTTCTGTGAGCCACTCCTCGTAGGTGTGGGGGAGCACCAGTGGCAGGGGATGCATATTCTGGCACTGGCAAGGGCTGTTTGCAGGAGTCAGGAGAGGTCTGGCATGGCCTCTGTGTCATGTAAAAAGATCAGGCCGTGGGGAAGGGGTGTTGTTACCCGCAACATCTTACGCAATGTGGACCCCACTGCGTCCCAGAATGACTGAATCGAGGGGCAGTCGCAGAGGACATGAAGTCGGTCGACTCCCAGGGCAGCACCCGCAAGACAAGTTGGGTAACAAGCTCGAAGCTTGCAGCCTCATGGATGTCCAATGCCAGTCGTGCGGATCCTTTAAGAGGCAGAACTTCAGACTGCCTCCTTTCCTGCGGCCTCTTAGAGCTCAGCCCATCCCTCCTACTTATAGTTCGTTTGCAGCCAGGTCTGCCATGTGACATAGAGGTTAGCAAGAAGGGGACGGAAGAAGAGGTGGCAACTTAATGGGCCATAGAACCCAAACATAATTCCACAAAATCGGCCCCATGCCGTAAGTTAGGACATTACTGGAGAGGGTGGACGGTCCCAGAGTTGCGCTCCCAGGTAATGCCAGAGGCAGTGTTGGAGTTGGAGATGTCTCCACGCCTGTTTGGGGGTTGGGTAGTCCGAATTCCTCCTGGAGGACTGTGAGCGGTTTCAGGGTACCTCCATCGAGTACCAGTTGCAGGCTGTTGATGCCCACCGATCACAACGATTACCAGTCCAGGACCTTTCCCCCAATGCGAAGGCATGTGCTTCCCCTTAGTGGCGCGTGCTCGTGGAGGAAGGGGTTTACACTGAAGAGGCAGTGGGCCTGGTGCCAGGATTTCAGCATTGCCTGTATAATCAGGTTGGTAGCCATAGAGTGGTTGTAGCCCCTTCCATAGGCCAGTAGGGAGCACTCTATCGTGACCCACAAGGGCGAGTCAGTCATCCTGGGGAGCATGTAAGCCATTTGGGAGAGATGAAGGGCCAAGGCATAGTGCTCTACTGAAGGGAAGACCATGCCATCACACAAGCGTTGCACCAGGAGTTTGGGCCAGGCCAGACGAGAGCGGTTGGACCACCGACCAAAGAGCAGATGCCAGCATCCATAAATCACAGCGTGGTCAGTGGGACGAGTAGAGGCAGCATGACGAGTACATAGATAAACCGCGGCAGCATCACCATTCATACGACCTGTTCTCTCTCCGACATAGATAGACCGAGATGGGACCATTTGTCGAAGTCAAGTTTCATGTGGACCATCAGAGGGTCTAGGTTATCTGTTGTCATGTGTTCCAAGCCCCTGTTGATATAGACCCAAAGGTACTTAGGGCGCAACGCTTTCCAACAAAAGGGGTAGCCTGATATCGCCGCCCACATTGTTGTGTGCGAAAGGGATAGAGCTTTGCTTTTGTCCCAGCTCACTCAGTACCCGAAGAGTGCAGCGGAGTCATCAATGATGTCCCTTGCTCTATCTGGGATAGAGCGAGGGAGGTCTGCAATGTCATCCACATAGAGATATACCATGGATGTTGCACCTGGTATGGGGACACAAAGAAGCAATGGGGGTTGGCGTTTAGAAGCCACAAGAGGTTCCATTGCCAGGAGGAACAGCAGGGGTGACAGTGTCCAGCCCTGCCATGTCCTGCATCAGATTGGAAACGGATCTGACAGGAAGCCGTCGCAGTTGACCTGAGCCGTGGGAGAGTCATAGAGCCAGCGGATCTTGAAGATGAACCCTTCCCCGAGGCCAAACAGTCTCAGGCTCGCAAAGCGGTACCCCCATTCTATCCAATCGAACACCTTCTCAGCATCCAGGGAGGTCCTTGGCAGCCTATAGGGTGTGCATGAGGTTGCAGAGGTTATTTCCTTGAGGAGCGGCCGGGGACAAATCCCACCTGCATGTATTAAGGTTCAGGATCACCTTACAGAGGCAGGCTGCAAGGACAGCAGCGAGGACTTTAATGTCCCCCTTGAGTAATGAGATAGGCCTGTAACTGCTGCAGAGGAGAGGGTCCTTTCCCTGCTTGGGGAGGACTGCTATCATCGCCTTGTTAGAGATGGGCCAAGGGAGCCCGTCTGTTCAACTTTGCCAAAGGCATCATCGAGGGTATAGACTACATCCCCGCCTGCCCACTTATAGAAATCTGCAGGGAAGCCATCTTCCCCGAGGGCCTTGTGGTAGGGAAGGCCAGAAATGGCTTACGCAATCTTGGTCTTGCTGATCTCCCCATATAGCAGGGCTCTGCTGGACTCTTTAAGTCTAGGAAGGTGTATGCTGTAGTGGAAGGCCTCTAAGTGGTTAGGGTCCGCTGTCACCTCTGGTGTACAGAGCATTTGGTACAAGGTGGCAATTTCATCGACTATATCCTGTGGGCCGGTGAGTAACATGCCACCCGTGGATCATATGGCGGTGATCGTGAGTGCAGCCTCCTGTTGGTGCAGCTGTGCCACCAGAAGGCGACCCACTTTCTCGCCCTATTCGTAGTGGCAACGCTTAAGTCTCTGAAGTGCATATTAGGCCTTAGAGGTGACCAGGGCATTGATGGCCACGCATGCCTTCTCCAGTCAACGGTGGGTGGAGGAGGAAGGTTTCGTGGTATAGAGGCACGAGAGCGTTGCAATCTCTGCCTCCAGGTCTTTTTGCTGGACTTCCTTTTGCTTATAGGCTAAGCAACCCCCCATGAGCTCTCGAGCAGTCTTTAGTAGCACTCTAGGCCACACTTTAGTTCTGTGCTGTTTGTTGTGGCAGGACCCACGGCAATGTCATCGATAGGGTGTGTGGTGCCTAAGAACATCGCACCGGATGCCATGATGTGGCCCAGCCCCACCCCCTCCCGCTACACTGGGGGTGATGGGTGATGGATGCCGATGCACCTACGGCTGTAATCACCCTGCCGGACTTTTCTGCACCACCCAGCACATGGAACCAAGCAGTCAAGCAGCCATCTTCCTAGGTGGTCAGACCGCACCCTCCTCACATCGGTTTTGACAGCCATTCACCAAACGTTTAAACTTTTTTGTTTTGTCTGTAACAAATCCCAAAGTGAGAGTTTGTTTCTGAAAAACAAAAACTGGAGGACCACCACACCCTGAGAGTTTTTTAATGTTTTTTATGTTCCTCACGCCCTGGCGATCATGGACAGAAAAAGAGACATGACACCATCCACCCTAACAAGGGCAGGCAGTGTAGTGCTCTCCCTCGTATGGCCCCCTACTCCTTCAGACAGTTGGTAAAAGGTTTTTGTTGATGGAACCAATGAAGCTCTGTGTAAGGAAAGCACACGGTCCAAGCATCTCTAAATGAGGAGGGTGGACCACACGTTTGGCGGAAAAGAAGCTTGGTGGACAAGGTGCAACGGAGCACCTTGTCCACCAAACTTTAAATCAGGCCCTATAAATAAAACACTAAAAGATACATAACATTAAAAAGATTCTCAGTAAGCATCCAATCTGTAAGAAACTCCAGAAATGTAATAAATGAACATTTTTGGCGAGAACAAATGACCAAAGTAATTTTCAGCCAGTTTGCACATTATTTGGGGGGTGACGATTCCAACCAAACAATTGGCAGTTCCCCCTACCCCGATTTAGAATTGTGAAACCTGTGTGTTTTCAAATTTAAAACTCAGCTGGCCCATCAGAAACCCTTGGCATGGCAGCCTGCCTGTCTCTGGTCCGCCACTTCACAGCGGCACTGCCCATACCCTATTCAGGACATGTTGGGCACTGATTTTCCATGAGTCCACCATGCAATGCCTGGCAGATACAAGCAGACAAAGCAAACAATTACCACGTGTGTGCAGGGCGAAAATCCCAGCGCTTCAGGACCGCTGATTTGTTTACTTCACTGAATCAAACTCTTGCTTCTGCAAAACCAAAATGGAATGCCGTACAGGTAATAAAAGAATATGGCAGCTGCTCGGCATTCATCTGTACCTTCAGTGTACACCATCTCAACTATGCAGCTGGGTATTTTTAAATATGGCGTCCCTCCGCAGGGGGAGCAAAGGCCAGTGGCTAACCTGGCGGGTCACCCACCAGATAACAAATAATCCCTTAATCTGATATCTATCAAGGCCAGTGAGAGTAATATTTTTATTACAGTCCTTGTGCAATCGAGTAATTTTCAATATGTGTAGGTAGTGTATTGTGGCCCATATTTATACTTTTTGATGCAAACCAGCACCGGTGCTAGTTTGCGTCAAACATTTTACCGCCAGCTAACCCCATTCCTACGCGCCATGCGGGCGCCTTATTTAAGGAATGACGTTAGACAGCGCTGCGGACTGGTCTGAGTAAAAAAAAAGGACTCAAACCAGGCAGTGCCGGCGTAGGGGAAAATGGGAGTTGTGCATCAAAAAATGGTGCAAGTCAGGTTTGAGGCAAAAATCATGCCTCAAACCGGACTTGCACCATTTTTTGACGCACAACCCCCATTGAAATGAGTCATGCCCCCTTGCCCAATGGCGTCCCCTGGGTATGGCCATTGGGCACAGTGGCATGTAGGATGGCCCAAATTAGGCCCCCCTATGCCACTTTAAAAAAATACTTACCTCAACTTACCTGTACTTACCTGGGATGGGTCCCCCCATCCATGGGTGTCTTCCAGGGGTGGGCGAAGGTGACAGGGGGTGACCCTGGGGGCAGGGAAGGGCACCTCTGGACTCCTTCCATGGTCCGAGACCATAGAAGTGAGCCCACAGGTCCCTTAACGCCTGCCCTGAACCAGGAGTTAAAAAACGGTGCACATATGCTCCGTTTTTTAAGGCCCGCCCTCTCCTGTGCGTCAAAATGACGCAGGAGGATAAATAAGGCGCACAGGCCTTAAAGTCATTTTTTGGGTGGGAACGCCTACATTGCATGTCATTAACACAAGGCAGTTTCCCGCATCCAAAAAATGACTCACTCTGAGGAATTTTGACGTCCGCGGGCGTCAAAGTATAAATATGGGACAAGGTTTGCGCCGAATGTGCGTGAATATTTTTTGACGCACATTCAACGCATACAGAGTATAACTATGCCCCTGTATATGTTAGTGTAGGTCATTATGCGGAAAGTAATACACTTTTTAAAATGTCTGACTTTATTTCAAGATAATTCTTTTTTTGTTTTCTAAGATTTGGACTCCACTACCTACAACTGAAGAACTAATAAGAAAACGAGAACAACGCCGAGAGCGGTTTACATATGAAGTGGATTTTGAAGACTTCAAGATGCCGTTTAGAAAGAATTTAATGGAAAAAGCTCTGGCACTAGGCATAGAAGCTGCTTCGTAGAACAAAAAAAATCTTGAGATAATTGTTTACATTGATAGGGGTAAAAACCTATTGCTTATTAAAAGATAATCATGGGCCCTAAGTGGAAAACTTCTTGATAGATCAGGATTTCTGTTGTAATGCAATTATTTACTTGAAACTAATTGTGAGCATTATTGGCCATCGTTGTGGTTATTCATGCACATGGCCAACAAAATTTGGATACATAAAATACATTTCAAGATCATTTAATTCAACATAAATTGACTGTTTACATATAACTTTATGTCAATTCTGCTGACGAGATAGGGGAGAAGTCGTTCATGTATGTGTATTCTCTATTCTTAGCCCGACCCTTACTCAATTTGTTGTTTCTCTGTTACACATTAACAAATATGAGTGAATGTTTCACGATAGAGCCATTTACACACGATGTTCAAGAAGCATCACAGGAAGAAACGTTCTTTATGCTGGATTTGGAAAGTACGTCCTTTAAAATAGTGTTGCACCCAGCAACATGTTCAACCATTGAAGCTAAATGAGTGATAAATCTTCTTCCCTTCCCCAGCTCCATTACATGTTGCTCATTAAAGTATTACATACATAGGTTGGGTAAAAGATTATGTTCGAGATGACAGATACTTTCACCTCAGTAACACCTGTAAGGCGCTTTAAAGGCTCCACATTTTGGAAGCTGCTCACCTAAATTAAAACTTCACTTTTATACAACTGTAAATTGTAGTGTATGATTTTTTACTACAGCATTGTTTTAAGAATCTTTTTGTGTTGAGGACCATCTGGAAAAATGTATCGTCATATTTCACTCATTCAAAGTTCCTTTCTTTGTTCCATAATAGTTTAACAGGTTTTAGTTCATGACTTGACAATATACAGGAAAGCAGCCTGAAGGTGGGACCCATTATTAGGTTGATCTTCCAAATTCTAAAAGGCCACTGGCTGGCTGTGGTTTGGTGGATGCCTCCTATATTTTAAACTATCCAACTGGTTTTGTCCTCTAAAGAATTGCAAGACTATGGCCCTCATTATGACCCTGGTGGTCCATGGACCGCCAGGGCCGCTGTGGCGGTCTCACCTCCCCGGGGTTCAGACTGCCATATTATGACAGCGGCGGTTTGGCCACTGCCAGTCTCACTGCCACAAAATGCTGGAGGTAAGGTATCCCAACGAAAGGAACTTGCGTTCCTGTCGCTGGGCTAATCCCCTAAACACCTCTGCACACACACATGCATTTACCCACACATACACAATCACACAGACACAGCCCCATTCACTCAGTCACTCACAACATTCACCCACATAGACATGCATACATACCCCTACACATCACACACGAATGCATACACTCTCCATCCCTCCACCCCCTCCCTTCAACTACATACATACATACATACATACACGCACCTGCACGCACTCACTCATACCCCCCTGACCCGTTACACACTCACCCATGCACACACCCATCCACATGCATACACACACCCATCACCATTGCCACATTCACACACATGCACGCTTGCACAAAGACTCCCCTCCCGCATTCCTGACACGCATAAACACACTCAAACTCACACACCCATTCACACCTCCCCCACGCCTCCCTCTTCCCTTGAGGACGGCACTTACCGTGTCCGACAAGTTGCTCCTCCGTTAGGGGACGGGACCGGCACTCCCACCGCTGGCACCGCCACGCCACCTGAAGACCGGCACACAAAATTACAGGTTGTAATTTCTTGGATGGTCTTTTACTGGTGTGGCGGTGGCGGCGGCGGCGGTGGTGGAACTCCTTAAGTGCCGCCGATCCCTGCGATGAATGCTGCTGGAATGCCACTGGATATCCGACCGCCGGCAGTGCGCTTATCCGATGGCTTTCATAATACAGCAGTCAGAAGACCACCAGAAATGGCGGTCTTTCGGCGGCAGTGGCTGCGGCAGTCTTGGCAAAAGATCGCCACAGTCATAATGAGGATCTATTTCTTCAGTGCCACACAGATTATCTACCTTAAAAAATATTCTGAAAACTATGAAGTTATGAAGAGTGGTTGTACTTGCAGTAAAACAAAGGTTGATATAGCTGGTTGGCTTAAGGAGCCAGATACACAGACTCTCATCTAATTAGTCCATCTTTTGGAACCCTTTTTTCAAGAGGTAGCTAAGCTAGGTATCTAAGTCCCTAACCATTTCACTCTATATATTTTAATTTACCTTAATTTAATCATTCATTCATTAGTTGTTTGGGGCACAGATTTGTAGCTGCATTTCAATTATTTTTAAATGAAGGTTCACTGTGTATTTCTGAATATTCTATAGCAACATGCTTGCGCAGCAGATTATTAAAGTGTGATTCTGTTGACATACATGATATGTTTCACAATGCAACAGTAGTAGCCAATGGGGGAGTGCAATCCTTTGTGATCAATTACACTTCCTTTATGAGACCATGGTAATAGAAGGGGGTGACTCACCCAGACTCTAGAGATTTGGCCACAAAACTGGCACTGATCTGCGTTTGAGAACTGCTATATTTTGCAACATAAAAACACTATCCTAATTTCAGAAAATCTTCTTTATTCATAGTCCATGTTGCCACTGTATTGTGACCTCATAACTCTGTAGATCATAAATGTTACCAATAAATCTGTTTGTCTTGTGGTGATTTACTCTTGGGATGTGGAAGCTGCACAGATAAATAATCAGGAGCTTAAACCTATTAAGATGAGTTAATCCACAATGAAATGAAATTAGAAGAGAAGGTTTGAAACAACTATTGTAAATATACAAAAAAGAGTTATCCTCCGATATTGGATCTTTCATAGATTCCAATGCTTGAATCATTCCCGATATCGAAGTGGGAGTCCCACAGTACAATTAGAAAGCAGTATATAATGAAACACATAGACTATAATAGTTAGAAAACATTTCCTTCAATAACTTATCCACATCATTGATTAAGAACCATACTTCAGCTAATCGGATGACAGCACCCTCCAGCAAGCTCTCCACAGAGGCCTTACTGCTATAGATTTTCTACTGCACATCCTCTGACAGAAGTCTCCCTGAGCTCTGCTCAGTTACATTCAGGTTTCTGTATTTTGAAGACATTTTCACCTCAGGAAAAGCTTGAGACTTACAACTAATAGATTAGACTGAACAACCATGACAGTATCCACAAGAAAAGGACTTTTTAGGCCATGTAGAATATGTGGAATATGTGGGAAAAAAAGGCTGCACTCTGAGGATCCACACAAGGAGTGCATTTACTGCCTACATCCTGAGCATAATGTAAAGGTCTTCAAAAGATGACGGCTAGAGAGGGAAGACTACTTATTTGGCTTCAGAAATTAAAATCTAAGGAAGTCCCTCTTCCTGAAGAGGATTTTGATGACTCTACAAAGACAGAAAAATTCTAAAAAAGGGATAGGTCTCATTGGTAGCTGATGAAAAAGATTCATCATGGGTCATGAGGACAGCCTAAAGCATCAGAGGATTGCACTCACAAGTCTAAAAAGGAGAAACTCTCCTCGGAACAACTTTAGTCTGAGCCTACTAGTCCTTTAAGAGCAGACTTGCATTACAAAGAATGTATCCTCTCTACTGTCAACAGCGAAATCCCTCAAAACGGCCACAAAACTGCACTATGAATTCTCGTTGATTATGACACCGTTGTCTACATCCAAAATGACGACGGTGTCAACGGTAACTACAGCAACTACGACATCGAACTTTACATGTGTGGCACTATCACTGATCATTTCCTTGTCAACGATAGCCTCAACTACAATACTGTCCATGAGAACATCGTCGACTACGGCACCATCGACCAAGGCGTCATCGACCAAGGTGTCATTGACAAAGATATCATTTACGAAGACAGCGACGTCAGTGGCACCGTCGATGAGGACCTCTTGTTCACCGCTACTGCCTGTGAAATTGTTGATGGTGGTACCACCGACGAAGGCATTGTTGATGAAAAAAACATCTCCAAAGATGAACCTTTAAATGGGACCACTAATGTCATCAACGACACTCTCCTCATTGGAAAAAATATCACCAGAAATATTACAATCCGCACACATCTCCAAGTCAAGTCTCCCCTTTTCCACCAGTGCATCTCCTTGATGATGTGGAGTGGGAGAATGAAGGTCTTTTTGGGGCAGCACATAGTCCCTCTGAATTTCATGTAAAATGACAAGAGGATGATGATGATGAGTATTATGAGGAACAATATAACCCTTTTGGACAACAGAACACCAGGAGCATTACAGAGACCACTGTCCACCTTATGGTCACCAAGGGTTCCATGACAATGCAGTATGAATGCCACTTGCTCTGGTGAATAATCTTCAAAACATTCTACATTAGAGGAGGTTTCCAGAGCCTGCACCAATTACTTCTCCATTATATCTATCAAGTCCAATGCAATCACCACAGATTCAAACCCCTATAACGCTCACACCATGTACTCTTACTGCATCTACAACTCCAAGAAGAATGCCTGCTATGACATTAGCAGAACCACTGGCACATGACGCACCTTCCCCAGGCGCAGATAGGGAAGAAGGAGAGATCACAGACACTCGACCAGTTCCCAATGAATGGGATGACTACCTTTTCCCAACACCATCTCCGCCAGTACCTCAACCAGTGGACCTTCTACCAGATGACATTTTTTTTTCTCTATTTTTTGTCCTCATTCACACCCCATTATCTGAAAATCCGATAAATGAATCTCCAGGAATTAACTCCTTTCAGTTCATTACCCATTCGGTACTATCAGATCAATCAAATCAAAACAGGGGCAGTCCGCATCCTTGAGCTGATTTACCTTTGTGATACTCCGAATCAAGCTCTTTTGGACTTAACTGTGAATAATCATTGGACATAAACATATTCTGTACAAACCAGTCTATTAATGGCCCCCAAAATTCCAAACTCTTCCCAGTGCAGCCCTTCCCCCTACTATCACACATTAAATTATACAATAAAAAATCTTTGCATTCTATAAACGTTGGGGGCGATTGGCTAGTTCATTTCCTAGATATCTCTCTTCTGGCCAGCAGTATCATATAAAACAGTAACTTAGCGTTATCCTTTTTAATCCTTTCACCTTGTATACAAACAAAGAAAATCAGAGAAGGGGTTATTTTATAATTCGAAGATAATATTGTGTTTAAAAAATCACCAAAACCGATTTAGAAGGGGACATTCCACAAACATATGCAGATCGTCTGCAGAATCTAAAACACATTTACCACAACTAAATTTACTTCCAGACTTCACTTTAGTTAGCTTTCCAGGAGTCCAGTATACCCTATAAATCGTAAACAAATGATTCCTCCGTAGACCTGCTGGCTTAACTATGAAATACAACATTGCAATGGATACTTGCCATAGTTCTAATATCTGAAATCCTGGAAGATGATTTTTCCAAAGGAGCTCTGGCATAAAGCCTTCTCCATCTATCGTGTCCAAAAGTGCCCAGTACCATTTTGCTAGATCTTTTTTATTCATTACACCTTCCTGAAGTAGGCTTTCAACCGCATTTGAGCGTCCCACTCCTTCCCGGTATTCTTTAACCCAACCCTTTATTTGCAAGTACTTAAATTTGGAGACCCTTCCTCCTGTGCCTCTTACAAGATCTTCATAAGGAACCAAACCCTCCTCCATGCAAAGTTGGCCCCACTGCACAAACCCAGCCTCTCTCAAGGGAACAGCCAAAACATCTTTAGACCATTCTGGCGAACCCGGGGAGTTCCATATAGGGGCATGTTTACTGTAGTAAGGTAGATTTATGGCCTTCCTTTTCTCATACCACACTTTTGCCGCATCTACCAATACTCTAAGCCTCACTTTCTTAAAACAATTTGGATCTCCAAATTTGTACAGGAAGGCCCCCTTCTCCACCCTCTCGCTTTTATCATTGCTTCCAAAATCTGCCCCAATCCCTAAGTCATGGACCCACCAAAAGCACTGTTTCTATTTTTGAAAAAAGTTTCCCACGCATAGAGTTGTAAATCCGGAAGACCAAGTCCTCCCTTCCGCCTAAGCTTCTTCCATGTTATATGTAGTACACTACTGCCCCATATGAAACTGCTGATTTTGCTATGAAACCTATGCAACATCTCTTTATCCAATCTCAATGGGAGAGACTTGAAAATGAATAGCAATTTCGGTAAGATCATCATTTTAACCAAATGAACCCTTCCTAAGATAGAGGTAGACTGACCCAACCCTTCATTTGTTTACATGCCTCGGTCATAATCTTCTCGAGATTTCTTCCAGCAATCTTCCCCACCTCATGTGTTATCATGATACCCAAGTATTTCAACTCACTACTCTCCTTAGCATTCCCCTCGGGCACTTGGTAAACCATATTCCACAACATAACTTCTGTTTTCTCCTTCTTTACCATGTATCCTGCTATCCTCCCAAAACTCATAATTAAATCGTCCAAAACCGGCAAGGATTGCTTTAGATTACTCGTATAAACCATCAAATCGTCTGCATATAATGCTACTTTCCTAACCCAATTCCCGCACTGAAACAGGGGAATCATTGACTCACTCCTAATCTTACAGGTCAATGGTTCTATATGTAAGTCAAACAAAAGCGGGGATAATGGGCAACCCTGTCTAGTACCCCTCTCGATCATAAAAGAGCGGGTTAAGGTGCCATTAACCAAAATGTTTGCCACTGGATTCCGGTATATCAGATTTAAGATCCTTTTAAACCTACTCCCCAAGTTGAGAAACTCACAAAGAGTGATCAGATAAGTCCAATTTACAGTGTCAAATGCCTTTGCAGCATCAATCATCACCACCGCTAAAGGGGCTTTCCTTGAACTTGCTAGATCTATAGCCCCTATCAAATTTTGAGTTAACTCATGAAGATGTCTACCCTTTATGAACCCCTTTTGATCCTCATGGATGAGTTTCTCTAAGACCCTACCTAACCTCTTTGCAAAAATGTTTGCAAAGATTTTGTAATCACTATTCAATAGTGAAATAGGCCCACATGAGTCACACCTTGTAGGGTCTTTCCCGGGTTTTGGTATTAAGGTAATCGTTGCCTCTCTCCATGAGGGAGGCAGCGCTGCCCCATCCATACAAATACTATCACATAACCTTACAAAAGGATCTTATAAACTTCCAGCGTTAAACCATCTGGCCCGCGCCTTCCCCAGTTTGCCAGAACTGATCGCCTCTTCCACTTCTACCCAACTAATTCCTTTATTCAGATTTTTCCTATCTTCATCCCCCAAGGCCATGAGATCGACACCTTCTAACCAATTCTGAACCAGCCCTGGAGTTATATCTGCCCTCTCTGAGTAAAGATTCAGAAAATAGTCCAGACTCACAGAGGCACGGGAGGAAGTCTTGAACTGCCTCTCCTATATCCTTATTTTCCCTAGAAATCTCCCCTATATTGTTCCGCTGAATTCCCCCGCCTTATTCCTAGTCTGGTTTGATTTTGTCTGCCAGGCTAAAACTTTCCCACAGTTTTCTCTGTATTCAAAAAATCTTGTCCTATTAGCTTCTCCTCTCTCTTTAACTCTGTTATCTAATTCAATTATAAGTTTATTCCGGAGTACTTGAAGAACCTTAGCAAGTCTTTCGGCCTCTTCCTTCTGAACCTCTTTGCTTATCATATCCCTTTTAACTACTTGAATGCACTGTTCTAAGGATCCAATCTTATACATATAGTTTCTCCTCTTGAAAGAAGCTGCTCTAATCAGCCTGCCTCTCAAAAAAGCTTTAAAGGCATCCCAAACTATCTCAGCAGGAGAAGATCCAGCATTTAGCCTGGAAAATTCTTCTGCATCCTTTTTCAAACTTGCTACGATGGTTTTATCTAAAAGGAGAGTTCTATCTAAGGTCTATCTACTCTGCACCTTGTCCCCTCTAAACCCAAAACTCACACACTGCAGAATGATCCGAGAGGTGTACTCCCACATGAACAATTCTTTCAGACCTCTCTCTCAGCCTCCCGTCTACCAGCACGTAATCAATCCTAGATTGATGTTTATACTTTTTATTATTATAAGTGTATCCTCGCCTTGAACCCATCAACTCCCTCCAAATATAATATAACCCAAAATGGGACATCATGTTAATCACCTGAGATCGCATCTTCTCGTTCGACTTTGACCTATTGCTTCCAGATCTACCTAAGTCATAGTTTAGTACTATGTTAAAGTCCCCTGCCCAGATTATCGGGTCTGTGAATTGTAATAAATGTTGAAACAAATCTCGCTATGGCAGGACATCATCCCTATTTGGGCCATAATAGCCAACTAATGTGAACATTTGGCTAAAAGCTCTCAATTTCCCTATCACCCATCTGCCTGCTTTGTCCACTGGACCTGCCTGGAAGGAAATTTCAGGATGATTTTTAACTAATATAGCCACACCTTTGCTACCACCGGCCTGAGTCGAGCTCAATATATATTGAATCCACCGAAATGGTTTAAACAACTCGGTGCACTACTCCCTAGATAAATGTGTCTCTTGCAAGATTATCACCATAGCTTGAGTATCTTTTAAATACTGTATTAACCTCTTCCGTCTACCTCTTACCCTTAAACCATTAACATTCCAAGATAGGAGCCTTAATACATCACCCTTCATTTTCTTTTCTGACACACTCCTCGGCTGTCGACTAACCCTCGAGGTTAACAGAAATCCTCCATAATATCAAATACCTATAACTGAAGACAAATGTTTTTATTAATATTTTCCCCCATGCTCCCCAACCTGTGCCCCCTTCCCTCCTTCCAACCCCCCAATCCCTCACCTCTACCACCACAACCCTGAGAGAACCCACCCTGTCTTCTCTTTAGGCGAAGCCGCCCTTGGTGGCCCTCTTAGCTCCGGACCATGAAATCCCAAAAAAACCCTTGCTTCTTAACTACCATTTTGATAATCCTTATCCATTAACTTAATCAGATCATCTACATCTCTAACATCACTGAACGTATGCATTTTGTTATTTGCCATCACCCTCAAGGAGGCAGGAAATTTCAATTGGGCCGTGGCCCCTAACCTCTTCAAGACATCAATTATTTACCCTAGCTCCCATTGTTTATTTGACGTTATGCTGGATAGATCTGATCTCAAAGTTAACCCCTTCTACTGTCAAAGACTTTTTATTTAATGCTGTTGCTAAAATACGCTCCTTAATGGCATAAGTATGAAAGTTAATCAAAATCTTTCTGGGTTTAACTCTATTGGGGGGTTTTCTGAACGGGTCTCTGTGCACTCTTTGAATGTCCCTTTCCAAGTCTTCTTCTTCATCCTCAATCTGTACTCCTTGCTTGATTAAACGAACCACCAAACTCTTTAGATCTCCGCCTTCCAGTCCTCCAGGAACTTTCAAAAGCCTCAGATTATTCCTCCTCCTATTTTTCTCCATTAGTTCAAGCTTTAGTAAAAACCTTCTCCTCCCCTGTCTTCATTTGTTGAATTGCCTCAGCATTATTCGCTGTAACTTCCTTCAACACACTAACTTCTGTTTCCAAAGCTGCTGTGCGTATCGCAAGGTCGTCAAATTTCTGCCCGAGAGCTTCATAGAGCCCACTTATCGCTTTCTGGTTTGAGTTTGAGGTTTCAAAGCTACTCCGGACCTCGATTGCTAGGTCTCATATCATTCCTACTATAGACTGTGTAAAAGACCCTTCTAACGGAGTCTGTACTGAGGGAGTAGCAACCTCCTTCTGCTGTAAATCATCGTCTCTATCCAGCCTCTCACATTCCCCTAGTTCTTGCTCCTGAGTAATGGTGTCCCCTTTAGCAGAGTTCACCTCCAGTCCTTGGCTAGGAACCCCACCATAATTATTCTAGGCCAAATTCTCCTCCGTTTATGACTGAAATCTATCAGGGATGGAATCATTCAGGAGTACTTGAATATCGTCTGACGTCCTATCTGAGACTGGGGGAAAGTTCTCATGTTCACCTTCCTCCATTTCTCTATCCCTGCCCTGAACGTCAGGGAGGACTTTAAAGTAAGTCTGGAGGGACGGAGTAATCCTGGATGTCTTCAAAGCAGCCTTGTTAGACCTTACGTCCAACAAATCTTCCCCAGTAAGGCTGCTGTCAATGTTACCTCCAGCGCTTCTGACGAAGTTTTGGAAGATTTCCAATTATCCTGAGGAAGCCAAATTCCCCTTTAAACTGAGACTCCTTTTTCCACTCCTTAGGGAATAAATCACGTCCCTCTTCCCCCATCCTCCTCCTCTCCTCCTGGTTTGGTTTAGCCCACACGTATTTTGCAAGGTAAAGTTATTATTTTTAATTCCATCCCTGAGGGGGGAAACAGAGATATTTGGCACTTTTCTATTAAAAATCAGGTT
This sequence comes from Pleurodeles waltl, assembly GCF_031143425.1. Lineage (NCBI taxonomy): Eukaryota > Metazoa > Chordata > Amphibia > Caudata > Salamandridae > Pleurodeles > Pleurodeles waltl. Next base: position 380,918,888 of record NC_090444.1, on the reverse strand, counting down.
ACCTTTATAGCAGGCAGTAGTTAGATAAGGGTCACAGTTCTCCTGCGACCGCCTACCTCTCTGTAGCTTCGGTGTCCTCCGGGTAAGCACCGGACTGGTGGTTGCTCTTCCCTCCACGCTCCGGAGAGAAATCCTAGCTGCCACACGCCGGTCAAGTTGCAGCTCTGAAGCAGCCCGCATCAACACAGCAGGGCTGCATTTCAACATTTCCACAACAAGCAGGTAAGTTTCAATATAAATCTATCCTCCCTTACTGGCTAGGAGCTCCAAAACGGAACGCGCGCAGTGCACCGCGTTCCGAAAAAATGCCAGCACCGGGAGTCCGCCGCGACCTGCGTTTGCCGGCCGCCATGTTCCCTCCTCCTCGTCGACCGGGCCAACAGCTTTACATGTTGACCCTGGGTTTCACCAGATGACATTGGCAGTTTTCACAACCTAATGGAAAGGGCAGCTAAAAGATTCCAACTTCACTTAACGACAAAGCAGTGGAATTGTTTCCTTTATAACTTTAAGCAACCTATGAAGAAATGGGTCAGAATAATTTCTATCATTGTGTTTTTTGGGGAGGAAGGCATTAGGGCCATGAAGAATCCAGGCAGTTATAGCAGTGTTGCCTAGACTGGATAAGAAGTAGTAGGCACTGGATGATTCACCAGCATGCTTAATTGGCCATCGAAAGCCAGACTCTGTAGTAACACAAGTGGCCCAGCATCACTCAAAGAATCCTTCCACTCCCATTTCCACGCCACCTGATAGGGAAGGCCAATGTTTGGACAATATTTAGAAATGTTTCTCCTCCATAGCAGCCACGACTGTTAGAGCGGCCAGTTCGTTAGCTATCCTAGGCTGCTATGATAGACAAATGTGGTCAGATATTGCCACAAACATTGATCTCTTGCTAGAAGATGTTAGAAGGTGCTAAGAAGATATTACAAGACGGGGAGTGAATCTCTTAAGAGATCATTGATTGTGCAATAGATGTGTCATCAACTGGATTTAGGCAATCAGCAGGTGCAGCTGTTCTTGGGAGACAAGGATGGCTGAAGGCAACATCATTCAGGCCTGAAATACAAAGTAAATTCCTTGACATGCTCTACGAAGGTGAGGCACAGTTTGGCAAGCATGTGGATGATGCTATACAAGATATCAAAACAGACACTAATACTGCCAGATCATTAGGTACATTACGAATGAGGAAGCAGCCCTTTTGGGGAACAAGAGGAAGAGGTCTCTATTCCTACAGGGTCGGATATCAGTCATTTAGGCATTGATACCAGCCTTTTCAGCATCAATACCAATCTTGTGTATCCCCACCAATAGTTCAGACAGCCACCAATAGCAGCGTACAAATGAGCACTCAGAAGGAAGCAATCTTCTTAAGGAAGGAACACTGCTCAAAATCAATGATGACTTCATAGTGCCTGTTAAACCCTGAAAATTCCTGAGCCCGATAGGGGGCTGAATCTTAAATTATTTACCACAATGGTCCTTAATAACAACAGGAAGATGGGTGTTAGATTTAATCACATACAGGCACACCTTAGAATTCATCAAAAACAAACCAAAGACCCTCAGAAAGGGGTACCTCCTCCCCATCTGCGGCTGCTCCTGCAAGAACTATCAATCATGCTCAACAAGGGTGCAATAGAATAACTGTTTACCCAAAGGGTAATCAGGTTCTGTTCCCTTTTCTTTCTGACAAAGGAGAGTGGGACCTCATCTTAGATCTTCAAAAGCTCAACAAATACTTAAGAAAGAAACCCTTTCACATGGTTACACTACAGGATATCCTAAATCATCTCAAGCATTGTAATCAGATGACAGAATTAGATTCTAGGATGCCTACTTCCATATCCTACTTCACCTAAATCATCGCAAGTTCCTAAAATTCAAGGTAGCCGGCACTCACTACCAATTCAAAGTTCTCCCTTTTGGGTTGAAATCCACATCCTGTATCTTCTCAAAATGCCTGGCTCCAGTGGTAACTTACTTGAGGCAAAAAGGTTTACAGGTATTCCCATACCTCGATGATTGGTTGATAAAGGCAACCACGACTTTGTAGGTAGCAAAAGCTTGCATTTTTCAACCACCTGGGTATTACAGTAAACAAGCAAAAATCCTCTCTCAAACCTTCAAAAACTTTAACATTCTTGGGAGCGGTTCTGGACACAAATCAAGACAAAGCATTTATCTCAAAAGAATGGCAAATACAGATTCAATGGTTAGCATAAACATTACTCAAATTAAAGTTTGTTTCAGTTTGCCTACAAAAGTCACTTCTCAGAATGATATCCACTTGTATTCCACTAATTCCAAATTGCTGCCTTCGGATGTTTAATCGATAGAACCAGATGTATGAATGTTTCAAGTTTAAAGTGAATAATAATGCCTAAAAGATCAAAGTGCCAACCACGGACATCCAGTCCTGTGAGTCTGGGACAAAGTCAAAAGTTAGGCCCTAGTGCGATGGAGTGAGGTAAAGATACAAAAAGTGGATGGGGCACGGTTTCCACTTACCTAGGGCTTTGAAGAATTATTAAAGAAAAATATCTGAGAAGGTAAAGTTCAGTGGGACTAGGCAGCCAGCAGAATCAGAGGAGGAGGCGTCATCATTAGGGAGCCGCTGGAAGAAGATGCCGTGAAAATTTCTACATTCAGTTTTAGGGCCTCATTACGACCCTGGCGGGCGGCGGAAGCCGCCCGCCAGGATGCCGCCCTCCATAATACCGCTCCGCGGTCAGAAGACCGCGGAGGGTATTATGAGTTTTTCCCTGGGCTGGCGGGCGGTCTCCAAAAGACCGCCCGCCAGCCCAGGGAAAAACTCCCTTCCCACGAGGATGCCGGCTCGTAATCGAGCCGGCGGAGTGGGAAGGTGCGACGGGTGCTACTGCACCCGTCGCGTATTTCACTGTCTGCAAGGCAGACAGTGAAATACATTTCGGGGCCCTCTTACGGGGGCCCCTGCAGTGCCCATGCCGTTGGCATGGGCACTGCAGGGGCCCCGCGACTCCCCCTCCCGCCATCCGGTTCCCGGCGGGAGAACCGCCAGGAACTGGATGGCGGGAGGGGGAGTCGGAATCCCCAAGCCTGCGCAGCAAGCTGCGCCGGCTTGGAGGATTCCTTGGGGGCATCGGGAAACCGGCGGGAGACTGCCGGTTTCCCTTCTCTGACCGCGGCTAAGCCGCCGCGGTCAGAATGCCCCGCGGGGCACCACCAGCCTGTCGGCGGTGCTCCCGCGTGCCGCGGCCTTGGCGGTTACAAACCGCCAGGGTCGTAATGAGGGCCTTAGTCTCTTTTATGGAAGTCAAAAATCTCCAGTAAGGCGAAGCTGCAAGCTGTAGCTGACAAGGGCTCTACAAGGCGAGATACCATTGCTGTGAGAAGCCACTGAACAGGATTTGCTGCTGCAGAGAAAATAGCTGGACTTGCTGCAAAGTCAGGCTGACCAGGATTGCGTCTTGGGTAGAGTGGCAAGCATGTAGGTCTGTCTCCTCTTTAGCACCATTTCCAAGAGTCTAAGACTGGAGGGGCACCACATGGAGGGACAGGAATCACTCAGGCTGGGTCCAGGTACGGTTTCAAAATGGTTGGAGCAGTGTATGTCCATGAGGCTGTGATCAGCAGGCAGACCAGCTAGCCCATGGAGTCACTCTGAAAGGCACAGGTTCAAGCAGGAAAACAGATCTTAGGCAGCAGGGCAGTCTTCTGAGGGCACAGGATAGGCTTCAGGCAGCAGGGCAGTCCTTTTGGTGCAGCGGATCAGTCCTCTGAAGTACACAGCAGATTAGAGGCAGCAGGGCAGTCCTTCTGAGAGTCCTTCCGCAGGACCTAAAGTGAACTGAAGAGTAGGTCTGATGGTCCTGTTTTGAAACCTGATGCCAGCTTTAAAGTGGGAGACACTTCTAGAGTTTTTGCCCACAGAAGTGTCTGGAATTTCGTGCTTACCTGCCATGGTCACAGTCTGTCTGCAGGCACAATGGGCTAGTGTGTAGTTCTTTTGTGTGGGAGCTGAGGCAGAGTGCAACTGAGTCTATGCTTAACTCCGCCCCCACAGCTCATCCTGCCATAACCCTGTCCCTGGATGGAGGAATACACAATGGCAAACTACAGCTAGTCATGTGACCCAGGAAATAGGCTTTGGGCACCAAATGGTGAGGACAAGAAAATGTCAACTTTCCAAAACTGGTATTTTCAGAATTACAGCTTAAGATCTGACTTTTCCATTAAAGAGGATTGTAAATTACAATGCCCTTGACACCAAACATGATGTTCATACTTGCTTCCAAACAAAAGTTACCACTTATTAAATGTAATAAGGTAATCTGATGTTATCCTATGGGAGAGCTAGTCCTCAACAGCAGTGTATAATACATTTTTGAATTTTTCACTACCAGGACATATAAGAGTTAACAGTAGGATGTCCAACTTTTTAAATACAATGCATCCCAGTTCTTTATGGTGTCAAAATCAAGCAATACCTGGCAATGAACCCTTAGAGTAAAACTGGTCACAGCTTGCTTTTATGCGGTTCAGGGAGGACCTGGCTTGGCAGTTCAGGCTGGACTGTTCCCATGAGGGGCTAGGTCAAAGCTGATTTGCATATGGCTTGGTCCAAACTGAGGTGGCTAGGTGGGCGATAAAACATGGATTGGGATGTGGCCCGTGTGATTACCAGTGGGTGAGATTAATTTAAGCATTCTATCCATCACCTTGCTTTTATTGCTATGGGCTGTTTAGGGCCTGCCTTAAAGGTGACATATGTATTCAAAAGGAAGTTTTAGGCTTGACAAAGGCTTTTTTTTGTCAAACTTACAGTTTAACTCTGCGTACAGGCTGCAATGGCAGATCTTGGGCATGTTTTAAGGGGCTACTTAAGTGGGTGGCATAATAAGTGCTGCAGGATCAATAGTAGCATTTAATTTACCAGCCCTGGGTATATGGTGCACCACTTAACTAGGGATTTATAAATACATTAAATGTATCAATCAGGTGTAAGCCAATTTTGCCATGTTTTAGGGAGTGAGCACAACCACTTTAGCACTGATAAACAGTGGTAAAGTGCACAGAGTCCTAAGGCCAAGAAAAACCAAATTCAGCAACAAACAAGCAGAGAGATAGCAAAATGCTTGGGGAGAAGACCACCCTAAGGCTAACATGTTTAACATGTGCCCCCTCGAAAGTCGGTAGAATTACACATCCTCCTGGGAGTTCTGTACAACTAAGGTGTATAAACCTGAACAGACCATCAGCATTGGAGTGGTCTAAACCAGGGCAGTGTTCCACCATAACATTTACTCGCTGTAGGGAGATGGACCACTTCAACAGTTGGGATTTTCACCCCTCATTTGCATGGGCCATCTGAGAGGTCAGCTTCATTAGGCTTTAACCCTTCTTAATCGTGTTTATTAAAAACATCAAAATGGGTCATCCTTGGGAATAAAAACATGCTCAACCTGGATTGATAGGAAAATTATTTTACAGCACATTATCCCAAAATGCAGCGAGGAGGGACAATGATTTTTTGTTCCCATTTTGAAGTCATTGTAAGGACAAGCTGTAACTGTCCTTTTGGAATCTGTTAAGGATCCATAAACTGCCCAACACTGGGTTAAACCGCCTGAGCCAACAATTCTATTGCTGTTCACTTAAATAAAAGGACCTTCCCCGTGGACATCTCTTGAATTTACAAGTTGCACACCCACATATAACACACTCCCTGCTGGGAGGAGATCATCTACCCAGTGCACCCTGATCCAGGATTCAAGCTCGGCTGTAAAATTATTTTCCTGTGACTCTAGATTGCACATGTTTTTAGTCCTGAGGAAGACCCATTTTTAAGTTTTTCAATAAACAAAACCAAACAGGGTTGAAACATCAACAATATATATGTTGCGCCCCACATCTACTCTGAACACTGCAGAAAGCACTTACAATTAGCAAAGTTAGTCGCTGTTGTACACATTTAAAAAAAAAAATGGGCACCTTGTTGATGTCATTGAGTTATGTCAATGAATGAGTTGTCTTTGTTGTTTAGTTTAAATCACTTGATCACACTGCACGAGCACTTCACCTTTTTTTTCACCATCTGAAGCAGCTTTGACTTTCTTCTGTAACTTCAATATATGAATGATAATATATGAAGGAAACTCTGACTTATGTGTGTTGGTAATCATTTATTGATTTCAAAATGAAAGGCAAAGTATAAACTATTGAAATAATATTCTCATCTCAACAGAACTCATTGTAACTATACATTGTTGTATTCCTAGGTTCTGAGGGACACAGGGACACTCCATGGTAATTAATAGCCTTAAAGTTCAGGCCTGCCTGTTGCAGAGGCTGAAACAACTTTTAGAGGTGGTACAGGTGGCCCTCTCACCTGCTACTGTAGACATATGTCATTCAGGTAGGCAGCACTAAAGGACTCCATCCAGGTCAGCACCATTTTGACCAGTCTCTAGAAATTGGCAGGTCATTCTTTAATCCAAAGGGCATCACCACAAATTAGAAGTGGCCCTCTGGGGTAGAGAATGCTGATCTCTCTTTAGCCCCTTCAGTCAGGGAAGTCTGACAGGACTCTGATGTAAGATCAAAATGACTTAAGACATTGGCAGCTCCCAGCCTGTCAATGAGCTCACCAGCTCAGGAGATGAGATGTGCATCAGTCTTGGTGACTGAGTTGAGATCCCTGTGGTCCACGCAGGACCTCAGTTCTGGAGCAGTGACCTTTAGGGCATCTTTGGGTACCAGCACCACTGGGCTGGAACAGAGGCTACTGGTTATGCTCAATCACTCCCAACACAAGCATTTCAGAGACTTCCTCCTTATTGTTGGCTCTAATTTTGTCTGAAAACCTATATATGTTTTTCTTCATAGGCATAATGTCTCTAATATCTATGACATTGGTATACAAGTATGGAAGCCCAAGAGTAAGGGAGCTCAGGGAGACAAACTGTCCCAACAACTGGCCGCAGTCCCTCTGCTGCTCCTGGGTCAGGGTAGGAGAGAGATTGACACCCTCCACTGACCCATCTTTCTCTTTGGAGGATAAGAGGTCAAGAAGAGGCCCACTCTCCTGCCCCACTTCATCATCTGTTACCAGGAGCATGGTGACCTCAGACCTCTCATAGTGCGGTGTGTGTCAGTTCACATGGAGAACTCTTAAAGGGTTTCTAGGGGTTCAGATGTCGAGTCCACCAAGTAGGTGACCTCTCTCCTTCGTCCTATAAGGCCTTGACCACCTTTAAGGGCCCTGGGCTCCAATGGCTTAATTAACCACACCTTGTAACCAGATTGAAACTCCACCAAGGTGGCCTTCTGGTCCTATCAGAGTTTCATCACTTCATGGCTGGCCTCTAAGTTTTCAGAAGCCTTCTTCCAGAAACTTTGCATCTGGTTTCTGAGGGCAGACATGCATGTACTTAACCATATCTTGGAGGGGAATCCCTGGGAGCTTGCTCCCACCCCTCCGTAAACAGACTGAGAGGCCCCCTAACATGGTGACCATAGGGGAGATCAAGTGGGCTAAAGCTAACTCTCTTCTGCGGTACCTCCCGATCTGCAAAGAGCATTCATGGCAGGTGGATGTCCGGCTTCTGCCTCATGGGCTCAGGCAGCCCCATAATCACCCCTTTGAGGGTATTCTTGAATCTCTCAACAAGCCCATTTGTTTAAGGTGGATAGGATTGGGATAATGTGTAGTTTACCCAATACTCATCCCACATGGACATCATGTAGGCAGACATGAGGTTGGTGTCTCTGTAAGACTCAGGTAAAAATCCCCATCAGGGCCCTAGCCACTGCAGAAACAGTAACAAAGCTCAGAGGTACATCCTCTGGGTATCTGGTGGCATGGACCATGAAATCCAGGATAAATCTATTACCTTAAGAAGTTTTGGGATCCAACAATGTGGATCCCCACTTTTCAAAGGGGATGCCAAAGACAGATACGGGCACCAGGGGAGCTTTGAGCTGTTTCCCAAAGGCCTGGCAGGTGTGACATGACCTGGAGAATGCATCTGAGGCCAATAGAAGTGTCTTGCAAACCTGGCAAAGGCCTTGTCCTGTCCTAGATGTCCTGTCAGGGGTATGTCGTGAGCAAGTCCCAGTAGAAAGACTCTGTAGTATTGGGGGACCACCAACTCTCCGGTTGCTCTAGACTCACGAATGTTAGGCTCACAGCATAGGGGGTTATTCTTTTAATACATGAGGTGATCTCCAGACCCCTCTAGGGTTAGGTGCTCGTTCTGTGCTTTATACAATTCCTCTTTGGTGGGTCCACCCTCAATTGCCATTTAGCATGCTCAGGTGGGTCTCCCAGGACAGCAGTACCCTTCCCAATAGGCTCTTGGGAAGCCTCCTCAGGCACCCTATCCATCTGGACTTGTGGGAGTTTTAGGGGCTGGTTTCCCACACACCCCTACCAATCCCTTTTTGGCAGCTGCCCGGGCCATTTTACCAGGTTCCACGCTCCCCCTGACTCCCCTCTTAGGCAGCCGTGGATCTGTGGTCATGCAGACTCACTCTGGTAACCCTAACATCTCCAGTTGTGCCCTGAGATCCACTTCCTTTCAGACAGTGCACAATAGATCATTTCCTAACAGACACTCTTCAGGCATGGCAGTGCTCACAGCTACTTTTAGATAGCCTAAAACTCCCCGCATAAAGGAAACTGGAGCCACTGTATAGTGACTCTCCTAGCCTGAAACCCCCCACTTAAAGGAAACTGGAGCCACTGGATAGTTACTCTCCCAGTTGTCTGCTGCCCCAACCTGGTAGCATGTATTGGGTGATATTTGTTCTGAGGACACCAGATGACACCATACTGTAGTCAAACTGGCTCTTGTGTCCCCCAGAGCCTCAACCCTCTGCCCATTGATCGTAACTCACTACCTGTACTTGGAAGTTTTGGAAGGCATGTGGGCTTTCAGCTCCATCTTCTTGTCACCCAGGGGCACTAGGGTAATCTCTGCTCTCTCCCCACACTAACTGGGACAATCTCCTTCCGAAGTGCTACACTAGCCAGCCCAGGGGTCTCCACACCAGTGTGGAGATGGGCCCTCTTGGGACACTTGGCATCCCTATTCATATGCCCAAACTTGTAGCACTCCTGGCACATGTGGACATAATTACCTGTCTTCTTATTGAAGAAGCCATGGTTCTTTTAGACAGAATGGGGCTGGGTTCCCTTTTATTGTGAACTGTTTTGGGGGCTTTAGTTTTTATTCCTCCACCTCTTTTTCTGGTGGAGACCCTATACACCGTTTTTAGAATACCCCAAGATCCCTTCATAGACACTCTGGTGCTGACCCAAAGGTCTGCCTCCTTAGAAAGCTCCCTGGGATCAGTGAGCTTACTGTCAATCAGGTGTTGGTGTAGATGTGTAAAACAGATATTGAGCATGTGTTCCCTAAAAATCTGGTTCTGCGGCCCAAAAAAAAATCAACTTTGCTCCCCCTCACCCAATCACCCAACCACTTAGTGCCTTGCTGGAATAATCTAAGAAATCTACCTAAGACTGTTTTGGGAGTTTGTGACTGTCCCTGAACCTGAGGCTATATCTGTCAATGGGGCCCAAATGTCCTTTATAGGGGTATACTTCATTTGTTGCCCCACTTCTAGCCCAAGAAGGGTGTTCCTCCCAAATGTCGGACATGTGTTCCCTTAAGCTGGACCCCCTAATACTCCTCTGGGACCCTGTGGGTCCTCAGGGCTATCTCATAGGCAGGAAAACAGCTGCCTATGTCATCTCCCACCACATAGCTCAACCCCAGGTCTTGTGGTATGCTGACTCTCGCCTCTCCAATGAACACTGAATGTAATCTGCTACCATTGCTTCTGGACTCTGCTTGCTTGGCTCCGATGCCCATCAAAGCCTGCTTCACCGTAAGCTAGGCTAGCTGCAACCTGGACTCCCTCTCAGCCTTTCTGTCTTTCAACTTTTCAGGGGACAGACTGTGAGAGTCACTGCTCCTTGCTTTGACCTGGGTTTTCTCTCCTGCAGTCAAGTTGTTTTCCATAGGCAGCTGCAGCTCGGGCCTATGGCCAGGCCCTCCTCTCAGTCCACATCCTCCTCCTCTGGGTGTCATCCTCAGGCTGCACTGGGATGAACTGCATCCTCCTGACCTTCTCATAGGCACAGTGGGCTACCTGGAGGTCCACCTTTGTGATCCTCTTTCCTGCATTCAGCCCCTTCTCCTTGCAGTGCATCTGCAGCTCAGCCTTGCTGAGGTCATCCATCATGAGCAGCTCCGGCAGCTCCATCTTCATTGTAGTGATAAGGAGGTGAAGTATACCTAAATTTGGAAAAGGGAGTAAAAATAGCCAAAAAAAATCAAAGGAACGTTCTAAAAGAGGTCAAATCTGGTGAAATGTATCTGTGATTTTAGTGTTACAATAAATACTGTATGGTGCTGCACAAACACAAGTACTTGATCCCACTGATGCCACCAATGTGAGAAATTGGGTTGGGTTGGGTTGTGGGGAGTGAAACCCTACTGAAACAACAGCCACAGTCCTTGTCAGGGTGAACCACAAAAAGGTCTCTAAATTAACCTGTGCTTAACCCCATGGTTGCTTGGGACAAAAGCAGTCAGGCTGACCTTAGAGGCAAAAAAGAAGAGACAACAAATATCCGATCAGTAGAACCGGAGTTATGAATTTTTAAAGTTTACAGTGAAAAATAGTGCCTAAAAGATCAAAGTGCCAACCATGGACATCTAGTCATACAGTAATGGCCGTCCGCTATGTAGTGTGGTTTGAATACATGCAATGGATAGTTTCAGGTCTTCGATTACCTCGGACCTTGAAGATATTTTGTTTTTATATATTTGTTATTAATTTCTGTTCCCAACATGGCAAAAGCAGTTCTGGAGATCAACTCCATTGTCAGCATGTCAATAACCATAACCATTAACAACCCACCACCCCTCTCCCTACACCCCCACCACAGGCACTTGTTATCCCATACTGGTTTTTAATACAAGAAAATACCATATCATAAACATGATGAGTACTCAGTTACTCTCATCAAGTCATGCCCCGATTCTATATCCCATCATCTTCCAACAGGTCTAATGAATAATATGCTTACCATTTGCCCCATACTTCATGAAACGTTCAGGGACAACCTCTGCTGTCATATGTATCTTTTTCAGCCACCATGTACATGTCAATACCTGTCCGAAGAGGAGTCATCGTCGTCAGGGAGCGGCTGGACAAAGCTGTTGTGAAGATTTCTACGTTCTGACCGAGAGCCTGATGGGCACAAACATGACAGATATCCCATCTGCCATATTACAATTCCAATATAGTCTATGGAACTTGTAATACAGCGGACAGGATATTGTCACGTTTGTGACAGAGTAACCCCTCCACCAAACTCCAAATCAGGCCCTTAGTCTCTTTTATGAAGGTTGAAATTCTCCAGTGGAACGAAGCTGCAGACTGTAGCCGACGAGGATTACACAAGACCCAATACCCCTTCTCCTAGGAGCCACTGAACAGGCTTTGTTGCTCTGGAGAGAAAGGTAGCAGGAGCTGCCGTGAAGTCAGGCAGACTAGCGATGCACCTTAAACAGATCAGTGAGCAGCTAGGTCCCGGTCTCCTCCTGGTTCTCAGAGCACTTTGTTTGGGAAAAAAATAAGTTCCAAGATTTGGATTTGGTCTAACTGGACACCTTTAGCACCACTTCCAAGGTTCCAGGACTGGAGGGGCATTACTTGGAGGATCAGGACTTACTCAGGCTGGGTCCAGGTTGGTTGGTTCTTTTTATCTCCCTGAGGCTCTGATCAGGAAGGCAGCCAACTAGCCCTTGGAGTCACTCTGAAATTCTTCGGTTCAAGCAGGAAAGCACATCTCAGGCAGTCTTTTAAGGGCACAGGACAGGCTTCAGGAATCAGGGCAGCCATCTTGGGGCAGCAGGGCAGCCTTCTGAAGTACACAGCAGGCCAAAGGCAGCAGGGCAGTCCTCTGAGAGTAATTCCGCAGGCCCAGAATTGAACTGAAGAGTGGGTCTCGAGGCCTTATTTTTATGCCTGATGCCAGCTTTGAAGTGGAAGAAACTTCTGGAGTTTTCCCCACACAGAGGGGTATGCAGTTTCCTGCCTCCCTGCCCTGGTCCAGTTTGTAGGCACCATGGACTTTTTGTGTGTGAGCTGAGGTGCAAGGGTGCCTATGTTGCATGCAGGATTGTCTTTGTGCAGGAAAGGGCACTTTCCTGCACAAAAACAATCCTGAGATAGAAAGAGAAAAAAAGAAGGAGAAATAAAGTTGTTTGTCCTTGTTAAACCTCTCTTTGGGAGGCATATCGTTTTGTGAATTCCCAGGTTTACCTGTTCTTGTACATCTGATAATGCATCAAAATCCATGGATGCTGCATGGGAACATCCATGCAACACTCACAGAGATGCTTCCCTGGTGCAGAGTAATGTAACCCAGCAATTTGTGCTCTGTTACATTACTAGAGATTTATGAAGCCATGCAGGGCCATGCAAGGTGGCTTTGTGTGGCTTCATAAATCTCATTTTTATTTTTCGGCGCTCTTGCACCACACTGCGTGGTGGAAGAGCGATGCAAAGTGGCACATAAACATGCCCTTTAGAATATAAGCACACTATCATAAACAACATAGGGTAACAAAAAAACTTAGGCATAGCATTTCAAGATTTTATAGAACATTTTGAAAATTAACATAATTTCCAGGAGAGAGGGGCATAGGTCATATAAACCTCATGTTGAAATGAATATGGCATCCACATAAGACCCCCATGAGTGATAGTGGGCATATATGTATAAATGTATATATGTATAAAAGCATTTAGGGCAGCTAAATATATTATATATATATATATATATATATATATATAAGGACAGTACCCTATGACTGAACACACTGAGCAGCGATGTACAAAAGTAGGAACAAAAAGCTCGAAACTATGGACCAAGTGGCAGCAAGGTAGCCTCAGGAGATGTGATGTGATGACAGCATCAAAATGTCCTAATCATTGATGTCAAACAGTACAGTCAACAACGAAGAGTGTAAGATTGACAGATGCACTTGAATAAGGCAAAGACTGCATCTGCATTGGGTCACAGTAGCTGCACCAGCCATGAGTCACAAAGATTGATCACTGATAAAGGTGAGACCATCAAAATAAGTAGTGGAGAAGAAGGTGTCAAGAGGCCAGAACTAAAAAGAGAGTCATCTAGGCCCCAGAGAGGTATGGCCAAGATCGGTGAAAATGGAGATAATCGAACAGTAGATCTGGGAGAAGACTAGGTGGCAAGCACCTGCAATGGTTACCTAAATATGGAGGCTTGTAGATACAGAGATCATGATGGTGAGGGTAAAACATCTGCTATTGAAGTATAGACATTACACAACACACAACTATGCATTACAGTGGAATGTTGAACATGATAGTCAATTGGTCAGGCTGCTAGAGAATTAGCTTCTTGTAATGAACAGTGCACTCCTTATAGATGTTGGTGAGGATATCTAGCATCAGGGATTAGGCTACAACCAGATAGCATATCTTCACATGGATAGGCTGGATTCATCACTGTAGCAAGATGGATAGATCCACAAGCGGGAGGACCAGTTGCAGCCCTGAAGACAAATGTAAAGTGAAAGAGGCAAAAATACTGGAAATGAGAGCCAAAGACCCTCTGACGATATGCAGTTTCCCTGTTAGAGTGTTGACTATTGGACAGTTTCAGATGAAGACCATAATGTTTGCTCATGATTTTAAATTAACATCGATTTGATTTAAAACTAAAATCTACTCCTTTAGTTTAACAAAGTGCAATGGTGTAAATGTTTGAAAGGTGCTACAGGGCCAGAAAGGCACCCCTAAACCTTAGCAGGAGCAGTACTAAATGGCTTACCACTACATTTCATAAGCATTTCAACTGTAAGTAGGTAGACAAAACCAAGACGCAGCCAACAGCAAAAACAAGCATTTGCAGTGCAATGGGTCTCGCATTTTCTGAGTTAGAGCTATTGGCACTGTAAATTCATAACTGGACTTTTCTTGCCACATAAATTGGTGAACCCTGCCTCATAATATGATTTTTTCCTGCCACATAATTCCAGTGGCCCTGCATATAATTAAAGCACTTCCATTTACCTTCTTCTATCTGCACCCAAAAATGAAAATGTTGCAAGAATGGCAGAAAAGTGCAATGTAGTTACTTGGAATTAAGTATCACAAATACAAGGTGATTCTTCTGATGTTTCCTATTGTTTTTGTGAAATGTTTAGTTCTGCTAGTGTTAGTTTGTTTTAATCTTTTCCATCGCCTAGGTCAACCCTTGGTGATTTTGTACCTTTATAACTTTTTGAGAATTGTCTATATGACTTTGAGTTTGAGCTTGTAATAAAACCCCTTAACTTTACTTTGGACTGGAGTTTTCCTTGTGTTGCCACATTAGTCATACTTTTAGTTTGAATGTGATTTGCTGTGAAATGTAATGATTTGTCTCCACCCCCCTGTGCAGGGCCCAAAGATTTACTGACCATGTACAGCCTTGATTCCTGCGAAGGAAATAAAAATGATAGTGATATGGTACCAAAACTTCTCCAGTATTGGATTTTTCATGCTTGAATCATCCCCGTCGTCGAGGTGAGAGCCCCACAGTAACTTTAAATATATAAATAGCAGTAAGTGTATCACACTAGGCCTAACCAAGGCTTTAAGAGGGCTGGGTCCTGCAGGTGCTCAGCACCAGCAGTTCTAAAAAGCAGGTGATGAGACGGGTCCCTATTGGGCGCTCCATTCTTGCCTTTAGGGTGGAAAAAAAATCTTAACTCAGCAGCAGTACCACCCTGTGCTGCCTTTAATATAAATGACAGTATTTTATACAACAACACCATTGTTATTGCTGGTTTATCTTATGCAACCAACAATTACTGACAAAGCAAATAGTCGTGGCTTGTTTGCTTGTTATAGGTGTAATGTTGCTTGTTGTATTATATGTCTGGATGCAATAACAGAAGTCGGCGGCACACCAGTCTGAGCACAAATTTGTTCCTTCTGTGTTTTTAAGCCACAACCATAATTACATCAGCTATGCCCCTTTGAGTGACCCTCCAGTTTTGCCATCCTACTTGAAGCCCTGGGTTTAACTACTGGGTGAAAAAATATCATGTCCTACATATTGCTGACTAATTTTCGAACTAATGGAGTTAATAATAGAAAATCTACACCCAGTGGGAGAGGTGTTTCCTAAATTGTGCTTCAGACACAATATTAATATGGCACACAATATATTTGTACCGAAAGTCCTACATACAACTGAGTTTCACCCTCAGACTGAGAAATAACCACAGAAGTTTGTGTTTCTGAATTGATTGGAGCAGACAGTGGCATCGTTCAAACACTTTTTCTCCGGATAAATTCTGACTACTTTTTACTGGTGAAATTAATCGGGTGAACTTCCAGAAGTACAGTGCTAATCCAATTGTTCTGCAAAATGCTCAACCCAATTCATCCAGAAACTTTTGTTGGCGCCCAATTTAAGATTTTTGGGAAACTTGCATTCAGGGCATATTAAGGGAATAAGGTACACAGAGCACCCTGGATCAAACTCACTCCATTGGAAGGCAGTATTTCTTACCAATCCACAAGATTGAGCAGACGGCTGCAGAGGGCACAGGAATGCTGAAATAAGACTGCCATTGCTCATTTTGCCAAGGCCTGCTCTAATCCCCAGGTTTCCTCACCACTTACAGAAATTGTCTTTTCCCTGTGTTTTTACACAGTGCGGAAATTGGGTAATGAAAGCATAGAACAGAATTCAATGGAAAATTTTCTTCCCAGCTCTCCACGTCGACGTCACAATTGCACGGCTCCGCACGCGATTCCGTCTGACATCACCGTGGCAATAAGAGGTCCTCGCCGGCGTACTGACGTCAGTTTCACCCTTTTTTACGTGCTTTTGAGGTGAACAGGTGAAAACCGACCTCATATATACATATGGAAGCAGTACAAGCACAACATCTATTAATCTAAAAAATTCTCAAAACATATATACACTTATAATAAAAAAGTCTTGGAATGACCAGACAGGCAATGGGGAGGGTCGCGGGACTGTGAGGAATCCACAGGTAGCTAGTGTATCCACCAGAAAAAGCATTACCGAAGGTAAGTAACTTGTTCTTCTGAGGATACAACTACCTGTGGATTCCTCACCTTACAATTATAGTCCCAAAGCAGTACTGCACTCAGAGGTGGGTGCCTGACTAGTCACACCAAGAAATCCTGCAACACAGAACGTGCAAACTGGCCGTCCCTCCTGACTTCCGAATCCAAGCAATAGTGCTTTCATAAGTATGGAGTGAAGCCCAGGTTTCTGCTCTACAAATATCTACCACTGGAACACCTCTAGCCAAAGCTGAAGTGGCAGCCTTAGCCATGGTAGAGTGAGCTCTAATAACCTCCGGAGGAATCTTCTGTGCTAACGAATAACAGATCTTAATGCAAAGAATGACCCACCTGGATATGGTTCTTTTATGGACAGGTCTGCCTATCATCTTGCCCACATATCCAACGAAGAGTTGGTCATCCAAACGAAAATCCTTTGTTCTCTCAATTTAGAAACTGAGAGCCCTTCTCGGGTCTAAGCAATGGAGTCTTTCTTCCTCTTTTGAAGGATGAGGAGGAGGGTAGAAAGATGAAAGAGTAATAGACTGCCCCATATGGAAAGGAGTGACAACCTTAGGAAGGAAAGCCGCCCTGGTTTTCAGCACCACTTTGTCAGCATAAAAATGATGTAAAGGGAGGTTTGACACTAAGAGCCTGAAGCTCACTCACACGCCTAGCAGACGTAATAGCTAAAATGAAAACTGTCTTAAAGACCAACAATCTTAAAGAACAAGAATGGATAGGTTCAAATGGTGAACCCATTAAGAAAGTCAAAACCAGATTTAAATCCCACTGAGACATAAGAAATGGAGTGGGAGGAAATTTATTTGTTAGACCTTTCAAGAACCTAACAACTATAGGTGATTTGAACAAGGAAGGTTGATCCGGAAGGCAAAGAAAGGCTAACAGCACCAACAAATAGCCTTTGACAGTCGCAGCTGCACAACCCTTCTGCGCTAAAGTTAAAGCAAACAACAGAACATCAGACAGATGGGCTCTCAAGGGACCAATGTGTTTCTCTCCACACCAAGCCACGAATTTTGCCCACCTGCTGGCATAAACAGTCTTAGTGGAGTATCGCCTGGCCGATAAAATAACGTTCACTACCCCTAGTGGGAGAGAGAAAAAACTCAGATTGCCCAGTTCAATCTCCAGGCATTTAGGTGCAGGCTCTGGAGGTGGGGGTGTAGAACCTGCCCCTGTGACTGCTAGAGGAGATCTGCTCTGAAAGGGTGACGGAGTGGAGGGCACAGTGAGAGTTGGAGAAGGTCCGTGTACCACACCCTTCTCAGCCAATCCGGAGCTATTAAAATGACTTGAGCCCGATCTTGGCAAATCTTCCTCGGAACCCGAGGAATCAAGGGTATGGGGGGAAACACGAAAAGCAACTGGTCACACCAAGACATCTGAAACGCGTCCCCCAAAGCTCCTTGCACCGGATACTTGAGGCTGCAGAACGGCGGGCACTGTGCATTCTCCCGAGTGGCAAATAGGTCTATCTGTGGAAAACCCCACATCTGAAAGATGTAAAGGACCAGGTCTGGATGGAGACACCACTCGTGGTCGGCCGAGAAATGCCGACTGAGACTGTCCGCACGTACGTTGAGAACTCCGGCCAGATGGTTTGCTACTATGCAAATCCGATGGTCCTGTGCCCAGGACCAGAGCCTCTCTGCAGAGAAGGTATGACCCGACTCCTCCCTGTCTGTTGATATACCACATCGCTGTAGTGTTGTCCGTCAAGACCTGAACTGACTGACCGCGAATGGAAGTTAGGAAGGCCTTGAGAGCCAGACATATCGCCCGCAAAAACAGATTGACGTGAAACATCTGTTCCTCTAGAGACTAATGGCCCTTGATCTCAAGGTCCCCCGTATGAGCTTCCCACCCTAGAGTGGAAGCATCTGTTATGAATGTGGTCACCGGAGGTGGCAGACAAAATTGCCTTCCTTGGGAAAGGTTGCCGTCCACACCCCACCATCGCAGATCGGCTGCAGCGTCTCTGGAGATCATTATCGACTCCTCGAGATCCCCTTTGTGTTGAAACCACTGCTTGTGGAGGTACCACTGAAGAGCCCTCGTGCCAGCGTGCATGAGTGACCAACAGAATGCAAGAAGCAAAAAGACCGAGCAGACGTAGGACCTTGAGGACTAGAACAACCGCTCCTTTTTGAAACACTGGAATCCACGCCTGAATGTAGTGAATCCGCTGAGGCGGAGGATAGGCCCGATTCAATGTTGTGCCCAATACTGCCCCTATGAACAAGAGGCGCTGAGAGGGCTCCGGGTGAGACGTGGGCACGTTTACCGAAAAGCCCAGACTGAACAACTGAGTTATCATTTGCAGGTGATGCAGCACGGGCTCTGGAGACTTGGCTTTGATCAACCAATCGTCCAGGTAAGGGAATACCGATATTCCCTTCCTCCTGAGACTTGCTGCACCCACCGCCATTACCTTTGTGAAGACTAGAGGTGCTGAAGTAAGACCAAAAGGAAGGACCACTAACTAGTAGTGTTGCGACCTCACCACAAACCAGAGATACTTTCAGGGCGACTTGAGAATAGGAATATGAAAGTAAGCATACTGCAGGTCGACAGACACCATCCAATCCTCTTTGTTCAACACCAGAAGCACCTGTGCCAGAGTCAGCATCTTGAATTTCTCCTGCTTGAGGAACCAATTCAAAATCCTCAGATCCAGGATAGGCCTCAATCGACCATCCTTCTTGGGGATCGGGAAATATCTTGAATAATAACCCTGACCCCTTTCCTGCCCTGGAACCAACTCCACTGCACCTTTTGATAACATGACTTGAACCTCCTGCTGCAACAACAGGAGATGGTCTTCTGAACAAAACGAAGGACGGGGACGGATGGGAGGGGGAAACTCCCGAAAAGGAAGGGCATATCCTTTCCTCACAATATTTAGAACTCAGGAGTCCGATGTGGCTAACTCCCACTCGCAGATAAAAGGAAGTAACCTTCCCCCTACAGGAGAAGTGTGACTCAAAATGGGTAGAAAACTAGGGCTGCTTTCCTTGTTATACTCCCCCAGAGGAAGAGAATGATGCAGGGTGCTGCTGGGTGGCCCCTCTTGTCCAAACTCTCCCCTGCCCTCTAAAGGATCTATATGGAAGGCTGGCAGGCTGTTGGACTGTGGACTGGGGTCTTCCACGATATAAGTCTCCACGCCCAAACCCCCTAAACCTCCAAAAGGACCTGAAAGGGGTAGTAGTGGAAGCCTGTAGGCCTAAAGACTTCGTTGTGGCCCTACTGTCCTTGAAGCTCTCTAAGGCAGAGTCAGCTTTGGCCCCAAACAGCTTTTCTCTATTGAAAGGCAGGTTCAATAAAGTGGTCTGGACATCTGTAGAAAAGCCAGAAGACCTCAGCCATGCATGCCTCCTGGTAGCGATTGACGTAGCCATCGCCCTGCCCACTGAATCTGTAGTATCCAGACCAGACTGGATGATCTGCTTAGCTGCAACTTGAGTGTCTGACAGGAGCTCACTGAACTGCCCCTGCATATCCTGCGGTAAGTGAGGAACTACATCTTTAGCCGCGTCCATCTGGGTGTGCACATATCTACCTAACACACAGGTAGCATTGGCCGATTTTAGGGCCATACTGCAGGATAAAAAAGTCTTCTTGGCTGACTGCTCCATCCTCTTGGACTCTCTGTCTGAAGGAGTAACAGGGAAAGAGCCTGGTGCACAATGAGCTGAACATGAGGCCTGGACCATTAAACTCTCTGGAGTCGGATGCTGCGATAAAAATCCTGGATCTCCCGGAGCCACCCTGTACCGTCTTGCAACAGATCTGTTTATAGCTGGTGATGTCACAGGCTTCGTCTAAACCTCCAAAATAGGCTCCCTAAGAGCATCATTAAATGGAAGCAAGGGTTCTGCTGAAGCCAAAGAAGGATGCAGGACCTTGGTCAAAATGTTCATTTTAACCTCAGCAGCCAGCAACTGAAGGTCCAAGAAATCTGCCGCCTTCCTGACCACAGAATGGAAGGAAGCCGCTTCCTCTGTAAACTCCCCTGGAGATGAAAGATCCCACTCAGGGGAAGTGTCTAGCCCACTAGATGAGTCTAGGCCCTGATATTCCCCCAAGGGCTCAGCAATCTCTCCTTCTTCCAGCAGCTGTCTCTGGTACTCCTGTTCTTCTAAGAGCCTCAGTGCTCTCCTCCGTGACCTGAACCTGGCCTCCAACTTCGGCATCAACATAGGACTAGGAGAAGAAGGAGACACACTACGATCCAATCGGGATCCATCTGGCGCCGGAGCAGATCCCATGGACACAGGAGGTCCCGTCACCGGTGTCGACTGTGTATGAGGCAACGTCATCGTCGCCGCATGCCTATAAGGCGATGTTATCGGCACCGTAGGCCTATGAGGCGATGTCATCGGTGCCGAACCGGCACCCTCAGCCAGATAAAAAGGCATGAACGGAACCGACTTATATGGAACCGGAGAGCCCAGGGAAAATGTCAAAGGACCTGTGGGACCAGCCGGTGCACCAGCAGGGGCCATTACATTAAACATGTTGAACATGGCATTCAAAAATGTTGCCGGATCCGCTCCAGGAGCAGGGAAGGCAGGATACCGCTGATCTTCCTGCAGCACTTGGGTTGGCTGGGCATCAGAATCCTGCACCCTAGGCGAAAAGCGAGGACTCTCTTGGGGTGCAACCACCTCGAAGATCAATGGGGCCGGAGAAGCCTGAAGACTTTGAGGCTGTGGGGTCACAGTAGGACTAACCTCCCACGTCGCACAACGCCATTTAGATTGAGACCTGGATCATGACCGACCTCTATCCGAACAACGCAGAGAAATGTGCCGGCGCTGCTTCTTATGCTCTTCGATGAGCTATGGGAAGAAGATCTCCGATGACTTCTGTGTCCTTTCTTCTCCTTAGCCAGAAAGTGTTTGGCTTCTCTCTCCTTTAGTGCCTTCAGATTCATCCTTTGGCAGGACACACACTCCTCCATGTCATGCTCCAAACTTAGACACCATAAGCAGGCATCGTGAGGGTCTGTGACCGACATACGACCCCCGCACTCATGAAAAGGTTTAAACCCTGACTTTCTAGGAGGAAACATTGTAACTAGAGACAAAAAGACACTGTCGACACAGAAGCTACCCGAGAGCTAGGAGAAAACCATTAGCGTTGAAGGCACGGAAAAAAGGAAACTGACGTCAGAACGCCGGTGAGAACCTCTTCTCTTATTGCCACAGTGACTTCAGACGGAGTCGCGTGCGGAGCCGTGCAATTGTGACGTCCTCGTCAACGTGGAGAGCTGGGAAGAAAATTTTCGGTTGAATGCTGGCGCACTGGGAGAATTCATAAGGTAAGGAATCCACAAGTAGTTGTATCCATCAGAAGTCCAACATTTCAGCTTGATGTTTCCCCAAGAAGCAAGGGTGACTGTCAGTTTCTTTGCGAAAGATTGTTTATGCTTCTTGGTGTGAAATTGTGAGAGAGAGGGAGAGTACGGAGCACAGAAGGAGAGAGTGGCTTCCCTGCCCAGGATGACAGCGGTGCATTTATCCTCCAGGCTACAGCAGGCAAAGCGCTGGTGGTGTCCGACTGGGCTTCATAAATCATCGGCTGGAGTTGCTCTCCCAGCCCGGCCGCAAATTCTACTTTTTTTTCTGCGAGCATTTAAGTTTAGTGGCCATGCAAGTCACAAAGGTACAGACCTCTGAAAGACTGAACCTCGCCGATGCGAGGATAACAAAGAAAGACAATGAGATTAGCACATTCAAAGCCTGCTGGTCACAAAAAAACAACCGATTCAAAGCACCACCGCTGCCATGAGCGCGAGAGTTATTAGCTCCCTGCCTGAATATCTAGAAAGGATCCCGGCTGGGATATAAGGTAATCCAAAACCGGAGAAGGTGCCATCACAAGCAGTAACAGGAGGAAGCATGATGTAGTGTGATGGCCAACCAAAATGTTCAGGAATGTTCACTTATTTAAACCGCCAGGCGAGGGAACTCAGCACACAAAGGAGGGATATTTCACAAAATGCACCTATAAAAGTGAAGCATTTACGACAAGCACAACAAAGAATGAATAGCAAGAGTGGGTGTGGATAAAAGCCCACAGAGAGATTACAACAGGCTCTAGAGCACTTATGCGCTCAAACCTAGAAATGCACTCAGAACATTGCTCCAATTAGCATGAAGTTGTGGGATTGGGAGTATGGTTTGGTCTTGGGGCCCATGCTATATGCAGAAAAATTGTGCCATGTAACATGGGCGAGTGTAGCTTAACTGAAATACGTATGGAAAAAGCTTACACTCATGACATATTTCACCTACAAAAAATATGCCAGAGAACCCAGTGGTTCAGATAAAAAAGGTTAAAAGAACATTAATTTGATTGTTTTGGCTGAGTGCCAAGCTTTTAGCAGAATAAGTGAAGGACTTAAAAATACTATTAGCAGCCAATCTGTTAAATTCAGAGTGACTAAACTCCCTCTCTCAAGTCCGGCGTGGAAAGTGCGAATTATTCAGGTGGATGGTATACTGTACAGTAGCGTTAAGGAAGATGGAATCCGTTGGGTAGAGAAATGCAGGAAACAATGTTTGAAAGCCCCGAAATTTCCAGATTTAATACTCCCTACAATTTGAACAAATATTGTTTAATCCCAGTATGTATAAACTAAGACACTGCTGCAGTACAAGACAAGCTGAACTAGCGCCCAGTAGGATGATTATACACCCATAAAAGAGGCATAGGTAAACACACCCCTTAGCTCTTCTTTATCACAGGATTCGGTATCATTAATGGCACTAATGCGGGCAGATGTCAGTGGGCTGTCAGAGGCAAAGCACTGGAGGAAGCAAAAAAAGATTCATTTGCCCATACCCATCATTAAACATTTATGCTAAAGTCGTTTAAAAGCCTATAACTAAAGCAGATCCTTAACGAGCTGCAACCTGGCGACTACACGAAAAAACACGGCCGTAGAGTAGTGGTTCCCAGCCTTTTGACTCATGAAGACCCCCACCGAATCACTACTGGCAGCAGGGGACCCCCAAGCAATTTGTAAGGTTTAAATTTCAAACATTGAACCAGTAATTTGCAAAAAATGCACAAACAAGTACACACCAAACAAATACTCGAAATACTAAAGATATAATTACTTTATATTATATTTCAATGTTTAGTTTTATTTAGGAAAGCTGAATCCTTAGGTCAAATTCTACATTTCCCAAGCAAGTTTTTCTTTAATTTTTTTAGATACATTAGAACACAGAAAGCTTTTCACATAAATATGTGGTGGGGAAAGGAAGAAAAACCATAAGGGCCTCTCATTTCCCCATAGCCCCTTTGTTGCATGTAATTATTTTGTTTTATAGCACCTCTCAGACCACTGTAGGGCATCAAAGCACTTTACAGGGGACTACAAGGTGTAGGATTCACCTCATCCACTCTGGTAGGCATTTTCTAAGAGTGCTTGGTCTGGAGAAGCATAAACGTAGGATTCGGAACATAACACAGTGGTTAGCTTTGACTTTAATAATAAGAAGGTACCTCTACGCAAGCAAACCTTTCTTAGCAGCATAAGAATAATGAAAGACTGGGAAAAAATAACTTTCTAACTTGTACCATGTAGTTTGCATGCTGCTCTTAGATGGCAGTTCATAGCTCACTGTGCTAGATTATGGTTGTAATTTATGAACTGCACTGTAACAAAATAATCTCTGTGACAAAAGCAGTAACCCACTGTGCTATGCACATATAATACTGTTCTTTGCATGATACACATTCTTTGCAGCAGGCTAATTAACCATCTGCACTACCCTAGATGAGTCAAAACTGCCACTAGACAAAACTCTTATCTCCCTCCAGCAGGTACACTAATCACCGGGGTTATCTTGGTGCTTTTATTTTTGCGTGAAAGCTGCTGGATGTAGAAGGAACTTTGCAGTGCTTTTAACTGCTGCACAAAGGAAGTAATAAATATACAAACAAACGCGTGTTTCTGTCGAGATGCCCAAGCTGGAGAAGTACCTTTCTGGAGGTCCAGGCCTGCGGATCCCCTGGAAATGTGTCACGGGCCCCTGGGGGGTGCAGACCACAGGTTGGGAACCGCTGTCTTAGAGGACCTCCGAGTGTCCCTATTGACCCTTACAATGCATGGTTGCACCGGCACCATGGAGGACTGTGGTCAGTTTGGGGACAGCATGATCTCTTTCATTAGATAACAAGATGCAGTGAGAATACAATTCTGGACCACATTATTATCTCGGCTCTATTGGTTATTCTCTTATTCTAATATGAAAGTTAGCAGTAATTCCCCACCTTGTGCTTTTTCTATCTGTGGGCAAACAAGCTAAGACACTGGCCATCTTATAGGAAATAGGAATTGCTTAAAAGTATGACCATGCGCAAAAAGGGGAATGTCAGAATGGGAAATGATCCTGAGATATGACCCCTAGATTAATTTAAAGTGCACAAAAGCTATCCCACCAGACCTAAAGTCTCAGTGTCATTCATGAGGTACTGGATGTTAGTACTTCCTGTTAAGAGGACGAAAAGCCCTCACCCAATATCAAGGTGGAATGTTTCATCATGGGGCTTTCCTACCATTTCACTCTTCGATAAAAGTGTGAGCTACAACCTAGTAATAGGGAGCTTGAAGGGTAAGAAAAAAGTTCCTTCTTTTCAACTTGGCCACGATGATCAAAGGGTGTCTATCAATCGATGAAGAGAGGCCAATGTAGTGTTGGGTAGGTTGGACAGAAGGGATTGGACAGTGTAAGTAAAACTACCTCTACGGTAGCATCTGGATACTTTATTCTAGTCCCCACAGAGTTAATAGTCTATGGGTGTTAATTCAACCTCATATTGAGAGGCTAATATGTTTTTGCTCTCATCATTACCCTCTAATGAAGTGAGAGGGCTTTCATTGGGTCCAGGGACCCTGTCTGCTCACAAAAAGTAAGTGTTGTGTTGTGTTCTGTGGATTTGTGGAGCACACTATCACCTGGAAGGGTATCCTGGCACTGAGCAGGTGTGAGTCTAGGAAAACCTATGGCCTAATGGGAGCCTAGGTGTGAGGGACTAGGACCTAGTACTTAAAAAGTCAGTACTTCAGCTTCTTGCAGAATTCAATGAGGAGGAGGCTCTTATGTTTAGCAACAAGTCGATCCTTGCTTTCGAAGCGATGTAAGAGAAGGCTTGATTGCCAGATCTGATGGAGACTTGTAGCTGAAGATTCCTTGCCTTTGATCTGTAAACTTTTGCTTGAGCAGTACCTCTGAGTGCACCATTGGGTGGCTCCATTCAGTTCTGCGTGATGTCGGCGCCAGATATGACGTTGCAGTCACCTATATAGGCGCCACCCAGGTTAGTGGACGTCAGTTCTTTTCTTTCTGCACCAGTTAGCACGTATCCAGAAAGAGCTACCCCACTGTCATTTTTTGACAGGCTTTTTTCAAAATTTTCTCAAGTATTTTTTAAAGTAAGGTAGCCATATAACGGTTCCTGATATCAGAAGTTGGAAGTGCTTGTTATTCCAAGTACTTTCTGATACCCAAAAAGAACAAGGGCCTTCACCCTTTTTTTAGACCTAGGGACCGTCAATCTCTTCCTCAAGAAGGAAAAGTACAAGGTGCTCACTTTGGCTCAGGTCTTGTCTGCCCTAGACCAACAAGACTGGTTGGTAGTGTTGGACTTATAGGATGCCTATTTTCAAATTCCCATCCTCCCTGCCCACAATTGCTAATTGCGGTTCAAGGTAGGCCACAAGCACTTTCAGTTCACTATGCTCCAGTATGACCTTAACAGCACCCCCTGGGTGTTTACCAAGGTGATGGCGGTGGTCACAGATCATATGCGCACGTTAGGGGTTTCAATCTTTCATTACCTCAACGACTGGCTGTTGAAGGTGTCCTCTCCCCAGACTGTCATCTCCCACCTCCAAACTAGGGCAGACCCCCTCCATTTGCTGTTGTTCACTATAAATATGCCAAAGTCACACCTGACTCGCTCTGAAACTCTCTCTTTTATCAGAGCTGTTCTGGACACAGTGCAGTTTCGGGCTTATCCTCCTGAGCAGTGAGTCCAGGATATTCAGGTTATAATACTGATATTTCAGCCTCTTTCGTGAGACTGGAGTGCCAGTGGATGCAGCATCAGGGAAATCTCTCCTACATGGTCCAGATCTCAGAGTGAGCTGAAAAAGGCCTGCAGTAGTGGATCACAAGCCCCGATTGGGTCAAAGGCAGATTCCTCTCCCTTCCCCAACCAGACCTCACTGTAGTGACAGATGTGTCACTTCTGGGCTGGGGCAGCCATCTGGGAGAGGTGGAGATCAGAGGGCTCTGGTCTCCGGTGGAGTCCGGACTTCACATCAATCTGCTGGAGCTCTGGGTGATCCGGCTACCATTGAAAGCATTTCTGCCATCTGTCAAGAGGAAGTTAGTGCAGGTGTTCACGGACAACACCACTGACATGTGGTACTGCAACAAGCAGGGCGGGGTGGGATCATGGGTGCTGCATCTCTGGACAGGGCTGGAATAGTGGGGCATATCCCTGGTGATTCAGCACCTGCCAGGGTCTCAGAAGGCCAGGGAAGACAAACTCAGCCATTGATGACTAGCAGATGATGAGTGATGTCTCTATTTGGAGGTGGCGAGAGGGCTCTTCTAGCAGTGGGGAGATCCTTGGTTGGATCTGTTTGCCTCTGAAAAGAGAGCGCAATGTCAACAGTATTGCGCTTTGGAGTTTCCAACGTGGCAATTGCTCAGCGACTCTTTTCATCACGAGTAGAGCGCAGGCCTTCTGTACGGCTTTCCGCCCATACCACTCCTGACCAGAGTTCCCAAGAAGATCAAGAACAACCAAGCCCAAGTGATCCTTATGTCTCCGGACTGGGCAAGGAGAGTTTGGTATCCCCAGCTTCTGAAAATAGGCATTGACCCTCTGATCAGGCTGCCCCTTCGGGAGGATCTCATGTCACAGCAGCAGAGTCAGGTTCTCCACCCCAACCTGTCAACTCTACGCCTTCATGTGTGGACCTTGAGTGGCGACAGTTGACAGCCTTCAACCTTCTCCTGAAGTCTGTAATGTTATTCTAGCAGTCAGGCATTCCTCCACAAAAATGGTATTCGCCTGCTGTTGGTAAACATTTGTAAAATATTGTACAGAGAAGTCTATAAATCCTCTTTCTGCTTTTCTCTGTAATGTTCTTCTTTTCATTCTGTACCTTGCCCAGCAGAGCTCTACTTTTAGCACTCCTAAGGGCAATCTGTCTGCTCTATCCACGTTTATGAGGGTGCCTTACCAATCCTCTTTATTTAAGTCCCTGTGATAGTTCATGTTTGAGAAATGTTAATTCAAGAAGATTTAGTCTAAGTTAGATCTGAACACCTCAACCACCCAAGATCGACTTTCCTGCACAGCATCAGCTCTTCAATGCTCTCAGTTCTCAATTCCCCACATTCTTAGAATTCCCCACAACCTAGCAACAAGCTGAGTGCTCGCATGAGCAAGATTCTATCTTACATCACTACTCACCAATTCTGGATACCACACATTTTCCCCTCTCAACAAAACATAAAGAAAATGTGCTCTATACTAAGAAAAAAAAATCATATATGCATATTATTTCACAAAGTCTTTCAAGTATGATGGCTTATGACGGATCTGGCATTCATCCTTGGACCACCTTGATTTTCTCCATCCTTGTTGCTGTCCGTGCAGTCTTTCTTTTCTTTGTCAGATTCCTTCCTTATTAAATTTAGTTACTCTATTTAAGTTCCAAATTTTGTGATCTTCTGTTTTTATAAAATTGGTAAACAATTTGTTAACATTTATAGGCTTGCCAAATTGTGAATTTTCACTGTAAAATCCTGGAAGTTTAATTTTCACTCAGTCTTCAACTTTAATATTAGTTGTTTTAACTTTTTTTCCGATTTTCAAATTCCTTTTTCATCTTTCTCATTCTTTCTTCCACTCTTCCTTTCCATAATGTCTTATCGTCAACAGCTCACACACTAACTTCTCTTTTCTTATTCATCAATCAATCAATCAATCAATCAAAGAAATATGTAGAGCGCGCTACTCACCCGTGAGGGTCTCAAGGTGCTGGGGGTAGTGAGGGGGGAGGGGGGACGGGCGAGAGAGGGTCACTGGTCGAACAGCCAAGTCTTGAGGTTCTTTCTGAAGACTAGTAGGTCTTTGGTTTTGCGAAGGTCGGTGGGGAGGGAGTTCCAGGTTTTGGGGGCGAGGTAGGAGAAAGACCTGCCTCCTGTGGTGGTGTGCTGGATGCAGGGGACTGTGGCTAGGGCGAGGTCGGCTGATCGGAGGTTGCGTGTGAGAGTGTGGAAGTTTACTCTTTCATTGAGGTAGGTTGGGCCGGTGTTGTGGAGGGATTTGTGTGCGTGGGTTCATCCAACCAGGGCACAACACACTATTAGGTCTTCTTCTCTTGAAAAGCTCAAACAGAGTTATTCCAGTGGTAGCATGAGGAGTAAGCCTGTATATTCTACCTTTATCCTGAACCTCCTTTATCAATGACTTATTAGTTACTCTAGAACGCGCTATACATTTTTTCAACACTTTGTTGAATCTCTCAATTATGCTATTACATTCTGGGTGGTAAATGGCAGATGCTTTATGAATTATGCCCTCATCACTTAGGAAGGTTTCCATTTCTCTTGATGTTAATTGTATTCTATTATCAGTCAGTAATACAGAAGTATAACCTTCTCGATCAAACAGCTTTCCAAGAATGTTATCACTGTATTAGTTTCCACTGAATCCACAATCCCCACTTCTGGCCATCTTGAATGCCAATCATTGCAACTTCAAATATGTTTGTCAACGTCACCTTGTCTAATAGGACCAACTCTGTCAAGAGAAATTTCATCCCAATGCACAGAAGGCAACTTCCACACCACCATGGGTTGTCTCCTATACTTTAAATTTCTATCACGAGCCAGACACTCCACACAATCTCTCACCTTTCTTTCTATTATTGAGTCCATTCCAAGCCTTCATTATCCGGTTCTAATTCGCAATTTTGTCTTTGACATCCCCAGAGGACTTTCATGTCCTAATTCAATGATTTTATTCCCTAATGCAGAAGGAGGAATCACTTTACTACCTCTCATCCACAAATCTCCCTGAGGTGACAATTCATCTCTCACTTCCCAATAAGTTTTCATGAACTTCGGTTTACCATCCTCCATTCCAGTTACTCCTGATAATATCCATTGTTTCATATCCTGTAATTCCTGATCCTTCTTCATTTTAGCAATCCATTCTTCAAATATGGAACCTCCTGTAACTTCACATACTTTAACTTCATCCTCATACAACTCCCCTTTCAGAATCTCATTACCTTCCTCACGCTGATGTTCGTCAGGACACATATAAAATACACAATCCGCTAATATATTCTTGGCACATTCACTACTTCAAAGTAAAATTGCTGCAACACCATTGCCCATTTGCATATTCTGGTAGATACTGGCATCCATACCTTTGGACATAAACAACTCCTTCAAAGGTTTATGATTAGTTTTAACAACAATTGCACTTCCCCTCATAAACACCCTCAGCTTTCTCACTGCTCAAGACACTGCCAGCACCTCCTTGTTGATAACTGACTAATTTCTTTCTGGTCCTCTCAAACCTCTTGATACAAACAATACTGTTCTTTCTTCACTATGTATTACTTGTAGCAAAACAGCACTCAATCCTTTCGAACTTGCATCTGTCATCAAGACATTTTCTTTCCCTGGTTCAAAACTTGATAAACTGGGCCCATCCTTTAACTCATTTTTTATCATCACAAACTCTTCTTGGCACTTCTCATCTCATTTGAACACTACTCCTTTTTTTTGTAATTCCCTCATACTAACACTTTTTTCCGCAAATCCTGCTATAAATTTGCTATAGTACTCCACCACTTCAAGAAATGTCATTAGTTCTTTTTTTTCAGGCACTGGCATTTCACTGATAGTTGTTACTAATTCCTCTTTGGGACCAATCCCACTGGACTAGATTTTATGACTTAAGTATTCTATACTGTCAACATTAAACTTGCATTTACCCAAATTGAAAGTGAATCCACAAGCATCCAGCTTAGTCAATACAGCATGCAATTGCTCATCATGTTCCTTTACTGAGTCTCCAGAAATCAACACATCGTCCTGGTAAATCATAACCCCAGTCACTCCTTTAAAAGACATCCTCTATCAGTCATTGAAATACTGAAGAAGCACAAACCAGCCTTAAAGGCGTTCTCACATACTTGGATGTCCAAAAAGGAGTAATGAAAGATGTCAAGTCTTGTGACAGTGGATTCAAGCTTATCTGATGATAAGCGGATGTTGAATCCAAAGAAGAAAAACATTTCCCATTTCCCATAGAACTCAGCATTTTTGTTATATTTGGCAAAGGGTACCTATCTACTATAACACATTTGTTCAGTTCATGCAAATCAAAACATAATCTCACCTCACCATTTGCTTTCCTGGCCATCACCACTGGAGACAACCACCCCGGCCCTTCTATTTCTCAATTATACATTCCTTCTCTAATCTCTCCAACTTCACATCTTCTCTTATTTTAAAGGAACATTACACACCTTACATACTTTAGGAATTGATCCTGGTTTAATCTTTTTAAAGTGTTGGTACCTTTTCAAACAACCCAGGCCATTCTTGAGCAAACTGTGATATGTACATTCATAGTCCTGATTGTATGACACTTCATTTACCCTTTCCCTCAGTCTCAGAGGCGAATGTTAATTTGGATCTAAATAAACTCCCACTTCTCTATGGTGAATCCAGCTTATGAGAGAATCCCCTCTCATGGATACATAGGGGGTCATTCTGACCCTGGCGGTCATGGACCGCCAGGGCCAGCGACCGCGGGAGCACCGCCAACAGGCTGGCGGTGCTCCCATGGGCATTCTAACCGCAGCGGTACAGCCGCGGTCAGAAACGGGAAACCGCCGGTTTCCCACTGCCCAAGGGAATCCTCCATGGCGGCGCTTCCGACCCCCTTACCGCCAGAACCTGGCTGGCGGTAACGGGTGTCGTTGGGCCCCTGGGGGCCCCTGCAGTGCCCATGCCAATGGCATGGGCACTGCAGGGGCCCCCTAACAGGGCCCCACCAAGATTTTCAGTGTCTGCCAAGCAGACACTGAAAATCGCGACGGGTGCAACTGCACCCGTCGTACCCCTTCCACTCCGCCGGCTCCATTCGGAGCCGGCATCCTCATGGAAGGGGGTTTCCCGCTGGGATGGCGGGCGGCCTTCTGGCGGTCGCCCGCCAGCCCAGCGGGAAACTCAGAATGGCCGCCGCGGTCATTTGACCGCGGTGCGGTCATTCGGCGGCTCCCGCCGGCCCTGCGGTTACCGCGGCCGGCGGGAGTCAGAATGACCCCCATAGATTTTTCCCACTGTTACTCTATCTCCAAATTCAATGTCACTAGGGAAATTGACCAATCATTTTAAGGGTTCTCCCCGATCTCCCCTTGGCTTTATGTATGGCCTAAACAGTTTAACCTTCCCTTCCCTTTTAATTCTTGATCATTAAGGGCCTGATTACAACTTTGGAGGACGGTGTTAATCTGTCCCAAATGTGACGGATATACCACCTACCGTATTACGAGCTCCATAGGATATAATGGACTCATAATACGGTAGGTGGTATATCAGTCACATTTGGGACGGATTAACACCGTCCTCCAAAGTTGTAATCAGGCCCAAACTCTCTTTGGAACTAAAGTCATTTTAGCCCCAGAATCGAATAGCATGCTCACTTTAGCGTCCCCTACACTTAATACTTCAAAAGTACGTCCTCTTCCTTTATTATCCACCTGCAATATAATCACATTACAGTCATCCTCTGACTCACACTCAATGTCTCTCACTATAATTCTGTTTACTCCAGACCTACAGTTAGATGTGAAATGACCTTTACGCCCACATTTTTTACAAGTTGCCTTCCATCCTGGGCAATCTTTGCAAATAGCTAGATGTGATGAACTGTTGCAATGGAAACATCTAAGGTGAATATTCCTATCTTTGCCATCATCCTTGACTTCCTATTCCTATTCTTACTTTCGCTAGTATGATCTTGTTTTCGTGACTTTATTTATACAGTACGGATTCTATCACCATCAACTTTCTCATGCGAACCTGTTTCTTTCTTAATAGTTTCAACACATGCCATGGAATGATCGAGTGTCTTTGCTGTTAGAAACACTTTATCCAAAGTAGGATTATCTTTTTGACATACGGCTTCCCTTTTTTTTTCAATCACACATCCTAGCATAAATTGATCTTACAATCCCTCCTCGCACAAATCACCAAAATAATATGCTGCTGCCAATTTATGCAATGAAGTTATATATCCCTCTACTGATTCATCGGATCTTTGCATTTGTTTCCCAAAATGAAATCGTTCCAAGACAGTACTGACCTTGGGTAAATAATGCAAATCCAATTTTTTTATGCATATTTCAAACTCATTAAAATTTTGAGACACCTGCTCACTCAACTCGGGAAGATGTTCATAAACTTCCTGCCCTTCTGAACCCAGACAATGCATCAAAAGAGAAGTTTTACCCTCTGCACTGAGGTTTCTACCATAAAAGTTTGCATAGTGAAAAAACACTTTTTTCCATTTTCACTAACTCAAAATGGGATCACTTGGAGAAGTAAGAAAAAATGGAGGAGGACTCACATTTTGACTACTCATACAATGTGAAACAAACAAAACTAAAACAATACAACCCCAAAATGATTTTCCTACATAGCCAGAATATCATTTATCCTTTGGCAAAATCTTGTGTGTTCGCTCCCTATTTTAATAATAGATGTGCAAATCACCAAAGTAATTACAATGTCCGCACACTCCAACAGTATTGTGGTAAATGGTGTGCGAATCACCAGGATAACTAGAATATAAAATGTTGCAGTAGTGTAAATTGGTGTGCAGATCACCAAAATCTTCAAGTTTAATTGGTGTCTGCACTCTTCACTAGTGTAATTGCAGGTGGTGTGTGAATCTCCGAAATAATTAAAATGTAAAAGTATGCTTTTAAATTACAGATGTTTGCACACTCCAATTTGGTAGGAAAGAGGTGTGCGAATCATCAATATGGTTTAAACATTAAGGGTTTTCCTTTACATTTATCGGTGCCCGCACTCAATATAATAATATGTGTTGTGCGAATCACCATGAAACAAAGCAGTATCTCTGCACTTCCAAAATGGCCGCCGATGTAAGGGGACCTGTGTAAATAGGTTTCTAAAAGGGTTTGTACATATGTTTCCACCTTTGCCATTTGCTATGCCTCAGCAGGACCTGACCTTGGTTCCTACATTTCTGATGTGTGCTCCTTTTGAGCCACTTCATAATTGTCCCCTCGGGCTGCTCACCATTAAAACAGTCTTTCTTGTGGCCATAACATCTGCCCAGAGGGTGAGTGAGCTGCAGCCTTTGTCATCCTTGCCTCTATTCTTACAGTGTTTCTTGACAGTGGTGCTTCGCATCCGTTCCTCTTTTCTCCCAAAAGTGGTGACCTTATTTCATTTGAGACAGACTGTCACCCTGCCCACCTTCTTTGCTCCCATGCATCCCTTTAAGGAAGAGGAGCGACTCCACCAGCTGGATCCAAAAATACCATAGTCGTTTTACCTTGACCACACAAAAGAGTTCCTGGTGGATGAACAACTCTTTGTGGGATATGTTGGAGTAAAGAAATGTCGGGCAGTGCAAAAATGAACCATTTTGTGCTGGGTAGTTCTCTGTATAAAAATCTGCTATGCACTTGCCAAAAAGCAACTTCTAGAGGGCTTGAGGGCCCATTCCACCAGGGGTAAAGCTGCGACCACATCATTTGCATGTGGTATTCCAGTCCGGGATATTTGTCAGGCAGCAATGTGGGCATCATTGCACACGTTTAAGAAACACTATTGCCTAAACAGTCAGGTCTACAGAGATGGGCATTTTGCTTGTTCGGTCCTGCAGAACGTCTTAGTATATAAAATTTGTTTGCAGCCCACCGCCAGCATGGTATGGCCTGGGTATCTATTCAAAGGTAAGGAATCTGCAGCTAGAAGTCTCCATCACATGATCAAATTACTTTCCTTCGCTAATGCATTATCTGGTACAAACTTTATCTAGCTGCAGATTTCTTACACCCACCCATGCCTCCCAGCTCTGCGGACTCATTCGCTAGGGTCAGGATGATCTCTTCAGGGCCCTAGATTGGACACACAATCATCAGTCCATTTCATGGCTCTACGCAGCTGAGGTGGAAAGTTGTGAGAAAAGTATCTGACATCCTCACCCCTATGTAGGTGATCATGACATTACTTCTGGCAGCAACGACAGCGACAACACCACGCGGAACTGAACAAAGCCACCCGATGGCACGCGCAAGGGTATTGCTCAAGCAAAGTTTCTGTGTTCAGTCAGATGCCTGAGGAAATTCAAAGGTAAGGAATCTGCACCTAGATATAGGGCCAGATGTACAAAGCATTTTCTAGTCGCAAAGGGGCTGATTTGCAGAATCGCCCAGTTTGAGACTAGAAAAATGCTTTTTGGGAAGTACAAACAATCGCAGTTAGCACCAATTTCAAATTGGTGCTAACTCGTTCCCAAAAGGGAAGGGGCCCCCATGGGACCCCTTCCCCTTTGTGAATGCAGGGTAAAACAATTTTTCAGAGCAAGGAGCACTGCCTGCTCTGAAAAAATGAAAAGAAAACTTTTCATTTGTTTTTCGAAATTAATCTGTTTTCCTTTAAGGAAAACGGGCTGCATTTAAAAACAAAATACTGCTTTATTTAAAAGCAGTCACAGACATGGTGGTCTGCTGACACCAGCAGCCCACCTCCCTGTGAGTGCCGCCATTCCCAATGGGGTCACTAATTGCGACCTACCTCATGAATATTCATGAGGTAGGTCATTTGCGACCCCATTGCGAATCGCAGACTGTGTCATTGACACTGTTGTACACCCGGTTTTGCGATTCGCAAATTGCGAATTGCTAAGACTCGCACTTTGCGAGGCGCAAAACCGGATCTTTGTACATGTGGCCCATAGTCTCTACCAGATAAAAGTAAGTAACTTGTTCATCTGGGTTTCTTTATGCATGTGATTTGCACAAGTATGAATCCAAATGAGCGGAGATGTCTGGAAGGTTTGTGACAGCAGATGCAATTGTTGAGTTATGCTGGGCCAGTGTTATGTAGTGGCTTGAAAGTGTGGATGCAGATTTTGAATTGTGATCGTTTGTGAACTGGAAGCCAGTGGAGCTCCTTCAAGTGTGGTGAGATGTCAGTGCATCATGGGAGGTTGAGAGTGGTCTGCAGCCTTCAGGTGAATTTTTTGTTGACCCTGGCACAGGGAGCGTTCCCATAGTCCAGCTTGCTTTTGACCAGGGTGTGTGTGATGGTTCTCTGGTTGCTGGTTGGGAGTCACTTGAAAATTAGCTTCTGCATCTTCAAAGTACTAAACATGAGGTGGTGATGGTACTGGATTGGGTAGCCATGATGAGTTTGCTGTTGATGATAATCCTGAGGTTCTTGGGATGGGCGGTGGAGGTGAATGTCAGTCCTAGCTCTGTTGGCCACCAGGTGGAGTCAAGCAGTGAAGTGCTGTTCCTGATGATAATGATTTCGGACTTGTCGGTGCTTAGCTTTACAGAGTTGGTCATTATCCAGTGGGCAACTTCAGTCATGCAGGCATTGAACTTGATCTCAGTACCGTGCGTCTTGTCCGTCAAGGAGAGAATGAGTTGTGTGTCATGGCGTAGGGGATGATTTTTATACTGTGAGAGCGGGTGATGCTGGCTAAAACAACTGCTAAAAGTGTTCCAGAGTAAGTCAGTTTGTAATCCCAAGTATGGAGAATTTGTTGTCTTGTCTCACAGTACAGGTATTTATGGAACCGGGCTGAAGTATCACTCTCGGGTCCTTGCCAATTGTGTACCTTTTCAGTTGAAGCAGCATCAGAACGGGACTCTGATTTCATGAGTATAGATATTGGTGAATTCCTACAATCAATAACAACAATAGACACATTGGGCCTGCTTCAGAAAGGTAAATATAGTGTATATTTGCTCATGTGTATATTTACTCCTACATCTAGGTGTAATTCTCCACTTTCTTGCTATTCACCAAGTCCTACACATACTTGCATGTCCAGCCTTTTACAAAATAATTTACGAACGTAAAGTTACTACTAATATCTTTTCACTGAGGTGGAGATTTCCACATGGGAAAGTGCAAGGGAATTTAATAAAGTTTATTTATTTATATATTTATTTAATGTGTAATGTAAGTTAGATTAAAATATTCATTATTAACCTAGAAATGCTAAAATAAAAATTGACAGCACATTAACACATTAAGGCCCTCATTCCAACCCTGGCGGTCTATGACCGCCAGGGTGGATGTCGTCGGAAGCACCGCCAACAGGCTGGCGGTGCTTCATTTGGCATTCCGACCGCAGCTGTAAAGCCGCGGTCGCCCAGCCGGGTCTGGCGGTTTCCCGCCCGATTTCCCCCGGCTAGGAGAATCCTCCATGGCGGCGCTGCAAGCAGCACCGCCATGGGGATTCCGACCCCCTTCCCGCCAGCCTGTTTCTGGCGGTTTTTACCGCCAGGAACAGGATGGCGGGAACGGGTGTCGTGGGGCTCCTGGGGGCCCATGCCACTGGCATGGGCAGTGCAGGGGCCCCCTAACAGGGCCCCAGCATGATTTTCACTGTCTGCATAGCAGACAGTGAAAATCGCGACGGGTGCAACTACACCCGTCGCACCCCTGCAACACCGCCGGCTCCATTCTGAGCCGGCTTCTGTGTTGCAGGGCCTTTCCTGCTGGGCCGGCGGGCGCTCCCTTGGCGGGCGCCCGCCGGCCCAGCGGGAAAAGTCAGAATGGCCTCCGCGGTGCCCGCCGCCCGCCGGGGTTGGAATGACCCCCTAACTCATCAAATTAAATGTGTATTAACCCCTACAGTGCGGGGGTCGCACACTGGCCAATGCCCACACTACCTCCCTGGTGCATATGACGACCGGTGGCCGACACCAGGGAGGGGGGGTAAAATACCCTTGGAGACACGGAAGATCTTCCATGTACCCCACCCCCCCACCCACCCCTTTGTGACTTCACTGTCTGTTTTCTCCACCGGATCAGGAAGCGGTCTTGTGGACGCTTCCTGCTCCAGTGCGGAAAACAGCACCAAATGGCATTCCCGATGTTCGAGAAGGCCTTGTTTGAAAGGGGAAACTCTCCCCTTTCAAACAAGGCCTTCCCAAATGGGTTTCCTGGTCCTCTATCGCAGCACAGGTGCGATCAAGTACAAGGAAACCCCCCACTAGATACCAGGGATATCACTTGGGGAGCAGTCAGCCCCCTCGGCAAACAGGCCCGCCCCTCCTTCCCGGCATTTTTTTTTTTTTTAAAGGTAGGTGTACCCCTGTGGGGGGGGGGGGGGCGATCACACCTGACATTGACAGGGGGTCGCCTGTGAGCAGGCCGACCCCCCGTGGGGGCAATATTTTTTTTTAATAGTTGTATGGTATATAGATCAATATATATATATATAGATCAATATATAGAGATATCTATGCAGATATTTATTTATCTATATATATAGATGTATCTATCTGTATAGATATGTCTATATATAGATCTATACATAGGTCTATGTATATATATATATATATCGATCACTTTTATCAGAACATGTGTGGTTTCCCTGTGGGCTTCGATTGGCCCGCAGGAAAACCACACCCACATATCCTTTGGGATCCAGATTTTTGCCCTGGCTGGCTGTTGTTTTCTTGTGATCCTGCATCTTCCAGTATATATATATATATATATTCCCCACCAGTTCTCTTGCAGTTGCAGCTTGCGTCTTAAAAGCAATGCACACACTTCAACTGACGAATTTCAACTGTAGCTTTTAGGCAGGAATAAAAAAGTCAAGTAAGTCTTGTGATTATGTTTCTGCTACAAAAGGATCTGACATTTGTCTAGTGGCAGTTTTGATGCCATAAAGTAGCACAGAAGGTTTGTATGCCTACTGCAGAGATCAAATCTGTATTTAAATAGCTGAGTACATTAGTAAAGTCAGCCATTACCTGCGCTATAATACAAATGAAATGTATGTGCTGGGGCCATGGTGAGATGAAGGGCACTTTTGCTGGGTGGTAGTGAGGGAATCCGAAGAGGGGTTCATGGGAGTGGGAGCACCAATAATGATTGTTGGACTGGGTGCTAGAGGTGCTAAAGACTGTGACGATTGGTATGTGACAAGGAGAAGTAATAGTGTGTCTTTTTTTGAGTGTCTTGAAAGAACATGCTGATTGAGGGTAGAAGCGAAGGTAAGGTGACCTCTACTGTTGCACGTATCACACACACACATGAACCAGCAATTTTGTGACTGTCTACGGAGGCTAGTGTTTTAGAGCAACAGTTTAGACAGTAGCAGAGATGGCATCTTGTTGGATGACTGCTGCTCAAGCACTCACTTGGGTTATAGAGGACAGCTCCGACGTAGGATCAGAGATTGAGACAGCTGATACTGAGACAGCATCTGAGGGATAGGACAATGGAGCAGACTCTGGAAGTGATTTTCAGTCTGAGGAGTCCCATTCGATAACTCCTCTTCCATTGATTATGAGGGAGATGATGAGGACAGTCCTGCTGTCCCTTCGCAAGCACAGTCTGTGCAGTGGGACAATAGTGGGTTAGCCTGTACCTAGTGCCTGAGTCAGGAAAGGATCACCCCAGAGTCAACAGTTGCCTTCATGTAAGGACCAGCATTGACCGTTGTGTGATCTATTCCTGTTGTGGGCACGAATGAGGTACCATTTGTATCGGGAGACTTGGGGGAATGGTGGGTGAAAGGAAATTTGAGAGCCCCACAAGTCACCCCCTTCTGAATTCCCCTAGATGTCTAGTTTTAAAAAATGTATAGGTTTGCTAGGTTTCCCTAGGTGCCGGGTGAGCTAGATGCCTAAGACCACAGCTAGGCACTTTGGAAAAAACAGGTTAGTTTTCTTTGGGATGTGTCCATGTTGTATTTTGGGGCATTTCTTGTTGTGGGAACTAGGCCTACCCACACAAGTGAGGTACCATTTTTATTGGGAGACTTGGGGGAATGCTGGGTGGAAGGAAGTTTGTGGCTCCTCTCAGATTCCAGAACTTTGCAGCACCGAAATCTGAGTGAAAAGTGTTTTTTTTGCCAAATGCTGAGGTTTGCAAAGGATTCTGGGTAACATAACCTGGTGACAGCCCCAGAAGTCACCCCATTCTGAATTCCCATAGGTGTCTAGTTTCCAAAAATATATAGGTTTGCTAAATTTCCCTAGGTGCTGGCTGAGCTAGAGGCCAAAGTCCACAACTAGGCACTTTGCAAAAAACACATCCGTTTTCTTTGGAAAAATGTGATGTGTCCACATTGTGTTTTGGGGCAATTCCTGTTGCGGGAACTAGGCTTAGCCACACAAGTGAGGTACCATTTTTATCGGGAGACTTGGGGAAATGCTGGGTGGCAGGAAGTTTGTGGTTCCTCTCAGATTCCAGAACTTTGCGGCACCGAAATCAGAGGGAAAAGTGTTTTTTTGCCATGTGTTGATGTTTGCAAAGGATTCTGGGTACCAGAACCAGGTGAGAGCCCCACAAGTCACCCAATCCTGGATTCCCCCTGATGTCTAGTTTTCAAGCATGCACAGGTTTGGTAGATTTCCCTAGGTGCCGGCTGAGCTAGGGGCCGAAATGCACAGCTAGGCACTTTCCAAAAAACATTCAGATAATGTAAAAATGTGATGTGTCCATGTTGTGTTTCCTGTTGCGGACATTAGGCCTACCCACGCAAGTGAGGTAGCATTATTATCGGAACACTTGGCAAAAGTCAGAATAGCAGAACAAGTGTTATGACCCCTTGTCTTTCTCTACATTTTTTCCTTCCAAATGTAAGACAGTGTGTAAAAAAGACATCTATTTGAGAAATGCCCTGTAATTCACATGCTAAAATGGACACCCCAGAATTCATATATGTGCAAATAACCACTGCTTCTCAACACTTTGGCCCTCATTCTGACCCTGGCGGTCGGTGATAAAGCGGCGGCCAAGCCGCAAACAGGCCGGCGGTCTAAAATATGCAATTCTGACCCTGGCGGGAACCGCCAACACAGCCCGCCAACTTAACACTCCGACCGCCACAGCGGTACAAACAAACAGCGCGGCGGTTCCCGCCAACAGCCCGGCGGCAGACAATGTACCGCCCACCCTATTACGACCCACCAATCTGCCACCTTTTCCGGGGCGGGAGCACCGCCGATAAGAACACGGCGGAAACAGACTACGAACGGGAAAACGCTCACCTCTACGCACTCCACGCGAGATTCCGGCAGTATGGAGCCAGAGTTGCAGGTCATCCCCGCACTCCTATTCCTGCTCATATACCAGGAGCACGCCCGGCGGCGCGGAAGACATCGGTGAGTACTGCACCTACGACACAGGGGAGGGAAAAGATTACCGGCACACACCCACCCACCCACACCCACTACAACACACACATCAATGCATTCCCACAGATCACTGTCACAACCCACAAACCACCCCCCTCCGAAATAATGCAAAGACCAAAAGAAGAGATCATAAACGGGCAGATATATTGAAATATGTACACCAGTAATCCCAATAAATAAATAAACTATGTACAAAATATATACAGCTACTAAATGTAGTCCAACCACTGTCCGTGGATCACAGGGGTCCTGTGCAAAGGGGCAAGGCCCAGTCCCACAACAAGAACTCCACGGAGAGAACACTGCAGGGGCATCAGAAAGAAAATAGGACAGGCACCTCAGGGGGAAGGGAAGGGGGGGCACCTCAGCCACTTGAGTACACGACGCCAGATCCACGAGGGGACTCCATGACCACTGGCCCATCCTGGGGAGAGCAAAGCCACAGTCCAAACAGTCCATACAGTGGGTGGCCTGCCCACTGGGCCATCCTGGGGAGAGCAAAGCCACAGTCCAAACAGTCCATACAGTGGGTGGCCTGCCCACTGGGCCATCCTGGGGAGAGCAAAGCCACAGTCCAAACAGTCCATACAGTGGGTGGCCTGCCCACTGGGCCATCCTGGGGAGAGCAAAGCCACAGTCCAAACAGTCCATACAGTGGGTGGCCTGCCCACTGGGCCATCCTGGGGAGAGCAAAGCCACAGTCCATACAGTCCATACAGTGGGTGGCCTGCCCAATGGGCCATCCT
This sequence comes from Pleurodeles waltl, assembly GCF_031143425.1. Taxonomy (NCBI): domain Eukaryota; kingdom Metazoa; phylum Chordata; class Amphibia; order Caudata; family Salamandridae; genus Pleurodeles; species Pleurodeles waltl. The sequence continues at coordinate 380,877,470 of NC_090444.1, read as the reverse complement.
GGGGAGAGCAAAGCCACAGTCCATACAGTCCATACAGTTGGTGGCCTGCCCACTGGGCCATCCTGGGGAGAGCAAAGCCACAGTCCATACAGTCCATACAGTGGGTGGCCTGCCCACTGGGCCATCCTGGGGAGAGCAAAGCCACAGTCCATACAGTCCATACAGTGGGTGGCCTGCCCACTGGGCCATCCTGGGGAGAGCAAAGCCACAGTCCATACAGTCCATACAGTGGGTGGCCTGCCCACTGGGCCATCCTGGGGAGAGCAAAGCCACAGTCCATACAGTCCATAACAGACCCCACTGCCACTGGAGGAGGCAAGTTGGCCAGAGGACATCCTGCAGCCCTGCCCGAGATAGATCCTGCCCTGCCACGTCTGCCAAAGGGCCAGCGGTTCTTGCCCTGAAGGGCCCAGTTCAGCGGTTCTTGAGACGGCGGGGCCCAGTTCAGCGGTTCTTGAGACGGCGGGGCCCAGTTCAGCGGTTCTTGCCCTGAAGGGCCCAGTTCAGCGGTTCTTGAGACGGCGGGGCCCAGTTCAGCGGATCTTGAGACGGCGGGGCCCAGTTCAGCGCTCCTTGCCTTGAAGGGCCCAGTTCAGCGGTTCTTGCCCTGAAGGGCCCAGTTCAGCGGTTCTTGAGACGGCGGGGCCCAGTTCAGCGGTTCTTGAGACGGCGGGGCCCAGTTCAGCGGTTCTTGCCCTGAAGGGCCCAGTTCAGCGGTTCTTGAGACGGCGGGGCCCAGTTCAGCGGTTCTTGAGACGGCGGGGCCCAGTTCAGCGCTCCTTGCCTTGAAGGGCCCAGTTCAGCGGTTCTTGCCCTGAAGGGCCCAGTTCAGCGGTTCTTGAGACGGCGGGGCCCAGTTCAGCGGTTCTTGAGACGGCGGGGCCCAGTTCAGCGGTTCTTGCCCTGAAGGGCCCAGTTCAGCGGTTCTTGAGACGGCGGGGCCCAGTTCAGCGGTTCTTGAGACGGCGGGGCCCAGTTCAGCGCTCCTTGCCTTGAAGGGCCCAGTTCAGCGGTTCTTGCCCTGAAGGGCCCAGTTCAGCGGTTCTTGAGACGGCGGGGCCCAGTTCAGCGGTTCTTGAGACGGCGGGGCCCAGTTCAGCGGTTCTTGCCCTGAAGGGCCCAGTTCAGCGGTTCTTGCCCTGAAGGGCCCAGTTCAGCGGTTCTTGAGACGGCGGGGCCCAGTTCAGCGGTTCTTGAGACGGCGGGGCCCAGTTCAGCGGTTCTTGCCCTGAAGGGCCCAGTTCAGCGGTTCTTGAGACGGCGGGGCCCAGTTCAGCGGTTCTTGAGACGGCGGGGCCCAGTTCAGCGGTTCTTGAGACGGCGGGGCCCAGTTCAGCGGCTCTTGCCCTGAAGGGCCCAGTTCAGCGGTTCTTGAGACGGCGGGGCCCAGTTCAGCGGTTCTTGAGACGGCGGCCGGTCTATGGCCAACTGCTAATTGCCTGGTGGTGCCCTCCTGGGCAGCGGGGATGGTGCTCCTTCACTGCCCACCTGGGCTGTGGGTGGTGGGGCCCTCCTGGCCAGCTGGGCTGGGTCCTCCCTGGGCAGCGGCTATGGGGGTGGTGGGCTCTCCCGGGGCAGCTGTGCCGGTTCCTCCCGGGGCAGCGGCTATGGGGGTTGTGGGCTCCTCCTGGGCAGCAGGCCTGCTGCCTGACCTCTCCGACTTGCTGCCCTTGCCCTCCTTAGTCGTGGGCCTGTGGCCCTTTCCTCCCTTTGGAGCTGTGGCTGGTGACTGTCTCTGGGTGGTGTCCGGGGGGGATGTAGAAGGCGGGCTCCTGCGGCGCCCCTTCCGCCTTCTGCTCCTCTTCCCAGGGGGTGGGCTGGCTGTCCCCTTGCTGCTGGGCGAAGATCCAGACATGCGGGCTGGCGGGCTCCAATACCCCTGCACCCTTGTCAAGGGGGCTGCAGGGCTGGTGGTGGCTGAGGTGCTCTTCTTACCCCGACGAGAAGGAGGGGGGGGCTCAGGGTCAGGAAAGAAGTTAGTAGTGGCGAGGAAGAGCTTCTTGGGACAATGGAGAGTGGTAGGTACAGTGGGAATGGGAGTGGAGGGAGAGGATGTGGTTGTAGGTGAGTCACGTTTGCTGTCTTTGGGTGCAGGTGCAGGAGGGATAGGCTGTCGTGAGGTGGATGGCTGTTGGGTGGGTGGGTGGCTGCGTTTGTGTGGTGTGGAAGAGGGGGTGACAGACACAGTGGGAGAGGACACAGGGGACGTGTAAATGGCAGTGGGGGTGGTGACTGCACGTGTGCGGACTGGAGTGGAGGGTGTGCTGGTGATGGAAACACTGGCTGATGGTGAGGTGAATGGAGGTGTGAGTGTAGACGTCACAGGGAGGGAGGAGGGAGACGAGGAGGTGGGGGTCACTGAGGTGGTAGTGACTGTTGGCATGTCTGCATCGGAATGTTGCGTGTGTGAATGTCTGCGTGATCTGTGGTGCTTATGTTTGGATGAGCTTCTCTTGGGTGTTGAGGTGTGTGCAGGCTGGTCTGATGGTGTGGGTGGGACAGGCAGAGGAACAGGAGACTGGGAGGAGGGAGTTAGTAGAGGCAGGCAGGAGACAGGGACAATGGCTGCCGTCAGTGCTGAGGCCAGAGCCTGGAACGATCGCTGATGGGCAGCCTGACCCGAATGAATGCCCTCCAGGTACGCATTGCTGCGATGAACCTCCCTCTCCACCCCCTGGATGGCATTCAAAAGGGTAGTCTGCCCAACAATGAGCGTTCGGAGGAGGTCAATGACCTCCTCACTGAGGGCAGCGGGGGTAACAGGGGCAGGGCCTGAGGTGCCTGGGGCGAAGGAGATGCCCGGCTTCCTGGCAGAGCGGGCACGGGGCGAACGCTGAGGGGCTGCTGGGAGGGCGGAGATGGTGCGCTGGGTGGTGGCTGTACCTGTAATGGCGGGGGGCACGGATGGTGCCACCCCCGCAAGGGAGCCCCCTTCCGAGGACGTGTCCGTGTCGCTGCAGGGTCCAGTCGTCCCCGTCGTGGAGCTCCCCTCGCCCTCCGTCTCACTGGTCCAGTCTGACTCTGTGGCATGGCCCTCCTGGGCCATGTGAGATGCAGCTCCCTCCTGCCCCGATGCCACTTCTCCTCCGCCTGATGATGCTGATGCACACAAGCACAGAAAGACAAACAAAAAGGGGGGGGGAGAGAGAAATAAAGGGATATTGAGTACATGGATCTCCGGTACAGTTAGCGGACATGACAGACACAGATGCCCCCTGCACTAAGTTGCGCACTTGGGGTACGCTACGCATTCCGTGGAACATGCCCTACACGCCTAGAGTTGACAACTGCACCCATGGATGACACGGCCCAGGGATGGCTGTACTGACAAACTACTGAGGGTGGTGGCTGGGGACACAGGGGCTTACGGGGGTGCCCAGCCTACAGATATTGCCCTGGCCTAGGGGGACCCCCAGCCCTCCTCCCCCACCCAGACACCTCCACTGCGCGACAACAGAGTAGATAATGCTTGTACTCACCCCCTTGTGTCTGCTGTGCTGCCCTCACGCGCCCATCCAATTCAGGGTAGACCACCGCCAGGATCCGGAACATCAGGGGGCTCAGTTGACGGCAGGCACCCCGCCTACGTTGGGAGGCCATCCCCAGCAGGGACTCGGCGGTCTTCTTGGTCCCGCGGCGGATGTCCTCCCACCTCTTGCGGCAGTGGGTGCCCCGTCGATGGTGGACCCCCAGGGCCCGGACTTCCTTGGCGATAGCACGCCAAATCCCGATCTTCTCATGGGCGCGGACCTATGTGACACGTACAGGGAGGGAGAAATACCACGTTCAAGTTTCTCAGCATTTTCCTTTCCAGTGGCCCAACGCCCCCCATCCCCGCCAGGCCCCCCGCCATGCCCCCCGCCATGCCCAACATGCCCCCCATCCCCGCCAGGCCCCCCGCCAGGCCCAACATGCCCCCCATCCCCGCCAGGCCCCCCGCCATGCCCCCCGCCATGCCCAACATGCCCCCCATCCCCGCCAGGCCCCCCTCCATGCCCCCCGCCAGGCCCAACATGCCCCCCATCCCCGCCAGGCCCCCCGCCAGGCCCAACATGCCCCCCATCCCCGCCAGGCCCCCCGCCATGCCCCCCGCCAGGCCTAACATGCCCCCCATCCCCGCCAGGCCCCCCGCCATGCCCCCCGCCAGGCCCAACATGCCCCCCATCCCCGCCAGGCCCCCGCCATGCCCCCCGCCATGCCCAACATGCCCCCCATCCCCGCCAGGCCCCCCGCCAGGCCCAACATGCCCCCCATCCCCGCCAGGCCCCCCGCCATGCCCCCAAGCCAGCCAGTGGCCCCAAATCCATATTGAATTAAACTCACTTGTTGGTCTGGAGGACCGTAGAGTAGCGCATACTGGGGGAGGACCCCATCCACAAGTTTCTCCAACTCCTCTCCAGTGAAGGCAGGGGCCCTTTCCCCAGGCGCAGCAGCCATTGTCCCTTCCAGACCGAGGTCACAGCAACACTTGCAGTATAGGTCCTCTCCTGTGAAAGTTCAAGTCGCAAGTGGATAAGTAGATAGAAAATGGCGGTCACGTCCGCGGCGGTGCGTACCGCGGCGGTGCGTCCCACCACCGCCGGCGCCCTTCGCCATTGGCTCCTGAAACCCATAGGCTTCAATGTTAACCAATGCGGCTTCGCGCCGCGGTCTTCGCCCGCCGCCCGCCGCGGTGTGCCACGCCAGCGCATTGACCTCACATCCCATTGTCACACTTCACAGGTCAGGCAGCCGCCATTTCCAGGGCCCACATGGCTCAATTTCAACTGCGTCACACAGGCCTAGGCCTTGCATAGCCACTCAGACACGCCATTCACTGCATAGAGAATCGTATACTGTGCTAGCTGTGAGTACGTACCTGTGGGTTGCTTGACTGTGTGCTCCATGTTGTCCTTCCTAGGCACCGTCTGCTGGGTTGGGCGAGGAGACGGATGAATCCTCCCGTGTACCGACCGCTGGTGGACCTGTCGACAATGGAAGAACGCCACATTATCCTGACCTACCGTCTTAACCGTGCCACTATCCATGAACTGTGTGCCCAGCTGGAGCCCGACCTGATGTCCCCCATCCGCCAACCCACAGGGATTCCCCCTCTGGTGCAGGTCATGTCAGTACTCCATTTCTTGGCAAGTGGGTCATTTCAGACAACCGTGGGAATTGCTTCTGGGATGTCTCAGCCCATGTTTTCGAAGGTGTTATCCAGAGTGTTGTCTGCCCTGATGAAATCCGTGAGGAACTACATCATTTTCCCTGAGGTGGGCGAATTGGCTACAGTGAAGGGTGATTTCTACGCCCTTGGACATATTCCCAACGTAATTGGTGCCATTGATGGGACCCATGTGGCTTTGGTTCCCCCAAGAGACAGGGAGCAGGTGTACAGGAACAGAAAAAATTACCATTCAATGAACATCCAGGTGGTGTGTTTGGCTGACCAGTACATCTCGCATGTAAATGCCAAATTCCCAGGGTCAGTGCATGACGCCTACATCCTCAGGAATAGCAGCATCCCTTACGTGATGGAACAGCTACAGAGACACCGTGTATGGCTAGTGGGGGACTCTGGGTACCCCAACCTGTCGTGGCTACTGACCCCAGTAAGGAATCCCCGGACCAGGGCAGAGGAACGGTACAATGAGGCCCATGGGTGTACTAGGAGGGTGATCGAACGCACCTTTGGCCTCCTAAAGGCCAGGTTTCGGTGCCTGCATATGACAGGTGGATCCCTAATGTACTCACCTAAGAAGGTGTGTCACATCATCGTGGCCTGCTGCATGCTTCACAACCTGGCTTTGCGCCGCCAGGTGCCTTTCCTGCAGGAGGATGGTCGAGACGGTGGTGTTGTGGCAGCGGTGGAACCTGAAGAGAGTGACGAGGAGGAAGACGACGGGGCTGAAACAGACAACAGGGACAGAATCATTGAACAGTACTTCCAATAGGACACAGGTAACATTTCAAAGATAATTTAGTAAATGTTAACTACTCTCCAGCATCTCTGCTGCCTGTCTATTTGCCCCAGTGTATGATGACTGAGTTTTGGCTTTTCCCTCCCTATTTCAGATCTGGGGTCCCCACTACGAGTCCTGTGCTTCGTTTCCCCATGGACTACAGCTTTGTGGCAGCTGTTTGTTGACTTCACCATGTACAAGGACATATTTGCACTGTCATGTCAATTACAATCTATTGAAATCACAGCCAGACTCCAGATATTTTGGTGCAAAATAGGTGTTTATTTAAGTGCTCAAAATGGGATGGGTGGTTTCAAGTGGGTGGGGGCTATGGTGAAGGAATGTCCATGGCAGAGTCCAGAGTAACAGTCACACAGGTGCATTGTCCAGAGGCCTGTGGAGAGATGGAGCATGGGCAGTTCAAGGATGGACAGGGTGACTATGTGGGACAGTGGGATGACATCAGGTGGTATCCATTGCTGGCGGGGGTCTTGACATCCTACTCTGTCTTCTTGCGAGATCTCAGGGCCCTCTTGCGGGGTGGTTCTTCTCCTGCAGGAGGTGGGGGTCTGGTGGGCTGCTGCTGTGCGGGGGCCTCCTGTCCACTAGCGCCGGCGGAGGTGGTTGGCTGTTCTTGGTCCAGGCTAGTGGCAGGGGCCCTTGGGTGTTGTTCAGTGTCCGCCCTGTTGTTGACGAGGTCCTGCAGCAGCCCTACCATGGTAACCAGGGTGGTGTTGATGGCTCTGATGTCCTCCCTGTACCCCCGATAGTGTTCCTCCTGCAGCGCCTGGATCTCCTGGAACCGGGCCAGTACCGTCGCCATCGTCTCCTGGGAGCGGTTGTATGCTCCCATGATGGTGGTGAGGACCTCGTGGAGAGTGGGTTCCCTGGGCCTCTCCTCCCCCCCCTGTCGCACAGCTGCCCTCCGAGTTCCCCTGTTTCCCTGGGCCTCTGCCCCCTGGCCGGTGTGCCCACTACCACTGCCCCCAGGTCCCTGTTGTTGTTGGGGTGGTGGGTTATCCTGGGTGCCCTATAGTGGTAGACACACCGCAGATTGACGCGCCCTGGAGACAGAGGCATGGGCCCGCTGGGTGGGAGCTGTGCTGGTGTTCCCAGAGGGGTTTGGGTCTGTAGTGGCCTTGGCCTGTGTGAGGGGAACCGACTGTCCAGAGGTCCCCGATGGTCCGGGCTGGTCATTGGTGTCCAGGTCGACAGAGCTGCTGTCATCGCTGACGGCCTCTTGGGTGGGGGGTGTGGAGAATTCTGGCCCCTCCGCCGCGGTGTGTTGACGGTCGGGTCCTGCAGGGGTATAGAGGTATGGTTATAGTTTCAATGTGTGGCATATGGGTGTATCTGTGGGTTCTCGTGTCCCCAAGTGCTGGCATTCGTGTGTGGGGGCTTTGGTGAGGGTGGCTTGTGGGGGGGATGTGTATATGCATTGGGCATGCTTTGGTGATGGGTGTCCATGCTTAGTGGACGCATGCAGGCCTAGGTTTTGGGATGTGTGGGTTGTGATGGTGAGACATTGGCGGGGAATAGGTGTGCTGGGGGTGGGGGTGAGGATGGTGGTGGGGGTGAGGGTGGGGGTGACGATGGGGGTGGGGGTGAGGGTGGGGTTCGAGGATGGGGGTGAGGTTTGGGGTCTGATTTGGCATGCAGGTGGGGGGGAAGCAGTATTGAAGCTTCAACTTACCAGTATCCATTCCTCCGCCGACTCCTGCGAGGCCGTCAGGATGCAGGATGTTCAAGACTTCCTCCTCCCATGATGTGAATTGTGGGGGTTGAGGTGGGGGTCCTCCGCCAGTCTTCTGCACGGCGATGTTGTGCCTGGATACCATGGAACGCACCTTCCCCCGTAGGTCGTTCCATCGCTTCCTGATGTCTTCCCGATTTCTGGGGTGCTGTCCCACTGCGTTCACCCTGTCGACAATCCTCTGCCATAGCTCCGTCCTCCGGGCAATGCTGGTGTATTGTATCTGTGTGCCGAACAGCTGGGGCTCTACCCGAACGATTTCCTCCACCATGACCCTGAGTTCTTCGTCTGTGAAGCGGGGTTGTCTTTGGGGTGCCATGGGGTGGTGTGTATGATGTGTGGGGTGGAGTATGTGTATTTAAGTGAGTTGAGTGTGGTGGTGTGTGTTGTTTTGTGTGTGGATATTGTGTGGGTGATGGTGTTGAGTGGCTGTGGCTGTTATTTTTTGGATGCTGGTGTCTCGCTCTTGCCTTCTTGACAAATTTTTTAGCGTAGGGGTTTGTGGGTGATGTGGGTGTGTGTTTTATATTGTATTGTGTGTGTGGGAGTGGTGTGTGTATGTGTATCAGGTGTGTGGGATTCAAATCGTCCAATGTGGCTGAGTTTTGTTCGTTTGTGTGTATTCTGACCGCGGCGGTGTGTCCCGCCAATGGAATACCGCGTTTGAATGACCGCCGCGTGGATTCGTGGGTCGTAATGGGATGGGCGTATTTCTGTTGGCGTGACGGTGGAGGTTTGGTCACCTCCACCTTTCCGCCGACCGCTGGTCTGGCGGTCTGTTGTGGCGGTCGGATTTTCGGAGGTTTGCCTTCTGCGGGTCAGAATGACCGTGGCGGGTTTCCGCGACCGCGGCGGGATTATGGAGGATTTCTGACCGGCGGTAGGCGCCTTTTACCGCCGAGGTCAGAATGACCCCCTTTATCTTGTGCCCATTTTGGAAATATAAAGGTTTCCTTGATACCTATTTTTCAGTCTTTATATTTCACCAAATAAAGTGCTGTACACGGAATACAATGAAAACCCGTTGCAAGGTGGAGCTCCTTTATTGGCTCTGGGTACCTAGGGTTTTTGATAAACCTACAAGTCCTATATATCCCGTAACTAAAAGAGTCCAGCAGATGTAACAGTATATTACTTTTGAAAATATGACATTGCAGGAAAACGTTACAGAGTAAAATGTGGAGCAAAATGGCAGTTTATTTCACCTCAATTTCAAATTGTTTTTATTTCAGCTGTTATTTTCTGTAGGAACACCTTGTAGGATCTACACAAATGACCCCTTGCTGAATTCATAATTGTGCCTACTTTCTGGAAATATTTAGCTGTCCTGGATCCAGCATTGGTTTCACATCCATTTCTGTCACTAACTGGAAGGAGGCTAAAAGCACAAAAAATAGTAAAAATGGGGTATGTCCCAGTAAAATGCCAAAATTGCATTGAAAAATGTGGTTTTCTGATTCGTGTGTGCCTGTTCCTGAAAGCTGGGAAGATGGTGATTTTAGCACCACAAACCCTTTGTTGATGCCAGTTTCAGGGAAGAAAACACATGCTTTCTGCAGCCCTTTTTTCCCATTTTTCTGAAAAAAACAATTTGTGTAACTGTATTTTGGCTAATATCTTGGTCTACTCCAGGGGAACCCACAAACTCTGGGTACCTTTAGAACCCCTAGGATGTTGGAAAAAAAAGGACGCAAATTTTGCGTGGATAGTTTATGTGGACAAAACGTTATGAAAGCCTAAGTGCGAACTTCCCCAAATAGCCAAGAGAGGGCTCAGCACTTCGGGGTTCGGGGGGGGGGGAGGCACAGCAGTGCTAAGGGGTTAAATAATAAAATCATGTAAACATCTAATTGCATTTATAAATATTACTTTTAAAATAATAATTAAAAATACTCACCCTTAATAACATTTTTATTTTATATGTTTTGAAAATTGGTTAAAAGTTCTGTATTTAAATAATTTTCTAACTTTTTGCCTGTTTTCATAAGGTTTATTTTATTTAAAGAATATCTATCTATCTATCTATCTATCTATCTATCTATCTATCTATCTATCTATCTATCCATGTATCTATCTATATGCAAAGAAAATCACAGCTAATGACTGGATTGATGTACTGATTCCAGGTTTAGGTGCACTAGAAAAGTTGAAGCTTCAGACGATGGTTGGGCCCACGATCAACCCAATACTTATCCCTGATGGCCCGGAGCCAGAACGGCATTGTTCGACGGTGGAGACATCTTTGATGGGGTATGCTCCCGCCAGGTTGGATCCTGACCCTTTTTCTGATAGGTACAGGTACAAGGAAAGTTTGGAGGGGGTCGATGGACACTCTAGAATTCAAGGTAGAATATCGTGAAATGGACTGGGCACAGGAATTGGGTGAGGCTAGTGGTCCGGATACTTCCCCAGACACTGCCATGCTTTCTCCCCCTACCGTGGCATTGGAGGAGGGAGCATCATATTCCATGGTGGTCAGAAGGGCAGCTGAGGTCCTAGGCCTCGAGCTCCCTTCGGTGGCAGTCAGGACTAACCTCCTAACTGAGGTACTTAAGCCTGAGGCTTCCACATCAGAACCCCTGTTACCCTTTAATGAAGCCCTCACAGATGTCCTACTGGGTACCAGGTCCAGACCCAGCACAAGGTCTCCTGTGAATAAGACAATCGCCCGCTGCTATTGCTCTGTGCCGAACAGCCCTAAATTTCTGACTCAACACCCTACACCTGAGAGCATTGTCATTCAGCCTTCTTCTTCATGTGGCACATTCTAATACGCACCTCCAGACTGGGAATCAAAGAGACTGGATCAACTTGGGAAGAAGATATTTTCTTCCTCAAGTCTGGCATTGTGGTCCGTGAACACCACATGTCTTTGGGGCTGCTGCTCCCATACCTTATGGGACATGGTTGTGCAAGTGCTGCCCCAGGTCCGGAGGAGGCCTGGGCCATCCTTTCCCAAGCTGTTGCTGATGGGAGGGATGCAGCCAAGATCCCAATATGATGTGGGCTGGATACGACCAACTCACTGGGCAGATTGATTGCATCGACGGTGGCCTTACAACACCATGCCTGGTTGAGGGCATCTGGCTTTTTGGGGGATGTCCAACAATCTCTCATGGACATGCCCTTCTATAGCACCCATCTCTTTGCAGACAAAGCGGGCTTGGCGCTCCTCAAGCGTTTTAAGCAGTCCTGGGCTATGGCTCAGTCCTTTGGACTTGCAGCCGCCCCTAGTCCAACACAGTCTGCTTTTCGCCCCTTTCATGGCTACAGAAGGGGCTCCCTACAGCATCCTTTCTCTGCCAGTCACCAATCCTTGCATGCTGCACAGCCCCTGCATGGCCATGAAATCCCACAGGCTTGTGGGTCAGGGAGATAGAGGTCTGCTCAGTCCACCCCTGCCCACACTGCAGCCTGCAAACCCTCGTAGTCCATCTCACCATCCCAGACCTTTTGGAGGCAGGATCCGCCATTACCTGCCCCACTGGAAATCCATCATGACATACAGGTTGGGTTTGCAAATAGTCCAAAGGGGCTACTCCCTCCCCTCCGAGACTATGCCTCCGACCATTTCACCATCTTACAGCTGCTTATTGGAGGATCATTTGGCACTCCCACGAGAGGAAGTTGCGGTTCTCTTGGCCAAAGGAGCCATAGAGAGGGTCCCTGCACCAGAAGTAGGTCGTGGTTGTTATTCACACTACTTTCTGGTGCCCTAGATCTCTGGGCCCTCAATCTCTTCCTCAGAAAGGAGAAGTTCAGAATGCTCACCCTGGCAACTGGATGGACTTGCAAGACGCCTACTTCCACATACCTGTCCTGCCTGCCCACAGACGTTACTTGTGATTCGAGGTAGGTCACAAGCACTTTCAATTTACCATGCTTCCCTTCAACTTTACCAGCGCCCCTCGGGTGTGCATGAAAGGGATGGCGGTGGTCACAGCTCATCTGCACAAGTTAGGGGTTTCAGTCTTCCCCTACCTCAACAACTGGCTGTTGAAGGCAAGCACGCACCAGACTGTCGTCTTCCACCTTCAGACTACGGCAAACCTCCTGCATTTACTGGGGTTTACTATGAATGTGCCAAAGGCCCACCTGACTCCCTTTGAGATGCTCCCTTTCATCTGAGCTGTTCTGGACACAGTGCAGTTTCTGGCATATCTTCCCGAAAAGCGAGTCCAGGATATTCAGGCTATGATACTGATGTTTCAGCCTCTAACCTGGATTTTGGTGAGAGTGACTCTGAGGCTGCTGTGCCTCATGGCCTCCCACATCCTGCTGATCACACATGCCAGATGGGATATGCAGGCTCTGCAGTGGGACCTAAAGTTCCAGTGGACGCAGCATCAGGGGGACCTCTCCGACATGGTACAGATCTTGGAGGGAACTGCGCAAGATCTGCAGTGGTGGCTTTTGAATCGAGTTTGGGTCAATGGCAGATCACTCTCTCTTCCCCAACCAGATCTCACAGTAGTGACAGATGCGTCACTCCTGGGGTGGGGAGGCCTCATGGGAGAGGCGGAGATCAGAGGGCTCTAGTCTCTGGTGGAGTCCGAGTTCCACATCAATCTTTTGGAGCTCCACGCGATCAGGCTTGCATTGAAAGAATTCCTTCCCTATCTCAAAGGAAAAGTGGTTTAGGTGTTGAAGGACAACACCACCGCCATGTGGTACTGCAACAAGCAGGGCAGAGTGGGGTTGTGGAACATTTGTCAAAAGACTCTGGCGGTCATTCTGACCGCGGCGGGCGGCAGTCGCCGCCCGCCATGCGGTCACCGCCAAATGGCTGCTCCGCGGTCAGAAGACCGCGGATGCCATTCTGGCTTTCCCGCTGGGCCGGCAGGCGACCGCCAAAAGGGCACCCGCCGGCCCAGCGGGAAAGCCCCTGCAACATAGAAGCCGGCTCCGAATGGAGCCGGCGGTGTTGCAGGGGTGCAACGGGTGCAGTAGCACCCGTCGCGATTTTCACTGTCTGTTAATCAGACAGTGAAAATCATGGTGGGGCCCTGTTAGGGGGGCCCTGCACTGCCCATGCCATTGGCATGGGCAGTGCAGGGGCCCCCAGGGGCCCCACGACACCCGTTCCCGCCATCCAGTTCCTGGCGGTAAAAACCGCCAGAAACAGGATGGCGGGAAGGGGGTCAGAATCTCCATGGCGGCATGGAGATTCAGCCCAGCAAGGGGAAAACCGGCGGGAAACCGCCGGATCCCCTTTTCTGACTGCGGCTTTACCGCCACGGTCAGAATGGGCTGGGAAGCACCGCCAGCCTGTTGGCGGTGCTTCCGTGGTCCCCGGCCCTGGCGGTCATGGACCGCCAGGGTTGGAATGACCCCCTCTGTGTCTCTGGACATGGCTGGAACACCAAGGCATAGCCCTGGAGGTTCAACATCTGGCGGGCTCTCTGAACACCAGAGCAGACAAACTCAGCTATCGATGCATAGTCAATCACAAATGGCGTCTCCATCTGGAGGTGGCGCAAGGTCTCTTTTGGCAGTGGGGAGAGACTTGGTTAGATTGGTTCACCTCCGCAGAGAATGTGCAATATCAGCTGTTTTATGCGCTAGAGTTTCCAAGGTGGCACTCTCTCGGAAACGCTTTTTGTCTCAAGTGGAATGCCTTCTAGCTCCTGAGCATGGCTTTGGATCCTCCAATCAGACTGCCCCTTTGGGAGGATCTTCTGTCTCAGCAGCTCGGGACGGTACTCCACCCGAACCTGTCCAGTTTCCACCTTCTTGGTTGGAGAATGAGCAGCAGTAGTTGACAGCTTTCTGAAGTCTGCAATGTTATTTTCACAGCCAGGCATCCTTCCACCAAAACAGTACACGCCTCTCGTTGGCATAAATAAGTCTGTTAATCCTCTTTTTGTACCTCTGTCTGAGGTTCTACTGTTCATCCTCTCTCTTGCCCAGCATGGCTCTGCTTTGGGCACCGTTAAAGGCTACCTATCTGCCATCTCGTCCTTTCTCAGACTGTCAGATCAACCTTCCTTGTTCAAGTCTCCCTTTTTGGGAGGTTCCTGAAGGGACTCACCCATTTGTTCCCACCTACCCCGTTCATGCTGCCCCATTGGGATGTGAACCTGGTCTTTACCTATTTTATGTGTGCCCCTTTTGAGACACTTCATAATTGTCCTTTGAGGCTCCTCACACTAAAAACTGATTTCCTTAATGGCATCGCCTCTGCTCACAGAGTGAGTGAGCTTCAAAATCTTTGTTCAAAGCCACCATTTTTATCTGTCCATCCTGACAAAGCGGTGTTTCGTACCAGGGTCTCCTTCCTTCCTAAGGTGGTCGCACCCTTTCACGTAGCCCATTTCATCACTACTTTTTATGTACCTCCACATCCTTCTCATGAAGAGGAGAGACTCCAGTGTCTGGATCCAAGAAGAGTGTTGGCATTAACCTCAATCATTCCAAAGATTTCCGGATGAACGATCAACTCTTTGTAGGATATGTGGGTGTGAAGAGAGGATGGGTGGTGCAGAAGCAGACCATCTTGTGATGGGTGGTGCTCTGCATCAAAATGTGCTACGCTTTAGCAAAGAAGCAATCCCCTGAGGGTATGGATGCTCACTCCACCAGCGGAACTGCTGCCACCACAGCATTAGCATAGACATCTGCCAGGCAGCAACGTGGGCATCTATGCACGTGTTCACAAAGCACTACTGCCTGGACAGTCAAGTCCGCAGAGACGGCTAGTTTGGCCATTTGATCCTACAGGACCCACAGGTCTTTCTAGTATGATCTTGGTTCGCAGCCCACCGCCAAGGATGGTAATACTTGGGTATCTATTCTAAGGTAAGGAATCTGCAACTAGAAGTCTCTGTCAGATGAACAGGTTACTTACCTCCGATAACTAATTATCTGGTAGACACATATTCTAGCTGCAGATTCCTTACCGACCCGCTCATCGTCCCCGCACTGCGAACTGATTTCTAGGGACAGGGATTTACTTTTTAGGGTCCTAGTTCTGGCGTAACATTCTCAGTGATTTTCAGGGCTCCACGCTACTGGCGTGGAGAGCTGTAAAAAGAAACTGATGTCAGCCTATATATGACCTCAACCTCATCACTGCAACCACAATGCCAACGACGGATGCAGATTCGATCAATGCCACCTAACAACCGGCAAGTGTACTGCTCGAGGAAAAATCTCCGGGTCCAGTCTGACACCTGGGGGAAATTCTAAGGTAAGGAATCTACAACTAGAATATGGGGGTCATTATGAACATGGTGGTATTCCTCGCTGTGTTCATGCGGGCGGTCTAAACATAGACCACCAGCATCCTTGAGACCCTGCTGGCCATATAAAAAAACATTCTACTGGGCTGGCGGGCGGAAACAGTGTTTCCGCCAGCCAGCCCAGCGGAATGCTGGGCCAGGACATTGCCGACGGCTCCACATGGAGCCATCATCAATGCCCCAGTGCGTCGGGTGCAGCAGCACCCGTCACACAGATCAGACATGCGTGACGGTGCTGTGCACGGGGGCCCCATTCCGCCAGCCCATTCCTGGCAGGGGAAACCACCAGGGAAAGGCTGGTGGGCACAGGTTCTTTATCCGGCGGGCAGCCCTCTTTGCAGCACTGCCATGTTGGATAGAGAAATCCGCCATCGTCAGGCTGCCAGTCGGCAGAAGCCTGGCGGTGGCGGAGGGCCGCCAGTGGCGGTCTTCACTTATTGTTTATATGGCGGTCCAGTCTGCCATGCTGGTGGTGGTAATTTCCACCGCCGTCGACATGGCGGTCTGGACCGCCATGTTCATAATGAGGCCCTATGTCTCTATCACAAAATTTGTTACTGAAGGTAAGTAACTTGTTCATATAGTCTAATGTTGCCATTGAAGAGTTCTTGTGACATCATAAACTGCTAGGCTGAAAGATAAGTGGTTTGTAAATGTCACCTGAACACCAGGATGGCAATATTGGATCATATTACATGTTAATGATTTATGTTTTTTTCATATTGCACATTTATTTGGGGGTAATTACCTTGAGAAAGCTGTTTTATTCAAAGGGCAGCTAACAGAGTGCGCTGACAGGAATTAGTATGTTTAGGTTTTATTTATCTTTCTTAAACAAATTGTTGATAAATCAATCGGCTGTGATGAGGGACAGGTGATGTATGCAGTTCTGTTGCTACAGTGCTTCCTGTATGATTATGAAGTCACTCTATTTGGCACATGATTTTGAAAAAATGTATACATTTGCAGATTTCACCAAATTAGCTTAAATGTATGAAAATTATATTACAGACAATGTGCCATATAATTCTTATTTCAGTCAAAATATAGATAACTTTTCTGCATAATTTGATCGATCATGCTGCTTAACACTAGTAGTCCTTACAATCTTAAAGCTCTACTGAGTGGTTTAGGGACTGTCATTATGTTGATGAGATATTTTACAGACAACCGTGAAATATTTCCCATATTTTGCAGTTCCCTGTGACATATGGGTTTTATTTACTCCGTTCAATAAAAGCACTAAAACATGTTACATATATAGTTAATTATGAATGTCAAACTAATTTAAATAATTTAATATTATCTCCTGTGTGGTGCTGTTTTAATTATCTGCCTTCATTTTCTATGAGATTGTATTACAGGACCAGTGATTCACCGTGTGCGATGGTTGGGTTAATCCCAAGCTGGGCTGAAGACATTTGAGCCTGTTTTGACATCATTAGGGCTTTAGTAACTTTAAAAGTGTATTCTATGTCTTACTCATTTGTTTGTGTGCATTGTGTGTTAATATGTCCCTCCAAACCCCCCCTTAAATGTCCCTAGACTCCTCCTGTTTAGTTGTAATTATTACCCATTTTCCTACCACTCCTCCGCATCACTCCCACATGTTTTATGAATTAAAATACCAACACGTGCTGCAATATCTGCAAGTGTGGTGGAGATCTCAGCAAAGAAAACATAGGAGAGGCAGAAGTCTACAGCCATAGGTTTCTGAAATGTAATTTGTAGTATGTGAGTAGTACTATTATACATGGAGCTTGTGAAAGACCCCTTGAGAACACTGGCATTGTTGTTCCACATACATGTTATTCTTCCTTTCACAGGATAAAAGACAAGTATTAAAGAATGCAGCTTTCTGGTGATGACATGCACTAACATGTATGGTGCTGTCACTGGTCTTGTAGGAAAATGCATCTTAGCTGCATCTCATGTTGGTAGGTAGCAACTCATTTAAGGCCATATGATAGTCGTGAAGTTACAAGTTTACATGGACCTTTGCTTGATTTTATAGCATTGAGAAGGTTTGGAAGGTTTCCTCTCACACATTCCAAAATCTGTACTTTCACAGGTAGTATACGAATTGATGATGGTCACTCTAACCGGGTGCTCTGCACATTTAGCCAGGCTAAAGAATTATTGCTTTTCAATTAAGAGGACATTTGTGATGATAAATCTATTGGACCCACACCAACATCCAGCACCAACACCAGGGACCTCAGTATCATCATAAAGAGCAAACTGGACATGATTGTACAAGCCCGCGCTGTCACTGTATCCTGCTTTCACATCTTGAAGATGCAGAGGAAGACGTTAAAATGGCTCCCAAGCAACACTAGAAAAAACATCAATCGTGCCCTAGTCATCATCAAGTTGAACTATGCAAACACCCTCTTTGATGGGACCACCAAACAACCCACCAGAAGACTACAAACCATCCAGAACTTGCTAGCCAGTCTAATCCTTCATCTCCCACACAGAACTCACATCACATCACACCACAGGGAGCA
Organism: Pleurodeles waltl; assembly: GCF_031143425.1. NCBI lineage: Eukaryota > Metazoa > Chordata > Amphibia > Caudata > Salamandridae > Pleurodeles > Pleurodeles waltl. The sequence continues at coordinate 380,860,021 of NC_090444.1, read as the reverse complement.
CCACTGGCCCCTTATACACACATGTTATCATTTCAAACTCCTAAAACACACAACTAAGGCCCTACTTACCAGAACAGTCATATTTCCTTCCACCTACCACCAAGACACCTCCGGTCTGCAGGACTCCTGCTCGCACTCATCCCATGCACACACAGAGCCAGCTCAGGACAGGGGTTCCATTACATCGCTCCTAAAGTGTGAGACAACCTCCCAATCCACATCCTCCTCTATTTTTGAATTGCAGAAGATCTAGCTTTTTAATTAAACAACCTACCCTAGAGACGCACACACACACATGTTAAGTGCCAGGATACCATCATAGGTGATGGTGTGCTTTACAAACACATAACATAACATTCCTCAACTAGTCCTTAGATTTTACTGCCCACTAGTCGATGTGCTGAATCCTTTCATTTCATGTTACGTATCTTCTTTTCCAAAGAGGTAGAATTTTAGTTTTATACCTCTTTGTGCTCTCTACACAAGTCGATACTGTTTATGATAACTTTAAATAGATGCCTGGAAGCTATATCTGCTCTTCCCACTTTTTGCATAAGCTGAAGAACTCACTAAGTCAACCTTTCTTGCTTCTCAAGCTTCACTGACTTTGAGGTCTTTGCTTGTGTAGGGAGTGACCAACTGCCAGTCTTGCTCTGATTTCTATGAATGCTCTGCCCCTACTGCCATTTAATATATGACTTTAATTTGGCACCTTTTAAGTTATGTTCAAAATGTATGTTCCTTGGCAGGTACAGGCTTGGAAAGAAATGGGGGTTGCATTAACTTCTTGTGATTCATGAAAATGTTCATGTATCAAATGGCCTTTCTTTTGTTCGATGGTTACTAGACCGTTTCATCTCCAAAGGTTGTTGGGTCAGACATTCAACTATTATCTACCAGACATCAGTTTTGAACTCCATAATTATTACCCTCCACCTTACTGCCTGAAAGTGAGCGAGAGAGAGAGAGAGAGAGCGAGAGAGCGCGTGTGTCATACTTACTGCAGTAATAAATGGTTGGCCCTTGTCATAATGGGCAAGCAAATTTTATTCCCTCTTCTGTCACAAATTAAAAACTAGTTTTTTATTTAAAACATGGGCAGGTTTTAACATTAGACCAACATTTAGAAGGGTGCCTTATCCTCCCCAGCACCCTTTTCACCTATTTGCCTTTAAGACGACACAAATGGCAAAAGGTTTGTGTGAATCTTTCTTGGCTTGTTGAAGGATTAGGATGCATCTAAAATTCTTATTCTGCTTGAAGCAGAGTTTCGCCCAAAGACGGGGCACCTTCATCAAACATTTCCATTATGATTCTTGGCACAGAAGTTCATGGTGGCATTTAATAGTGGTATCAAATTAACTGTCAAATTCTAGAGCACTCTCTGTGGGGATGGTTATATCCCTAAATGAATCTGAGAGTGCATGCCTGTTCTGAGTTGCACATGGAGCTTTCCTCTGGTGTTTCAGACTCTGTAAACAATCAGTAGATGCGTAGAGCACTTCTTGTCACCTGTGAGGGTATTCAGGCGCTGGCAGGGCCCAGTTGATTAGCCGAATAGTCAGGTCTTCAGGAACTTTCAGAACTCTGGAAGAGATGGGGATGTCTGGAGTGGAAAAGGTAGCTTGTTCCATGTCATCGCTGCTAGGTAAGAGAAGGAGCAACCTCCTCATCTGCTATGTCACATGCAGGGATGTGCGTTAGAGAAAGAGAAGCCCAGCAGAGGGGCCTGGTAGGCTGAGGAGGTTCAGGTGGTGGTTCAAGTATGCATGTCTGCAGTTGTGTAGTGCCTTATGTGTGGGTCGGGAGCTTGAGCTTGCATCTTTTCTGTACAAGGAGCCAATGGAGTTCCCTGAGGTATGGGGTGATGTGGGTTCATCTAGAGAGATCCATGATGAGTCTGGCTGTGGAATTCTGTATGGTCTGTAGTCACCCGAAGAGGTGAGCTACAATCCCTGCGTAGAGAGCGTTGACGTATTCTAGTTTGCTGGAGATGAGGGCCGAGGTGATGGTACGTCATGAGCTCTGGGATAGACGTTTGAATGCAGAGGATGAAGAAGCAGGAGGAGGAGACAGGGTTGACCTGATATGTCATGGTTAACTTGTTGTCCAGAATTATGCCTAAGTTCTAGTATGGTCAATGGGTGTAGGAGTAGATCTGAGTTCTGAGGGCTACCAGGATGCATCCCAGGAGTAGCTTTTGTTTCTGAAGATCAGTACCTCTGTCCGGTCCGTGTTAAGCTTCGGGCAATTGTCCTTCATCCAGTTGGCAAGGTCTTTCATGCAATTGTGGAAGTTGGTCTCGGTAGTGTCTTTGGAGGGGGAGAGAATGAGTTATGTGTCATTTGGCATAGGATATGATGTTGAGTCCATGGCTTTTGACTATGAAATGGGGTTTCTGGTTGGCTAGGATATGCACCTAAGCCAGGCAGAACCCACCCACTCTAGTTAGGGCAAGGGAGTTACACGTCAAGATAAACACTGCTCACCCCCTTGGCAGCTTGGCACGAGCAGTCAGGCCTATCCCAGAGGCAATGCGTAAAGCGTTTGCACAACCCACACAACACATGTGACGCACTATCCCCATCGAAAAGGAAATACAACACCAAGTTATATAAAAATAGACTTGCATTGTACACAACATCTTGAGACCAAACACAACATGTCAGTAATTCCCTGCTACCCAAACAGCTGTCAGAATATTACACAATACTGTTACTCTGCAGAAACCAGCAGTAGTCACACATAACACGCAGGTTACTTATTATTCTGCAACATAAGCAGTAGTCAGGAAAACATTACCACAGAAATGTACTTGTCATAAAAGTATCATAAATGCCCATACTAGGAACATTAGAAAACATGTGGCAAGTCATGAAAACATATCAGCATGTCATGCCCACAAAAGGAACATTAGCCAATATATGGCATATCATCCCAAAAACAGGTTAGCATAACAGTCCTAGCATGCCCATAAAAGGAACATCAGGGAAAATACAGGCAATGCCTGAGCAGCATCCATATCCATGTAAATGCCACCAAAAATACCTATTTTAATGCTGAAGGCACCTCCGGTGCCAGGAAGTAACTGGGAGACCCCTTCCGCTCCTCTGCGCTCCAACAGGGGCCGATTTTATATTGGGGTACAGGGGCAGCACACACCTCCTTTGTTTCTTATATCAGGCCCCCTCCTGGGGCCTGCTATCTCTGGGCCCCCCGGACCACAACAGGTCCTCCCGGGGGGTAGGGGGGACTGAGCCACCACCCGGATGAGGGACAAAAGAGGGGATTCCTGGAATGCGGGGGCCTCTGGTGAGGCTTCCACCTCGCCTGTGGTCCCCCGAGATGAAATGAGGACTCCAGTGGGGCAGGGGGAACGCCCTGCCCGTCCTCCGCAAACAGATGAGGGGCCTGGTGGGGAGGGGAGCCTCCGATGAGCCTTCCTTCCCCCTACTCATCCTCCAACAAAGAGAGAAGCTCGCCCGGGCCGCAGCGGTGAAGCGGGCAGGAATCAACACTTGTTGGTGCCCTGGGGGTGCTCCTCAGAGCGTGCTTCACCCCGGGGGCACATTAGGAGTCCACTCGCTCCAGACTTCACTTGATGGTGCCCCGGGATGCACAGGACACAACACGCTTTTGCCCCGCTCGGCGGTGATCCTCAGCTGCTCAATTCACCAAAGTGTTCCTCGGGGCACTAAGGTGGTCATTCCAACCTCGGCGGTAAAAGGCACTTACCGCCGTGCAGAAGACCGCCATAACACCGCTGCGGCCGCAGTAAACCGCCACGGTCATTCTGACCCACAACAGGCAAACCGCCAAAATACAGACATCCACAAAAGTCCGCCACACCAAAGGGCAACGAGAAACTGGCGATGACCAAACCTCCACCGTCACGCCAACAGAAATACGCCCACACTATCACGACACACGAATCCACGCGGCGGTCTTTCAACCGCGGTATTCCAATGGCGGTACACACCGCCGCGCTCAAAATACACACACATATACAAAACACAGCCACATTGGACAATTCTAAATACACACACCTGATACACATACACACACCACTCCCACACACCCAATACAATATAAAACACACACCCACATCACCCACAAACCCCTACTCCTAGAGATTCGTGAACACGCACAGAGATAAGAGACCCGAGCACACAGACGCGCAATTCCCTGTCACCCAGCTATACTATCACACACTTCAAAATACACACCAATACACATCACTACACTTAGCACCACACAATCCACCCCACACATCACCCAAACCACCCCATGGCACCGCAAAGACACCCCAGGTTTTCTGACGCTGAACTCAGGGTCATGGTGGAGGAAATTGTACGGGTAGAGCCCCAGCTCTTCGGGACACAGGTGCAGCACACCACCATTGCCAGGAAGATGGAGCTATGGAGCAGAATAGTGGACAGGGTCAACGCTGTGGGACAGCACCCAAGAAATCGGGACAACATCAGGAAGAGGTGGAACGACCTACGGGGGAAGGTGCGTTCCATGGTATCCAGGCACAACATCGCGGTGCAGCGGACTGGCGGCGGACCCCCACCTCGTCCCCCAGAATTTACAACATGGGAGGAGCAGGTCTTGGCGATCCTGCATCCTGAGGGCCTCGCAGGAGTAGGCGGAGGAATGGACTCTGGTAAGTCATATCTTAATTACTACATCCCCCCAACCCCACCAGCATGCCAACTCATACCCCCACCCTCACCCCCACCCTCATCACACCTACTCCTTGCAAATGTCTCACCCTCACAACCCACCCATCCCAACACCAAGCCCTGCATGCGACCACTAAGCATGGACACCCATCACCTAAGCATGCCCACTGCACATACCCATCCCCCCCCAAACCACCCTATCAAAAGCCCCCACACAGGAATGCAAGCACAGGGGTACACGGGCACCCACCCATTGCACTCTATGGCACACGCAGAAGCAATAATCATACTATTATACCCCTGCCGCACCCGAACGCCACGTCACCGCGCAGGAGGGTCCACAAATGTCCACTCCACCCCCAGAAGAGGCCCACAGTGATGACAGCACCTCTGTCTCCCTGGATCTAGATGACCAGCCCGGCCCATCGGGGACCTCTGGACAGTCGGTTCCCCTCAGACAGCCACAGGCCACAGCAGACCTTCCCCCCTCTGGGAACACCAGCACAGCACCCACCCAGCGGGCCCATACCTCTGTCCCCAGGACACGTCAATCAGCGGTGTGTCCACCACTACAGGGCACCCAGGTTAACCCACCACCCCAACAACAACAGGGACCTGGGGGCAGTGGTAGTGGGCACACAGTCCAGGGGACAGAGGCACAGGGAAACAAGGGAACTGGGAGGGCTGCAGTGTGACAGGGGGGGGACAGGCCCAGGGAACCCACCCTCCACGAGGCCCTCTCCTCCATCATGGGAGCATACCACCACTCCCAGGAGACGATGGCGACGGTCCTGGCCAGGTTTCAGGAGATCCACCTTCTGCAGGAGCAACAGTATATGGGGTTCAGGGAAGAACTGAGAAACATCAGTACCGCCATGGGCACCATCGTAGTGGCTCTGAATGAGCTAGTCACCACATTGCGGGACACTGTTGCACCACAAAGGGCCCCTGACACTAGCATGGACCAAGAACTGCCTACCACCTCCGCCGGCGCTAGTGGACAGGAGGCCCCGACACAAGACCAACAGGCCACCAGAACCCCACCCCCTGCAGAAGGTAAACCACCCCGCAAGCGGGCCCTGAGATCCAGGAAGAAGACAGAGTAAGATGCCAAGACCCCCGCCAGCAAAGGATACCTCCCTGATTGTCATCCAACTGTCCCACATTGACACCCTGTCCATTCTTACACTACCCCTGCTCCACTTTCCACAGGCATCTGGACAATGCACCTGTGATACTGATAGTCTGGACTCTGCCATGGACAATCCTCCACCATCACACCTCAACCATTTGCAACCACCCACCAATTTAGAGCACTGTAATAAACATACTTATTGCATAAAACAATCTGGAGTCTGGCTGTGATTATGTACAAATGTATTAGACATTACCGTGACAAATGCCATATTCACATTGTGATGCCAACATACCAATGTCACACAGCTGTAGTCCATGGGGAAATAAAGCAGATGTCACGCAGTGGGGCCCACATCTCTGAAATTGGAAGGGAAAGTCACAACTCAGTTACCATACACTGGGGGAAAAGGACAGACAGTAGAGAGGTAGTAGGGGTTAAGTATATGTAATATGCCGGTGTGGATTCTTACCTGTGTGTCATTGAAAATACTGCTGTATTACTGTGTTCCTGTTCTCTATGTCGTCCTCTTCGCCTTCCTCCTCTTCACTCTCCACAGGCTCCACAGCTGCTACAACACCACCATCTGGACCATCCTCCTGCAGAAAAGTCACCTGGCGTCGTAAAGCCAGGTTGTGAAGCATACAGCAGGCCACGATGATCTGGCACACCTTCTTTGGTGAGTACATTAGGGATCCACCTGTCATATGTAGGCAGTGGAACCTGGCCTTCGGGAGGCCGAAGGTCCGTTCGATCACCCTCCTAGCTCTCCCATGGGCCTCATTGTACCGTTCCTCTGCCCTTGTCCTGGGATTCCTCACTGGGGTCAGTAGCCATGACAGGTTGGGGTAACCAGAGTCTCCTAATAGCCACACACGGTGCCTCTGGAGTTGACACATCACGTAAGGGATGCTGCTATTCCGCATGATGTACGCGTCATGCACTGACCCAGGGAACTTGGCATTAACATGGGCGATGTACTGGTCCGCCAAACACACCATCTGGACATTCATGGAATGATAACTTCCTGTTCCTGTACACCTGTTCACTCCTGCTGGGGGGGACCAAAGCAACATGTGTCCCATCAATGGCACCAATGATGTTGGGGATATGTCCAAGGGCATAGAAATCAGCCTTCACTGTAGCCAATCCCCCACCTCAGGGAAGACGATGTAGCTCCGCATGTGTTTCAGCAGGGCAGACAACACTCTGGACAACACCTTGGAAAACATGGGCTGGGACATCCCTGATGATATGGCCACTGTTGTTTGAAATGACCCACTTGCAAGGAAATGGAGTACTGACAGCACCTGCACTAGAGGGGGGATCCCTGTGGGTTAGCGGATTGGTGACATCAGGTCTGGCTCCAACTGGGTACACAGTTCCTGTATAGTGGCTCGGTCAAGCCTGTATGTCAGTATGACATGTCTTTCCTCCATTGTCGACAGGTCCACCAGCGGTCTATACACAGGAAGATTCCTCCATCTCCTCGCATGTCCCAGTGGACGGTGCCTATGAAGGACAACAGCGAGCACAGAGTCAATCAACCCACAGGTACGTAACCACAGCTTGCACATAACACGATTCCCAATGCATTGAATAGCTTGTATGAGTGTTGATGCAAGGCCTAGGTATGTGTAACGCAGTAGAAAATAAGGCATGTGGGCCCTTGAAATGGCGGCTGCCTGACCTGTGAAGTGCGACAATGGGATGTGAGGTCAATGCGCTGGTGTGGGACACCGTGGCGGTAGGCGGTCGAAGACCGCGGCGCAAAGCTGCATTGGTTAACATTGAACCCTATGGGTCTCAGGAGCCAATGACGATGTGCGCCGGCGGTCGCGGTATGCACCGCCGCGGCCGTGACCGCCATTTTCTATCAGCTTAATCACTCGATACCTGATCTTCCACAGGAGAGGACCTACACTGCAAGTGCTGCTGTGACCACGGTCTGGAAGAGACAATGGCTCATGCGACTGCCTTCACTGCTCAGGAGTTGGAGAAACTCGTGGATGGGGTCCTCCCCCAGTATGCGCAACTCTACGGTCCTCCAGACCAACAGGTAAGTACACTGGGACCATGCTTTGAGGGCAATGCCTGTGTTGAGTTGGGTGGATGAAAGATGGTTGGGAGGGGAGCGATTGAGGCATGCATCAAACGACAGATGAGAGCATGTGCCACATGGCAAGGGTGGGGATGGGGGGGCCACTCACATCGAGCATGCAGAAGGTGATGATTATTCTTCTCTCCCTGTACATGTCACATAGGTCAGCGCCCACCAGAAAATCGGTATTTGGCGTGCCATCGCCAAGGACGTCCGGAACCTGGGGGTCCATCAGAGACGGGGCACCCACTGCAGGAAGAGATGGGAGGACATCCGATGCTGGAGCAGGAAGACGGCGGAGGCTCAGCTGGGGATGGCCTCCCAACGTGGGAGGGGTGCATGTCGTACTTTGACCCCCGTGATGTCCCGGATCCTGGCGGTGGCCTACCCCGAGTTGGATGGGCGCGTGAGGACATCACAGCAGACACAAGGGTGTGAGTACACTCAAATCCTGGTTACTTTGCGCACAGTGGAGGTGTCTGGGTGGGGAGGAGGGCTGTGGGTATCCCTAGGCCAGTGCGATATCTGTAGGCTAGGCCCCTCCGTAAGGCATGGCCCTGTGCCCCCGCCCCCCCACCTCTGTAGGGTGCCAAGTACAGCTATTCATTGCCCTGTGCCATGTATGTGAGCAGAGGTTGCCCATAGGCTTGTAGGCCATGTCCCACGGATTGCGTAGGCGACCCCAAGTGCGCGGCGTAGTGCAGGGGTCTTCTGTGTCTGTCCTGTCCGCCAACGGTGTCGCCAATGCATGCACTCAACATTTCTTTCTTTTTCCCCACCCCCCTTTTTTGTTGTCTTCCTGTTCATTTGTGCATTAGCATCATCAGGCAGAGGAGAAGTGGCATCGGAGCACGAGGGAGCTGCATCTCACATGGCCATGGCGGGCCATGCAACTGACTCGGATTTCACCAGTGAGACGGAGGGCGAGGGGAGCTCCACAGCGGGGACTCGTGCGGATGTCAGTGACAGCGACTCGTCCTCTGAAGGGAGCTCCCTTGTGGTGGCGGCAACATCCGTGCCCCCCACTACAACAGGTACAGCCGCCACCCAGCGCACCAGCACCGCCCTCCCAGCAGCCCCTCAGCGTTTGCCCCGTGCCCGCTCACCCAGGAAGGTGGGCATCTCCTTCTCCATCCCAGGCACCTCAGGCCCTGCCCCAGTCACCCCTGCTGCCCTCAGTGAGGAGGTCATTGACCTCCTGCGGACGCTCATTGTTGGGCAGTCTACCCTTTTGAATGCCATCCAGGGTGTAGAAAGGGAGGTGCACCAGAGTAATGCATACCTGGAGGGCATTCATTCGGGTCAGGCTGCCCATCAGCGATCGTTCAACACTCTGGCCTCAGCACTGATGGCAGCATTTGTCCCTGTCTCTAGCCTCCCCCCTCCAACTTCCTCCACCCAGACCCAATCCCCTGTACCTCTGCCTATCCCAGACACACCATCAGACCAGCCTGCACACACCTCAACACCCAAGGGAAGCTCATCCAGACATAAGCACCACACACCACACAAGCATTCACACAAGCAACATCCACATGCAGACATACCAACACCCACTGCCTCCACTGTGTCCCCCTCCTCCTCGTCTCCCTCCTCTCTCCCTGTCACGTCTACACTCACACCTGCATGCACAACATCTTCAGCCACTACGTCCATCACCAGCACACCCACCAGAACCCCCCGCACACGTGCAGTCACCACCCCCACTACGATTCACACGTCCCCTGTGTCCTCTCCCAGTGTGTCTGTCACCCCCTCTTCCAAGCTACACAAACGCAGGCAGCCACCCACCCAACAGCCATCCACCTCACGACAGCCTCCAGCACAAGCACATGCACCCAAAGATACCAGACTTCAAACTCCTACAACCACAACCTCCTCCTCCACTCCCATACCTACTACACCTACCCGTCCCTCTCTTCCTAAACTTATTTTCCTTTCCAAACTTGACCTCTTCCCAACAACTCCCCCACCCCGTCCATCTAAAAAGACTCCAGTCAGCACCTCAGCCACCACAACAGCGGGCCCTCAGAAGACAGTCTGCCATGGACTGTGGAGTCCCCCACCCTCAAGGGCAGGCAGCTCAGTAGGGAGCCAAGGCATGGGCAGCCCACCGCCGCAAAAACATGCCAAAATTGTCAGTGCCCGGCGCGAGAGGCCTAAAACACCTGGGACAAAAATTCCTACCATGGCTCCGGCAGGGAGTGTGGTGCCACCTGGCACACCGCCAAAGGTGGGGAAGGGCCACAAAGCGACCAGGGAAGCCTCGGAAGGGCAGCACGCCCGACAAGACCGCCAGCAGCCCAGCTGAGCAGGAGGGCCCGCATGCCCCATCCCAGGTGGGCAGGAGGAGACCAACAGGCCCGGGACTGCAGCCCAGGAGGGCCCCACCAGGCCGATCCCAGGTGGGCAGGAAGGCGCAGCCAGCCACAGGTCAGGTGGCGAATGACCTCCATGCCATGGGCTGATCCGCTGAACTGGGCACTCATCTGAAGCACCGCTCCGCTGGGCACCGCCGTCTCAAGCTCTGCTGAACTGGGCCCTTCATCTCAAGCACCGCTCCGCTGGGCCCTTCATCTTAAGCACCGCTCCGCTGGGCACCGCCGTCTCAAGAACCGCTGAACTGGGCCCTTCATCTCAAGCACCGGTGAACTGGGCCCTTCATCTCAAGCACCGCTGAACTGGGCCCTTCATCTCAAGCACCGCTCCGCTGGGCACCGCCGTCTCAAACACCGCTGAACTGGGCCCTTCATCTCAAGCACCGCTCCGCTGGGCATCGCCGTATCAAGAACCGCTGAACTGGGCCCTTCATCTCAAGCACTGCTCCGCTGGGCAACGCCGTCTCAAGCACTGCTCCGCTGGGCCCTTCATCTCAAGCACCGCTCCGCTGGGCCCTTCATCTCAAGCACCGATCCGCTGGGCACCGCCGTCTCAAGCACCGCTGAACTGGGCCCTTCATCTCAAGCACTGCTCCGCTGGGCACCGCCGTCTCAAGCACTGCTCCGCTGGGCCCTTCATCTCAAGAACCGCTCCGCTGGGCCCTTCATCTCAAGCACCGCTCCGCTGGGCACCGCCGTCTCAAGAACCGCTGAACTGGGCCCTTCATCTCAAGCACCGCTCCGCTGGGCCCTTCATCTCAAGTACCGCTGAACTGGGCCCTTCATCTCAAGCACCGCTCCGCTGGGCACCGCCGTCTCAAGCACCGCTGAACTGGGCCCTTCATCTCAAGAACCGCTGAACTGGGCCCTTCATCTCAAGCACTGCTCCGCTGGGCACCGCCATCTCAAGCACTGCTCCGCTGGGCCCTTCATCTCAAGCACCGCTCTGCTGGGCCCTTCATCTCAAGCACCGCTGGCCCATTGGCGGAAGGGGCAGGCCCGCATCTGTGTTGGGCAGGGCTGCACGAAGCACTCTGGGCACTAGTCCCCCTCCAGTACCAGTGGAGACTGATATTGACTTGAGAGACTGTGGCTTTGCACTCCCCAGGATTGTACTGAGGGCAAACCACCCACTGTAGAGACTTGAGAGACTGTGGCTTTGTAATCCCCAGGATGGCACAGTGGGCAAGCCACCCACTGTGGAGACTTGAGAGACTGTGGCTTTGCACTCCCCAGGATGGTCCAGTGGGCAAGCCACCCACTGTAGAGACTTGAGAGACTGTGGCTTTGCACTCCCCAGGATGGTCCAGTGGGAAAGCCACCCACTGTAGAGGCTTGAGAGACTGTGGCTTTGCACTCCCCAGGATGGTCCAGTGGGCAAGCCACCCATTGTAGAGACTTGAGAGACTGTGGCTTTGCACTCCCCAGGATGGCACAGTGGCCATGGAGGCCCCTCGTGGATCTGGCGTCGTGGACTCATCTGGCTGAGGTGCCCCCCCTTCCCTTCCCCCTGAGGTGCCTGTAGTTTTCCTATCTGATGCCCCTGCAGTGTTCTCTCCGTTGGAGTCAGGTATCCTGTGTGGGCTTTGCCCATGTGATTTTGGCCCAGTGGCCCACGAACAATGGCTGATACACATATCGGACTGGACAATTTATGTATATAAAGTTGTAGATGTGTGATATATTTTATACTCAGTCATACAATATATTTCTAAGTTTATAATCATTTCCTTTTGTCTTTGCATTCTTCAGGGGGGTTTGGGGGTGTAACTGTGATGTGTTGCTATGCATTGATGTGTGTGTTGTAGTAGGTGAGGGTGAGGGTGGGTGTGTCGCATGTGTGTGTCCCCGAATTTTTTTGCCTCCCCCCACCCCTGTGTCGTAGGTGCAGTACTCACCGTTGTCTTCTGCGTCGGCGTTCGTGCTCCTGGTAGAGGAGCAGGAAGACAATAGCTGGGAGGATGTGGAGTTCGGGATCCATGCTGTCCAGATTCCTCGTGGGGTGTATGGAGGTAAGCGTTTTCCATTTGAAATGTCTGTTTCCGCCGTGTTTTTATCGGCGGGGCTACCGCCCCGGAAAAGGTGGCGGATTGGTGGGTTGTGATAGGGTGGGCGGTACATTGTCTCCCGCCTGTCTGTTGGTGGTGACCGCCGCACTGTTTGTTTGTCCCGCCGTGGCGGGCGGTGTGTTAAAGTGGCGGTCTCTGTTGCCGGTTTCCGGCAGGGTCGGAATTGCATTTTTTTTACCGCCAGCCTGTTGACGGTTTTGCCGCCGCTTTAATACCGACCGCCAGGGTTGGAATGACCCACTAAGTAATTAAAAGAGAAGCGCTCTCATGGCACTACACCCATAGCAAGGAAAGCTCCCTCATGCACTTTAAGGGTGGAATCCAAAGGTTGAAGAGAGCAGTGGCCACAGCACATAGCCTCTGGGGAACACAAACAGGAAGCACAGGGGGGCCGGGCCCATCAACAGGCCCGCACAAAGGGGTTGCAGTCAGTGGCAGTTCCTCCTAGTGACCCAGCAGGTCACAGGTCAGCACAGCAGCAGCAGTCCAAATGCGGTTCCTGGTGAGTCCCTCCAGCATTCTGTGTTCAATTTGAAGTACGTTTCAGTTCAGAGTGTTTCCAAATTGTGGGGAAAAATCCCCTGTACTTATACTCAGTTTTGCAAATGTTTAAAAATGAAGGGGAGAGGAGGTTCCAACCAGTTACAACTGGTTCTGGGAGTGCCCCCTCTCTCCTCCAGCATAGGCTCCAAACATCAGTTGGGGTAAACGACCCTTTTGTGTGAGCCTCGGGCACAGCCTTCAGGGATGCATGTGTGCCCCGAATTCCCATCCTCTCAGCCCAGGAAGCCCATTCAAAATGCTGATGCACCTCTGTGACATCTCCACCCTCTCTGTGTAAAGGCTGTCTGAAAAGTATGCACAAAGGCCAACTGTCTCTCTTCACAGACGTGGATTGGAGTCAAGCTGCAAAACACCAGAGTCATAAGAAATGCTCACTTTCTAGAAGTTGCATTTCGGTAATGCTAATAAAAAATCCACCTACACCAGTAAGCAACATTTCTTACTACCCCTCATAAATCAGACAATACCCCCCAAACATAAGGCAGAGTATTTCCAAAGCAATCCTATGAGAAGTCAGCACTCACAGCAGTGAGAAACCAAATAGGCTGTTTGTCACTACCAGCACAGGCCACGCATCCAGGCACATGTCCTGCTTTCTACATACATAGCACCCCGCCCCTAGGGCTAGCTAGGTTTTACCTTAGGGGTGACTTATAAGTAGTAAAAGGGGAGTTCTAGGCCTGGCAAGTATTTTTAGATGCCAGATCTCTATAGCAGAAAACTGCACATGCAGGCCCTGTGCTAGCTGGCTTGAGACAGGTTTGAATCCGTGGGTGGCACAAGCAACACTGCCGGCCCACTAGTAGCATTTAATTTACAGGCCCTTGCTATAGAGCTACCACTGTTCAAGGGACTTACCGGTAAATTAAATATGCCAATTAGGTAAAAGCCAACCATACCAACTTTAGAAGGAAGAGCACCTGCACTCTAGCACTGATCAGCAGTGATAAAGTGCTCAGAATTCTAATAGTGAGAAGTCAGAAAAAATAGAAGGAAGGAGGAAAAAGTCAGGGCATGAACCCACCAAAAGGGCCAGGTCCAGCAACTATGCTGGCCGGAGGTGTCATTTTAGTGTGGAAGAGGGTGAGGTGGGGCTGAGCGAGGACCCTTGGGATACTCCACCAAATGATTTACTTGGGTCCAGAGGTGAAGGGGGAAAGTGGACTATTTGCGTTCTTCATGTGAGTAAAGATGCGATCTATTTGGGAGCGGCTCCTTGGATGTCTATGTTGTGCAGCCTTGTGATGAGTCTGTGGTGGAAGCCTGTATCAAATGCTGCCAAAAGGTCTAGAAGGATCAGAGACGCAGTCTCTCAATTAGGTAGGGCTTGGATGTCATTGGTAGCCGCAATGACAGCTGTCTAGGTGATGTGGTTGCTGCTGAATCTGTATTAGGAGGAGTCACGTAGGAGGTTCCATTCCAGATGTGAAGAGAGATGTTGGTTGGCTTTTCTTAATTCTTTGGCTGGCAACGGGAGTAGGGAGATTGGTTGGTAGTTGCTGAGGTCGCTAGACTCTGCTTTTTTCCTTAGAGCACACAACAATAATGTGTATGCACTGAGGGCTAGTGTATCATGGATCATCGATTGTGAAACAGAGTGGAGCTTTTGTTTGGAAAGGCACATCATACAGCCAACTCATTAGGCTGAAGCAGACTGACTGTGCCCACAGGACATGCCCTTTTATTTGTAGCCTACACAGGAAGAGTTACATCCTGCTGTCCACCATCTACATTTCTGTGCCAGTCTCTGACAACTGGGTCCTTTGCTGCATCCAGTGGTGAACGGTGTACACAGATGTACACAATGTGTGTAGCAGAATGAGGAATTTGTGTGTCATGGTTGACTGTGGACACTGTGAAGGTAGCTTTGCCAGAACAGCAGTGTATATTTGCTGGCCTACTTTGCTGCATTCCTGAAACTCTCACTGGGGGAGAGAGACAATGGATACACTGGGTCAGTGACTGCACCAACACACCGTTGGCGTTCACAGCACCCTCACACACAGGGAACCTGCCTAGGCACTATGCATTGCACCACCACTGATATTACTAGCCACCAAGGCATGAGGAGGGCACACACCGCCAACTGCAGCACACCTGGGACCCACACAGCCCTAGCCAGTTGTGGATGCTAACAAGCTAGGTAGACAGTACTATCCTTTCAGACCCCTAGCCACCAGAGGACCTATGCTGCTCTGTCTGGCCTGGCCTACGGGCACACAGGGACACACAACCATCACCCGGATACCACCCCACCAGGCGTAGGTTGTAATGATGAA